>NC_134692.1:32021601-32659101 GCF_050947455.1 Rhinoderma darwinii
GCCCTCCACTCACAGTAAAATGGCCACCAGCCCCGCACTCACAGTAATGACCATCAGCCCCCCACTCACAGTAATGACCATTAGCCCCCCACTCACAGTAATGACCATCATCCCCCACTCACAGTAAAATGACCATCAGTCCCCCACTCACAGTATAATGACCCCTCAGTAAAGAGACCATCAGCATCAGTCGTCCCCCCCCCAGTAAAATGACCATCTGCCCCTCTAGTAAAGTGACCATCACAGAGAGAAAGTGTGCTTACTCCTGGGGAAGGAATAAATAAGGAGGTATAAGAACAACAACTCCCAGCATGTCCAGGCTGTTATTAAGGGATATAAGAGGACATTACAGGGAGGGGGTATAAGAGGAGAGAACTACAACTCCCAGCATGTCCAGGATGTTATGTGATAGAGAAAGTTTACAGGAGGAGGTATAAGAACAACAACTCCCAGCATGTCCCGGATGTTATTAAGGGATATAAGAGGACATTACAGGGAGGAGGTATAAGAGGAGAGAACTACAACTCCCAGCATGTCCAGACTGTTATGTGATATCAGAGGACATTACAGGGTGGAGGTATAAGAGGAGAGAACTACAACTTCCGGCATTCCCCAGGCTCCATTTCTCACACAATTGGTAACAAACGAAAGAGAAAAAAAAGACTTACCCTGCACAGCATGGCTCCTCTCCCTCCGTCAGGCTTCTAGTGGGAAGCGGTGGGCGGTACTGGTAACACGTGCACGCGTCATATCTGCTACAACGTCGTTTTTTTTTTGCAGTAGATGAGCAGAGTGTCGCGGCACCCCAGTTGGAACCACTGGCTTAGATGAAAGCTGGTCCTGAATGTCTCTGACACACAATATACAGCGGTCATCGATTTCAGCCGAGCAGTCAGTCCTACAGACCTGACGGATTTAGCTTTGACAGCAAAATATGGCCTTTATATATACAGGATTCATAGAATCTGTATCTCAAAAACTAATTAAAAAAAAACAAAAAACATATTTAACTGGTTGCCGACACAGGACGAGTATGCTCGTCCTGAGCGGCGAGAACTTCGCGCATTAGGACGAGCATACTCGTCCTGTGTGACAGCCGTCTCTGCGCGCGATCGAGAGCGGGGCAACGGCTGTAATACACAGCCACGGCCCCGCTGACAGCGGAGAGGAGAGAAACATCTTCTCTCCGCCGTTAACCCTTTGAACGCCGCAATGAAAGCTAATCGCGGCGTTCAAAGAGAGGGGACTGCACATTGATCGCGTCACAGAAAATAACTGTGACGCGATCAAAGCCCACAACTCATATGGCCAGACAGCCCAGGGTCCATTAAAGGACCCCAGGGCTGTCTGAACATATTTCCTGTTGTTAGGGCATACTGAGGTCTGCCCTAACAACTGACTGTGTACAATCAGTACACAGGCTAATGTACTGGCATATAGATCTATGCCAGTACATTGCAGTTACAAAATCAAAATCAAAATGATAAATCCCTTTATGGGATTAAAAAAAAAAGTTAAATGAATGTAAAAAAAAATTTATGATAAATAAAAAGTAAAAAAAATACACAGAAACACACATTTTTTATAATAAATAAACTTTTTAAAATATAAGTCCCAAAACATGAAATAATATAGACACGACACGACCGTAACAACCTGTACAACAAATGTATAACATTATTTATGATGATCGGTGTATGGTGTAAAAAAAAATAATATTAAAACTGCAGCGGAACTGCTTTTTTTCTGCATTTTCGCCAAAACAAAAATTTAGAGAAATTAAACGATAATGTATTTGTACCAAAAAATGGTACCTACATAAAGTACAACTCGTCCCGCAAAAAACAAAGTCTCATACAACTACGTCATACAAAAAATAAAAGAGAGTTATGAGCGTCGGGATGCAAAGAGGGAAATGTAAAAAAATTGCTCTGTCCTCAAGGCCAAAATTGGCCGTGTCCTTAAGGGGTTAAAAGTTGCATTAAATCACATAATACATTCTTTTATTAAAAAAAATTACTTCAAAAGTCTACACATGCTTTAAAGAAGTTTTCCAGCCACTAAAAATTAATGGCCTATTCTCAGGATAGGCCATCAATAGCTTATGGATCAACGTCCAACTTTCGCTTCACTTCACTGGGAGAAGAAGGCTGCAATTTTTAGTGGCTGGAAAACCCCTTTAAAGAGGCTCTGTCTCCACATTATAAGTGGCCTATCTTGTACGTGATGTGATCGGCGCTGTAATGTAGATTACAGCAGTGTTTTTTATTTAGAAAAACGATCATTTTTGACGGAGTTATGACCTATATTAGCTTTATGCTAATGAGTTTCTTAATGGACAACTGGGCGTGTTTTACTTTTTGACAAAGTGGGCGTTGTGGAGAGAAGTGCATGACGCTGACCAATCAGTGACCAATCAGCGTCGTACACTTCTCCCCATTCATTTACACAGCACATTGTGATCTAGTAAGATTACTATGTGCAGCCACATACACAGACACTAACGTTACTCAAGTGTCCTGACATTGAATATACATTACCTCCAGCCAGGACGTGATGTGCGAGATTTACATCAAGGCAAGCGTACGCTCGTTTTAAATGACAGTTTACAGCGTAATCACGCGAGTAACTCCGTCAAAAATGATCTTTTTTCTAAATAAAAAACACTGCTGTAATCTACATTACAGCGCCGATCACATTATGTACAAGATAGGCCACTTATAATGTGGTGGCATGATTATGTGGACAGGTTAAGCAAATCTTGACTTGTTTTTTATATACCGCCATTATATTCTAAAGTGGTGAATAGAGAATATGTTCATTCATATTGGTTTTTGTGACTAGTGGGGGTCACAACCTAACATCTCTATCTTAGGCATACATATACATTGGGGACAATTTCATAGGAGGCCTATTGTGAAAGAAAAACAGAAGTATCCAGAGGAAATCCAAAGAATAATAGCACAGTAGTTGACTTGAACAGGCCTGAAATCCTTGCCCCAAGGAAGAGCGCTAACTTCTGAACCACTGCATATAAAAAATGAGTAGTATGACATTTGAATGGACGTACCAAACTTCGAAATGGACTTTCCACTGTGCTCTGGTTATGTCCGCACTTTCCATATGGCCATATATTTTCTCCCTGGAAGCATTGCTTCAAGAGGTAAACATCTCTGTAATACTGCATGTGATAGAACATGCCATGGGTTTTTTTTCTCTCAGATTCTGTAGGTCGGCGTATGAAATTGGAGTGTGCAGTATTACGGATCCATGCGACACAGATCAGTAATACCAGTTGTGCATAAGCCCGTACGCTCACATGCTTTATAGAAATATAAATCTCCATAGACATAGAAGACAACAAAATCATTACCAATGTTATCAGCTTATTTAATAATATTCCAGTTATTAGTTTATTTTGCTTTTTGGGTTTTATGACTTTAGGAAGTCACCTAAGGCAAGGTTGAGATGAGTGCCCCCTTCTCAGTATAGAGAAGCTGCACATGCAGGGTCATCCCTCTAATCAAACTATTGGAAGCTACAGAAACCTACGAGGGGGTCTCAGTCCCTATTTTTAGCAGAGAGTTGACTATTACCTGCTTTAGGCTATGTAAACCTTTAAAAGTGTTTTATTTTTATTTTTTTATTTTTTTTAATAAAAATGTCAGTCAGTGTGTTTGGTGCAACTTTCAAATTAGTTTCTATTAAAAATTATTTTTACCTTTTAAGATACAGCTGCTCTGTATCCTGCGGACCTGACGGGTTCAGTGTCAGCGGGTCCTGCGTGTCTCTGACACGTAGGATCCACCTGTAATCGATCCCATCTGGGGCCTTAGGCTAGGACGTCGCCGTTTCACGGCGGCCCAGTTTAAGTCCTGCACTGGTGTCCCGTGCAGGCTGGGGCCGGGCTGTCTAATGACAGCCGGGCTCCTGCTCCAACGACCGCGATCGAAGTTTACTTTAATCACAGCCGTTTAACCCGTTAAATGCTGCAGTTAATAGCGACCATGACATTTAACTTGTTTACAGAGGGAGGCACCCATCGGTGGCCCCCAAATGCAATCGCGGGCCTCCGATGTGGTGCCATGGCAGCCGGGAGGCCTGATAAAAGCCCCCAGGTCTGCCCTGGGCATATGCCTATTAGGCCGTGCCAGAGGCACGTCCTAATAGATTGCCTGTCAGATTTACACTAAGGGTATGTTCACACGTAGTCAACCAAAATGTCTGAAAATCCAGAGCTGTTTTCAAGGGAAAACAGACCCTGCTTTTCAGATGTTTTTTTACCAACTCGCATTTTTCGCGCCGTTTTTTACGTCCGTTTTTGGAGCTGTTTTCATTGGAGTCTATGAGAAAACAGCTCCAAAAACGTCTGAAAGAAGTGTCCTGCACTTCTTTTGACGAGGCTGTATTTTTACGAGTCGTCGTTTGACAGCTGTCAAACGACGACGCGTAAATAACAGGTCGTCTGCACAGTACGTCGGCAAACCCATTCAAATGAATGGGCAGATGTTTGCCGACGTATTGGAGCCGTATTTTCAGACGTAAAACGAGGCATAATACGCCTCGTATACGTCTGAAATTTGGCCGTCTGAACATACCCTCACAGGCAATAATGCTCTGGTATACCAAAGCATTATCGCAGCAATCTACAGATCGCATAGTAAAAAGTCCCCTAGTGGGACTAAAAAAATAAGTAAGTAATGTGAAATAAAAATTATTAATAAAAATTCCAGTAAAAAATTATTAAAACCATTTTTTTTCCATAAAAACTGGTTATATTTAGTAAAAGTGTAAAAAAATAAATAAAAGTACACATATATGGTATCGCCGCGACCGTAATGACTCAAACAATCAAGTTAAATTGTGATTTCAACCGCAAGGTGAACACTAAAAAAAACGCAAAAAACAATTGCGAAATTGCTATTTTTTTCCATTGCCCCCAAAAAAGTCATAATAAAAGTTAATCAATAAGTCCCATGTACCCCAAAACAGTACCAATCAAAATTAAGTCTCGTCCCGCAAAAAAACAAACCCAAAAAATCACTACATTGACGGAAAAATAAAAAAATACGGCTCTTGGAAGGCGACGACGCAATAATAAATAGTTTTAGTTCAAAAGTGTTTTTATTGTGCAAAAGTCGTAAAAAAAATAAAAAACCTCTACATATGTGGTATCGTCGTAATCGTACCGACCCATAGAATAAATGTAACATGTTATTTACGCCGCACAGTGAACGGCGTCAATTTAAAACGTACAGAACAATGGGGGAATTTCATGTTTTTTTTCTATCCCCCCCCAAAAAAAGTTAATAGAAGTAAATCCAAAAATGATATGTACCCCAAAATGGTGCCATTAAAAAGTACAACTAATCCCGCAAAAAACAAGTCCTCATACAGCGACGTTGACGGAACAATAAAAAAAGTTATAGCTCCATGAATGCGACTATAGAAAAACGGAAAAAAAATAGCTTGTCATTAGGGCCTAAAATACGCTGGTCACTGAGGGGTTAAGCCCAAAATCCAGACTCTGATATATTATTTGTAAAAATATATTACAAGAAATACCTGGGTAAAGACACATTTTACAATGTAACAACCGCTACAAATGCAGAATGTGCCGCATTCTAATTAATTGTGTGTACAAGGACTGGATACAAAATTCCTTAAAATATCAACAAATTATGAGACATTTCTGTAGAAAATAATATAAAGCAGGTGAATGTGATAACCCAGTCATCTGGGCTAGGTATACATGTCAAGCACTTGAACAATACGACCGCTATGACACCGCACAAATGATAGAAATATTATTCCAACAATGTCAAGGTTTATGATGTTAAAAAAAGGTAGGTTACCATAGCAACACAACGCATACCAGTCATACAATTGCTTTCTTCGCTGCAGGATAACACACAGGTGACGCCCAAAACCACAGCGGGCACAGTGCAGACCAGCATTATATAGCAAAAATACAAGGGCGAGTGTATTATTAGAATCCACAAATATATTGCATTTTCTTTCCTGCAGGACAATTTCCCACTGTGCCTTTCAGTTGAAGGATATCAATAATAAGACGAGAGACCTAGTTCATTACTGCAAAAGGAAGCGATACCCCATCTTAAAGAAGCCCTCCGGGTTTGTGTTTTTCCACTACCCGGTTTGTAAATGTAATGTAGTGTATTATAGTGATGTGTAGTGACTTACCTGGTGCTGTATTGTATGGGCCGTCGTTCCGTTTTTTTATGTAAAAAAAAATGTTTAACATAAAAACTTGTTTTAAAGAGATTATTCCCCCAAAACAACGAATACAAACACTTATCACCTATACACAGAGGGTCCCCTGAATGAACAGAGTGGCAATCACACGTGCACGCTGTCGCTACATTCATTCTCTATGGGACTGCCGGAGACAGCCGAGTGCTGGACTCCACTTTCTCTGGCAGTCCCATAGAGAATGATAAAGTGTCAGAGCGCATGCGAGATCGCTGCTTCGCTTATTCAGGGGACTCAGGACCCCATTCTCTTGATCGGTGGGGGGCCCAACAGTGGGACCCCTAGCGACAAAACACTTACCACCCATCTTGTGGATAGATAATAAGTTGTATTCGTGGGATAACCCCTTTTAACAATAGGGTATCTTCTGATGACACATTCCCGTAGTGTCCAAACATCTTGGCCTTCCAATGGATTTGTAAGAACTGCGGGAATCTGAGTCCATCTACTTAAAAGCACTAATATCATATATTATTTATAATGGATCCAAACTGACATTGACGGACCCCATTGACTTTGATGGGGTCCGTCGGGATTCCGGTATCATTAATGACAATAATAGTACTGCAGACTGTGCTGTTAATAATACCATAAAACTTGACGGAAACACTGATAAGGCTGTGTTCACATCAGCGTTCCTTTATGTTGAGGGTTTCTGTCCGAGGTTTTCGTCGGGTTAACCCCTCAACGGAAAGGCAAACTGAAACCTTCCGGTTCCCTCACCATTGACCTCAATAGTGACGGAAACCTAGCTAATGGATTCAGTTTGTCACCGTTGTGACAGGGTTCCATTGTTGTGACGGAATCCATAGCACACGGGTTAACCCGACGGAAAACTCTGACGGAACCCCTCAACGGAAAGGAACGCTGATGTGAGCAGGCCCTAAATATGATAAATACAAATGAATGCCTATTCACAGCTACCAAGATTTCATGCATTAATAATATGCAATATGCAAAAGAAGAAAAAACGTCATTCTTTTCAGCAGAAAAATGGTTAATCTGGCAAGTAGGAACAATCTTAATAAAAGAGCTGTGATTAAATAGTGACTCATCTAACACAGGGAAGGTTTGCATCTAGCTGTCTAGAGCCCACGCTGGAGGTGACCATGACAGTGCCAAAAGGGCAGTTTAAACATAGCCTACACCCTACTGTTTGCCTTTGGTATAAAGCATAAAAGCAACTATAGTACAGCCAATAAGGCGCAAAACATTAATCAGAAAATGAATCCAATGCTTGTCCATTCTTATTATTCCACCACCCCGTAAGTATTATCTGAAGAGAAACACGGTTCCTCAATGCTACCTGTACAACATACAGAAAAACCTTTAGCTATAAATTTTATTGTCTCATTTGATTTACTGTGATCTGGAAAAGGTAAGGAAAGATAAAACACAGTTTCGCCTCAGAAAAAAGATTGCACTAGACAAATCCCGCAAGCCAGGTTAGGGTACCTTTAAAGGGGTTGTCAAGATCCTCAGGACAGGCCATCAATATCTGATCGGTCGGGGTCTGACTCCCCGCACCCCCGCCAATCAGTTGTTTTTTTAAAAGGCTAGAGCGCTTTACGTTAATGGGAGAAGGCTGTAATACAATGAACCGTTGTTACAAGTGTGGCGGCGATTCACAGTCTCATCAGCGGGAGTGCCGGGAGTCAGACCCCGACCAATCACATATTGATGGCCTATCCGGAGGAAAGGCCATCAATTTTCTGGGACTGGACAACCCCTTTAAAGCAAAAAGTTCACCTTTGAAGAACCTTTGCTTCTATACTAAGAAACTACATTGTCAGATATTTTCTTATATACAGGTAGTACCTGAACTGCTCAGAAAACCTATTGTAATATACATTGTTAGAAAATTATGAGTAAAGGGGGATCCCTCATTCAGAGCCTTCATCAATTAGCTAGAGCAGAGAGCAACTACAAAGAGCATCTCTCGCTCTCTAGAAGACCAGGCATGTTTCTACTGTACATTACATAGCCAGCCAACTTATTTCAATTTAAATCCTGTAATGCTTAATTTCTCCTGTGGTGGCGCTGTAGGAAAATTAAACAATTGCTGCCTTGTTCTCCTGTAAATTATAGCTGATCGAGGGGGGTCCCAGCAGCAGGACAACTTATGATCAGTTTATTGTTTGGGAAACTTTAACAAAAAAGAATTGTAAAAAGTGGACAACCCCTTTGAGAAGTAGAAATTTGACTCAGAGGAAAGCAGCTCATGGAAAATTCAATACCCATACAAGCCTCTTTGTTCTCTCCATTTTTTTTTTTATAATATAGGTACAGTAAACAGCACCTGTATTTCACTGACTTTGCCATGTGTTGGCAATTTGATTTATCAGTGCTGCCATCCCCTATACCCTGAATGGCTCCTTCTCATAGAAAGATTCAGGTAATAAAAGTACATTGGTAAACTGCTTATCATGCAATTTCTACTATGCAAAAGGTGGTACAACAAGGATGAAACTTTATGCTGCAAAAGTTATTGTTGTGAATCATATGTATTGAGGTCAACTAATATAGGTGATACACAGCAACCAATTCACCTGATAATACGGTCTCAACAACACAGTGACAAAGGGTCGTTTAAATCTGTAATTCACTTGTCACGCTTGAATCCTTGGGATCGTTGTGCAGGCGGATATAATATTTATTTACACATGCAAGCTTAAGACTATGTCAACTTTTGTAGCATTTTTTTATTTTTATTTAATGTATGTGTTTAGTGTTCATAAACTATTTTTTTAATAGACCTTTATTAAACCTTTTGTTTAGATTTGCGCTGCAGCTTCTATGTATCCACCACATATAGATGCTGCATAACAACTCTGTAAGTCCCCATGTACACGACCGTGCCCGTAATCACAGTCCGCGATTATGGGCTGCAGGCAGTCATCCGCATTTGCGGTCCGTGCTCCCATTATAAAGTATGGGAGCACGGGCTGTAAAATTAAAAAAATAGGACATGTCCTATTTTTTACGGAGGGTTTCTAAATATACGGGAAGGTGTCCGTCGGCCATAGAAATAAACGGGTCCGTAATTACGATCCATAATTACGGACGAAATCTACGGTTGTGTGAATGGGGCCGAAGCCAAATCCATCAGTCATATGGAGTGACGGCTCGACTGACAAGGGCTCCCGTGTGCTGGTAACACACAATATAACCCTAATACTGATCAAATCTAAGTTGATCAAACTACACAAAAATTTGAGCAAATGTCTATTAGAATTTTTTTTTATAAACACTAAACACATACTTTTTTTGTATATCTTCCTTATTGAATTTCAGTAGTAAAGTTAAAATACACATATAAGTTACTTTTCCCGTATCACCATCCTCTCCTCCTATTACCCTAGTTAAAGCATAAAAAAATATTAAAGGGGAAATTTTTTTTAAAATAATCAAGTAACTCTAACTTGACACCAGAAACCAAAGACCCAGTTCACACAAGAGCGTTTTGGCGCTGATTTTGAAGCGGGAAACCGCGTCAGAAACAGCACCAAAAAACAGGCGGAAACCCCCCATTGATTTCAATGGGAGGCATAAGCGTTTGTTTTTCCCAGGCGGATTTTAGCCGCTTGGGGGGAAAAAAAAAGCGCCATGTCCTTTCTTGCAGCGGTTACGCCTCTGACCTCCTTTCGAAATCAATGAGGCAGAAAAATCCTGAGGTTCTCGTTTCCGAGCATTTTTTGCCCGCGGTACTTGCATTAGCTGCAATGGCCACGGGCGAAAAACACCACGAAAACCGCTGCAAAAAAAGCGCAGGCAGGTCAAAATATGCCTCAAAATTCCTGAGGGAATTCTTCCTGCAAATAACTCAGTGTGCACTAGGCCTAACTATCAGGAGGATGTATACACTGTCTCTCTTAGGGGGAGTTCACACAGAGTTTTTTGACGAGTTTTTTGACACAGAAACCGCGCCGCAAAACGAGCCAAAAAATTGCCGAAAATGCCTCCCATTGATTTCAATGGGAGGCGGAGGCGTTTTTTCCCGCGAGCGGAAAAATTGGCTCGCAGGAAAATTAAGGGACATGCCCTATCTTTGGGCGTTTACGCCTCTGACCTACCATTGACATCAGTGGGAGGCAAACAAAGCGTATTTCGCGGCATGTTATGCCCGCGGCGCTCAATGGCCGCGGGCGAAAAACGCAGCGAAAATCGGCGTGCAGGCATAGGAAAATCTGCCTCAAAATTCCAAACAGAATTTCCATCTAACTATACAACAACACTTGTGAGTTTCCAATAAATATTGCTTCTTTATTACTACTCTGGAACCAAGAACATTACTTTATCTACCGTATTGCATCATTCAGGCAAGGAAGGGGCATTAATTGACATCCAGTTTTTCCTAAGAAAACGATCTATTTTTATTACCATTAGAAACCGTTTTATTGGGCTATCATCTCCCAAAACACAGATCATCGGGTCTGCTGGAATGGATAGACCATATATTTTGCTTAACTGGTAAAAAACAATAATTCCCAATCTTCATCCATTACCTGGATCTCTATTTAAGATCGAGCAGGATAGTGCAACTGAAGTTCCCGATTCGGAAGATCACGAATACGGAACTAATATTATTGAATGCAAGATATAACAGTCATGATTTTAAGTCCGAATTTCATATGTGCAGCATGTACTATCCATCTTATCCATATTAATAGAGTATTTTCCCTAAGTCAATGGAGCCCGAGGCGCTGCAGCCCTATGTCGGATGATCCAATGTATATCTCCAACGGAAGATAGGCATACAGTGGCATACATCACTAAAAGTCTACCAGAGTAAAAAAGGAAAAAACATATACTGCACAGTATACGTTTTCTTACTGTATCCATCTGTATAGAATAGCGCAGTCTACTACGCTATTTTATACAGCAAAAAAAAAAGTATTCTGGCGAATTCCAGCTGGGCATATGCCAAAAGGACACTCTTTTGGGTTAATGGGACCTATGTATACATTTGGCATATATGCAGGGATCTCTTCCGATGCATACACAGAACATAGGGCTGTAATGTGATGTGCGGTATTACCGGGTTGATTAGTGCGGCACTCTAGCCATCAATAAGCGATGGAAACCTGACTGAAGAGCACCCACAGAAGTGTGTACAAAGCCTACAAAATATTCATCCTCTTAGGCCCAATGCACACGACCGTAAAAAGAACTCTGTAATTGCGGACCGCAATACGGTCCGTAATTACAAACCCGTCTGGTTCTAGTGGCCGCAGACACCTTTTCGTATCCCTACAGAAGGGTGTCCGTGCCGTAGAACCATGCCCAAAATTACGGAGCATGTCCTACTTTTCGATTTTTACAGGTCGTGCTCCCATACTTTGTGGGTCGTGATTTTGTGCACGGCCGTGTGCATGAGGCCTTAGGCATCAAAAAGTAGGACATGCGCCATATTTCCCGGTACGGTTGTACGGCACGGACACCGGACCGTAGTGATACGGAAAGGTGTCCGCGGCCAATAGAACCGTGTTGTGGTCCCCAATTACGGAGGTTTTTTTTATGGTCGTGTGCATGGGGCCTTTTCCTGTACAAATTGTGATTAATACAAGTCTTTAGTTTATCAATTCTAAACCTCCAATAGGTGTACAACGTAAAACATGTTGAAGCCGTGACAGTGAAGTGAGGAGTTATGTAATTCTAGTGTGTCCTAAAGTGGAATTGAGATACTGTCGTTGCATAAAGGAGAACTATTCACACATTCCCTGCATCACTATCCCAGAATGGTGTTTATTGCTCATTCTGCTATTTTTAAATGGATCTGTTTTGCTTTAAATAGATTGACTTCTTTTCTGCCATAGTGACAACACTTACGTCTCAGGCTTCTCAAACTGTCACAAAGACAACAAAGGTAATCTTTTTGGATTAAAAAAAAAAAGACAGGGTGACGTTTCAATGAAAAGCTAGAGATCAAACGGGTTGACCACTTTGGACGAGCCTTTTTGTTAGAATGGTCCCCTGAAAATAAGTTGATCACAAGGCTGAATCCCCCAGCGATCAGCTGTACCAAGCAGCAAATGTTTAACCCCTTGGTGACATGTGTTGTACATTTATGGTGCTAGAGCTTTGTAGTTAGCACTGTGAATGTACAATACAGGCATAGTGCTGGTACGGGTGCTGAGCCTGCGCCGATAGAAGCGGGTGTTAGCAGTGTAAAACAGCTGACACTCCGATGTAATGGTCGGGATCGGAGACCAGAAAAGTATTGCAGTGTATTATGTAAGCGATCAAAGTATCACATAGTCAAGTTCCCTAGTGGGAAAAAAATAAAAATAAACTGTAAAAACTGTGAAATAAAATGTTCGGGGAAAAAATATCCAAAGTAAAAATACAAAAAAAAAAGAATTGCTTTATTATGGAAAAATATAAAAACGTACACATAGTTTGTATCACTGCAACGGTAACAACCCATACTATAAAATGAACACGTTATTTATTCCGCACAGTGAACGCCGTAATAAAATGAGAAAAAAAAAAAACAATGGCAGAATTGCGTATTTTGTTCATCCCCCTCCACCCAAAAAAGAATAAAAGATGAATTAATAAGTCCTATGTACCCCAAAAGCGGATCAATGAAAACTACAACTCGTATCTCATGAAGCTCCCTCGACGGTTAAAAAAAAAAAAAAAAAAGATACCAAATAATGGCTTTCAGAAATACACAAAAATAAATGCATTTTTAAAAAAATGTTTTATTGGGTAAAACATAAATAAAACTATATAAATATGGTTTTGCCATATTCGTAATGACCCGCAGAATAAAGTAAATGTGTCATATACACCACACGGTAAATGCTGTAAAAACGAAACCCAAAAATCAATGGCGGCAAAAAAATGTACCGCAAAATGGTGCCGTTAAAAATACAACTCGTCCCGCAAAAAAACAAGCCCTTATACGACTACGTTCCCACAAAAATGTAAAAGTTATGGCTCTCGGAACACTTTAATGAAAAAAAACAAAAAAATACATTGTGTCCTCAAGGCCTAAAATAGCTTAAGAATTACATAGTTCCTATTGAAATCAATGGGCAGTCCGTGTAATGCGAAGGAGTGTTACAGAGTAAGGGCTCATTCAGATGAGCGTGTAACTTGTCCATGTGACGGCCATTAAAACAACGGCCGTCACATGGACACATGTACTTCAATGGAGCTGTTCACACGACCGTTGTTTCAACGGAGCGTGTGAAGGGTCCATGGAAAAATAGGACATGTCCTATTTTATTGCGTTTTCACGCATCCCTCCATGGACCCTAGTCTATGAGGGATCTGTGATAACGCATCCTGCACGGGCGTACCTCGGACAAGAGAAACGGTAGTTTTTCATATCCGAGGTTGCACGCGCTCGTCTGAATGTAGCCTAAGAGAAGCTCTATGTGGTCACTTTCTACTCAGGCTAATTGATGGACATCTCGCATGAAGGACTCCTCTATTAACTCTATGTACTAGTAAGGTATTTTAAAATGGGTTTTCTAAACCAGACAATCCCCAAAGAGTCTTCATGTTTAATACTATAAACAAGAGCTTGTTCACACTGGTTATACTGGTGTGGTTACGGATAAAATGCAGCAAAAATACAGATTGCTAATTTTGTTGTTGTCGTGGTATATTTATTGTAAAAGTTTTTAGCTGTTATTTTTCTTCTGAAACGGCATAAAAAAAGAATGCATGCTTTTTCTTTGTAATTTTACCCCTTTTGTATGTTTTCCAATTGCAGTCAAAAGGTAAAACACCAATAAAAAGTTACAAATAGGAAAACGTGGCTAAAAAGAAATTAACCGCAGAAAATACACTAAGGGTATGTGCACACGATAGCAGGCTTTTACGTCTGAAAAGACAGACTGTTTTCAGGAGAAAACAGCTGCCTCGTTTCAGACGTAATTGCTCCTCCTCGCATTTTGCGAGGCTTCTCTGACAGCCGTAAATTTTGAGCTGCTCTTCATTGAGTTCAATGAAGAACGGCTCAAATTACGTCTGAAAGAAGTGTCCTGCACTTCTGACGAGGCTGTATTTTTACGCGTCGTCGTTTGACAGCTGTCAAACGACGACGCGTAAATGACAGGTTGTCTGCACAGTACGTCGGCAAACCCATTCAAATGAATGGGCAGATGTTTGCCGACGTATTGTAGCCCTATTTTCAGACGTAAAACGAGGCATAAAACGCCTCGTTTACGGCTGAAAATAGGTTGTGTGAACCCAGCCTAACTGTCAAGTGCGTACTGCTGCTGAAGGGGTACTTCCACAACTGTTATATCTATTGATGGATGCAATCAGTGACAATGTATACAAATACAAAAATACAGACCCAACTACAGCATACGAAACTTGCAGTCATGACATCTTTATTCCATCACCAACAGTATCCATACAACATTTCAACCCATACAGGGGTCTTTGTCAAGCACAATCTGTTAGGTGTATAAACATGTATATATATATCGAAGCAATCAATCATGAACCAATCACATACTGCCAAAGAATGACAAGATTAATTACCCACAATGCTTTTATGACCCTTAAAAAAATACCACGTTAATCTATCACGATAACAAATCTCATATATATCATCAGTATTTGTAGTAAAACGTATCAACATAAAAAAGGTCAAAGTACAAATTACACTATCTACCCTAGTCAACATCGTACAAGGATGCAGAAAACAATAGGACTAACGGGGGTTTTACACTGGGCAATTATCGGGCAAACGATCATTCATAGAACGCTCGTTGACGATAATTGCCCTGTGTAAACAGGGCTGCGATCAGCAGATGAAAGAGCAAACATTTGATCATCTGCTGGTCGTATCGTTCTAAAAAAGTTAAATATTATCGTTGTCGGCAGCACATCTCCCTGTGTAAACAGTGGGACACGCTGCCGACATGATAATAATGTATGGGGACGAGCGATCGGAGTAACGACCGCTCGCCACCATCCATAGCTCCTTGTGACAGGAGAAAACGAGTGCTAATCAACGAGCTGTTTCGTTGATCAGCGCTCGCCAAAATCGGCCGGTGTAATAGAGCCTTAACTTTTGTACTGTAGGGAATCTAATAGGTAAATCCATTTACCTCTTTTTTTCAAATGCTCCTGTCCTCCAGGTCGTGGTGGTGGAACACAGTCAGCAACTCTATATCTGAGTTTGCTGGTCGTATGTAATGTCTCCAAAAACCCGCAAAAAAAATGCAGGGCCATTGTCATTTTGAATACAGACAAGTACGTTACAAAAATTAGCCAATTGAGGACCACTAAAGTATACAGAAAATCGGAATAGGATCCCACGCCAACAGGTAATATAGATAAAAGAAGAAGCAACACAGAATAGGATAATTGATAAAAAGTTGTCTAATTATTTAGTGGCGACTTTCACGGTTGTCACAATATGATATACACTTACTAAGATTGCATCGGGCAGTCTCACATTTTATCAAAATTGTTTACTTTTTAGATCAAATAGTTAGAGCTTTAAACTCTAATGATAGATCTTACATACAAGATACATCAGGTTTCTTGCTGACAATTGCAGCAGTTAGAATACCATGTAAAATATATTTTGCCATCTTTTGATGTGGTATCTTTATATAACTTTAATAGAACACGACACGTCTGGAAGCAGAAGAAATGGCACTCACCAGCTTAGAAATGGCCCCAGGTTGTGCACAATTTGTCCTTACACTGCTAGGTTTCACCTTCCAGAACAATTATTGCTTGCTTGGAGATGATTTTTACCTGCAGTGTAGGGGATGGCCTTGGGGTGCAATATTGCCTCTACATATGCTAAAATCTTTATGGCCACCCTCGAAAACAAATTTATGTACACCTCAACATTCTGGGAAACTTTTCTGATCTGTTGGAGGTACATTGATGAAATTTTTGTGATCTGGACTGGAGACCTCCAGTTATTGAATGATATTTACCCCAATTTACACTCACTTAGGGCCTGTTCACATCCGCGTTGGTTTACGTTCGTGGGTTCCATTGCAGCTTTCCGTCAGAGGAACCCATGAACGAAAGGCAAATGGAAACCATAGCTTCTGTTTGCATTACCATTGATTTCAATGGTAATATTTCTGTTGCAAATGGTTTCCGTTTGTCTCCATTTGGTAAGGTTTCCGTTTTTATTGGCAGAAACAATAGCGTAGTCGACTACTCTAAAATTTACGCTTAAAAAATGGAAACCTTACGGAACGGAAACAAACAGAAACTATTTGCAACGGAAGAATTACCATTGAAATCAATTGTAATGCAAACAGAAGATTTGGTTTTAATTTAGCTTTCCGTTCATGGGTTCCTCCGACAGAAAGTTGCAACGGAACCCATGAACGGAAACCAACGCTGATGTGAACACAGCCGTACTCCGACAAGTAGATACAATTTCTGGACACATTGATTAAAATTGATGGTGATCAATTACAAAAATAGATCTCTTTGTAAAGCCCCCAGACAGAAAAAATCTTTTTTCCAAAGTAATTATTCAAAGGGCATGATGAAATCGCTGTTCTGGAGCAAGTTACTAATAGTTAGGTGTATCGTAAGTGACGAGAGACATTCATATTTCCTCTGATCCTATTACATAGGAGATTAGGAATTGAATGGACTAGTTAGTAAAATCAAATATAGGCCCGTTTGAGGGGCCTCAAACAAATGTATTTAACCCCTTAGTGACCAGCCCATTTTAGGCCTTAATGACCAAGCTATTTTATTCGTTTTTCTATAGTCGCATTCAAAGAGCTATAACGTTCTTATTTTTTCGTCTACATAGCTGTATGAGGACTTGTTTTTTTCGGGATTAGTTGTGCTTTTTAATGGCACCATTTTTGGGTACATATAATTTTTATATTAACTTTTATTAACCTTTTTGGGGGGGATTATAAAAAAAAACTGAAATTCCGCCATTGTTCTATGCGTTTTTAAATTGACGCCGTTCACTATGCGACGTAAATAACAGGTTACCTTTATTCTATGGGTCGGTACGATTACGGCGATACCACATATGTAGAGGTTTTTTTATGTTTTACGACTTTTGCACAATAAAAACACTTTTGAACTAAAATTATTTGCTTTTGCATCGTCGCTTTCCAAGAGCCGTAATTTTTTTATTTTTCCATCAATGTAGTGATTTTTTGGGCTTGTTTTCTGCGGGACAAGACGTAGTTTTGAATGGTACTGTTTTGGGGTGCATGAGACTTATTGATTCATTTTTATTATGACTTTTTTGGGGGGCAATGGAAAAAAATTGCAATTTCGCCATGGTTTTTTGCGTTTTTTTTTTACGGTGTTCACTTTGCGGTTTAAATTACATATTAACTTTATTAATGGAGTCATTACGGTCGCGGCGATACCACATATGTGTACTTTTTTTTTTTTTTTACACTTTTACTAAATAAAACCACTTTTTTTGGAAAAAAAATGGTTTTATTTATTTTTTTACTGTACTTTTTATTAATAATATTTATTTCACTTTGATAACTGATTTTATTAGTCCCACTAGGGGACTTTACTGTGCGATGTTCCGATCGCTGCTATAATGCTCTGGTATACTTCGTATACCAGAGCATTATTGCCTGTCAGTGTAAATCTGACAGGCAATCTGTTAGGACGTGCCTCCGGCGCGTCCTAACAGGAATATGTCCAGGGCAGACCTGGGGGCTTTTATCAAGCCCCCGGCTGCCATGACACCCCATCGGAGACCCGCGATTTCATTCGCGGGCCGCCGATGGGTGACAGAGGGAGCGCACTCCCTCTGTAAACAAAGTTAAATGCCGCGGTCGCTATTGACGGCGGCATTTAACGGGTTAAACGGCCGCGATCGAAGGGCGTTGGAGCAGGAGCTCAGCTGTCATCAGACAGCAGAGCCCCGGCTCCTGCCTGCACGGGAGACCCGTGCAATACTTAGACTAGGCTGACGTGAAAAGGCGTCAGCCTAGCCTAAAGCCCATTAGTGACCGACGTAAAAAGGCGTATTAGTGGTCACTAAGGGGTTAAAGAGTTATTGTCGTTTCATAAAACTTTTAAAATGTCATAGTGAAATGTCAGAAGTTTTGATCAGTGGGGGTCCGGTTACAGAGATGAATGTGGCAGAAACACTCAGCGCGCAGTTCCCCTTCGGATGTGATGGGATCACTTTGGCTTTTCACAAAGATATAGGGCTGAAGACAGGCCAATAGACTTTTATAAATATAAGGAAGAAGGAAAAGGCTGGCACTGTTGAACCAGTAAATATTTTGATTGGAGTATTTCAATGGCCTTTACTAATGGATCTCAGCAGTCAAATTGCCCCGGAGGTGCTCATCGACAAGTATAGCAGAAACAACTAGATATCAACAGATAGAAAGTATCGAGGCACTCACCGACTTGGCAACAAATTTCTTTATTCAGGATCTTGGTCAGGATGTGGAATTAGCCTACCCTTGTACGTTGGGGGCTTTCCCGACGTACACGGTACACATAGGGCAATAACATGATGTGAATGGGGCCTGACAAAAGGATGTACTGCTCACAAAAAAAACATTTGTGTTCAGAACTATGACATTCTTTCTATTTCCTAAACATGCTTTCCTTAAAAAAGTGTTTTTTTTGGTGAAAAATACAAGAGAAACACAAAGGGAAGGAGAGCGATATACTTCCTATGTAGCACTGTAATTGACCAGTGTGAGCTTAGGATGGAGGAATGGGGAAATGGAGATACGCAGACCTTATTCCTACTACAGAACCAAAGAAAAGTCTTTTAGGCCGATCAAATATGGGTGATTACCCTAGAGCAGGGGTCTCAAGCACGCGGCCCGCGGGCCGCATGCGGCTCCTGGGGCTGTCATCTGCGGCCCGCGGGACACAGAGCAGCTAGTATCGGCTCTGCTCCAAGACTCTGGAATTCCCTGACATCGCTATTCACATATGAACAGCGATCTCTGGGGCTTCCCCAGAGCCGGAGTCCCGAGCAGAGCGCTGGTGTCGGCTCTGCTCCTGGACTCTGTGGAATTCCCTCACATCGCTGTCCACATATGAACAGCGATGTCTGGGGCTTCCCCAGAGCCGGAGTCCCGACCAGAGCGCTGGTGTCGGCTCTGCTGCGGGACTCTGTGGAATTCCCTGACATCGCTGTCCACATATGAACAGCGATGTCTGGGGCTTCCCCAGAGCCGGAGTCCCGAGCAGAGCGCTGGTGTCAGCTCTGCTCCGGGACTCTGTGGAATTCCCTGACATCGCTGTCCACATATGAACAGCGATGTCTGGGGCTTCCCCAGAGCCGGAGTCCCGAGCAGAGCGCTGGTGTCGGCTCTGCTCCGGGACTCTGTGGAATTCCCTGACATCGCTGCCCATATATGGACAGTGTGTCAGGGTCTTCCCCAGAGCGGAGTCCCGGGCAGAGCGCTATCATCGGCTCTGCTCCGGGACTCTGGGGAAGCCTCTGACATCGCTGTCCATACATCGTCAATGATGTCAGGGGCTTCCCCAGAGCAGGAGTCCCAGTGATGTCAGGAGCACAGCTGGAGTCCCAGGAAGAGCCTACTAGCGCTCTGCCTGGGACTCCAGCTCTGGGCAAGCCCCTGACATCACTGGGGCAGCCTCTACAGAGGGCACTGGGGCAGCCTCTACAGAGGGCACTGGGGCAGCCTCTACAGAGGGCACTGGGGCAGCCTCTACAGAGGGCACTGGGCAGCCTCTACAGAGGGCACTGGGCAGCCTCTACAGAGGGCACTGGGGCAGCCTCTACAGAGGGCACTGGGGCAGCCTCTACAGAGGGCACTGGGGCAGCCTCTACAGAGGGCACTGGGGCAGCCTCTACAGAGGGCACTTTGGCAGCCTCTACAGAGGGCACTTTGGCAGCCTCTACAGAGGGCTCTGGGGCAGCCTCTACAGAGGGCACTGGGGCAGCCTCTACAGAGGGCACTGGGGCAGCCTCTACAGAGGGCACTGGGGCAGCCTCTACAGAGGGCACTGGGGCAGCCTCTACAGAGGGCACTGGGGCAGCCTCTACAGAGGGCACTGGGGCAGCCTCTACAGAGGGCACTGTGGCAGCCTCTACAGAGGGCACTGTGGCGTTATCTACAAGTGGGTGTGTGACAGTATCTGAAGAGGACACTGGCATTATCTAGGGGTGTGTTACATTATCTACAGAGGGCACTGTGGCCTTATCTACAGAGGGCACTGTGGCCTTATCTACAGAGGGCACTGTGGCCTTATCTACAGAGGGCACTGTGGCCTTATCTACAGAGGGCACTGTGGCCTTATCTACAGAGGGCACTGTGGACTTATCTAGGGGTGTGTTGCATTATCCACAGAGGGTACTGCGGCAGCATCCACAGAGGGCACTGCGGCAGCATCTACAGAGGGCACTGCGGCAGCATCCACAGAGGGCACTGCGGCAGCATCCACAGAGGGCACTGCGGCACTACCTAAAAAGGGGCTGCCCAATCTTGACATGTGTGCTAACTGAGCCGCCGGACTGCATTTAGCGACACTTAAACTGGAAAGCTGGATTGTTGAAATAAGCACGTGGAGAAATATCTCAAATTTTAAACCTAGCGCTATTATTATAGTAATGTAGTATTATTATTCTAGTAATATAGTGTTATAGTAGTTCAAATAACTAATTGATTAACAATAATTTAGTATTGTATCAAATTTGAAAGTAATGCGGCCCGTCAACTTCCCATTTTTTCTATATGCGGCCCACTTACCCGGCCGAGTTTGAGACCCCTGCCCTAGAGGAACCAATGTGTTTTCTTAGATGGCTTGTTTAATTTTTCAAGTCTTTACTAAGAATCCACAGAGGAGGGGGAAAAAAGGACCTTTCCATACAAGTGGGCCAGAATATTTTGTGATTATTATTATTATTGCAATATTTACTCTTGGAAATTATATTACTCTTATGGTGTTCTTTGCTGTTTAATAAATATGGCTAAACTAACAGGACACACGTAAGATATTCACACAGTCCAAAATGATGACCACGTTCTGGGATGTTTTTGTTTTTTTTAAGTTATTATTTTACATAAGGCTAAATTCACGCTTGCATTGTATAATCCGTTAGTCTAATCTGTTTTTAGATCAGAATAAGGATAAAAACTGATCAGTTAAAAATCCCATTGTATACGGTTGGTGGGGGTCTGGGTCATGGGAATGAATGTCAATAGTTATGTGTTCATATTTATCTCTTCTAATATTCAATGTGAGGTTGGGGTATTCATAGGAGATGGCTTTATTTGAATAACTGCTTTCTATTGTTGAAATAATTCTTGATGCGATTTGTCATAAAAGGAATATTCTGTACCCATGTTCCCCCTTCTTTCTTTTGTATCCCTAATTTTTCTTTGCTGAAAATAAAAAGTTGAAATATAAAAAAAAAATTAAAAAAAATCCCATTGTAATCAATGGTATTTTTAATTGCATCTGTTAGCGTCAGTTATGTTAGTCATCCGTTTTTTTGACGGAGATAAAAGTGTAGGACTTTAACGCCGTTCAAAAAAAAACTGATGTCTAACGGATGGGTTATTTTTATTATTGGTGTCAATGTAAAATGGATACAAACTGATTGTAATCCATTTTAATCCGTTATTTTGATTTCAATGGGATTTTTAACTGATCCGTTTTTATCCTAATTCTGATCTAAAAACGGATCAGAGTGTGAATTTAGCCAAACATACATCAATGGACAAATGTATATAAACAAACTACCTTTTCCCATAACCCACAGTACCAGAAAGCAGTGCTTTTAGACTGACATTTAGCATAGTCCATGTTATCAAGTGTGAGAACCACATGTGCTCTGTTAGATTGGTCTTATTTAATAAAGCACATTTCCCCGTAAAAATAACTTTACAGGCATTCGTAGAAATCCTTGATCTGTCCTCTTCTGTAAATGTTTATTTTTTCTTAATATTCTATTTCACTGCTTCTTACTTATATCTGTTTTTCTGGAAAGTGGGGTGAACACTACAGGTGTTATCCATTTCCTTAGACTCATGAAAGCAAACGTAATTATGCAGTATTGGAAACCAGGAAGTCCATGTCGCTGCATATTCAAAAGCATGGAAAAACTGTAATGGTAGTCACCCGCTTTTCCCAGCAACGGGTATTATTAATGTTTTTTTTGTTTGTTTTGTTTTAATTTTACATAGAAACACTCATTCCAGAGAATAAAACCCATGTAACCTTTAGTTCTGTGATGTTTCAACAAGTTTTAAATGTTAACCCCTTTGTGACCAGCCTATTTTAGGCCTTAATGACCAAGCAATTTTTTTACGTTTTTTCATTGTCTCATTCAAAGAGCTCTAACTTTTTTATTTTTCCATTGACATAGCTGTATAAGGACTTGTTTTTTTCGGGACAAGTTGTATTTTTTTAACAGCACCATTTTGGGGTACATATAATTTATTGATTAACTTTTATAAACTTTTTAAGGGGGGGTAATGGAAAAAAAAACCCTTGGAAAAAATCTTACATTTATGCTGTTTATTGTGTGGTATAAATAACATAACTTTATTCAGCGGGTCGTTACAATTGTGGCGATACAACATTTATATAGTTTTTTTTATATTTTCCTACCTTTACACAGTAAAAACACAGATTTTTCAACATTATTTGTTTTTGTGTCGCGATGTTTTAAGAGCCATAATTTATTTCTTTTTCTGCGGACATAGCTGTATGAAGGCTTATTTTTTTGCGGGACAACTTCTTTTTATTGGCACCACTTTGGAGTACAAACGACTTTTTGATCACCTTTTCTAAAAAAAATTTGAAGGCAGGATGAACAGAAAACAGCAATTCTAGAAGTGTTTTTTATTTTATTTTTTATGGTGTTCACCGTGCGGGTTAAATAATGATATTGTTTTATAGCTGGGGTCGTTACGGAAGCGGTGATATCAGGTATGTGTAACTTTTTAACTTAATAAATCATTTTGTAAGGGGAAAAAGTGGGTTTTCCATTTTTTTTTTTTACTTAGGATTTTTATTATAGACTTTATTAAACGTTTTTAACTTTTGTTTTTAGTCCCACTAGGGGACTTCACTATTCGATCATTTGATCGCTTTTATAATACACGGCAATACTTCTGTATTGAAGTGTATTGTGCCGGTCAATATAAAACTGACAGGCATCTATTAGGCCATGCCTTTGGCAGGACCTAATAGGCATTCACTAAAGGAAGACCTGGTGGCCTTTGTTAGGCCCCCGGCTTCCATAAAAACCATCGGCCCCCGGTGATTGCATCGCGGATTTGCCGATAGCTCCCTCTCTCACCCTCTCTCCCTCTAAAAACACTTTGATCTGGTGCTCGCTATTGAGCGCGGCATCTAATGGGTTAAACGGGCGGGATCGATGCAGATTTCAATTCCGCCCGCTAGAGCAGGTGCCCGGCTGCTTTTAGACTGCCCGACACCCGCTCTAGCCGGCATGGGACACCAGTGCCGGGCTTATGTCAAAGCGCCACCTTGAGGCATAAGTACCCTTAGTGGTCACCATGAAAAGGCGTATTGGCGGTTATTAACCCCATCCCGCATAATTATGGGTCTGGTACGTCGGCATAACAAGCAGCTTCCCGTAATCCAATGTACCAGACCCGTCATGAAGATGAAGCCGGCACAGGAGCTGTGCGCGCTTCAACTTCAGCGGGTGACAGCTGTAATATACAGTATTGAAGTGGTTGACAGAGGGAGGGCGCTCCCTCTGTACCCCACCGCTCCCCCACAACAGATCGCGGGTGGCGATGGTTGCTGTGGCAACCAGAAAGCCTAGCAATGGCTTCCTGGCTGCCAGGTACGGAAGCCTATTAGGTCCTGCCCAAGGCAGGACCTAGTAGGCTAACTGTCAGATGGAAAATGAGCTACAATACACTGCACTACATAAACTATAAAAATATCACGTAATTTTTACCGCACTGTGAAAACCGTAAAAAAAATATTTAAAATTATTATATTGGATACTGCAAAGGTCCAAACATCACACTCGTAACAGATCAATCCATTCTATAACCTAACTGTAAGATGGACTTCACTCATTCTAGATCACTGCTTCACAGCTGCTATGTCACTAGTCCCTAGTAAGCTCTTAAACAGGTCTTTATATTCTTCTCTTAATATTTCCCCCCCCAACATTAATGAAGATCAGGGATGGACAATGGTTCAGGCCATTAATCAGCCAGTCTGATGAAATATACCAATTCTGAAGAGTCACTATAAAGAGCCATTGGTACTCAGACAGTGCACAGAACACACAGAAAGGCACTTCTGCATGAAATATCATACACCAAAAAAATGGCAGTTATCTCAGAAAACATGGTGTAAAAAAGTCAAAGGCTCCTTTCTGCAAGAGATGTACAATCCAATGATGCAAATTATGTGCCACAATAAATAACACATACTGTATGTATGACAGGCTAGACCTGTTACACAAGATATCTGTATGATATGTCATAAATGTCTGATAGGTGGGGGTTCCACCCACGGGACCACCACCTATCGGGAGAATTAGTGTCCTGTGAACCCTATTGTATAAATAAAAATAGCTGATGGCGGCCGAGAAACGGAGGAGAAAGCAGGTCAAGGATTTGCACAACTTTCTGCATTGTAGTCTACAGAAGTTGTGAAAACAGCCAAGTGCACTCGCTTGGCTGTTCCCATGACACCTACAGACTGTAATGGAGAGAGTAGCACACATGCTCGACCTGCTCTCTCCATTTTGTCTCCTATTTCTCAGCCACAGTCTGCCGTATGGCTTGCCACAACAAAGTTCACGGAACCCCAGTTCTTCCGATATCAGACATTTATGGATACGCCATAAATATCTATGGTAGGAATACCTCTTTAAGCACTAGCTCGAATTCTGCAGATCTGGAGGGAGGGAAGAGAAAAATCAACAGGGCATTATGCTGGAGTCTTAAAAGGGACTTTTCTTACCAGTTCTTGGTTTGGAGTACAGCTGCCTAACCCCAAATGATCAAACTTTTATGGTATATCTAGTATATGCCATTAAAAAAAAAGTATTCGGTATGAAAGCCCTTAACATAATTTATTTTATTTTTTACAAATAGACTTGTATGGGTTTAAAATAAAAATAAATAAAAAGTACACATTTTAATAGACTTTATTTATCCCATTCCTGACAGTCCAGAGTCCTCTCTTTACCCAAGCGAACATGATGAAGTGGTGTCTAAGGAAGTTTCATCATCTCGTTCTCCTGTCAATAGAAGGGACCGGAGGAGTGGTGTATTCTATTGCCGTTTCTTATATTTTGTTAATACCTAAAAATGGTTTTATTACTTCAGCAGCTTTTAGTCTATGTGGTATCAATCCGTTTTCCATAGATTAAGTTGTGAAATCTGTTCCTCCCAGAGTTTTACTTCCTAAACAGGTTTCTACACCCTATTCATCCATTACTGTCACATTCTATACACGGAATCATCGATGTCACTCTGGGAACTAACTATGGGGTCTAACAAGGAAGCGTTTTCTGGCAACATGCCCAAATTCTTTCACATTAGCACAAGTATGCAAGTCATTACACTCAGTGATGGCTGAAGTCACCTTTGTTAGACCCCATTCACATCACGTTTTTGGCATACGTTTAGCCTATATGACAGGAAAAGCACCAGATGTATATGTTATAATCAAAGGATGTGACGAAATGCCTAACAGTAGCATCCATCACTGATAGGCTATTATGCGATTCGCTTTTCATGACATATACATTAAGTGGATACCACTATAGCCTATCGGTGATGGGTGCTACTGTTAGGCATCTCTTAAAGAGAGAAAAATACACAATGGCGCAGACATAGGGCATTATCCCACGTTTGAAATTGTCAAGAGTAAGAGACTATTGAATAGTGCTCACATGGTGATGTCGTGCTAGGAGAACGGCATCCCTGTAGAGATATTCTAGGTAATGTAGTAGTCCAGGAAACTGCAAGCCACGGGTTCGTCCGGATGCAAAACTTCATCCAGTTACAGTACGGGGAAAAACGTTGTATAGGTATATTCCTAGGAAGCTATACCTAAAAAGAAACCTTGGTGCGGTGCTGTTCCCTAATCGTGAAAATCCTTTGATACATGTATCTCTGTTAGGCCTCATTTACACGAGCGTGTGCGTTTTGCGCGCGCAAAAAACGCAGCGTTTTGCGTGCGCAAAAGGCACTTGACAGCTCCGTGTGTCATCCGTGTATGATGCGCGGCTGCGTGATTTTCGCGCAGCCGCCTTCATAGAGATGAGGCTAGTCGACGTCAGTCACTGTCCATGGTGCTGAAAGAGTTAACTGATCGGCAGTAACTCTTTCAGCACCCTCGACAGTGCATTCCGATCACCATATCGAGTAACCTGTTTAAAAAAAAAGAGGTTCGTACTTACCGAGAACTTCCCAGCCGTTGCCTTGGTGACGCGTCCTTGGTGACGCGCCTCTCTTGACATCTGGCCCCACCTCCCTGGATGACGCGGCAGTCCATGTGACCGCTGCAGCCTGTGCTTGGCTTGTGATTGGCTGCAGCTGTCACTTGGACCGAATTGTCATCCCGGGAGGTCAGACTGGAGGAAGAAGCCGGGAGTTATCGGTAAGTCAGAACTTTTTTTTTTATTACACGTTCACGTATATTGGGATCGGAAGTCACTGTCCAGGGTGCTGAACCAGTTTAACTCTTTCAGCACCCTGCACAGTGACTGTCTCCTGCCGGGTTCGGTCAAAACGAGTTCGGCCGAACCCGGTAAAGTTCGGTTCGCTCATGTCTAAGACACTCCGTTCGGATGTTTGTAAACAGAAAAGCACGTGGTGCTTTTCTGTTTACATTCAGTTTGACAGCTCTTGCGTGAATCACGCAGTTCGCACGGAAGTGCTTCCGTGCGACCTTCGTGGTTTTCACGCACCCATTGACTTCAATGGGTGCGTGATGCGCGAAAAACGCAGATTTTTAGAACATGTCGTGAGTTTTTTTCAGCGCACTCACGCTGAGCAAAACTCACGGACTGTCTGCATGCCCCCATAGAGTAATATAGGTGCGTACGACACGCGTGAAAAGCATGCGCGTCGCACGCGCGTATATTACGCTCGTGTAAATGAGGCCTTATACTGCCTGATAAAGGGGCCGGTACGGCTTCAAAACGCGTTGCTTTGATGATCACAATTAAAACCTTTTATTTGCACAACCTCAACGTTACTTTTGGATATTCAGTACTGGGTATGACTCAAAGGATTTTCACGAGTAGGGAACTGCACCGCACCAAGATTTCTTTTTAGGTATAACTTCCTAGGAATATACCTATACAACTTTTTTCCCATACTGTTAGGCATCTGTCACAGGCATCAGTCATCCATAGGCTATCATGGCATCCAGTTAACATATAGGTCAAGAAAAGCTCATCAAAAGCATTAAACGGTTGTCTGTGAAGGATGTGATACAGTGACTTCTGTCATCCATAGGCTCTTATGTTAATTAAACATATAACGTGTGGTATCCGCTTTCGTTTTTTACTTAATTCTGTTGTCTGGAATAGTGTAGTCTACTAGGCTACGCCACGTTTTTTGTTTTTTTTGCGGTAAACTGATGCAAACCACCTTTGTTCAGGATTCTCATCTCTTGGACAAAGTAGAGAGCGGTTACAGAGAGCGTTTCTTGCTCTGGAGGTCCTGTGTTACACAGACAACCCAGTGATTTGAAAAGTGACGGTGCAATGCTTAACCTTCCCTGTGGTGGCGCTGTAGGAAAGTTCAAATGGGTATTCCCATAATCGTTATTTATTACTGGGCTATATCCGCGAGCCCCATAGAAAATGAATGGAGCGGTGGCCGAGTATGCGCCGTAAGACCCCCACCAATCATATATTTATCACCTATCCTGTGTGTAGGTGATAAATATCGATAATGAGAAAACCCCTTAAAGATTTACTGACAGGTTAAGCATAGATTACAGCTGATTCTTGGGGGCCCCAGCAGGGGGAGACGTTGTGATCTGTTTATTATCAAAAGACCCTTCTAACAAGTAGGGATTGTTTTAAATGAAAGTCAGTGTAACCCCTAGCCGCTGCAGCCATTTGAATTTTTTTTATTTTAGATTTTTCCTCCATGCCTTGCAAAAGCAATTTTATTTTTACGTTGAAATAGCTGTATTAGGGCATTTATTTATTTTCTGCAAAAAATAAGGACTATTTGCAAGTATGTTCTGTTCCGATATCTGTCATATGCAGTGTTATCAATATATTTGTTGATTTTGTATTCAAGCACAGCATAATACGCTTTTCAGAATAACAAAGAAACGTATCATTTTTTTTTACTAATCCTCGGGTTCCAGCAGTTAGACCCTCATGATGATGTGTTATTAATATGTTATACATGTTAATTGTGGGAGAATCCTTTTAATATTAAGGGGGAGTTCACGCTGAGTTTTTTAGCACATTTTTTGACACAGAAAACGCGTCAGAAAACGCGTCAAAAAACTTCCGTTAACGCCTCCCATTGATTTCAATGAGAGGCGTTTTTTTCCCGCGAGTGGAAAAAGAAGCGACATGCCCTAAATTCGGGCGTTTACGTCTCTGACCTCCCATTGTCATCAACAGGAGGCAGAGAAGGTGTTTTTCGCTGCGTTTATTTTCCTGCGTCGCTCAATGGCCGCGACCAAAAATTGCCGGGAAAAAGGCGGCAAACGGCGTGCAGGCAGGTCAAAATCCCCGTCAAAATTCCTTTAGCCCTTTTGGAACATCTTAATTATTGTTAATCATAAGATAAATTGCATAATATTAAACAAATAATTTATTATGGGACCAGCTACAATATAGTGAATTCTGTAGTTGTTCCCTAATAATAATAATATAATAATAATCTTTATTTATCGAAAAAATATTCCACAACACTTTACAATTCAGAGGACAAAATCAAACAATACACCGTGACACAACTAGCATTTCAAACTAGAGAAGTGAGAGCCCTGCACGCAAGAGTTTACAATCTATGAGAAAGTTTACAATCTATGAAAGATCTTACAATCTATGAAAGATCTTACAATCTATGAGAGTTTACAATCTATGAGAGTTTACAATCTATGAGAGAGTTTACAATCTATGAGAGCGTTTACAATCTATGAAATAGTTTACAATCTATGAGTTTACAATCTATGAGAGAGTTTACAAACTATGAGAGAGCGGATAATCTATGAAAGAGTTTACAATCTATGAGAGAGTTTACAATCTATGAGAGAGTTTACAATCTATGAGAGCCTTACAATCTATGAGAGAGTTTACAATCTATGAGAGAGTTTTACAATCTATTAGAGAGTTTACAATCTATGAGAGAGTTTACAATCTATGAAAGAGTTTACAATCTATGAGAGAGTTTACAAACTATGAGAGAGCGGACAATCTATCAGAGAGTTTACAATCTATGAGAGAGTTTACAATTATGAGAGAGTTTACAATCCATGAGAGAGTTTACAATCTATGAGTTTACAATCTATGAGAGAGTTTACAAACTATGAGAGAGCGGACAATCTATGAAAGAGTTTACAATCTATGAGAGAGCCTTACAATCTATGAGAGAGCCTTACAATCTATGAGAGAGTTTACAATCTATGAGAGAGTTTACAATCTATGAGAGAGTTTACAATCTATGAAAGAGTTTACAATCTATGAGAGAGTTTACAAACTATGAGAGAGCGGACAATCTATCAGAGAGTTTACAATCTATGAGAGAGTTTACAATTATGAGAGAGTTTACAAACTATGAGAGAGCGGACAATCTATGAAAGAGTTTACAATCTATGAGAGAGTTTACAATCTATGAGAGAGTTTACAATCTATGAGAGAGTTTACAATCTATGAGAGAGTTTACAATCTATGAGAGAGTTTACAATCTATGAGAGAGTTTACAATCTATGAGAGAGTTTACAATCTATGAAAGAGTTTACAATCTATGAGAGAGTTTACAAACTATGAGAGAGCGGACAATCTATGAGAGAGTTTACAATCTATGAGAGAGTTTACAATCTATGAGAGAGTTTACAATCTATGAGAGAGCCTTACAATCTATGAGAGAGTTTATGTTCTATGAGAGTTTACAATCTATGAGAGTTTACAATCTATGAGAGACCTTACAATCTATGAGAGACCTTACAATCTATGAGAGACCTTACAATCTATGAGAGACCTTACAATCTATGGGAGAGTTTACAATCTGAGAGTTTACAATCTGAGAGTTTACAATCTATGAGATAGTTTACAATCTATGAGAGAATTTACAATCTATGAGAGCGTTTACAATCTATGAGAGAGCCTAACAATCTATGAGAGTTTACAATCTATGAGAGAGCCTAACAATCTATGAGAGTTTACAATCCTCCCTGAAGATCGAATTTATAATAGAACATGTGATTTATGAGGCTGATAAAAATAATTGCAGGAATTACATCTGGGGGAAAAATCAAAAATTGCCATTTTATAGTAGAGGTACGGTACTTATCTAGTTGGACTCTTTTCTTACTGCCACTACAAAACCGAAGAAAAATTAACCCTTTCACTGCTGGGGCAATTTTCACACTTTTGACAGTTTTTGAAAACCTCCATTATAAAATAAAAAAAATCATATTATACTCCCATGCCAATATATATTTTTGAAAGTAGACACCTAGAACTTTGCAAAAATCCTACATACACTTTACATTCATGCCTTTGTGCAATTTTGCATCACAGTGTATAATTTTGTAAAATATATTTTAAAAAAAAATGCATAAAAACGTCCTAAATCACCACCTCGGGCCCTGTTCACACTGAGTATTTTGCAGAATTTTGAGGCAGATTTTGACCTGCCTGCACTTTCTTGCCGCGATTTTCGCAGCGTTTTTCGGGCGCAGTCATTGAACGAAAAACGCAACGAAAAACACTTTCTCCCATTGATTGATGGAACCGTGGGAAGAAAGAGCATGTTGCATCTTTTTTTTTCCGCGAGTGTTTTGTTTCAGGTGTTTTTTCGCGTGGATTCCGGCGTCAAAATCTCTGTGTTTTTCTAAGGGGTCACTTGAAAGCTTTACTGAGGAAGAGGTGAAACCAAGCCTACCTCCAGTATAAAATTCAAAGTGCTCATAGATCCTCATGTTTTAGAAGCATTTCCTTCAAAGCCCAGCCATTGGTGCTGTGGACCTCTCATTCCTACTGCACGGTTATCATTGTCTGCCATGTTATACATACAGTGGAGCTGTAGCCCAGTCACAGTCACTCTATCTACAAGCCCGCAAGCTCATATTCATCCCTCCGCTAACCGCTCTTACGAGAGAGAGAGAGAGAGAGAGGCAGGGAGAGGGAGACTGCCTGCTTAAATTAGTGTAGGTGCTGCTGTGATCACAGGACTTTATTAGCTAGCAAGTTCTATCTACAAACACACAGACAGATTGTAATTCCCTGTTTGGCTAAGATATCTATGTCTATCAGCAGCGAGGGGCCAATACACATTAGATTAAGTCAGCCTAACCCTATTTTGGCAGGTCCGGACGACTATCTAATGTGTAAAGGGGGTCTCTTGGCAGATGTCAGGGAAAAGAAGAATCAGCATTTTGAATTTCAACATGCCCAATCCTTTGTTTCTGTGGGAGATAAGTCGCTGATAGAGGTTTTTCCCTTCTTCCCATTAAAACCAAAATGCACACTCGGTAAAGCCAAGCGTATATATTAGTCGGAATGAAAAGCTATCAGCTAAACGAGCGATTGGATGATAGGTATCTTAAGTGTATGGGCACCGGAAAGTCTCCTTCTACTCTGCCCCATATTGAGTCAAATGGAGTGTACAGCCGGCAAGTAAATTAATTCACGAAAGAGCATAAAAAACAAAATTTTTAAAGATTAAAAAGTTGAATTTACACACTAAGGTGCACATCCTAAGAGGTTTCTAAGTGGATCACCGGAGGTACGCTTGAAGCTAACTAGTGGCATCTGCCATCAGAAAAATCCAATGAGGATGTTAACTGATTTCTGTGTTTTTTCATTAAAAAGGATGGAAGGAAATTAACGTAAAGACAAAGTGTAAAGCAGACACAGACAAAACAGTCTAAATTCAACAATTCACGTCTATTACCATTCCAATATTTGTAACACTTTTGCTAAATGTGAAATATGGAAAACATGAAATACAATATATTAGATTAAAGGTTTCCACCAATTAGATTACACCCGCTCACAAACGCATTTATGGATTAATCTGTATTTTAATGACTGTTGTATATAGTACATGTCATGTAAAGGAAGTAACAAGTGAATAATAGAACCTAGAAATAATGAGTATGTAAGACTTATAGAAGTCTCAGCCTGACTTATATCCCCAGAAAAAAGATTAACAACAATTTTAAAAGGTAATTATTATTATAAGACAAAATAGGTGTGTAACATCAAAGCACAAATCCTTATTGTCCTGCTTGACACCGTGCCTCCTTAACCCCTTCAGGGACTAAGCCATTTTAGAGCTTTAGAACGAAGCCAGATTTTTTAAATCTGGTATGTTGCTTTATCTGTGAATAACTCGCCGATGGTTTTACATATCCAAGCATTCTGACATTGTTTTTTCATCACATATTGTACTTTCTATTGATGAAAAATGTAGGTCAATAAGGTTTACATTTATTGGCGAAAATTATTATTATTTTTAATTACGTTGTATGTTTTTTGAAAAATAAAACATATTTTTAATTGGTCTGAATGAAAAATTGCCCACCGTTTGTCTTCTCTATCTGCAGTGTATTTCAGTACATGGCCAGCTTCTTTATTCAGTTCGCTCTCTGAAACTCAGCAGCTCCTTCTTTGTAGACTCATGTATGAGCATTTACTGTGACATCTCTGTATGTGCTACTGAGGTCCTACTCACTGGGCAATTAATCGGAAAAAAAACCCTAAACCGAAATTCTATTTATTTTCCCCGGTTGAAAACTGTATCTGCATCTTCTGGACGCAGATACAGTTGAATCCAATGGTAGAGCAGGCGGCCACAAGGTCCATGCTCTACCATTCGCTATGTATCGCCAGACACGAGGCAGTGACGTCATCGCACCTGTCTGCACTGAGCCGCACAGACTGGAGGTGTATAGAGCCCTCCTCCACTCGACGTTGGAACGTGCTTAGGTAAGTATGTATATTATTATTTTTTATCAGGCACTATTGGGGCTGTGTGGGAGCAGCGAAGGGGGCATTAGACAGCGTGGGAGCAGCTATGGGTCATTACACTGTGAAGTGGCAGATATGGGGGACTTTATACTGTGTGAGGCAGTTATAGGGGCATTATACTTTGTGGAAGTCAGCTATAGGGGCATTATACTGTGTAGAGGCAGCTATGGGGCATTATACTGGGTGTAGGGCAGTTATGGGGGCATTATGATGTGTGGGGGAATCTATGGTGCTTTATACTGTGTGGGGAGAACTATAGGGGTAATATACTGTGTGGGGGCAGTGTCAGGGGGTATATTATATATAGTAGTATACAACAGGCTCAGGGGATAAATATTAATTCAGTGGCGTAGCATGCAAAATGGATGTGGCCTAAATAATTGTTCATTGATCGTAATTGAGGTTACATGTTCACTTAAACGTGATTTTGATTTAGGTCATAATTGCTCAGCCCTAAATTAGGGCCCCACAATGTGAACTGGTCTTCTATTACACGATAACTAAGGGACCTGAATGGAGTTGACCCCCTTCTGGATCCTGTAGAAAAGCATTTATACAGAGGAACGGATAGATCGCGACACCCTCTATACAGGTCCCGCATTTCTTAGCATGTTTAGGAGGAGACAGACCAAGACAACTATGACACCTCTGCATTGGGAATCCAAGTAAGATTTTGGGGAGTGGGAGGTCATCACTAATTTGACCAAAAATGTTTTTTTCACATGTTTATGTAGAAAATCATTCAAAGAAATTAAATGGTCTATATGATTCCTCTGCCATGGTACCTGCTATTTTGTATTTTGTCCTGTGTGATCTGAAGCTATAACCATGTTACAATAATCTGCAGTGACTGTTCTCTTTAGCAGCATTTTATCCCTATGTATCCTGGGGATGACTATTCATAGCTTCATGCAAAGTCATTGCAGAAATCATCAGATCAGAATGAAAAATATGTACTGCTGCTGCTGACAGTGATAAGGAATTCCAAAAATAGAAAGATGAAAGCAGCACCAATTATCTCTAATGTAGGTAACAATGAATAATGCATCAAACCGCCCCAATGGATTAGTCCGAGTCCACCAAGACATAGTTCAAGAAAACAAAAGATGGGGTCAGCATGTCAATATGTCATCCTTTATTGTAGATGCCCGATACAATACCGGCCGGTGACGTTTCAGCTTACAACAAAGGCTTTGCTATAAGCCGAAACGTTGCATGCTGGTATGGTATGGGGCACAAACAATAAGGGATGAAATAACTGGCGACAATCTGGCAACATCTTTTATTTTCTTGGATGGCACAGATGGCTTGAAATCCACAGCGAAATCTGCATGTGCTAGATCTTTGCATTGTAACGAGTAAAATATGCGGCAAATTTGGAACATTTCCACAGCGGAACAGAGCATGTTGCGGCTTTTAAGATCTGCAGTATGCTCTCAAATCCGCACAGGCTTTTCAAGCAAGAGCTTGAATCGGCAAACTCCATTCACATGCATTTCACAGTACTTTGAACCTGATTCATGTGAATTTGTGCTTAAACAAACAGAAGGACTTAAAGGGGTTTTCCCATCAGAGACATTTTTGACATATCCACAGGATATGTCATAAATGTCAGATAGATGCGGGTCCCACCTCTGGGAGCCGCACCTATCTCTAGAACGGGGTCCCCTAATCCCTTACTTGTCCGCTATCGCTGCATCCCGGCCACTTCCTGGTTATTTGGTCGGGAGTTACAAAAAAAAGCATATCTCGCTGAGCTACGCTGTTTCCATAAGTCCCATAGTAGTGAATGGCAGTTACGGAAGCAGAGTAGCATGCGAGATACGCTGTTTCCGTAACTACCGTTCAGTTCTATGGCACTTACGGAAACCGCGTAGCTCAGCGAGGTACGCTGTTTTCGTAACTCCCGACCATGTAACTTTTTTCATGGTTGGAATTCAGCCGCAACACAGCGGCAGAATAGAGTTATGGGGACCCCGTTCTAGAGATAGGTGAGGGTCCCAGAGGTGGGAACCGCATCTATCTGACATTTATGACATATCCTGTGGATATGTCATAAATGTCTCTCATGGGAAAACCCCTTTAAGGACAACCAGCAGAACTGTGAATTCAGCTCTGGACTATGATACAGAATGAAAGGCCTCATGTACACGACTATGTGAATTTCCGCCTACAATATGGTAGACAAAATTAGAGCTTATTTGACAGAACTCTAAAATTGCTGGGAATGTGTAATATTCAGTAACTGTGTGTGCTTGTTCACACATGTACAGTATATCCAGTAGGTGCAGTCTATGGATCTACTGTGTGAAGGAAGAGAAAACATCACTCTGTGTATATGATCACACTCATCCCGCTTGGATTCTGCCGGGTGCACAGTATATTTGTTTTCTCCTTAATGTTGTTTGCAGTGTTGCAGATCAGCGGCAGGACGCACCCTTTTAGTTTTTTACAATGAAGCCTCATAAAAGTATGGGAATGTTTTGTGACAAGATTAGGGAGGGCAGTTTCCTGCTGTACAAGTATTTTTAGCAAACCTGAAATCACAGTTTTACAAGTGAATATGTAGTAGGCCATGGCCATAAATCTGGAAATGATAATCACATAATTCTTACATTTATAGGAAGGGAAGAACAGTAATCCCATTTAATTATCCTTTTATTAACCTATATCAAAGATAAGATGCTTTTTAGTATTTCTTCTGTCCCTCTTTACAATTCCTAAGCCCGTATGTTTTTTTCCCATTTGATCAGACAAAATGTTAGTCAATCAGCAATTCCCTAATATTAGCTTATTAATAAGATGAATATATAAATGATATAATATATAGTAAGAAAAGGAGTTGTCTGCTTTAAGATAAACCCTCTTCATATGCTTTTATAGGCATGCTGGACTGATTAAGAACAGGTCCCTATCTTAGGCCTCCATCCATTACCCAAAGTTAAAAGGGTTATTCCCATCTAATAAAGTGATGGCATTATCACTAGGATATATCATCACTTCATGATGGGAGGGGGGATACGGCCTCTGCGACCCCCTCTAATCGCAAGAATGAAGGGTCCGAAGTGCTGATTTAGCAAAGCTTCCCCTTCTAAGTTCTCCTTACACAGATTTACCTTTCTTTGGATTTACAGCTAAAGATTTAGCTAAAGATTTATATAGTTGAATTCGACAACAAATCTGTGATTTGCTTGTTAAACAAGTAACCATTTAATTAAAAAAATGATGTGTAAATCATTAACTCTCGGTGATACCTACTACTTATTTTCTTCAGTGTTGGTGGCTTGGCTGCATCTTGGCTCATCTCCATTAGGGCGCGGCTGTGATCGGTGACAACAGCTTAGCTACAGTGCCTACAGGGAGTCTGAAGTACTCTGAGATCCACCTCCTTGACTAACACTGGCTCAGATATTTGCTCTAAAATTTCTTACTGAAGATCGTTTTTTTCGGGTTGGCTGCTGCAGATAAGCACAAGCCCACTACAAGCCCAAGAGAATGTCAGAGCAGAAAGAGCTAATAAACAGCAAGGACAGATCGATTATAAACTACAAGCAACTAAACCACCAGTAAGGGTCTGTTCACATAAGCGTCAAAAATACCAGAACTAGAATGGAAACCTGAGGGACACTTTTAGAAGTCAACAGGGTCTGTCAGGATTAGTTGAAAATCGGTTTGAAAATGGATCTGTCATACCTGTCATGGCTCTGTTATGAACAGAAGCCATGATGCTAATGTGAACAAAGCCTATGAAAAAGAAGATTACTATGTTAGGCTCTGTTCAAACCGTGTTAAAATTGTATGACCTGCATGCATCCCGGGAAAATGGGCGGATTGGAGTTCCGAGACCTACCTATTGATCTTTTTACACCTAACCATGACAAGGGGACATCCTCTAGGTCTAGAGGAATCAAGGTTTCAACATCACCATAGACGGGGATTCTTTACTGTAAGGGCTCGTCCACACATAACGGAATAGCTGCGTATTTTCCGTCCGGAATTGCTGGCGGAAAATACGCAGCAGAATACAGTAGCAGCAAAAGTGGTGAGATTTAACAAATCTCATCCACACGCTGCGTAAAATTTCCGACCAGAAATTCACCTGCGGTGCGTATTTTTCGTTACACAGCATGTATATTCCTGCTGTGGAAAGTGGACTGAACTACTGCGTTTTTCAGGAGATATCACCATCTCCCAGCATTGAGAAAAACGCAGCAAAATCCGCACCATTTTATACAGTAGAAAAAAATGGCCGAAATGGCGCGGTTTTACCGCAGCGGAATGTTTGCCGTTTTAACGGAAATGTTGCAGAAATTTTCTGCGCCAATTCTGTTACGCGTGTGGACAAGATTTAAGGCCTTATTCAGACGAACGTGGGGAAACTCAGACATTAAAAACTGCCATTTTTCACGCCCGCGGTACCCCCGTGCTGGTCCCGTTTTCACGGATCCCCATGGACTTGAGTCTATGGAGGGATCCATGAAAACTAAAGAAAATAGCACATGTTTTTTTTTTCAACGGACCCTTCACACAGTCCGTTAAAACAACGGCCGTGTGAACGGACCCATTGAAAGACATGCGTCCGTGAGAGGGACACATCTGCTTAATAGGGTTTTTTGTCTTCCTCTGAATCAACACAGTAGGATTATAAATTGGACTTGATGGACCTGTGGCGTTTTTTTCAACCTTATCAACATATAACTATGTAAATAGGTGTAGAGACTGAACGACTGGCAATTAAACACTCGCTGATTGTGCAAATAATCATTTATGCAGACATAAAAATAATCGTTGGTTAATCTGACATGTGGGATGCAATAATGAGTCATTTGATTGATAACTGACATGTGACTAGGGATGCACGATGCATCGAAACTTCGATACTGTTTCGATACCGTGAACCCAGAAACGGTTCAATACCGTTATTTCATGTATTTCGATACGAAGCTGTCCGGCCGCACAGCTAAGTATAGTAATACATGCATGTAGTTAGAGCGGGGCTGTGGCTGTGTAATACAGCCATTGTCCCGCTCCTAATTCCTAACAAGTGCGCACGTGGTCAGCATGATGTCTTGCGACCAGCGCTGCACTAATGAGCGGCGGCACGGAGGACAGAACATGGCGGGCGCACTGCAAAACACCCCCATGTTCTGTGTTCAGTGACCACAGCATTCAAGGGGTAAATGAGAAGGGGGGATGCCCTTTGGATCGTGTCACGGGGAATCCCTGTGAAGCGATCGAGGGACATACCATATATGGGCAGACAGCCCAGGGTCCATTGAAAGACCCCAGGGCTGTCTGACCATATTTCCTGTTGTTAGGGCATACTGACTTCTAACAACTGCCTGTGTACTATCAGTACACAGGCTAATGTACTGGCATATAGATATGTAAAAAAGAAAAGTAAAAATAAAATAGGAAATGTGAAAGTTAAAAACAACACATTTTTATAATAAACATAGTCTCAATACATAAAATATACACATATTCGGTATCGTCGCGACCGTAATAACACATTTATAGCGTCATTCATGTTTTCGCTGTTATAAAATAAAAAACTGCTTTCTTTCACTTATTAATGTGAGGCACGAGGTATTATGAATTTTGAACCTCCATGTTCCTCACATTAATAGTAATTAACCCCATCCTGTTCCTCACACACTAACCCTATGTTGTCCATTATGACTGAGGAACATGATGGGGTTAATTACTGTTAATATGAGGCACATGGAGGTTCAAAATTCATCACACCACGAGCCTCACATTTTTATTATTATTGTTGTTGGCAAAGTATCATTTTGGTATCGAGTATCGCAATACTACACGAAGTATCGGTATCGAAGTCCAAATTCTGGTATCGTGACAACCCTACATGTGACGTTGTTAAATAGACGACTAAAAGATACATTTTTAATCCCTTGGCCCCACAGCAATTTTTTGCTTTTTCACTTTTGTTTTTTCACACCCTGCATTCCAAGAGCCATAACTTTTCTATTTTTACATCAATGGAGTGGTTTGACGGTTTATTTTTTTGCAGGAGGAGTTGCAGTTTCTGTAGGAACTATTTAGAGTACCATATAAGGCACTGGGAAACTGAAAAAAAATTCTTGGTGGGTTGGAATTGGGAAAAAAAACTGTGATTCCTCCCTTTCTGTGGGTTTCATTTTTAAGCATTTCAATTTCAATTTCAGTTTTGAAAAACGGCCGCGTAAAAAAACGACCGCGAAAAAGAAGTGCATGTCACTTCTTGAGCCGTTTTTCATTGACTCTATAGAAAAACAGCTCCAAAAACGGCTGTAAAAAATGCAGCGAAAAAAAACGCCTGAAAATTAGGAGCTGTTTTCCCTTGAAAACAGCTCAGTATTTTGAGAAGTTTTTTAGTAAGCGAGTGCATATACCCTTGTGGTTCAGACTTTTACTGTTGCGGCTATACTAATTTTGTTTGTTTATTTTTTCCTTTTTACATTACTTTAGAGTAAAAATGGGAGTTTTAAAAAAAAAATAATATACATATATATGTTTTTTCTTTATACTGCTGAAAACTTTATTTTACGATCTTTAACATTTTTTATTAGTCCCTCTAGGGGATTTGAACTAGAGATCATCTGAGTGACCGCGGCATCTAAGTGGTGAAACAGCCGGGATCAGAGCTCTCTGTATTCATGGCCGTTAGAGCAGGGTGTCAACTGTAATACACAGGTGACATCAGAAGCGTATGCAGCCTGTGAGCCCGCTCCATACTTCAACTCCCGCATTAGGATGTACGGAGACGACTAGGTGCTTCAAGGAGTTAACGATTATTGAGACAATAATGTTGTGTGTAAATATTTATCTGGAATAGCTATTCGATCATTTACATTGAACGCATGGAAGGTCACTAATATGAATATCTACTCACGTAAAAGGACCTTAAGGGAGTAACCCGGAGAGCTACATTAAACAATGAAATGGTTTTACGAATTCTAAGGATATAAGAGATCTTGTACATACCTATTCATCCACTGAAAATCCACGAACCCTGTGTTCAATGTTCCTCACGGTAACACTGCCAAATACATGTCACGATGGTGATCTGAGAATGAGAAAAAAAAAGGGAAAAATGTTTCAATAATTTCAACTAAACGTATTTTACTGTTGGTGTAATGTGGACACTATAATTATTGTTATGACAGCTTAGTATTGATCCTATTGGATGCCTTTAACGCATTCCCACACCGCAACGTACATTAAAAGGGAATTGGTGGGTGATTCTTCCTGTACAGTTCCTTAAATGTACATTATGGGGATGGCACAGGCTCAGAAGCTGCCATGATAAACTGGTGTCAGCTGTAACATACAGCTAATACCCTGCTGCATCGGCCGGTATCGGAGCTAGCCTCTTAAAGGGCCAGCGTGCATGCATTTCAAAAGCTCTTAATTCAATCCATTTTGCTCCTGGACTATGTAGGGCACTTCCTCAGATCACCTGGTGCCTGAGCAGGTCTGTTCTGCAAAGGTTCCTGTTTGCATCCTGATAATAGTCCGCACCTCACTACCTGCTATCAGTTGTATCCAGCTATCCGCTACCAGCCTGCATCCAGCTATCCGCTACCTGCCTCTATCCAGCTATCCGCTGGCACCCAGTATCCAGCTATCCGCTGGCAGCCTGTATCCAGCTATCCGCTAGCAGCCTGTATCCAGCTATCCGCTAGCAGCCTGTATCCAGCTATCCGCTAGCAGCCTGTATCCAGCTATCCGCTAGCAGCCTGTATCCAGCTATCCGCTAGCAGCCTGTATCCAGCTATCCGCTAGCAGCCTGTATCCAGCTATCCGCTAGCAGCCTGTATCCAGCTATCCGCTAGCAGCCGGTATCCAGCTATCCGCTAGCAGCCGGTATCTAGCTATCTGCCAGCAGCCTGTATCCAGCTATCCGCTACCTGCCTGCATCCAGCTATCCGCTACCTGCCTGCATCCAGCTATCCGCTACCTGCCTGCATCCAGCTATCCGCTACCTGCCTGCATCCAGCTATCCGCTACCTGCCTGCATCCAACTATCCGCTACCTGCCTGCATCCAGATACTTGCTGCCAGCCTGCATCCAACTATCCGCTACCTGCCTGCATCCAGATACTTGCTGCCAGCCTGTATCCAGCTACCCACTGCCTGTCTGTATCAAGCTACCCGCTGCCAGTCTGCATCCTGCTACCAGTCCGTACCCTGCAACCCGCCATCAGTCTGCATCCCGCTGCCACTACTACCTGAGACGAGTCTAAGGCTTACTACCTGTTACGAACTGTAACTTCTGATCCACCCCCATCTGCCAAGGTACCATCTGCCGGTGCCCGTACCCTCAATATTCTACATCATTATATTCTGGTCCGCTGGGCCAGCTGCTTCTCACACCGGGATCACCTCAAGAGGTAGCAACCTGGTAGTCTCCTCTCCTAGGGGTTAAAGGGTGAAGATAATGCCCGTAGGGGTGGCCCTAAGTCAAACCGGATGAGTAGCACAGTGGTTTACAACCCACTGGTCCTAAGACACCACCTGCTGTAAGGAGGAGTCTGAATGGAGTAGAAGACGAGTATGCACCTGCCGCTCCATTCAATGTCTATGGTACTGACGGAAAGAGCACAGCGCTGTACTCGGCTGTTTCCATCATTACCATAGACTTAGAATTGAGCAGCAACGCGGATGCTGGACCGCCGCTACATTTAATGTCCCACTCACTGCAGGGAGTCCGGAACCCCGATTCTAGTGATTAGTGGGGATCACAGTTGTAGGGCCCACAGCAATCAGACAATTATCACCTATCCTGTGAATAGGTGATAATTGTTGATTCGTGCACAACCATTTAAGTATGAAAGCCTCAAAACTTGTTGGAACTGCTTGTTCTCCTTGTCCTCAACCTATCCCCCCTACTTGAGCTACCACTAAGCTTGCTCAAAACATACACAAAATGTAAGATTTATGACTTGAAAAAACCCAAGTACTGTTTCAATATCTATAACAGATATTGATGACCTAGCCTAAGGATACGCCATCAATATAAAAGTCCCAGAAAACCCTTTTAACGCCCCCTTCACATCACGTTCATTCACTAGGTGAATCGGGAAAAGCTCCAGGTGTACATGCTATATGTGTGGGCTCCATTAGCAAGACGGAGGCCAAAAGAGTGGCTGGTAAACGTCAGAATACCTTTATCTTGAAGTATGGAATAGAATAGTAGACTATGCTATACCGTTCAACGGAATCCCGTAAAAAATACCATACAGTATACGTTTTTGTTTTTATACATGGGAGCCTATGGGTGACATTTGCCACTCTATGATATACGTCAAAGGCATCTGTTTAATGTATTCGACATGGGCTTTTTAATTGTTTTTCATGATGTATCATGAAACGGAAACCGTTATAGTCTATGGTGTTGGCTGCCACCGCTAAGACATCTGTCGCAGCCTGTATTTAACGTATACATTGGGAGCTTCTTCCGGCGTATACTTCAAACATGGAACAATAAGCATGATGTGCGGGGACCTTACAATAAATTTTTTGAAACTGCTCTGGAAAAAATTAAAGCTGCACTGTGATTGGTTTCTGCATCGTCCAGCGTTGTACAAATGTGAATGAAATGTGGGATCCCAGACCTTCAAGAGCGAAGCTCATGGGATTATCAACTTTATGGTCTCTCTCCACCCACCCCAAGTTTAATTACTTTTGTATTGCCACGGATCTTTATTAGAAGGGGGGTTAGTCGCTCATGAAAAGGAAAAAAACAAAAAAAAAAGGCCATACTTACAAATGGACACAGACAGGTCAGAAACGCTGATGGAGGAGTGAACAGGTGCATTAAATAATAATGGCCACTCCCACTAGTTTTGAGGGGAGTGGCGTGTAGTGCATGTGATGTGTAGTAAAAAATAATAAATGAATAGTGTATGTGCAAGTGATAATAATGTAAGTGAAATATAGGGGGCAGTAATGAGTAAAGTGCCTAAACTAAAAATAAATGAATAATGGGGTGCAAGTGTGTGAAACATGGAGGGATAGTGTGTAAGTCATGAGGCGCAGCATGTACATAGCCAGGAGAAAGCCTTGATAATACATAGAGCGGGCTACCCTCTCACTCTCCTCCATCAGCGTTTCTGACCTGTCTGTGTCCATTTGTAAGTATGGCCTTTTTTCAGTGTTTTTCACATCAGCGTCGGACTTCCGTTCATGGGTTCCGTTAGACCTTTCTGTCGGAGGAGCCGATGAACAGAAAGCCAAACGAAATCACAGCTTCCGTTTGCATTACCATTGATTTCAATTTTAATGCTTCCGTTGCAATTGGCTTCCGATTGTTTCCATTCCGTAAGCTTTTCTTTCGCGAAAACAATAGCATAGTCGACTACGCTATTGTTTCCGCAAAAAAAAGGAAACCTTACACATCAGAAACAAACGGAAACCAATGGTAATGCAAAGGCTGACACTTATGTGAACAGACCCTAAGGTATGTTCAGACGTTGCAGATTTTTGTTGGATTCTGAATTTACTGTACACTAGCAAGTGCCTTAGAGAGGAAAAGGGATCTTTTTTTTTAAAAAAACAACAAAACATTTAATTGCGGTTCGCAGCAAAAAAATAAATTTTCAACACGACAGGTCAACTTAACCTTGATTGATAGTGGCTGATATGCTGTCGCGTTGCAACCAAAGTCAGAACAGCATGCAGCTTTAACACGAGTTGGTGCGGCTTTGAAATTTCTCCGCCAGACCAGTTAACCGTCATGCCGGCGCAGTTTTCAGCTTGGCTGCACATGGGCCACTACGTGTAAATGCTCAAAACGATCAACAATAAACAAGTACAATAATTTCCATTATGTAAACATCCAATCAAATCACTTTTAGCAATTTTTCACATTTAAAAAAAAAATTGTGATGCGCAAATGCAGTTTTATTGATTAGAGGGATCCGAGTACAGGAACTCCCATCTATTCATAAGACACAGGCGCTGCGGCCCCTTTGGATTTCTCACTATGGACCCCAGATCAATGGTGGCCCCAGCAGTTGGCACCCCACAATCAGTTAAGGCAATATGTTAGAAAGTGGACTTTTATTACGAATACATTTCAGAACCAGACAAGTCCTTTATTACTAATAAAAAGTTTTCCCTGCGCATAAAGGGCCAGTATAACTGAGGGGTACCAGAGGTGATGGGTCAGTCATTATGGTGACAATATGACAATGGATTATCGGTGAAGTTCCTGAGCTGTCAGGCTCCTGTCCTCCTCCCACAGCCGCCCCACTACTCACATGTATAAAGCAGCACAGCGCAGTCCTCCCGTGAGTGCCGTGCTGGCCCCGCCCCTCCGACTCCCGCTCACTCCCCGGCACTAGATGACCTGCACGCTGCTCCGGTCGCCGCGTCGGCTTCGAGGACCCGTTGCAGCAGTCGGTGAATAATGGCTGACAGCTCGGGGAGGTGCGGGAGACTCAGTGCCGATCAGTCCCGGACATTTGGAAGCTATTCCAGGCTCCCCAGCTCTTCTGCGCTTTGCTCTGGGAGGACCTGACTCCCCGGTCATGTGACCTTGTGTCTGACGGCAGGAAGGAGAGCTGCACACTGGCTGCAGTGATTTCTATTATCATTCCAGCAGCCGGGGACGCTCTGTACAGGTGTCTGCAGGGGCTGCTCCAGTCAGTGGAGTGGGGGTGCTGCAGTCCGACCTGCACGCTGCATGCGTGCTTTTTTGTGTGACTAGGACTATACAGAGACTTTGACCACAGTCCATAGAGTCACGTTAGGGGAGATTTATCAAAACTAGTGCAAAAGTGGAGCCGTTGTCCATAGAAATCAATCAGATTCCTGCACTCAATATTCCGATGTTCTATGTGAAAGCAAAGCAGCAACTTAATTGTTTTACTTTTTCCTTGCACTACGTTCGCTATATCTCTGTGCGATATACGTGCGGCTGCGGCGCAGTTTTTATTTTTCTACACAACATTGTCTTGTAATTTTAAGTTCCACGACGCTCCTTTCACTCATGTAGCCTAATATGAAAGGTAGATGTGGGTGACGTACATATGGACCGGTTGTCTGGGAAAAAATATTAAAAGGAACCTGTCGCATGTCATTATGCAGCTGGCGTTTATCGTTCTGAAAATACCCAGGTCAATGCCGTCCGATGTGGAGTTCCATAGTAAAATAAATTATAAACCACTGAGATGAGTCCGGGAGAAGAGTCCAGCGGCATCAGGCGCGTTCGCATTGCGGAGATGAAGCCAAGGACGGTACACCTCGCTACACTGCTCATGCGTCTGACGCCGCTGGCCTCATCTGGTAATATTTTTTTACTAGGTAATGCCGAAATGGCCGGCTTTGACCTGGTCGTGTTTGGATTGCTAAACTCCAGCTGCATAACCAGGGGCGTAGCTAAAGGCTCATGGGCCCTGGTGCAAAAATTCAGCTTGGGGGGCTCCCCTACCCCTCCCCAACACCACCAGACCCCTGCACACGCCTATATGCCCAGCTGCCTTGCCTGACAGACCCCATGAATGCCCACACAGTATAATGCTCCCCATAGCTGCTCCCACAGTATAATCCCCCCCCATAGATGCCCCCACAGTGTAATGCCCCTATAGCTGCCCCCACAGTGTAATGCCCCTATAGCTGCCCCCACAGTGTAATGCCCCTATAGCTGCCCCCACAGTGTAATGCCCCTATAGCTGCCCCCACAGTATATTGCTACCCATAGCTGCCACATACAGTATAATGCCCCATAGCTGCTCCATAAGGTACAATGCCCCATACAGTATAATGCCCCCATTAGCTGTCCCATACTGTATAATGTCCCCCATACAGTATAATGCCCCCCTTAGCTGTCCCATACTGTATAATGTCCCCCATACAGTATAATGCCCCCTCAGCAGCTACCATATGAGCCCCCCTCCCATTCGCCCCCATATGAATGTACCTAATATAAAAATAATAACATAATTACTTACCTATCCCCGTTCCCACGATGGGTGGAGAATCCTTCTCCCCAGACTGTGCCTTGAGTGACTCAGTGCAGACAGGCAAGATGACATCACTCGCGGCCCAGTGAATTGCGTCTTGCGGATGCAGATTCAGTTGGAAGCTGGACCAACATAGCCATTGCTGTGTGGCAACGGGGGCCCTGCAGTTGCGACCCTTATAGCTACGCCATTGCATAAGGATATGCTGGTATTTCAATGGCTCCAAACCTAGTGACAGGTTCCCTATAATGACCTATTGAAAAGTATGTACAGTATGTCAGTATGTGTTATATCAAGTCCAGAGTCAACGCAGCCATTTACCAGGAATGAAGTATTGTCAAGAGGAAGATGAGACACCAGATCCAACAATGCAGACGAGCTGAAGGCCACTATCAAAGCAACCTGGGCTTCCATAACACCTCAGCAGTGCCACAGGCTGATCGCCTCCATGCCACGCCGGATTGATGCAGTAATTCATGCAAAAGGAGCCCCGACCAAGTATTGAGGGCAGATATTGTACATACTTTTCATTAGGCCAGCATTTCGGTTTTAATTTTTTTTTAAATTGGGCTTATGTAACATTGAAATTTTCTGAGAGACTAAATTTTGGGTTATCATTAACTGTTACCATTATCAACATTAACCCCATCCCTCTTTCTGACAGAGCCTCATTTTTCAAATTTGACATGTTTCACTTTATGTGGTAATAATTTCGGAATGCTTCTACCTATCCTAGCGATTCTGAGATTGTTTTCTCGTGACACATTGGACTTTATGTAACTGTTAAAATTTGCTCGTTACATTTAGTATTTAATTGTCAAAAACACAAATGTAGTGAAAAATTGCAAAAATTTTCATTTTTCTAAATTTAAATGCAGGAGAGTAGTAAACAAGCCGAGTCAAACCAGGAGTGTACGAGGTACCAAACGCAGAGCAGGAGAGTAGTCAGTAAGCCAGGGTCAATATGAAGCAGGGTCAAATAGTTCAGAAGTTGCAGCAGGGCCGGGAAACCAAACGAGAAGAATCACAAGAAAGGCAGGTATAAATAGACAGAGGGCGGGAGCTAGCTCCGTCTGGCCAGGCTGTGATAGGCTCTCCCACTCCTAAGCCTGCCATCCTGAGTGGTGGAAGATGGAGTCAGTCTCACAGACATAGAAGCAGGTGCAGACTGATTACCTATGGGCGTTGACACAGAAGCTGTGCCTGGCAGATCCTTTACAGAATGTATTTTTTTTTCTGTCGCCAAGTTGTGAGAACCATAACTCTTAAATTTTTTCGTTGACGGAGCTGTATGAGGGCTTGTTTTTCGCGAGACGATCTATAGTTTGTATGGGCAAAGGGACCAAAAAACAGAAATTCTGGCATTCTTTTTTTACGGGTTTTTTTTTACGCCGTTCACCACGTGGATTTTTATAGCTTAGGCCGTTACGGTCGCGGCGATAGCAAATATGTATGGTTTATTTTATTTTTTTCAATAATAAAGTACTTGATAAGTGGAAAAGGGCGATTGTGTTGTATTTTATTACTTGAAACTTTTATGTTTTATACAACTTTTTTTTTTTTTTTTTTTTTTCCACACTTTTCTTTAGTCCCACTAGGGGACTTGAAGGTCCAACTGTCAGATTTTATTTCTAATACATTGCACTACCTATGTAGTGCAACGTATTAGATCTATCAGTCATTCAATGACCGCAAATAGATTAGACTTCGCCTCCGGGTGGGGCCTAATCTGCTTCCGTAATGGCAGAGCAGGAGGCCATTGTTAGGTGTCCTGTTGCCATAGTAGCAGCCCTGATTGCATGGCAGGACTGCCGGATCTGCCGACAACCACAAAGATGCAGCTATCGCTCTCGATCGCTGCATCAAAGGGGTTAATGGCAGGGATCGAGGCTAGCTCTGGTTCCTGCCATTACAGGTCGATGTCAGCTGTAACATACAGCTGACATCCACCGCTGATGACGCCGGCTCAGCTCCTGAGCCGGCGCCATCTTGCCGACGGCTACAAAAGCCTTTTAGGCCCCGCCTCAGGGCGGGGGGCTGGAAGTTTTCCATGCTAGGTAGACCGGGAGCCCACTATTAGGCCTCCAGTTTGCCAGTGCAGCCACCGACACCCCGGTGATTTAATTGCTGGGGTGTCGATGAGCTACAAACACCTTAAATGCAGCGATCACTTTTGACCGCTGCGTTTAAGGGGTTAATGGCGTGGGATCGAAGCTAACTTAGGTCCCCGCCATTATAGCAGGGTGTCAGCTGTAAGAAATGCCATCCATTTGTCGTAAGTATACAACATTTTGCGGGAAGCACTGGCTTTCCATGACATATACTTACGATAAATGTCGGGAAGGGGTTAAAAGAAAAAATGCTGGAAATAGATAACTCTGTGTGTAATGAATATATATAATATGAGTTTCGCTTTTTGAATTGAATTACTGACATTAACTTTTTGATATTCTAATTCATTGAGAAGGACCTGTATGTATGTACAATAGTGTGTGTGTGTGTGTGTATGTATATAATATTATATATATGTATATATATATATATATATATATATAAAATAAAAGTTCTGTTTTCAACAAAAGAAGCAAAATTACATTTCCCATTTTTAGACCGTTTGTTTCTAACAATTTTTATTTTATTTAGTTAACAAATAAAATTACTTATTTCAAGCATTATTTGTCCTGAAAAAACATGGTAAAAATAGTTGAGATATGCAAAGCCGTGAAAATTTTTTATTTCCGTGGAAAATTCGGCCTGAGCATTGAGGCATCAATGACCCTTGGTCCTAAAAGGGTTAAATGTATCCCATATTAGTCTATCAGTGACCGATACCTCTGTTAGGCATCCGTCACATCCTACATTCAACGTATCCGTGGGAGCTTTTCCCGTCCTATAAACTAAATCTTTGCAAAGAAAGGTGATGTGGACATGGCCTAAGCAATATGTAACTATCATGAGGTAAACTTCAAGAGTCACAATGGGCCTTTAGGACACTAGACTGACCACCTCATCTGCAGACCGTGCTATCCTGGGACAATTCAGCATCTGTTTTACTTCTCACACTGCACAAGGCTCTTTCTATTTGCAGAAGGAAAAGAAAGTGTATTTCTGTTACACTAAACAGGTGTTGACATAACCCTTGTCTCCATCTCAAATATCCCTCCAGATACAATTCCCTTGGCTAAGAACCATAATTCAAGGCGTCTTAGAGCATTCCCTGAGATCCTCACTGTAAGATAAAGCCACAATTATTAACACTTGTTTTCTTAAACATAAACCTTCCAGAATCACTGAACTGTATGAACATTTTTGCAGAGAGATTTTTGGATCTTTCTGTACCAAATCTGGCCAAACTTTCACTGTCTTTTTATAGCTACAAGATAACCTTTTTATTGCCACTGCTTCCTCATACAGCACTATTACCAGTGAAACAAATGTAGCAACATAAATATCAATAAATAATAAAGAAATATCATTGAGGGTCTCTAACCACTTCATCGGATCTTCTTTATATTGAGCGGTGTTAGCAGCATGTGACTTATTTTGCTGGAATACAGCGCCCCAGAGCTTAACCCAAATGTCCTCTATATGATTAATTTTCCTCTGTAGTAAGCATTTCACCTGAAAATTCTCCGACAGAAGAAGCAGATTCACCATCGCAGAGAAATACGTTTTCTGCCTATAAACAATAAACAGTTCAATACTTGAGTCTTATTGCAATTTGATCTATGAGTTTAATCTTTCTTTTTTTTGTTCTTTTGCTACAGGAAAGAAGTTAAGATGACAAGCAGCAGCCATTGCTAGAGATTTACTTACCATGTTATAAGGGGTATTTTTTTTTTTTTGGCTTAATGTCAGACTCATGAATTGTTAACCCATAACCCACTGGAGTACTATGTAGCTGACTTTGTTGCAGGCCTTCTGATACTTTACTGGCCAATTCTACAATATCTATCCCAATATTATCAGGCTTTGTCGTATACACATCAAGTAGAGCTGCAGTGTATATAGGTATAAATCTTTGGCTTAAGAGCCTTTTAATCGGCCGGTGCAGCAAGTGCCGATCAATGAGACATCGTTGATCGGCGCTTATTTCCTGTCACACGGAGCTATGGATGGGGACGAGCGGTCGTTACTCCAATCGCTCGTCCCCATACATTATTATCATGTCGGCAGCTAGTCTCCGTTTACTCAGGGAGATGTGCTGCCGACAACGAAAATATTTTACTTTTTTAAAATTGTACGACCGGCAGATGATCGAGCGTTTGCTCATTCATCTGCTAATCGCTGCCCTGTTTACACAGGACTGCTATCGGCAACGAGCGTTCTATGAACGCTCGTCTGCCCGATAATCACCCACTGTAAAACCCCCTTTATTGATTTTTATAATAACGATGTCTATTGTCTGTGTATATATTGGATGTATAATGTGCCTACTCTTCATGACATCGCTTTGCTACATTACTATAAAGTAAGATAAAAGAAGATACACTACTGTGCAAAAGTTTTAGTCAGTTGTGGAAAAATTCTGCAAAGTAAGAATGCTTTAAACAATAGAAGTGTTAATTGTTTTTTTTTATCAATTAACAAAATGCAAAAGTGAATAAACAGAAGAAAAATCAAATCAATATTTGGTGTAACCACCCTTTGCCTTCAAAAAAGAATAAATTCGTTTTTGAAGGAATTTGGCAGCGAGGTTGTTGCAAACGTCTTGGGGAACTAACCACAGATCTTCTGTGGATGTGGGCTTCCTAAAATCCTTCTGTTTCTTCATGTAATCCCAGACAGACTCGATGTTGTTGAGATCAGGGCTCTGTGGGGGCCATATCATCACTTCCAGGCCTCCTTATTCTTCTTTATGCTGAAGATAGTTAATGACTGGCTGTATGTTTGGGGTCGTTGTCCTGCTGCAGAATAAATTTGGCGCCAATCAGACGCCTTCCTGATGGTATTGCATAATGGATAGGTATCTGACTGTATTTCTCAGCATTGAGGACACTATTAATCCTGACCAAACTCCCAACTCCATTTGCTGAAATGCAACCTCAAATTTGAAAAGAACCTCCAATATGCTTCACTGTTGCCTGCAGACACTCATTATTGTACCACTCCCCAGCCCTTTAGCGAACAAACTACCTTCTGTTACAGCAAAATATTTCAAATTGTGACTCGTTAGTCCAGAGCACCTGCTGCCATTTTTCTCTACCTATGTTTTCGTGCATAGTTAAGTTGCTTGGCCTTGTTTCCACGTCCAAGGTATGACTTTTTGGCCGCAAGTCTTCCATAAAGAACCAGACTTCTCAGAATAGCAGATGGGTGTATCAGGGTCCCACTGGTTTCTGTCCGTTCTGACCTGATGGCACTGCTGGACAACTACTGATTTCGAGGGGAAGTAAGCATTATGTGTCTTTGATCTGTTGTCCATTTCTTTGGCCGACCACTGCGTCTTCAGTCCTAAACATCAGTGTTTTTGTGCTTTTCCAAAAGAGCTTGAACAGCACATCTTGAAACCCCAGTCTGCTTTGAAATCTTTGCCTGGGAGAGAATTTGCTGATGCAGTACAACTACCTTGTGTCTTGTTGCTGTGCTCAGTCTTGCCATGGTGTACCTGTGATATGAAACAGTCTTCCACAACCTCACATTTGTAGCAGAGTTTGACTGTTCCATACCCAGTTTTAAGCCTCCCATACAGCTGTCTCTGTACAGTTAATGACTGTTTCAACCTACTTATGAAAATGATGATCATTATCACCTGTTTGGTATAATTGTTTAATCCTACATCTGACTATAATCCTACAAAATCCATGACTCTGGGCAAGTGTACCTAGAATAATTGATGCTGTTTTGAAGGCAAAGCGTGGTCACACTAAATATTGATTTGATTTAGATTTCTCTCCTGTTCATTCACTTTGCATAGTGATGAAAAAAAAAACAACTATTAACACTTCTATTTAAAGCATTCTTAATTTGCAGCATATTTCCACAATTGCCTAAAACTTTTGGACAGTACTGTATGCCTTGCTTTATTGGAAGATCCATGTTTGTTTTTCTCATCAAAAGAAAATGTATTGTATTTTATTATTACAGCATCATTTTAGGTCCTGGGGATTGGGGCTTTTTTCGCAATACATTAAAGGCTCTTTTACAGTAGCAAATGATCGGGCAAACAGTCATTCCTGATTATTGTCCTGTGTAAACAGTGCAGCGATCAGCAAGCAAACGCTTATTTATCGGCTGATCAGGTCTTTTATTCGGCCTGGAAAATGGTCGCTTATCGGCAGCACATCTCCTCGTGTAAACTGGATGTGCTGCTGCTAAGATTCAAAATGTATGCGGATGAACGATCGTAATAAAGATCATTCATCTCAATACATTCCGTTCATTGCTTAGATTAAATGGAGTAAATGAGCGCCAATCGACATGCTGTAGCCCTTGTATACCGGCCATAACTTGTCTGGGTAAGAGCACTTTAGGCCTCCTTCGGTGGCATTCTTGTGGTGTTTTGTACAAGTGTTTTTAAGTTCTTTAAAGAAGCCTATGGAAGAAAACAAACAAAGCCCATACTCTAGAGTAGGGGTCAGCAAGCTGTGGCACTAGTGCCACACCCGGCACATGGAGCATGGTTTGCTGGCACACTTTCTCCCGGCGTCCAGCGCCATTGTGTGCTTGGCAGCACTGAACACAGGGAGAGAGAACAGAGTTTCATTATGCGCTTGGCGGCGCTGATCACCAGGAGAGAGCAGCTGCAGCAACTGCTCTCTCTCTGCTGGTGTTCAGTGTCGCCAAGCGCATAGTGAAGGGTCTGCTCTTCTGGTGATCAGCGCCGCAAGCACAGAGATCAGTAACCGCTCTGTAAAATATTTTTATTAACAAAAGCTGGCATCTCTCACATGTGCACCATCCCAGCTGGTGTTTAGTAGCCCCATATGCAACACCGATGGATCATCTTGCAAAGAGAGTCAGGGACACGGGTTACACCTAAATGTAAGTTTAATTAACTGATTGATTTTTGTGCCACATATTTGGTAACCGTTTGTCATATATGTCTTAGGCTTCGTTCACATCTGCGCCAGTGTCCCGTTCCGTCAGAGCTTTCCTTCATAACGGGACCCTGACTGACACAAACGGAATCCATAGGTTTCCGTTTCCATCACCATTGATTTCAATGGTGACGGATCCGGTGCCAATGGTTTCTGTTTGTCTCCGTTGTGCAAGGGTTCCGTCGTTTTGACGGAATCAATAGTGTAGTCGACTACGATATTGATTCCGTCAAAACGACGGAACCCTTTGCACAACGGAGACAAACGGAATGGATTCCGTTTGTGTCAGTCAGGGTCCCGTTCCGTCGTAACGGAACCCTGGCGAATATGTGAATGAAGCCTTATATGTTCGCAAGGCACTTCATACAACCATGCAAAAAAAGGCTTCTACCCCTGCCCTAGGGTATGCTGCATCGTGATAAAAACGGCACAAACCAAAATGTTTTGTATGCAGACAATATCATATTTCACTATAGATTTGTAACTTCTGACTACACTATTTTAGCCCCCCAAAAAATTGCAAAATAAAAAAAGCCATATTACGGTAGGGGTTCTCTAGGCATGCATAAATAAAGCTAGACCAGCCACACTTTCTAAAAAAAATATGATTAGAGTGTGCAGTTACCTCTTCAGAACTTATTAAAAACAGCTTGCAACCCTTTATAAAAGGGTCAAATTTCCATGATTTATGCTACATTTAATCAACCCCCTAAAGACACGAATCTTGCACAAATGAGAATCTGACCTAAAAATCAACTGTATGCTGGTACGATTGTTGTTAAAAGATCAGGCCTAGTTCACACAGAGTTATTTTTTTTAACTTGCTAGCGTTGTTTCAGACCTTTTTGCAGCGTTTTTTGATTGCAGTTTTATTAAGCTGTTGAAAAGTCCAAAAACTGATAAATTTTTTTCTACCTCATTGATTTCAATGGAAGGTCAGAGACAGAAACGCTTGAAGAGCATGCCGCTTTTTTTTTTTTTCTTCAAACAGCTAAAAGCCGCCTGGGAAAAAATACGCCTTTGCCTCCCATTGAAATCAATGAGAGCGATTTGGGACGTTTTTTTGGCACTGATTTTGATGCGGAAAAAATAATTTGTGAACTGACCCCATGACAAGCTTTTTATGTTCGATTTCCATCACTCCAGCAATATTTAATTTAGGTAATCCCACTTTGCCACTAAAAAAATCAAGTTCACAAGCTTTTTCAATATGGCTACATGTATTCACATAGGTTCCCAATGGAAAACCTCTATTCTTTTTTTTTTTTTTCTCAGAAGTTATAATAGAATCTCGAATATGATGTTATATGAAAAAATTCATTCTGTTACGACTGATACCATGTTAGTATTTTGAACCATCTGGAAACCTTGGGTTGAATACGTACATCTACCAGGGCTCCGACAAGCTGTACTTACAACTTGATCTGTACAACAAACCCTCTATACATTCTATGTACCTCAACCTAACAAGTGGATATACTAGAATTCCAAAACTACAAGTATATGATGACCCTGTTCACCCACCCTACTCCATTTCGGTTTGTTTGTGAACTGTTCCCCTTTTCTGTGATTTATAAAGCTAACCCTCAATTTGGGATATGCTTCCGTGGTCCGAAAACGATAAGATATTTTTAATCAAGATTATTTACCAGGTTGCTGTATTTTTTTTATTTTAGATGCATTGGAACAATGACTATGTGTACGTGTGTTTCTATTCATATAGAATTATAAATTAGTTGTGAAGGTGTACATACATTTAAGGGGGGATTCACACGAGCGTGTATTCGGTCCGTGCGGGCCGCGTGGTTTTCACGCGGCACGCATGGACCAATACAAGTCTATGGGGCAGTACAGACAGTCCGTGCTTTTTGCGCAGCGTTTGTCTGCTGCGCAAAAAGCGCGACAGGTTCAATAACTCTGCGTATTTCGCGCATCACGCACCCATTGAAGTCAATGGGTGCGTGAAAATCACGCGCACCACACGGAAGCACTTCCGTGGGACGAGCGTGATTCGCGCAACAGCAGTGAAAAGGATGAATGAAAACCGAAAAGCACCACGTGCTTTTCTGTTTCCGAACATCCAAACGGAGTGTCTTTGCGATGAGCGAAGCCGGACAAGCGTACCGAACTTCACCGGGTTCGGCCAAACTCGTTTTGGCCGATCCCGGCAAAAAAATTATCGGTACGCGACGTCAGGAGATAGTCACTGTCCATGGTGCTGAAAGAGTTAAACTGTTTCAGCACCATGGACAGTGACTTGCGATCCCAAAATACATTAACCTGTAAAAAAAAACGAAGTTCTAACTTACCGATTACTCCTGTCTCCTTCTTGCAGTCCGACCTCCCGGGATGACACTTCAGTTCAAGTGACAGCTCCAGCCAATCACAGGCCAAGCACAGGCTGCAGCGGTCACTTGGACTGCTGCGTCATCCAGGGAGGTGGGGCCCGATGTCAAGAGAGGCGCGTCACCAAGGACGCGTCACCAAGGACGCGTCACCAAGGCAACGGCCGGGAAGTTCTCGGTAAGTAGGAACTTTATCTTTTTTTTTTACAGGTTTTTCGCTGTTGTGTTCGGCATTCACTGTCGAGGGTGCTGAAAGATTTAGCTCTTTCAGCACCTTGGACAGTGACGGGCGTTGACAAGCCTCATCTCTATGATGCCGGCTGCGCGAAAATCACGCAGCCGCGCATCAGACACGCATGACACACGCAGCTGTCAAATGGTTTTTGCGCTCGCAAAACGCTGCGTTGTTTGCGCGCGCAAAAACGCAACGTTCATGTGAATCTCCCCTAAAAGTGGTGTCTTTATGCCTACCCAAATGCAACACCCTGCTGCCACTCTGATGTCCTCCTGACTCGCTTCACACACTGATGCCTCTGTAAATACTACATTTAATATGGTCAGCGCTTACTAAGAAGAAGACCCTGTTAACAAAATAACCATATTGGACAAATTTTAAAAGAAGAATAGTAACCAACCGCTCTAGTCATCAACATCAATAAATGTTCATAAGGGTAATGTCGTGCACTACAAAAAAACACCGTAAACTGACACCAAAACATGTCCCCAACAGTATCATGTGCATGTATCCGTGCTTAAGGCCTTATTCACATGGCCGTGTTTGGTCTGTGATTTACGGACCATATGTTAGCCGCGTTTCCCGGACCAAACACCGTTCAGGGAGTCGGGCTCCTAGCACCATAGTTATGTATGACACTGGGTGTCCCTGCCTCCCTGCGAGGATACTGTCCCTTACTGAAAACATGAACACGGCAATGTGGAAAAGACCTTAAACTATAGGCTTTCCCCAGGGGCTACACACTCAGTACTCATGCTGTGCATAAATGTAGAGCACAGTTATTTATTATAGTCTTTACGGGATTATTTAATTTATTTGAGTAGACGATACTTTGCTTAGAAACACTGTTTTAAAACATACCTAACACATTCCATAAATACCAAGCAACTGCTCCCCACAACCCCTTTTATATATGTTATGTACCTTGCCCTTACGCCGTGTATTTTTTAGAACCGTGCAGTCCACATTCAGACAAAGAAGTAATTGAGGTTTTTTCAGTTATTTTTAGTTCTATAACCTATCATCGTGATTGTCAGTATTTTGTCAGTCTATTTTTACTTGTATACAGCATACATGTTGCCACTTGTCTCTTTACACTTTATGTGCCTGCGCCAAAGGAATGCTCGATATGTCTAATGATATTACCCACATGAATCGCTTATAAAATGTGATATGCAGTGAGCCAGCTGAACACTAAGGGCTCATTCACACGAGCGTGTTTCTCGTCCTTGTGCTGTGCATTGAAACAACGCACAGCACACGGACCCATTGAATGGGGCTATTCACTCATGCGTGAGTTTTCACGCAGCGAGTGTCCGTTGTGTGAAACTCAATGTATGTCCTATATTGGTGCGTCTTTGCTCACCTAGTCGCCCGTTGAAGTCAATGGGTGCGTGAAAACAACTATCAGGTCAATGGGTGCGTGAAAAACACATGCCACACGCAAAGCACACTGATGCAAAAACACAACGCGCACGGAAAGATTTACGTACATTTTTTACAAGCGTAAATCGGTCACGCTCGTGTGAATGTAACCTTACTAGAGAATAGTTCACATCTCATTCACTCAACGTAGTTGTCACGGCGCGGGGTGTGGACCCACTGCGCCGTACAGTGTAGCGGGATAGCAGCTGGCCAAACAGGTACAATGCAATGTCTATAGTATAGAAAGGGTACCGGAGGCAATGTAGATAGTAGCGGTGGATTCAGGCTAAGATGAGGCTCTGACAGCGGACAGACACCGGGCGGGGTGCGACACAATAGATGCAGCGGAAGACACAAGACGACTCCAACTCTTGACGGCACAGAGGCACGGTAGCATGGGATACAGGGTACGGGCAGCAGGAACGGGTAACACTGGGAACTGGAAAACACTAGGAGACCATTTGCAATGACAAACTTTAGGTAACACAACAATGCTCAGGCAATGATCAAGAGAGCCCTTTTTATAGTCCAGCAGCATTCTGGGTGAATTGCAGATATTCTGCAACTGTACGCGCACTGAGACAGTGTCCAAACCAGGAAGTGAGTGCCGGCATCTCTCAGGAGGGATATGCCACCGAGAACTCACTCGTCCATGGCCGCAGCCATCAGAGGGTAAGTCAGGACGACGGTCCGCAGCCATAGACTTTACAGTAGTGTTACATGCTTCCCAGCTGCAATAACTCATCAGAACCAGCCACTGTGGATCGAGCATATAAAAATCCATAACTGCACAGCAGTTTTAAAACAAAGATGGTAGCTGCCAAGACTTTTATGAAAGTTACATGCCCCCTAGTGGCCACAATTATAAACCAAAATGTATTTTTAAGAAACATGGCTTGGTAACGCCTTTAACCCCATTGTACGATGCTGATCGTTGCAGTTTTAGCTTCTCTAACCTACGGCAATCAGCTGTTATTGCTGTGGGAAACCACATCTAGACGCTCATTGGTAAAATGTAGCCCAGCCATTCAAATGAATGGCTGACCATGTAATGCATGGACGGGCAGGGGTTCATTAGAGCGGCTCTCCGTTTATGCTCATAGAGGGTGTCCTAAGTGACCTAGTAGAGCAAAGGGGCAGGGGTTGTCTCAATGAGACAACCCGTTTAAGCCTATTTGCCTCATCGACTCATAGCTAAGGTGTTTTTTTTCTCATGTATATTGATGTGTGAAGTCTTGTTTTGTGGTACATATAACGTAGCGTTTAATATATAATGCATTTTTTTTTGTACATTCTTTCTTTGGTTTTTCAAACAAGGAACATATCTAGCAAGGGACAAGGGCACATAGGCCCAAGATATTGCATCAAACAATTTAGAAAATCATATATGTGACATTAGGGACAGAGGAGGTGTAAGGACAGGGGAGAGAAGGAAAAAGGGGGGGGGGGAATGGAGGAGGGGGGAACACATAGGTTCATGATCCAGAATACAATTTAAAAACATCTGAAATTTCAGCTGGCCATGATGGTCCGATATTCTGGAGAGTCCTCATAGACAATCCAATGGGACCAAATCTTGGAGAATCTGCCAAGTCTGTTAGTCAACTGAGATGTAAGGTCTTCCATGCGCTGAATTTCCTCTATTTTATGAAACCAGAGTCAGAGAGAGGGAGGTTCCGTATTTTTTCCACAAACCAGGTATACAAGCTCGAGCACTGTTAACTAAGTGTCGAAGAATAGACTTTTTGTATATTGGAAAAGGAATGTCGCTGAGATGAAGCAGAAAAAAGGCCAGAGTAAAAGGTATGGTGTGGTCAGAGAAAGAGGAGGTTATTCTCCAGACTTCCTGCCAGAAATGAGACAACACTGAACAATCCCAGAAGGTATGGAGAAGGGTCCCTTCAGAAGACCCGCAGCGCCAGCAAAGAGAAGAGACATTGGGGAACATAACATAGTACGGAACATAGTACCATCGAGATAAAAGTTTATATCCTACCTCTTGGATACGACTAGAAATTGACGATCCATGAGTTACATCATAAATCCTGGTCAAGTGGGAGTCAGAAAGAGATAAATTCAAATCCCGCTCCCACTTGTCCACAAAAGGAGGCGGCGGCTGCGTCGAAGAGGAGCCCAACATGGCATAGATAGCGGAAAGGGCATGTCGCACCGGGCTCATTCCCGAGCAAAGGGTTTCCAATGGGGTGACAGAACGGGACAGGGCGGCGGGGGGTGGGAGGGAGACAAGGAAATTATGGAGTTGGTTTGCCTTCCAGAATCCCAAAGGACAAGGGTCCAGAGTGGAAGCGAGAGCTTCCAAGTTCGGCCAAGATTCCCCTGTCAAAAAATGGATGGCCCAATAACGTCCAAAAGACGCCCATCTCTGAAAAACAGGGTCCAACAGGCTCGGTGTGAAGGAAAGATGGCCCAATATCGGGAGTAACGGGGAAGGACGGGGTAGAAGTTGGGACCCAGTAGAGTTTTTGATTATTGTCAAGGTAGTTGAAATGGTAGGGTGAGATGGAGAGGGCAAAGAAGAATTGAGAAGCCCGGGCAATATGTGGAGAGGCGAGGAGCAAAAGAGTCATTCCAATATAACCCAAAGTAGCCCTATAGTATGCATAGATATCAGGTAATCCAATTCCCCCCTGTCATTTGGGTCTATAGAGCAATGACTTTGAGATTCTGGCTGTTTTATTATTTCACACAAATTTCGAGAAGAGGGAGGCAATTGCCCTGAAGATGGACCGAGAGATATAAATGGGCAGGGCCTGTAGTAGGTAAAGAATCCAAGGAAGAAGGTTCATCTTTAATATTGAGCAGCGACCAAACCACGTAAAGGTACCCATAGACCATCTATCCACCTGGGAGAGTCCCGACGTACGTGGGGTGAGGGGAACTCCCAGATATGGTAAGGTAGACGTGGACCACTTGAACGGGAAGGAAGCTGCTAATGAAGCAAGAGCTGTCTGTGGCAAAGAAATATTGATGACTTCCGATTTCTGCAAATTGATCTTGTAATTTTATAGGGTCTCGTATCGGGATAGTTCATCGAGAAGATTGGGAAGTGAGATTAACGGTTGTGAAAGAAAATATAAGAGGTCATCTGCATAGGCGGCAATTTTATGGGTATTGTCCCCGACTTGAACTCCTGTAATATCCACATTCTGACGAATGCATCGAAGGAGAGGTTCCAGTGTGAGAATGAAAATAAGAGGAGAGAGGGGGCAGCCCAGCATTTTGGTTTTACTTAATATTTTATAAAAACATTCTACTTTTTACTTTTTGTTTTTTTCACCGTTTACTTTATTAAACGTTATTTAAAATTGTTCTTGCCCCACTATGAGACTTTTACTTATAATTATTATTTTTTTTCAGATAAATTGCATAGGTGGCGATTAGGCAGGCATTATATCAGAACAGGCCGTGGAAGCTTGTAGAAATGTCCGCTTAGCAATCACAATTCTGTGGCTGACAATAGGGTGACAAAGGGATTTATGAATCGGAGGAATCTCAGGGGTTAAACGTTTTCTGCTAAAGGCCTATTTAAAATTGTTATGTAATTATTTGTCATCTGACATATCCCAGAGAACTGCATTGCTAGTACAATCAAATTTGCGTTAAATGTCAATAATTGTATTGATGAAAATGTTCATCTTCGTGCTCTGTCGTTTGCATGAAGCCTGTGGGAAGCACACACATTCCCTTGCATTTTGCTTACCGCTGTATAGTGCTCTATATGGCAGTGATTCTCCATTACAAATAATGCATTAATATGGAATCCAGCAGAAGAAAATGTATGTCTCCGTACGGAGGTTTACAAGGGCCCCATAGAAGTCTATGTGCCATATTACGGCTCTGTAGTCGAAGGTTGTACTGAGCTGAAGTAGATTGTGTATATAAGGCCCTTAGGGTCGTAAATATTTTGTGGATCAGGGTCATTCAATGGTAGGTATGAAAAATTTTGACGTGTAATGTAATTGTTAGAAAGCCCTTGTATACAATAATAAAAAATTATATCTGGTAAATGTAGATTGGAAAACTGCTTTGTCTTATTTCCGATGCATCATTAATAATGTTCAGTAGTATAAATAATAAGAAATATTTGATAATAAAAGAACAAGCCCTTGAGCATGCTATCATTTTCTACATTTCTTAATCTCCGGTTTAAAGGGGGTTGTGTAACATCTTGGAAGAAGTGGCAGTGGGTTAAATGCCACTTTCAGCTGAGATTAACCTTGTCAAGTAGCATTATGAATGTATTAGTAGTGACACCAACAATTGGAGACACGACCTGCCCCGTCTCAGTGTAATTATGCTGTCACCTCCGCTGCTTTTAACTTGTCTTCTTTAAAAATGATTGTTTCATATAAATGATAAATATTTCACTTTATTTAAAACCGTTTATTCAATATAAATACGGGTACATTTAACGCAGATTATAAAAGTTATATAACTTGGATCTGAGGCATGTACATTTGCCCATAGAAACCACTTAGATTGCTTTTTTCATTTTCAAAAGTTCCTCTAAAAAATGACATCTAGAATCAGGCTGGTTGCGATTAACAACTGCCCTACTTTTCTCTTGCACCACCTAAGCCTTAACATAACAGTCTCAAATATGTGGACAATGGATGAAAGTTTTTGTCATTAAGACAACATTTACATTTACATGTACATATGACACACCTAGATTACCCCAAAAAAAACATAACCCACACAGTCCACATTTTTGGGCAGATATCTGTGCTTTTGGGCAAGTGGTTGATGGTTCTATCCAAGAATTAATATTGAATACTTTGGAATTTACACCAATCCCTGGCATTAATTATAATACATTTATCAAGCTGCCCCCCTCTTTAGTTAAGTCATGCCCCCTTTTCAAAAAAATTGGTGAGGGTGGCATAAAAAGGCCAAAAGTCGCAAACTTTTTGGCCCTTTTGCGACTATTCTATGCCAGAATGTCCCCCCTTAGTTCTCTTTAAGGCTGGGTTCACACTACCTATTTTCAGACGTAAACGAGGCGTATTATGCCTCGTTTTACGTCTGAAAATAGGGCTACAATACGTCGGCAAACATCTGCCCATTCATTTGAATGGGTTTGCCGACGTACTGTGCAGACAACCTGTCATTTACGCGTCGTCGTTTGACAGCTGTCAAACGACGACGCGTAAAAATACAGCCTCGTCAAAAGAAGTGCAGGACACTTCTTTCAGACGTAATTTGAGCCGTTCTTCATTGAACTCAATGAAGCACAGCTCAAAATTTACGGCTGTCAGAGAAGCCTCGCAAAATGCGAGGAGGAGCAATTACGTCTGAAACGAGGCAGCTGTTTTCTCCTGAAAACAGTCTATCATTTCAGACGTAAAAGCCTGCTACCGTGTGCACATACCCTAAAGCAGCAAGCCTAAGGATATGTTCACACACAAAATCAAAAACAGCTGGAAATGTCGGAGCTGTTTTCAAGGGAAAAGCGCCTCTGATTTTCAGCTGTTTTTGTCACCGAAAAAGGTTTTTTGTAGCAGTTTTTGGAGTTGTTTTTCCATTGACACAATGAAAAACAGCTCCAAAAACGGCTAAAGAAGTGACATGCTCCTTCTTTTTGTGGAGCGTCTTATTACACGCCGTCATTGTTCCAGCTCAGCTTATTTCACTGCACAATCACGCTGTGCGGTGAAAGAAGCTGGGCTGGAACAATGAGAAGTGTATGACGCTGATTGGTCACTGATTGGTCAGCGTCATACACTCCTCTGTACAACGCCCAGTTGGTCAAAAGTAAAAACACGCCCAGTTGTCTATTGAGAAACTAATTAGCATAAATCTAAAATTGTTCATAACTTTGTCAAAAATTATCGTTTTTCAAAATAAAAATGTATAATCTGGTGACAGAGCCTCTTTAAGGCCAAAACAGCCTGTGTCCTGAAGGGGTTAATAGCTCCATTTAATGTACTGAAAAAGTTTTGAAATGTTTTTGTGGGGTAAAATGGAAAAAAAACAGTAATGCCGCCATCGTTTTTTGGGTTTCGATTTTACGGTGTTAACCGTGCTGTTCTGCGGGTCAGTACTTTTTAGAGCAAGACCAAATTTCTATAGTTGTTTTTAATTTTTTCGACTCTTACAAAACAAAAATAATTTGTTACAAAAGAAAATATCCTATATCCCATATTTAATTTTTTCGTTGGAGCAGTTTTATTGGGACCATTTTGGGGTACATATCACTTTTTATTATTGTGTGCTGGATAAATGACAAGATATCTTATTAGTTCGGATGGTTATGGAGGCGGCAGTACAACTTTTTTGTTATTTGACATAAAAAAAATAGAAGTTTGTTTTTGTTTTTTTTAGTTCTTAATATTTTGTTTCTTATTTTTATATTTTTGAAAAGTTTATTAACCTATTTTCACGGGTTTGTTATTTTTCCGTCCCACTAGGGGATTTGAACATTTGATCGCTTGGATGATGCACTGCATTACTTTTGTATTGCAGCCTATTGCCTGTTTAGCATCATCACATTAAGCCCTGCCTCTGGAATACTAAGTACTATATTAAACAATTGCATAAATAGTATTTCCCTTATATATTCTTATTATTGAAATTGCTCCATTGACAAGAAGGAGCGTTTCATGATCCTGTATTCCGATTCCGGGCTGTTGGAATGAACGACGGGTCAAACACATTTGGGTTACTATTTTGATTTGGCTTTGCCGAGTTTGCTGTGCAGAGTCTAATTATATGTTCTTCAGCCTTAACCCCTTCAAAGACAAGACGTATAACCTTACCTAAGGCGATTTCCAGGATACAGTACAGACTTAGATACAATACCAGAAGCATAGTACAAGATTGTAAGGAAGAATTCTAGTTGAAGAGAGGTGGATCACGAACCGTATCGGACTGAAATTAAATTAAACTTATTATCGCACACATGAGATATCCATAAAGTCAAATAGGTTATTCATGAGTAAATCCACAAGAAATAGACCCTAGGGGCGGGTGATTGGCTCCCATTATTGTTCGAGCCTGGGCCCACCGTAGGAGCCTCTGGAACTGTGTAGGGGATAATCCAACACAGGCTGCAACCCATACTAAATTTTTCCCTCAGTTCGACCTTGATCATGAGTTGCAGAGTATGTTTACTAACCGTTACAGGTCGGGATTTACAGATAGGAAATTGGCCAAATCTTTTAAAAGTCAAGAAGGATAATGAACCGGAGAGAAATTTCACAGGAACATATAGTACTGTATCAATCATGCTCCAGATGTTGTCTTAAAGGGGCTTTTCCATTTTAAGCATTTATGGAATATTTACAGACTATGCAATAAATGCCTGACTGGTGCAGGTCTCACCTCTGGGACCCAAACCTTTCTGGAGAACTAGGGTCCAGCCAATGGAAAGTGGCCATCAAAGGAGAAGTTTGAGGCAATAAGTGGGGCTCAGTGGCTGGCCAATCAGTTGCAGAGAGTTCAGGAGTTATTTCCCTCTCAAGAAGCGCTATGTCAGACATCCTTGGTCTGCACTGCTGGCAATGCATGTGAGTGGGTACTTTAATACCCTATTCAAACCCTCAGGAAAATATCTGTGCACAATAATGAACGTGCTGCAGGTTTTAAAATCCACAGCATGTTCATTATTGATGCATATTCCTCACAGAAAAGCTGCAGATTAGCTCAACTGAATTAAAATGGGACTGATCCGGGGCAAAAATCTGAGTTTCTGACGCAAATTTACTTTTAAAAAAGTGAATGGTGCATTTGCCTATGGAAAATACGTGCCATATGGACATGTCCTAACAGAGAGCGCCATGGATGTCTGGAGGTTTTTGTTTTTACAAAATAGATCTCCCCCCTCCCCCACAAGCACGGTAAACAGTATGGAGCAGGTGCAAGAAATATGTATGGAGCACATTAAATGCGCATAGCCCAATCAATACAACGCCACAGACCTGCTATGGCCTCTACTACACTCATTTGACGCATTTAACGCATTTAACAGAGAGTTGGACATTTTCTGTGGGTCAATCCAGCATGAACTGACATGATAAAGTGACCTATATGATGTTATGAGTGGGTGCTCTTCAGAGAGATTCACACATTTTTTTGTGACTAGAGACCTCTGATAGGCCCATTGGACATGGATGTAATATGGAAACATTCCAGCTGTCACCCTGTGGTTCTACTGATTAGACCAACACAGAACCCATCAGTCCAAGTGTTGTAGCCATAATACGGACACTAAAATGTCCCTGTGAAACCGGCCATAGGCTGCGTATTATATGTTGCATTGTCAGAACTGGAAATGATGGAGTATAAGGGCCAGTTCACACAGAGTATTTTGACGCGGAAACTGCCCCGCAAAACGTGCCAAAATACGGCCGAAAATGCCTCCCATTGATTTCAATGGGAGGCAGAGGCGTTTTTTTCCCGCGAGCGGAAAAACCCGGCTCGCGGGAAAAAGAAAGGACATGCCCTATCTTTGGGCGTTTACACCTCTGACCTCCCATTGACATCAATGGGAGGCAGAGAACGCGTATTTTGCGGCGCTTTATGCACAAAAATCGGCGTGCAGGCAGAGGAAAATCTGCCTCAATATTCCAAATGGAATTTTGAGGAAAATTTTCCTCCTGCAAAAAACTCAGTGTAAACCCGGCCTAAAGTGTCCGAAAAAGCAACCAACTGCACGAAAACGTAAAGTCTGACCTTGGCCATACAATTCCTGTTTTTCTGTATCATTGATTTCCACCAATAAGATATGACAAGGCACTGTGACAATGCCAGTATAGTTTAATAGAACAGCATCATGTATGATGTAAGCAGGAAGATGGACCTGGGGGTTAGAGAAGTCTGACCATAGAAGTTGCTCTCCAATCCTTTTAGGGTATGTTCACACGACCTATTTTCAGCCATTTTTCAGGGCGTAAACCCCCTCGAAAAATGGCTGAAAATACGTAGGCTGAACGCCTCCAAAAATCAATGGAAAAACGCCTTTCCGTTTCCACGCTGTTTTTAAAAACGGCCCGTAAAAAAACAAAACCCCCCCCCCCCGTAAAAAAGAATTGCATGTCACTTTTTGAGCCGTTTTCAAAGCCGTTTTTCATTGTCTCAATAGAAAAACAGCTCCAAAAACGGCCGAAAAAAACGCTTGATGCTTTAGGCTGGGTTCACACGACCTATTTTCAGGCGTAAACGAGGCGTATTATGCCTCGATTTACGCCTGAAAATATGGCTACAATACGTCGGCAAACATCTGCCCATTCATTTGAATGGGTTTGCCGACGTACTGTGCAGACAACCTGTCATTTACGCGTCGTCGTTTGACAGCTGTCAAACGACGACGCGTAAATTGACTGCCTCGTCAAAGAAGTGCAGGGCACTTCTTTGCAACGTAATTGGAGCCGTTCTTCATTGAAGTCAATGAAGAACAGCTCAAGATTACGGGCGTCAAAGACGCCTCGAATAATGCGAGGAGGAGCTTTTACGTCTGAAACGACGCAGCTGTTTTCTCCAGAAAACAGTCTGTCTTTTCAGACGTAAAAGCCTCTCGTGTGCACATACCCTTAAAAACGGCTGAAAATCAGAGGCTGTTTTCCCTTGAAAACAGCCCCGTATATTACAGCCGGTTTTTGTTAATCGTGTGAACATACCCTTACATCACATCCAGAAGTTACTCTGAACTTCAGCTTTGCATCAAGTGAAAGTCTGGGGTTGAATTATCAGTGAAAGTTCAAAAATGTATAGTATAATATTGAATATAGGGAGTTAAATCACGGAATGGAAACTAACTGACAAACAGGAAAAAAATGCGAAAACCAAATACTCTAATTACAGGCCACAGTTTATAAGCTAAAGTCCATAAAAGTATAAATATAGTTTTGGCGCTATTATGAAAAATATCCCTAAATGTTTATTTAGGGCCTCATGCGCATGTTTGTATTACTGCTCTGCACAACCTCCATGTACAGATGTAGCCATCCTTATCTTGACTCTTAAAGCACTAAATACACAGTGGCAAGAAACTTTAACTTGACTTTTTCAATGGCTTTTGTTGTGTGATATAATGCTGCAGGAAGTTCTCAGTCAATATAAACTTGGCCACATCTGTATGTAGCCGTAATGCCACACCCATAGCATTTTATATGTGCCTCTGATTTTTTTTTTCTGTATGAATCCAACAGCAAATCTGGCAAAAGTTGCATTCAAGTAGTTCCTAGACACATAGGACGCCCTAACTCCAAAATATTTTTTGGGGTGTGGCAATACCTACACCGTGTTCCAAATTATTATGCACATTGGATTTTAGTGTCATAAACATTTAATTATTAGTTTTTCAATTACACTCATGGATGGTATTGTGTCTTAGGGTATGTTCACACGGCAGCGTCCGTAACGGCTGAAATTACGGGGATGTTTCAGCCTGAAAACATCCCCGTAATTTCAGCCGTAACGGCATGTGCAGGCGCTTGAACGCCGCGTCCATTACGGACGTAATTGGCGCTGCTATTCATTGGAGTCCATGAATAACGGCTCCAATTACGGCCAAAGAAGTGACAGGTCACTTCTTTGACGCGGGCGTCTATTTACACGCCGTCATTTGACAGCGGCGCGTAAATTACGCCTCGTGTGAACAAACAAACGTCTGCCCATTGCTTTCAATGGGCAGATGTTTGTCAACGCTATTGAGGCGCTATTTTCGGACGTAATTCGGGGCAAAAACGCCCGAATTACGTCCTTAATTAGTGCGTGTGAACATACCCTTAGGGCGCTTTGGATCATTGTAATCAATCTCAGACACCTGTGATAATTAGTTTGCCAGGTGTGCCCAATCAAAGGAAAACTACTTAAGAAGGACATTCCACATTATTAAAGAGGCTCTGTCACCAGATTTTGCAACCCCTATCTGCTATTGCAGCAGATCGGCGCTGCAATGTAGATTACAGTAACGTTTTTATTTTAAAAAAACAAGCATTTTTGGCCAAGTTATGACCATTTTTGTATTTATGCAAATGAGGCTTGCAAAAGTCCAAGTGGGTGTGTTTAAAGTAAAAGTCCAAGTGGGCGTGTATTATGTGCGTACATCGGGGCGTTTTTACTTCTTTTACTAGCTGGGCGTTCTGACGAGAAGTATCATCCACTTCTCTTCAGAACGCCCAGCTTCTGGCAGTGCACAGACAAAGCGTGTTCTCGAGAGATCACGCCGTGTCGTCACTCACAGGTCCTGCATCGTTTCGGACGAGCGAGGACACATCGGCACCAGAGGCTACAGTTGATTCTGCAGCAGCATCGGCGTTTGCAGGTAAGTCGATGTAGCTACTTACCTGCAAACGCTGATGCTGCTGCAGAATCAACTGTAGCCTCTGGTGCCGATGTGGCCGACACGATGCAGGACCTGGGGCAGGAAGTGAGTGACGTCACAGCGTGATCTCTCGAGAACACGCTGTGTGTCTGCACTGCCAGAAGCTGGGCGTTCTGAAGAGAAGTGGATGATGCTGATTCGTCAGCATCATACACTCCCATTCCTAACGCCCAGCTAGTAAAAGTAAAAACGCCCCGATGTACAAACATAATACACGCCCAGTTGTACTTTTACTGTAAACACGCCCAGTTGTACTTTTGCAAGCCTCATTTGCATAAATACAAAAATGGTCATAACTTGGCCAAAAATGCTCGTTTTTTAAAAATAAAAACGTTACTGTAATCTACATTGCAGCGCCGATCTGCTGCAATAGCAGATAGGGGCTGCAAAATCTGGTGACAGAGCCTCTTTAAGCAGGCCACAGGTTTCAAGCAATATAGGAAAGAAAAAGGATCTCTCTGCTGCCGAAAAGCGTGAAATAGTGCAATACCTTGGACAAGGTATGAAAACATAATTGAAGACTAATTTTCAAACCGTGTTGTTTACTGATGAGTGCCGTGCAACCCTGGATGGTCCAGATGGATGGAGTAGTGGATGGTTGGTGAATGGCCACCGTGTCCCAACACGGCTGCGACGTCAGCAAGGAGGTGGCAGAGTCATCTTTTGGGCTGGAATCATGGGGAGAGAGCTGGTAGGTCCCTTTAGGGTCTCTGACGGTGTGAAAATGACCAATGACCTCTGCAAAGTACGTAGAGTTTATGACTGACCACTTTCTTCCGTGGTACAAAAAGAAGAACCGTGCCTTCCGTAGCAAAATTATCTTCATGCATGACAATGCACCATCTCATGCTGCAAAGAATACCTCTGTGTCATTCGCTGCTATGGGCATAAAAGGAGAGAAACTCATGGTGTGGCCCCCATGTTCCCCTGACCTCAACTCTATTGAGAACCTTTGGAGCATCCTCAAGCAAAATATCTATGTGGGAGGCAGTTCACATCAAAACAGAAGCTCTGGGAGGCTATTCTGACATCCTGCAAAGATATTCAAGCAGAAACTGTCCAAATACTCACAAATTCAATGGATGCAAGAATTGTGAAGCTGATATCAAAGAAGGGGTCCTATGTTATCATGTAACTTGGTGTGCTAAGTTTTTTTGGATTGAAAGAGCTTTTGATTTCTGTAAATATGACCTCCTGATGCTGCAAATTCAACAAATTACCATTTTAGTTCTCTTTACAACCTTTAAAATGTTTTGATCTCTGTTGTGCATAATAATGTGAAACAGTGCATTTTGAGTTTTTTACTTCTAAAAAAAAATCTGTCATCATTAGGAGATTTGTTCAATAAAATTCGCATCATACCCCAACGGTTGATGGCTTGAAGATTATACTGACTTCATTTGCATCGACTATTTAGGAAAATCAGCGAAAAATAACATTTGCATAATAATTTGGAACGCGGTGTATAGCCATCATTTTATGACATACAAAAGTTGTCACTTTTTGGTCTCAGGGTTATGGACCCAGTGGAGAACAATACTAGCGTTTAGTCTCCACAATATTACATAATCTGTGCCTACTCGTGGTTTATTTTTAGGTGGTAATATCTTCTTAATGACAATCCGAAGAAGTTGTATAAGACCACTCATTTACCCGAAAGCAGCTCCGTGAACAGTGTATGGTGATCTGACTTTTATTCAGTAGAACCTTGGGGGTCCAGGGGTTTTGGTTGTATTACGTACCCTAAAATGCAGCCATGTAGGCTTCTTTAAGATGGCCAGAATACGGCTCCGGTGCAGCTGCTTCATGGGTAATGATGTATTATATGGTGGCCATTCAAATGGCTGGCCTAATAATGTAATACATAGACATACACGGTCTACCAATACAAGAGCTGCTCTTTGTACGTAAGTGGCTCTGAGGTCTGGCTCAGAGGGGGGTTACAAAGGGAGGGGCACCCTCTGTGAAGTCCATGTACCCTATTAGGGCATATAGACAAAGTTTGTCTTCAATAGACAACTCCTTTACAGAGGATCTGTCACCAGTTTATTAATTCCCTATCTCCTAACTAATCTAATAGGTGCTTTGCTGCTGATAACTACAGTGTGATTTTTTTTCTTTTCAAAAACTTTTATTATTTGCAAAGTTATGAGCAATTTTCTAAATATGCTAATGTTTCGTTCACATCTGTGTCAGGGTTCCGATCTGACGCTACGTCAGAGCTTCCCGTCAGAACGGAACCCTGACTGAGACAAAAGGAAACCCTAGTTTACTGTTTGCATCACCATTGGTTTCAATGGTGACGGATCTGATGCAAATTGTTTGTGTCAGTTGTGCAAGGGTTCAGTCGTTTTGACGGAATCCATACCGTAGTCAACAACGCTATTCATTCCGTCAAAACGACGGAAACTTTGCACAACTGACATAAAAGGAAACCATTTGCACCGGATACGTCACCATTGAAATCAATGGTGGTACAAATAGAAACCTATGGTTTCCGTTTGTCTCAGTTAGGGTTCCGTTCTGACGGGAAACTCTGATGGAACCCCAGAACGGAACCCCGACGCAGATGTGAACGAAGCCTAATTTTCCTATACTTGCCAAATAGGAGGTGACTCTTTTTCTTTTCATTCTGGCCAGAGTAATGTTTTCTGTATGACGCTATCAAAACGTCATACAGATTTTCTCCCTACCCTGCCCAGCAACACAGTGTGATCATATAGTATACAGCTTCCATTCCCGACTGTGTATTCAACTGGTGATATCTCCGGTTGTTTTGCAGCTAGAACTGCGATCCTGGTGGCACGTGAAAAGATTAGATTCTCCTCTTTCATATGACACCAGAACCACAGCCCGATATATGGCTGTTTTAAGTGATCCCCCTTCCCTCCAGCCTCAGTCTCTTACACTGTGTGAAGCAGCTTCATGCTGATAGAACAGCGTTAGAGGCTGTGAGGAGGCTCCACCTCGGTAGAATCGCTGCTGTTACCTCACACTTGTCTAATAAAGACTTATTTGCATATTTCGAAAAAGCTCATAACTTTTAAAATAATAAACGTTTTGTGACACAACTAGCATTATCAGTGTGACAGCGCCTATTAGATTAGCTAGTAGATAGGGCATTACTAAACTAGTGACCGATCCTCTTTAAACATATCTTTATAAAAACCGCACTAACTTTAGATGACTGACTCTGAACTGTGTCCTGGGTTAGCTGAATAGGTGTACAGTTATTGGTGGGCATGACTATAAAGGCAAGTTCAGATGCTGTGAATGTCTACATGAAAAATTCCACCAAATATCCACAGATTATACGTTTTATGAATATGCATTTGGTTTTTGCTCATGGATTTACATGTAGATTTAAATGCAATTTCCCTCCCCCACAATCTGCATTATCTCTCACTTATAGGGCATGCTGCAGATATTAAAAATGCAATGGCAATGTGAGAACAGGATTTTGTAAAATTCCTTAGGGTATGTTCCCACAAACAGGATACAATGCAGCAGGGGGTCTTAAGGGTATGTGCACACACGAAATAAAAAACGTCTCAAAATACGGAGCTGTTTTCAAGGGAAAACAGCTCCTGATTTTCACGGCCGTTTTTGGAGCTGTTTTTCTATAGAGTCTATGAAAAACGACTCCAAAAACGGCTGAAGAAGTAACACGCACTTCTTTTTCGCGGCCGTTTTTTAAAACGGCCTCATAAAAAACGCCCTGTCGGAACAGAACGCCATTTTCCCATTGAAATCAATGGGCAGATGTTTGTAGACGTTCTGCTTCCGTATTTTCAGCCATTTTTCGGGACGTTTACGGGCCGAAAAACGGCTGAAAACACTCCATGTGAACATACCCTAATAAAAATGCTGGTAAATCTGAGACAGAAATCTGCACAAAATAGTGTTTGTTTCTGCTCATATTGCTGCGTGCATGTAGCAAAGTATATGTGCACCTGCGGCTTTCCAGCGGTTTTTACTGCGTTTCCACCGCGTAAAAACCGCAACAACATAAACCTGTTGAGGAATTTCTGCTCCTCATTGAAGTCTATGGGCCAAACATGCAGCATCTTCACACAGAACATGCAGCATAATTTGACATGCTGCGGAATTGAAAAATGCACCGCAGAACACTTTCCGCACGACTCTTGTGCATAGTTTTTTCCGCAGCGTGGGCATGAGATTTTTTAAATCTCATTCACTTTGCTGCTACTGTAAATGCTGCGGAATTTCCGCACAGAATTCCATTGCGGAAATTCTGCAGCATTTACGCTGCGTGGGAACCGGGCCTTATACTTGAATGGGTGTTATTTTTTCTGTGGAAATTTTCTGCACTGAAAATACGTACACATTCTGCAAACTGTGAATATACCTTATGTACATGTTGATAGTGGCGTTTTCAAAAAAGACAGGAAAATAAAAAATAAATAAATAGTAAGTTAAAAGCAATTTTTTTGGGTAGCATTCCTGATATTGGTGCCTAGAACCTGGAAAGCAACATAGTGGTTCATTAATTACGATAATGGTTAACTCAGATTTCAGATTAGTAGTAATCATTGGGGGAGGGGGATCATTTTTATTGATGTAGATATTTTATAGATGTCAAATTGCAATATTTAATAAAATAAAAGCAACACATAAACACCCGCTGACGAACCCCATTAAATACAATTTCTACAAAGTAGTAAAATAGAGATATTTTTGTACTGAATCTTTTCACCATAAGATCTGCAGTAAGTCTAAAAGTGCATTATTATGTATTTTTATGTCTAAAATATAGGCCAAGTGTGTTAGTCAGACCTGTTTCCATGGCACTCTTCTGAGCAATCCCCTATCATTGCTACAGTTCATCTGTCTGTTATGAAATTGAAATCAACATAGTCATTTATTACGTGGGGCGATGTGAAAGACCAGGTTATTACAGCAATGAAAGTCACACGAGATGTGTATTGGGAAATAATAAGTTAATCAACTTCTTCAAGGTGTTGGATTATTATTAGTCCTTCAAATATCAATTAGAGGGGGAGTACTAAGGCCTCATGCATACGGTCGTGGCCGTAATCACTGTCCGCGATTGTGGGCATTGGTGGCCGGGGACAGCCACCTGCATTTTCGACCCCTTGCTGCCATACAATGTATGGGAGCACGGTCCGTAAAAAGCAAAAGATAGGACATGTCCTATCTTTTGCGGAGGCTTTCTACAGCCTGGACACCTTCCCGTAAATATACTGGAAGGTGTCCGTGGTCAATAGAAATGAATGTGTCCGTAATTGCGGACCGTAATTATGGTCCGCAATTACGGACGAATTCTACGGTCGTGTGCATGGGGTCTAACACAAGACTTATTTTTAGTATATAATGCGGCTGAATATAGTAAAGTGTGCAGAGATATACTGTGCAGTGGTCTATACCATCGTATAATGGAAAGTTGTTCTAGTTTCTAATATGTTTGGTATTTAACCCCTTAAATTCTAAGCAATCTTTCGTTTTTTCCACATTGTCATATAACGTAGGCCCTGTTCACACGATGTGTATTTGATATGTGTTTTGGTGCGTTCTACGTTCTGAAATAGTCGACTACGGTATTCATCCCGTCAAAACGACAAAACCCTTGCACAACGGAGACAAACTGAAACCATTGGCACCAGATCTGTCACCACTTAAATGAATGGTGATGGAAACGGAAACCTTTGGTCTTAGTTTGTGTCAGTCAGGCCTCTGTTCCGATGGAATGGTGGAACGGAGCCTTGACGCAGATGTGTATGAATCTTAAGTTGCATTTATGTTTGCATCCAGATGTTACATAATGTGAATGAAATTTGATTTTGAAAATTGTGAGGAACTAAAACACAAAGTATATGTAGATCTTTTCATTATACAAGGATTAAGCCTTATATACATAAATCTGCAAAGCACCTTCAATAAAAATTATTTATATTCATTCAATTCACATGTATCCAGTAATTCCCTGATATTTATGTGATCGGAAAAAAACAAAGAAAATATTGTCACCCGCAAGTCTCTATAAAATCTTGTCAGATTTTATTCGTGCTGCTCCATAGGGAAACACTGACTAAAGTAATCCTATTCTTCTATAGCATCTTATTTTCCATGACTTTTTTTTTAGCCCTCTGATTTATGAAGAAAAGGAGTGTCACGTAGGGTTCGTGGACCCACTGGACCGTACCGCCTTGGCGGTATGGCAGCTGGCACACAGGGCACAGGTCAGAGTCTATAGTCCATATAGGGTACCTGTGGCAGCTCGGACAGTAGCAAGGCAGGAACTAACACAGCAGGTAGACATCAGGTGTGTAGAAGCAGGACAGGCGTGGTATACAACACGGCTACAGCTCAGCACGGCACTAGATCAGGATACAGGAGCAGGGACCACTGGGAGCAGGAAACACTAGGGGACCATTTGCAAGACAAACTTGGAATACGACAACAAAGCTCAGGCGTGGGAGGATGGGGCTGGGACCTTATTATAGCCCAGGGTGCTCTGGAAGCAATTAGCTCAATCTCCAACATGCGTGCACTCTGGCTTCTTAAGTCTGGACTGAGCTCGTGAGCGCACCCTGGTGGTCACTGTGGAGCAGGATGGCCGTATGTGCAAACATCTCTTGAGAGAAGGGCGTCGACTGGATGGAAGGAGTTCGTGGTCAGCGACCACGGATGTTACAAGCAGGGCTTTTCAATTTCCTTTAGGACAGGCCATTAATGTTTTATTGGTGAGGGCGCACTCCCAAAATTCCCTGCTGATCAACAGAATGAACAGGACTTAGCTCGTCCGTGTGGGCAGCTATGCCTGGTACTGCAGTCCCTTCATTCTGCTGATCGCTGGGGGTCGGGCCCCACCTTCAGCTGAAGACGACTGCCTGCCTCCCACACCACCACGAACCGACTCACCTCTCCTGTCCTGTCTCTCTCCCCCAACTACCTGCTGCTGTCTCCTGCTATGGCTGCTGCTTCTGTCTCTGCTTCTGCTCCACCAACAAGTAACTTATGTGTATTGTGTTGTAACGTAACTGTATTCATATGTATGTTTAGGTAAGTGGGTGGCGGTATAATTAGGATTGTGATACCGTGTTTATACTGTACTGTGATTAGTTACTGTATTTTATATATGAGTGATTACTGTATGTTAATAGATATTATCTTTATTTACTATACGGTCTTATTCCCATGAGTAGCAGCAAAAGCAATTAGATCGACGTTAGTATAAGGAAAAGGTAGGGGAACTAGGCATAACCCTAGTGACTCTGATTATAAAGGAGGTAGTAATAGTGGGTGACACTAACCAGTGAATCCCGCTATTACCCCACCCCCTTTAACAGTAAGTATGAGTTTATTTTTTTTCTGAGTTGCGATTTTTGTGTTCGGAATCGCTGCTGTTCTACCGCAAAAGTCGCAACACTTGGCTTTCTATTGCAGGTTTTGCATCCCCATTGAATTCAATCGGGAAAACCCGCAACAGAAAAGCAACGAAAACGCAGCAGAAATTGATATGCTGTGGATTTAAATTCTGCACCGTAGGTCAATTTATTAATGTTTTCGCTGCATCTGTTTTCCGCAGCGGGGGCCTGAGATTTTGAAAATCTCATCCACTTTGTTGCTACTGTAAATGCTGCGAAATTTCTGCACTAAATTCCGCAGCGTTTACACTATGATGGGAACCCGGCATAATTCCTGAAAAAACCCTTTGATAGAGAGTAGTCTTCTGTTCAGGATCCTTATGTATCAGTTAGTGGAGCTGCCACAAAGCGCGTCTCTTGCTCTGGAGGACCTGGCACGTCTCTGGATTACACAAACCGCCCATTGTTTTCCATGATCACTGTGTAATGCTTCATTTCTTCTGTGGTGGCACTGCCGGGGTATTGAATACTTGCTTCAAGGTTCCTTCTGATAGTTGGGAGTCACTATTCACATTATGTGATTGATAGATATGCATTTTTAGGGCTTGCTGAAGTTTTCTGAAACTGCAGTATTTATTTTACCTTTTCCTTCTTTTTGCATTTGCTATTATTTTTATTCCCACGATAAGTCCTCCAGCAGGTGAAAGACGAACACCCCAGGCAAAACTGTTGTGTTACGCCCAGTTGAGGGCCTGAGGGGCGGCGCATGACACTGGGATTTTTTCTTTGTTGTCCTTCAAAAGAGAGGCCCTGAACTAGACATAACACAGTGACTGCCATGTTCATTACAGAACCAACTTATATCTTGTTCTACAGGGACTTGGGACTTTAAGGCTATGTTCACACGCTTATCAAAAAACGGGTGAAAATACGGAGCTATTTTCAAGGGAAAACAGCCTGTGATTTTCAGCTGTTTTTTAAGCATCAAGCGTTTTTTATAGACGTTTTTGGAGCTGTTTTTCTATTGTCAATGAAAAACGGCTCAAGAAGTGACATGCACTTCTTTTTACAAGGCTTTTTTTACGTAGCCGTTTTAAAAAATGGCCACATAAAAAACACCCCGTGGGTATGGAACGCTGTTTTTCCCATTGAAATAAATGGGCAGATGTTTGGAGGCGTTCCGCCCCCGCATTTTTAGCCATTTTTCGGGGTGTTTATTGTTTATGGCCCGAAAAACGGCTGAAAATAGGTCGTGGGAACATACCCTAATGATGGTAAATTGTCCATTTACAAAAGATAATATATATAAAAAAAAAATCTTCACTTCTCTTTAAATTATTGTACGCCTAATCTTATCGGCTAATATTATTTAATGATCTTATGATAAAGCTATAGGGAAGCCATCTATCACTATCAACTATAAACCAATGATATCACTTAATAGGTAGGTTATATTTTATTCATCAGTGGCACAAGTGGCATCCGTCACAGCTTGATAACATGCTCTCTACAGAGGACGTGTCAGCTCTCCAGACATGTCTGCTGTAGTAAAAATTTTGTGTTCACTATGACATAACAACCTCTTTTTAGAACTCTACGTTGTGCAATTCCTCTGTTATTCCCCATGGGAATTAATGAATAAATGAACAACTGAGCATGAGCATTCCCTTCTCAATAGGGTGTGTTCCTCCTACACAGTCTGACGACACTGTCAGCACTGATTTGACAGTGTCAGACTATGTAGGGACACAAGGGAATGGTAACGCCCATTGTCAATTTATTTATACATTTCCAGGAAGAATAACAAAGGGACGGCACGCAGATTTCTATGAAAAGTTTCTCCAGAATTTTTATTTTTAGGGAATACAAGTATTTACTAAACACAAATTGACTGCGCCATAATATAATATGTACAAAATGTAAAGAGTCAATATAAATATTAGTTTGCCCTCACATTTGGTCAGAGAAAAGCAAGAGTGTCAGCAAATAATTGTGATCGTGTCTGGAGATCATCCTTGTCTGTTTCAGAACTATGAGGCGGTCATCAGAAATCCAGGACACGGTAAGACCCCATGCACACGACCGTATTTTTCATTCGTAATTACGGACCCATTAATTTCTATGGGCTACGGACTCCCTTCCGTATTTTTACGGATGTGCAACCGTAGCCGTCCGTAATTACGGAAGCGTTGCTAGGCGATGCAAGGTTTCAGATGTTGCATATCATTTGTGGTTTTCTTCTTTTTGCGGATCCATAAATACGGATGCTCTACGGATGCACTATTTGATGACCGTATTTACGGATGCCGTTCTGTATATGCGGATGATTTACGGATGACTATAAATGACTACAGATCTTTATTTACGGATGGATGAAATCTATGGTCGTGTGCATGGGGCCTTACAGACCATACACAGTACAATCTTGATTCTCAGCCCAATCAGTAAAATTCTCTCTCTGAGAGCGGATTTACACGAGCGCGTGCGTTTTGCGCACACAAAAAACGCTGCGTTTTGCGTGCGCAAAAGGCACTTAACAGCTCTGTGTGTCATCACATAGGATGTGCGGCTGTGTGCTTTTCGCGCAGCCACCATCATTATGACACTCTGTTTGGATGTTTGTAAACAGAAAAGCACGTGGTGCTTTTCTGTTTTCATTCATACTTTTGACTGCTGTTGCGCGAATCACACGCGTCACGCGGAAGTGCTTCCGTGAGGTGCGCTTGATCTTCAGTGGGTGCGTGATGCGCGAAAAACGCAGAAATATAGGACCTGTCGTGAGTTTTACGCAACGGACTCACGCTGCGCAAAAATCACTGACAGTCTGCACTGCCCCATAGACTAGCTTAGGTCCGTGCGACCCGCGTGAAAAACACACGCGTTGCACGGACGTATTACACGTTCGTGTATATCCGCCCTGAAAAGAATGACCAAAGTGGACAAAGCTTTACATCTCTTACACACGACCGAGTTCAGGCCGCGAAAAACAGTCCGAGTGTTGGCTGGATTTCGTGGCCCGACCACGGTACAGGTGTACGGGACTCCTGCCACGTGTTTGTCACCATATATGGGAAATCTTGAGTTTACAAAGTTTGATTTAGCTAAAGAACAAAAAAAAGTATACATTTTTATAAGTGAGAACGGACAGAAACGTATAAAAACGTATTCGACGTGTACTACAAAAAAGTAAGCATCTTACAAATGCATACGTTTTTGTAACTTTAAAAACATATACGTTGTTTTATACAACAAACATGCGCACAAAACGAGATGGGAACTTATCCTAATATGTCATTCAGAATGAGGGTTCATTTGGGACCACACACCCCATGCCTGAACCTTAAGGGTCAGTTCACAAGTCGCAACGGAATTTGTTGTAGAAAATCCGCAGAGTAATTCAGTAGCAACAAAGTGAATGAGAGAAAACAAATCTCATCCACACGCTGCGTAAATACTGAGCGGAAATACATAAATTGACATGCGGTGTGGAATTTTTTTCCGCAGCATGTCAATTGTATTCGCGTAAATGCGTATTTGTTGCGGGTTTTCCTTATTGAATTCAATGGGGAGGTAAAACCCGTAACGAATAGCAGCTGTTGCATTTTATTGCAGCGGAACCGCAGCGATCCCGCCGCAAAAAACGCAACTCTGAAAACCAAAAATTTTTATACTTACACAGAGATATGTGTTTCTTCCTCAAGGCTAGCCTCCTGGGATGATGTTTCAGCCCATGTGACTGCTGCAGCCGATCATAGGCTATAGCGACGGTCACATGGGATGAAACGCACATCCCAGGAGGACGGCTGGGATTACGTCAAAGGGCCGGCCTCCTGGGACGATGTTTCATCCCATGTGACCGCCGCTGCAGCCAATCACAGGCTGAGGCCTCATTCACACTAACATATTTTTTTCCTCCCATAAATACTGGCGTAAATACGGGTCCTTGGTCACACGTATTCGACCCGTATTGCACCAGTATTTACGGACCCGTGCCCGTAAATACGGGTCCGATGTCACCAGTATTCCACACGTATTTACAGGGCACGTTTTCGCTGCAAAATTGCACTGCACTAATCGGCAGCCCCTTCTCTCTATCATTGCAGGATAGAGAGAAGGGACAGCCCTTTCCGCAGTAAAAGTAAAAGAAATTCATACTTACCCGGCCGTTGTCTTGGTGACGCATCCCTCTTTCGACATACAGCCCGACCTCCCTGAATGACGCGGCAGTCCATGTGACCGCTGCAGCCTGTGATTGGCCTGTGATTGGCTGAAACGTCATCCCGGGAGACAGGACTGGAGGAAGAAGCAGGGAGTTCTGGGTAAGTATGAACGACTTTTTTTTTTTTTTTTTTACAGGTTAATCAATATTGTGATCGGCAGTCACTGTCCAGGGTGTTGAAAGAGTTACTGCAGAACGTTTAACTCTTTCAGCACCCTGGACAGTGACTATTTACTGACGTCGCCTAGCAACGCTCCCGTAATTACGTGTGCACACACGTAGCCACCCGTAATTACGGGAGCCCCATAGACTTCTATGGGCCTGCCCGTGCCGTAATTACGGCCTGAAATAGGACATGTTCTATATTTTTCAACGGCACGGGCACCTTCCCGTAAGTATACGGGGAGGTACCCATGGCCAATAGAAGTCTATGGGCCCGTAATTACGGGCGTTTTTACGTTCGTGTGCATGATGCCTGAGGCGATCTCCTGGGATGAAAAACGGCTCCAAAAGCATCCCAAGAAAGTGACATGCACTTCTTTTTCACGGGCGTCTTTTTAAACGCCCTGAAATACGCCTGAAAACACTACGTGTGAACATACCCTAAGTGTGCATAGGGTGCAGTCACATATGTGGATATGTCATAAATGTCTCTCATGGGAAAACCCTTTAATATGGGGTTTGGCACGTTTCCGGTGCTTTTTGCCACAAAAAAACTCCATAACCCTGACAGCGCAGAACACATTGCGAGTGTGAACAGAACATTAGGAAGTAAATTAGTTTTCAACGCTTTTATTAATACTACAAGTAATTTACACTTTTATTTATCTATGATTTCTGAAGATTTAGCAATGGCAGAAAATGATTGAATCAATTCTGTTAACGAAAACTGCTGACAAGGCGTCTAATTTGCATAGTACAGAAGTGAATTGTTGCATTGATTTTTTGATTTGTTGCACATTGTTGAGATCATGCACGCAGCTGGTCCAAGAAAAAAAAAAGGAAAATTTTATTTTTTTTCTCCTCATTTTAAATCCTGAAACGACAGTCAATGATGAGTGGAAACTTACTAGCCTGGGTTGCGATTCAAAGAATGCCCTGAAATTTCTAACAGGAAGAATTGCAAGAAATGAAACACTTTCTCTAAGCGTCGCCCTTGAATAAAATGAACTAAAAGGGTTAAAGTCACGTCTGCAGGAAGGAACAATGCATTTTGCAAGGTTAGAGAAGATCCTCAGTGCAGACCCTGCAAGATGAGTTTTCGCAGCACTCCACCTTTAACTCTTTAATATCCAGTGCAGTAACCTTGAGCGTCGCATCACTTTTAGTACCTCGTAAGAGAGTGGATTATTTTTTATAACAGACTTTTCCATAAATTATCTTAAAAAAAAAAAATGGGTATCTAAATTTACAAATTTACACCTTATATTAACTAGATGATTAACTATGCCATTCAGTATTTAGAAAAATGACATTACAAAAAAAAATTAAAATACCACTGCAACATACGAAACCACTTAGTTCTTGGTTCCATAGCAAATAATACCAAGAAGAGTGGAGAAGACGAGGGAAGAACAATATTTTCAACAAAGTAATAGCTTTGTGCAGAATGAAAAAGTGCGCAAAGGATTCTGGGTATGGTCATACATATTCATGAGTTTACATTGTGATGCGGTGAAATCAGGGACAAGCTGGGATCCTGTGCGAAGCAGGCGAATATAATGTTACAGCTGACTATCTACAAAGCATAAGACCATTTAAGACATCGAGAGCCGGAATTCTATAAATACCAGTAAGATTTCTAGAATTAGGCTACTTGCGCCAAAAATAATTTGAAACATTTCTGAAATCCATCAATGATCTTTAGATTTTGTTAAAATTTAGGAGAAATAAAATCTGTTTTTCTTCAGGTTATTTTGCTGAGTAATTTCCAGTCATATTCACGTGAGACTTAGTTTAGTAATACCACAGGAATCTATAGAAATATATTCCAACATACCTTCTCTGAAGCCAGAGGATACAAAGCATTTTTTTCTGCAGATCCGTTGGGAGGTGACAGCCGTAGGGAGCTCTATGTTTGTGAACAGGCAGCCAGGGAATGCTTAATCCACTGTCTGATTTCCTTGAAAATCTCAGTCTGTGGGTGACATAAGATGGGCTACATTATACATATCAACACTCTCTTGTTCTATGCTTCTGGTTTTTGCATTCCACAAAGGAAGGAAAAATTTAAAGTGAAACCTGCCACAATAAGTTTAGTTTCTAGAATATGGATAGATCATTAGTAAAATGGCATTTGATCTTATTTTTTTGGAGACATATTTAAGGAAAAGAAAAAAATGGCTTAAAAAAAAAAAAAGATAGTACGATCGTACCAATCAGGTGGGGATTTTTTTTTCATCTATTTTCACCGGATCACCAGTCCGATTGCACTCTATGTTATCTGTACTGCAACAATGCTACTGTAAAGGGGGTTTTACACTGGGCGAATATCGTTCAGACGAGCGTTCATAGAACGCTCATTGACGATAATTGCCCTGTGTTAAAAGAGCAGCGGTCAGTAGATGAACGAGCAAAAACGGCCTCGTAAAAAAACGCCCCATCGGAACAGAACGCCATTTTTTCCATTGAAATCAATGGGCAAATGTTTGTAGGCGTTCTGCTTTCCGATTTTTCTGCCGTTTTTCGAGACGTTTACGGCCCAAAAAACTACTGAAAACACTCCGTGTTACAACATAGATTAAAACAACCTAATATATGGGTGGGACTGTTCATCCTGTGCTTCCTGGTTTCTGAATTAAATTACCAAACCAGGGGCATACACAGAAATATATTAATATATATACAGATGTAGCCATCTTTATCTTGACTTTTAACGCATTAAATAAACAATGTAAACATAAAATATCAGCAGCACCATCCAGCAGTAAGACCATACGGACAAAATGTAAATCCCAACTTCAGGGGTGTGCTCGCAATAGATAATCCCAGTCCAGGGGAAATGGTAAATCCAAATAAAGAAGAAACCGCATCACTCCAATAGAAAAGTGATAAATCCTTTATTCACCAAAGCATCACCTGCAACGTTACAACCCTCACAGGGTCTTTGTCAAGCATCAAATATTTGATGAATAAAGAATTATCACTTTTCGATTGGAGTGCTGCAGTTTCCTCTTATTTATTTAAATGAACAGTGGCTAGATCCCTTATCTTGACTACCCCTACATCCCTACATAATCTGTTCGGCGCTGTAATGTAGACAACAACAGTGGTTTTTATTTTGAAAAATGATAATTTTTGAGCAAGTTATGAACAATTTTAGATTTATGCTAATTAGTTTCTTAATAGACAACTGGAAGTTTTTTGCCTTTTTACCAAGTGGGCGTTGTAAAGAGAAGTGTATGATGCTGACCAATCAGTGACCAATGAGCATCATACACTTCTCTTCATTCATGTTTAGCTGTGCCGTCACTTACTCCCACATTAACTTTACCAAAGTGTCTTGAGAGTGAATAGACATCGCCTCCAACCAGGATGCGATGTCTATTCACACTTCCGACACTTCGGTAAAGTTTCTGGGGGACTTACTCACACAGCACAGCGTGATCTCTTATAAACTTATAAACTGGTGACAGAGCCTCTTTAAATAATACAATTCTGCCTGCAGCCACTACTAGAGGAAGCTTACTGCATATAGATTTATACAGCTACCATTAAATACTTTATATTGATGTATAAATCTGTATTCAGTGTGCTCCCCCTAGTGGTGACTGCAGGTAGACAGAATTTCATCTTCTCAATCAATGAGGGTAGAAGGGAAATAACCACTTCAAGGCTGTACCCCTCTGACCACATGCCCTATGTCTAAACCAGGGCTTCTCAAACTTTTTGTTCTGGGGCCTAATCAGCCAGAACGTGGTTCTCCAATTCCAAGCAATCTTCTCTGGAAACCTGAGCAGTAATCTGAATTAATAAATTAGGCGCCTCTTACTCCAGCTATCTTTATATTAAGACTGGTGTAGGAAACATGAGTCTTAATAAATCTCCCCTAGTGTTCCAAATCCCCTGCTCCCCTTCAGCCAGTCATAGAGAAGGGTTCTCTACCTCCCGAGTTCAGGAATTAGCGTAGCTCGCAGTGCTAAGCCATTTACGTGACTTCCATTCACTTCTATCGGTGTTACGCAATCAGCGTAGGCCAACAAGCTCGGCTGTTTCCGTACTCTCGACCTATGCATCAGACAGTGGCTGGTCAGCAGAGGTAGTTGCACAAGGCAGGATGGGGGTCAAGGAGCCCCATTCTAGAGATAGGTGCGGATCCCAGAGGTGGGACCCGCATCTATGGAACATTTATGGCATACCCCTTAAAGAACACAACCTATTTTGGTCTTCAGGACGCAATTTTTTTTTCACTTTTTCATCGTCGCATCCCAAGAGACTTTTTTATTTTACAGTCGACATCGCTTCATCAGGGTTTTCTTTTTGTGGGAAGAATGGCACCATTTTGGGGTATATTTAGTGTTTTTTGTGTTATTTTAATACATTTTTTGGGGGGCTACAATAAAAAATACCAATTCTGCTATTGCAGAATTCCATGATATTAAGCTGAAGAGATGTTGGGTGATGCAACATGACAATGACACAAAGCACACAAGTAAATCAACTATACAAAAAATACAAAGAAGAGCGACGAAGCTAATAAGGGGCATGGAGAATCTAAGTTATGAGGAAAGATTAAAAGAACGAAACCTATTTAGCCTTGAAGAAAGACGACTAAGGGGGGACATGATTAACTTATACAAATATATGAATAGCACATACAAAAAATATGGTGAAATCCTGTTCCATGTAAAACCCCCTCAAAAAACAAGGGGGCACTCCCTCCGACTTGAAAAAGAAAGTTAATTTAATTAGATAATTTCCTAGAACAAAAAAATATTAGCTCCTATGTGTAGAATTTTTTTACTTAGAGAGGCTCTGTCACCACATTATAAGTGCCCTATCTCCTACATATGTGATCGGTGCTGTAATGTAGATAACAGCAGTGGTTTTTATTTAGAAAAACTGTCAATTTTGATGTAGTTAGTATGACGCTGACCAATCAGCGTCATACACTTCTCTCCATTCATGTACTCAGACATCGTGACCTTGCGAGATCACGCTGTGCTGTCACATACACCCATATTAACTTTACTGAAGTGTCTTGGGAGTGAATAGACATCACCTCCAGCCAGGACGCAATTTCTATTCACATTCCCGACACTTTGGTAACGTTTGTGTGGGACTTAATGACAGCAAGCGTGAGCTCGCGAGATCACGCTGTAAATGACAGCACAGCGTGATCTCGATGTGCTGTGCTGTAAGTCCCACACAAACGTTACCGAAGTGTCGGGATTGTGACTAGACATTGCGTCCTGGCTGGAAGCAATGTCTATTCACTATTCACTCTCAAAGCACTTCATCGCTTCCGAATGGGTTATGGGCTTCTAAACAACCAGCTAGACCCCCCTGAACTGCGTCTACTACCTGGATCTTCAGGTCCCCCACACCATTTGTGATAGTGGCAGATGAGGCGTTTGGACTCTCCACACATGTTATATGCCCCTTTCCTAGGCGTAGATTGGACGACCGTAGGCACATTTACAATTATTGGCTTACCAGGGCTCGTCGGTATGTGGAGTGCGCCTTCAGTATTTTGGCTAATAAGTGGAGGGTCTTCATGTCTACATTACAAATGGACGCGGACAATGTAAACCACGTCATCAAAGCCTGTGTCATCCTTCACAACTTCACCCGGACGTACGATTCTGCAGGTGATGGTGACGTGGAACATCACGTAGCCACTGGAGCATTGACTTTGGACGAGACACCAAATGGAAGACCCGGAACATCTGGACTCAGAATCCGGGAATTATATGCAGATTATTTTGTCAGCGCCGAGGGAGCAGTGCCTTGGCAGCAGGACTCTATCTGCTAGAGATGCTGTGTATTCCTGTGTGTTTAGTTAAATTTGGTTAGTTATATTAATACATAGTTATGTTAGTTTTGTTAGTTTAGTGTAGGGAATCGCAATACAATGAGGACCCTTGACGCGGGTTGTGGGCTTTCAAATTTAGGTCAAAATAGTTGTTTTTTTTAGTTTTTTTACATATATTTCCTAAAAAGGCATTTTACAAAAAAGTTTTATTTTGACCTGAATATCAACTAATACCTCGTTTTTGTGTTCTTGGTAAGTATTTTTTTATTTTTAATAAAGAAATTATAAAATTATGTGTTCTGTAGTGTTTTTTGTAACCCATTAATACAAATTACATATTCATGCCCACCCAGCACCAAATTGATAAAATAAACAACTGAAACTTTTGTAATTGCAATTTTTTTTATCCAAAAAAAAACAAAACAAAAACATTACTGCACAGAACAAGGCACATAAATATAAGATAAATAACAAAAAAAGATTACATACTAAATAAATGTGGAGGGGATAGTGGGGCACTAGCAGGAGTCGACTCCAATCTCTCTGAGGCTGACTGTGAGGAGGAAGATTGCCAAGGAGGTGGGTTGCCATAATAAGGCTCTTGTAGGCTGTAGTAAGTCCCCCTGTATACACTCCGGTGTTCAAGAGGCATTTGCCTGTGTACATTTTGCCGTTGATGCGGCATAGGAGGAGGTGGAGAGCTGAAGTTCATTGTGGTTGGAGCCTGCGGCCCAGTGTGCCCAAAGAGACGCCAGTGCTCTAGCACTGAAAAGAACTCGCTGAGGTCATTTGGTGGTGTGGCAGCTTCTAATAAACTTAGCATTGCACCTTGGGTATGCAGGCGACGCTCAGGGGTATTTTCCACAGAAACGGACACATGCTACGGACAAAAGTGTCTACATCATCCTCAGGTTGGTGTCGATTTAGGTATTCGAAGCCCACGATTGTCCATCTGGCTGGCCGCAGAAAGCTCCACTCTTCTACTCTTTGTAGCCGGACGAGAGCGAGTGGGAATTTGCGGAGGGGTAGGGCTGCATGCACTGGATCCAGATGAAGTTCCCAATCATGCTGCTCCTGTTTTGGTGTTTGAAGACTTTTGTCCTCTCAAGGGTCCTCCATGTGACCTGTCTCCTCTTCCTCTGCATTTTCATCCAGGTTGTCTTGGGTGCTAAAAACGGACACTTCACATGAGTTGCAACTGTGCTATGCTATGTTTTCTTGCACCCATAGACTATAATGGGCGAATGCAATGCGTGAATACGCATTAATATAGGACATGCTGTCAGTTTCACGCAACAGACTCGCGCTGATTTCCATGCACAGCTCATGGACGAGTTTTACGCTCATCTGAATGAGCCCTTAGGCTACATTCACAGGAGCGTGACAGATTTATGTGAGTAAAAAACGTGCGTATCTGTGTGCGTTGTGTTTTTGCATCAGTGTGCTTTGCGTGTGGCTTCTGGTTTTCACGCACTTGCAAGCACTTTTTCTTTTTCAATGTAATTGATGTGTGAAACACGGACATCACACAGACGCACGCTCACCCATTGACTTCAATGGGCGACTAGATGCGTGAAAATGTACCAATATAGGACATGCAGTGAGTTTCACGCAACGAACACTCGCTGCATGAAGACTCACGGATGTGAGAATAGCCCCATTGAAATCAATGGGTCCGTGTGCTGTGCGTTGTTTCAACGCACAGCACATGGATGAGATCCACGCTCGTCTGAATGAGCCCCAAGTAATACAATAGTATCAAGTGTATACGGTCAATTATTAATACACGGATACAGTTTTCCACATATTGATATGCATATGTTAGAATACAAAGACAAAACTCTAACAAACAGCCTTTCCTTATCAGCAGTATATATACAATAACACCCGGTGAGGTTCAGTCAAAGGGAGAAGTTTGGTGGAGGAATGGGGGACCAAACAGAGACGTCAGCAATTCCAGGTCCAATCAACCTGAGCAATGTCAAGTCTTTGAGCTGGTATGAGGGTTGGCTATCTAGGAGCGCCAAACTTTCATAAATTTATTAGGGCATCCATGTGCTTCATAAGCGAGTTTAAAAGTAGCAAGGCAGAGTTTACTAACGTAATCCATGCTAAAAACGCAGGAACCCTAGGATGTTTTCAATGCAGGAGTATAGTTGTTTTTTTTAGCATAAAATAATAGGAGCATCATGAGAGACAGGTGTTACCTTTCATTGTAATCAGGGGTGTAGCTAAAGGCTCATGGGTCCTGGTGCAAGAATTCAGCTTAGGCCCCCCCCCACCCCTCCTCAACACCACAAGACCCCTCCTGTGCCTATTCCCAGCCGCCTTGCCCAACAGCCCCCACAGAATTATGCCCCCCGTAGCCGCTCTCACACAGTATAAAGCTCCCTGTAGCTGCCCCCATACAGTATAATGCTCCCCATAGCTGCCCCCATACAGTATAATGCTCCCCATAGGTGCCCCCATACAGTATAATGCTCCCCATAGCTGCCCTATCCAGTATAATGCTTCCTGTAGCTGCCCCCCACACAGGGATAATGCTCCCCATACAGTATAATGTCTCACATACAGTGTAATGCCCCCATAGCTGCCCCACACAGTATAATGCCCCCATAGCTGCCCCACACAGTATAATGCCCACATAGCAGACCCCATATGGTATAATGCCCCCATAGCAGACCCCATACAGCATAATGCCGCCATAAATTCCCCATGCAGTATAATTCCCCCACAGCAGCCCCATACAGTATAATGCCCCTCATAGCTGCCCAACACAGTATAATGCCCCCCATAAATGCCCCATACAGTATAATGCCCCCATAGCAGCCCCATACAGTATAATTACCCCACAGCAGCCCCACACAGTATAATGCCCCTCATTGTTGCCCCAACACAGTAAAATGCCCCCTTAGCTGCCCCCACAGTGTAATGCCCCCATAGCTGCCCCACACAGTATAATGCTCCTCATAGCTTCCCCTACACAGTATAAGGGGGGATTCACACGAGCGTGTATTCGGTCCGTGCGGGCCGCGTGGTTTTCACGCGGCACGCATGGACCAATACAAGTCTATGGGGCAGTACAGACAGTCCGTGCTTTTTGCGCAGCGTTTGTCTGCTGCGCAAAAAGCGCGACAGGTTCAATAACTCTGCGTATTTCGCGCATCACGCACCCATTGAAGTCAATGGGTGCGTGAAAATCACGCGCACCACACGGAAGCACTTCCGTGGGACGAGCGTGATTCGCGCAACAGCAGTGAAAAGGATGAATGAAAACCGAAAAGCACCACGTGCTTTTCTGTTTCCGAACATCCAAACGGAGTGTCTTTGCGATGAGCGAAGCCGGACAAGCGTACCGAACTTCACCGGGTTCGGCCAAACTCGTTTTGGCCGATCCCGGCAAAAAAATTATCGGTACGCGACGTCGGGAGAGATTCACTGTGCATGGTGCTGAAAGAGTTAAACTGTTTCAGCACCATGGACAGTGACTTGCGATCCCAAAATACATGAACCTGTAAAAAAAAACGAAGTTCTAACTTACCGATTACTCCTGTCTCCTTCCTGCAGTCCGACCTCCCGGGATGACACTTCAGTTCAAGTGACAGCTCCAGCCAATCACAGGCCAAGCACAGGCTGCAGCCAATCACAGGCTGCAGCGGTCACTTGGACTGCCGCGTCATCCAGGGAGGTGGGGCCCGATGTCAAGAGAGGCGCATCACCAAGGACGCGTCACCAAGGACGCGTCACCAAGGCAACGGCCGGGAAGTTCTCGGTAAGTAGGAACTTTATCTTTTTTTTTTACAGGTTTTTCGCTGTTGTGTTCGGCATTCACTGTCGAGGGTGCTGAAAGAGTTAGCTCTTTCAGCACCTTGGACAGTGACGGGCGTCGACAAGCCTCATCTCTATGATGCCGGCTGTGCGAAAATCACGCAGCCGCGCATCAGACACGCATGACACACGCAGCTGTCAAATGGTTTTTGCGCTCGCAAAACGCCGCGTTGTTTGCGCGCGCAAAAACGCAACGCTCGTGTGAATCTCCCCTAATACCCCCATACAGTATAATGCCCTCCTCAGCGCACCTGCAGTCTTCCATGCTCTCCCGCACCGGCTCTTCCACAGTGGCTGGAACGCCCCTCACGTGACGTCACTGAGTGTACCATGTGACTGTGACGTCTAAAGGAGCCCTGCCCATAACCAGGAAGTGCCGGCATCTCGGCACATAAATAATTAGTATTAGCGCGCTGTGTGGCCCCCCAGGCTTAGGGGCCTGGTCACTGCGACCCCTATAGCTATGCCACTGCTTCTAATCCTGCCTGTGTTAATAATGAGACGACAGCTGAGAAGTGATCTCTACAGAACAGGAAGTGTCAGTCTATTGTGAGGCTCAGTGGACAGAGTGCAAAAAAAGTGCAAGATTTTAGGATAAGTTTTGATATAGATATATTCTCAAAAAATATGTTTAATAACATAAAAATTTGATTTAAACAATAGTTGTTGTTTTTTTTTTGGGTAACACATTCCCTTTACCCTATTAAAACCTATGCTGTGGCGTGACCTGAAGAAAGCTGTGTACACAAGGCATCTCAGAAATATTGATGAACTGAATCACAGTTGCAGAGAGGAATGGTCCAAAATTCCTCCTCAACTTGTGAAAATTTGCAGCTACAGAAAACTGTTTTTGTGGAGGTGATTGCTGCTAAAGGGAATCTACAGGTTCTTAAATGAAAGAGTTCGCTAAGGGTAGATTCACACCATGTTTTTGCATCCTGTTGAAAATGTCCTGGATTTTTTGTAATTTTTTTTGGGGGGAGGCAAATTTACCTTTAAAACAGGATGCAACTAGAAACAAAAATGATGCCGGCTCTGTTTTTATGTCCTGTTGTAGAACAGGATCTAGACAGACCCGTGTTGTTTGTACAATAGAAGTTAATGGCAACAGGATTCAACAGAATAAGCATCCTGATGCATCGTGTTTTATAACTACCTTTTTTTTCTAATCTTAAAAAAAAAAAAAACAGGATGCAAAAACAGGGTGTGAACCTAGCCTTACTTTTTCTCTCTGCACTGTGGATATTTACTCAATGTGCTCAATAAAAGACATGAACAACTGTCTCTGTGTTATTAATTTAGTAAGATTGTGTTTGTCTATAACTGTGACTTAGATAACAATCAGACCTTATTTATTAGTAATCAATTCAGAAATCCAGGTAAATCCAATTCTTGCAACTGTATAATGTATTGTATAATTTTTATATATTTTTTAGGGGGTTTGGAAAAAAAACTGCAATTCTGTCATAGTTTTTTTGGTGTTGTCTTTACGGCGTTCATAGTATTGTATAAATTACATGATAACTTTATTCTTCGGGTCAGTAGGATTATGGCCATTCCTAAATTTATATAGTTAGTTAGTTTTACTACTTTACGGAAAAAAATTGTAAAAAAGTTGTTTTGTATCGTCATATGCTGAGAGCTAAAGCTTTTTGTTTTTTTCCATCGACAGAGCTGTGTGAGGGCTTGCTTTTTGCGGGATGACTTAACATTTTAATTGATAATATTTTGGGGTACATAAGACTTTTTGATTGCTTTTTATTACATTTGTTTTTGTGAGGTAAGTAGGTAAGATAATAAAAATCAGCAATTCCGGTGTGTTTTTTTTGTGTTTTTTTTTTACTGAGTTTACAAGACAATAACATGATCATTCTATTGTTGGAGTTGTTAGGGATGGTGCAATACCAATTATGTGTACTTTTGTGTGTATATATACACACAGTTTTGTCACATTATTATGATGACCTCCTACTTCCGACGTCGGCAGCGCGTAGCCCATGAGGAAGTGATGTGTCGTGGGCTGGCTTGGTGGGTATATAAGGTGTGTGATAGGCAGTCCCGTACACCAATTGCTCGGGTTTCAGCGCTTGGACTCCCACCGAGCAAAACTTCTGACATGTCACTATGACATGTCAGAAGTTTTTGAAAGTTTAGTTACACTTTAAGGATTCTTGCACACGGCCCGCGATTGTGAACACGGCTGGCCGCCGACGCCCGCGGGTCGCGGGCAGCATTTTCGTCCCGTGCTCCCATACAAAGTATGGCAGCACGGCCCGCAAAAAATGAAAAGTAGGACATGCTCCATATTTCCTGGCACGGTTCCATGGTACAGACACCCTCCCGTAGCGAAACGGAAAGGTGTCAATGGCTAATAGAACCGGGCGGGTCCGTAATTGCAGACGGTATTGTGGTCCGCAATTACAACGTTTTTTTACGGTCGTGTGCATGGGGCCTAAGCAACATAGATCTGCAATACGGCCGCATGCATGGGGCTTTAGGTTTGATTTGTTTAAAATGCTATTTTGACCAAACCTATATATAAATATAGCCTATAAAACTGTATATAAATTCGTATTTTCACATTACACAGATATTCTATACACTATAAATAAATGATGCATGAAGCAGATTACCGATATATCTGTAAAATAATCTGCCAAAGATGTAATTTTAAAATTGCATTAGGCCGTTCAGAAGCTAAAAAGTTGCTTTCTATGAATTCCAAAAGGGCGCTTTTTCATTTGTGCTGTAATCCACACCGGTAAGCTACTCAATAGCTGTTAAAAACTAAAGTACATATTCATCATTTACTTATTAGACATAAGCAAGGAGCGTCGCATGCTATTACAGATGCATATTAAGGAGGAGCATATAGGCCTATGAATTGGTAAGCATACCGGGTTAATGCATAATGAAGGCTGATTACACAGTCTGTTTCATTCAGTGTAAATCATTAGTGAAATTGCATTAGCATGAAAGATAAGAGAGAGTTACGATATCCTCCTTGGTACATAATAATAACTGCAAATGACATTGAGGGCTGCGTCTGATGGCATAACATAAACCACAGGGGACCAAACAACCAGCAGGGGGATTTCACGTCCTCTTATAGCGATATTCCCAATAGGATTAAAGAACTCGTAAACAAGTTACGAGTAAGACATAATCACACAGAAAACTTGTAGCTGCCACCTTCCTTGAATAGAGATGTAACACGCTTCTGATGTTTTTTATAGCTGACATTTGCCAACTACTATATGCCTTTTGAAAACTGTTAGCGTAGGTCCACATTTGGCATATACGCTGCAGAATTTCCGACCGGATTTTCTGTGTGGAAATTCTGCAGCGTTTACAGTAGCCATGTGTCCCTGGTTCTTACGGCTGCTTTGTGTACAGATGGCCTCTTATGATGACGTTTCATCACATGTGACTCCTGCAGCCAATCACTGGCAGCCAGCTGTACATGTACCAGCCGCGGGAACAGGGATGTACAGCGCCAGGAGAGGCGAGTATAGACTTTTTTTACCTGACGGATGTTTTTTTCAGCTGTCAATCCAGTTGAATATGTGCACCAAATGAAAGCACCAATTGGTGAGAATATTCGGCTAGATTTCCCTGAGCAGGGCGGTTAAACTATGGACTTTTCCGCAGCGTACCCGACCTGTGTGAATATACCGTTGTTGGCAAAATGGCAAGTCACAAATATAAGATGTTGCAGACAATGGCTTCAGAGGCAGATCACCCGAGGACCGCTCTGATGCGGCTCCCTCCCAAACCACTCAGATGCGGCACTTGCCATTGAGTGGCGCATCTGAGGGGTTAAAACTGATCGGAGACCACTGCTAGTGGTCTCCGATCGTTGCCCTGAAGCCCGAGGCTATTACTAACAGCCCGGTCTTCAAGAGATCCCCGAGAAAACCGCTCCAATGCGGCTGGCACTTGCTATTGAGTGCCGCATCGGAGGGGTTAAATACGATCAGAGACCACTGCTAGTGGTCTCCGATCGTTGCCCTGAAGCCCGAGGCTGGTACCAGCAGCCCGGACTTCAGGAGATCCCCCCCCCGATGCGGTCCCCACCCTCCCAAACCACTCAGATGCGGTACTTGCTATTCAGCACCGCATCTGAGGGGTTAAAAATGATCGGAGACCACTACTAGTGGTCTCCGATCATTGCCCTGAAGCCCAAGGCTGTTACTAACAGCCCGGGTTTCAGCAGCACCCCTCACGATGCGTGGAAAGTTCTTCTGAAGTGCCGACGTGAAAAGCCGACACTTCAGAAGAACTACCGTGAACGGCCGACATAAAAACACTATACGCCGGTCGTTAAGGGGTTAAGGTTAAAATCTCCCAGAGTCCTTTTCTGTCTCAAATTATGTGGCAATATTTTTTATTCCAGGCAAGGTACAGTCTTCTGCTACATAAAACAATGTACTTTCCCACCACATTATGTCCCACCAAGCTATGCTGATGACAAGTTCATTGGGGCAGATTTACTAATGCTGTCTAATATTTAGACACTTTGATCTTACAGGAAACGGCCGACAAGAGGAAGTATCAGAGGTAAACAAAGCGCAAATTGAGCGCAGCGTGCGTGCAGTAAGTAAATTTAATTTTAAAAGAAGCTGGGCATCCTGCTGATCGCGGCTCGCACTGTTATCCCACGTCTTTGGAAGTCCAGTAGCGTGCCTGCGATTACTGATTGGTTTAAGGAGATACTACATCTGAATGGAGGAGGCAACACAGGCCCAGCATATGTCTTCAGGGCATGTGAGTTTGGTTTGGCAGGAGTGGAGGGAGTTCTGTGAGTCTGAGGATTATTTGGTATATGCCTAAGCGCCATAGGGAGAGGAGGGCGGGCTTCCTTGCAGTTTGAGTTCGGATGTCGTTAACTGGGAGTGCATGGCCGATACAGATAGGGACATTGCTGAGACTGGTGGGCTAATCTGTTGGATCCGTCTGGGTTCTCTGGACATAGGTTATGTATATCAGTGTTTGGTGCTGCTGAAGGGTGCTGGTTCTGATCGCCGTGGTGCCTACGGTCCTGATAGTATTGATGGTCTTGTATTGACATGTATATGCTTCCTAATATCCATGTTTTCTGTACCCGGTATAACTTTTCCTTCTGCTGGCTCAGAGGACTGCTGTATCTTGTGTTTTGGAACTTTGTATGCATATTGCCATAACATTGTTTTGTAGCACTTTCCATATATGCTTGTTGCGAATATGTTATGTTACTACTGTATATTGATTCAGATGAAAATATAAATAAAAGTATGTTAAAAAAGAAAAAAAAAAGCTGGGCAGTGTTCTTACACCATCCCTAACCGGAATCTCAAATTAAAAATTTTTAATTTTTGTATCGGAAAACCCCTTTAAGCTATTTGCATATATAGTTATACTATATTTGAGCACCCTGATCTGCAATTTGTGGGGCCATTAAGTGGGTGCTTTTGGTTAACAGCCTAGTACCTATGGTCTACTTAATTCACAACCGGGTGCGCTCTGTCATTTAGGAAAGCAGCAGCTGCCCAACCCAGCACACTTACAAATCACTGATAAGTGTGCCAGGCATCTGCTGCATCAGCTGCTTTCTTAAAGGGTAACTAAAAGTTCAACAAACTTCTGATATGTCATAGTGACATGCCAGAAGATTTGATTGGTGGGGGTCCGAGCACTGAGACCCCCACCAATCGCTAAAACAAAGCAGCAGAAGTGCTCGTGTGAGTGCTCATCCACTTTGTTTCTGTTCCGCTTTTTCCGGTAATCAATGTAGCGTTGTACGGACTCAATAGAAAGTCCATGAGCCCGTATTCCACTACATCAGCTTTCCAGAAAAAGCCGAACAGACACGGCTGTGCGCTCACACGAGCATTTCTGGCGCTTAGTTTTAGCGATTGGTGGGGGTCTCAGTGCTCGGAAACCCCCACCAATCAAAACTTCTGACATTTCACTATGACATGTCAGAAGTTTGTTGAACGTTTAGTTACCCTTTAAACTTTCTTAGACTGACACAGCAGCCATGTATAAAGCTCTGTTCACACCTATGTCTTGGTTACCTTTTGTATTGTTGCTTTTGTTTAATATAACAATTTAAAAAAACATTTTTGTAACATTAATTAGTGGTGGGGATAATGAGTTTCAGAGGGGGGCACCAAACTGAATCTCTGCCCAGGAGGAACAGCTAGCTATGTCTCTGACCTGGGCTTCTTTTGATGAAGTGGTAATGCAATCCATTTGATGACGCCCATAATGCACATGAGTGGTTTGTCATAAACAACTTTTAAAGTGTCCAAAGTACCTGACAACGGCCAAAAAAAATAAAAAAAAATATCCAATCAACTTTACCTCAGATATCTGCTTCTGAAAAGCGTTTGTCACATTTTTATGTCATGAAAGGCCATCTAAAATCTCTAGTGTATGGCCTGCTTTAAAGTGATTGTCTCACGACTAAATATAACATTTCTGTGATAGATAATGCAAAACATAAATTTTTTTTAATTGGGATCATTGAAAAAAGGCTCCTGTGTCTAGATATTGCAGTTATAATCTTGTTGAGCAATGCTTCTAGCGGAGTACACTTCCAAAAAACGTCATTCCAGCGTGCCATGCTTTTTCTTCTATCTGATACCGTATGAGAAAAATCTTTCTATTACTCTGCATGAAACCAGACATATATACGGATGTACGGTCGAGCCACATAGACTGTTATGAATGCCGTATTAGGGCCCCATACATCTCGGAGCTTGTATAGAGCTGTAAAACTCCCATGTGCATGAGCCTTAAGAATTAGGCAACGCTATGTCACATTGTGCTCAGTGGCCACGTTAGGTGTATACCCCAGGGAAATCTTCCCACGTATGCTCAAATATTGCCCAGTGCATACGCTGAACGTACACACCGAGCATAGTGTAACAACAGGCTTAAAGGGAATGTGTCGCAAATAAAACATTTTTTTTAGTAAATTACTTATTTGTATTAGATTTTTTTCTTTTTTTTTTGGTGTATTTTTAATTTTTCTTCCACAAGGTGGGAACTATTAAAAATGTAATAATAATTTGACATGTTTCCTATGTTGGCCACCAGAGAGAGCACTTCCCATTATTTCAACAAGGTGAATTAGCTTCCGCTGCAAATGTGGGAGGGACATTCAACCTCCTCCCTATTTTTGGCTACAAGGCAGGAAGAGGTATCTTCAAATAGCCAAGCATTGTCTCCATTTTGATTGATTGTACAATTGTAGAATGTGCTGATCACAGCAGCGCAAGGACACACCAAAATGCTAAGGCTATGTTCACACGCTAAAGTAAAAATGGCTGTAAAATACGGAGCTGTTTTCAAAGGAAAACAGGCTCTGATTTTCAGCCATTTTTAAAGCATCAAATGTTTTTTTATGCGTTTTTGGAGCTGTTTTTCTATTGACACAATGAAAAACGGCTCCAAAAAACGGCTCAATAAGTGACATACACTTCTTTTTACTGGGCATTGTTTTATGCTGCATTTTTGAATGAAACGCCATTTTTTCCATTGAAATCAATGGGCAGATGTTTGGAGGCGTTCAGCTTCCGTTTTTTTTACAGGCGTTTTTTTGAGGCGCCACGAAAAACGCCTGAAAACACTGCGTGTGAACATTGGTCATAGCAAAGTATATGTGCACTAGCGGATTTCCAGCGGTTTCTACTGCGTTTCCGCTGCGTAAACACTGTAAAAAATGCAACAACATAAATTTGTTGCGGAAACTCTGCTCCCCATTGAAGTCTACGGACCAAACACACAGCATGTCCGCACAGAACACGCAGCATAAACTGACATGCTGCGGTACCGCAGAACACTTTCCACCAATAAAAAGGCTAGCACTAACCCCCTCACTATTACCCCGGTACCATTGCCACCAGGGGTATAGGGAAGAGCCGGGTATGATCCAATACCCGATCATCTGCACCGATGGCTGGGCACTGGGACGGCCGCATGCTGGCACTGTTAGGCTGGGAAGGGCCAAAATGAGTGGCCCTTCCCACCCTGGTAATGCTAGGCTGCGGCTGCTTTATTGCATCTGGCTGGTTATGAAAATATTCAGAACCAGCCAGATACAATAAAGCAGCCACAGCCTAGCATTACCAGGGTGGGAAAGCCACTGTTTTTGGCCCTTCCCAGCCTAGTACATACCAGCCTGCGGCCGCCCCGGTGGTCGTCGATCGCAGATGGTCGTACTGGATGGTACCCGGCTCTTCCCGGTTCCCCTGGTGGCGGTGGGTACCGGAGTAATAATGTGGGGGTTACTTCTAGCCTTTTTACTGCCTAACACTAAGCCCGTCTTAATAATTATTTTAAAAAATGTAGATCATTGCAGTAGTCCACCGAATCTACAACGTAGTCCAAACAGTCCAGCGGAACCTGCAAAACAAAAAAAAATCTAATCTATTAACCCCTTAACGACCAAGGACGAAAATGTACGTCATGGTCGGCTGCTAGTTCCCGCACCATGACGTACATATTCGTCCGCATTTCAAACTGTCACTCTGTGTAAACACAGAGTGACAGACCCGCGCTGACAGTTGTCCCCGACAGCTGAGACATCAGTCTTGCCGGACAGCGGACCATCGCCACTGATTTCGGCAGTTAACCCCTTAAGTGCGGCGACGGATTGCTGTCGCCGCATTTAAGTGGTTTGAAGCACATCAGCAGCCCCCACGAAGTGATCGTGGGGGCTACCGATGCTTGTCACGGCAATCGGAGGTCAGATAATGACCTCCGGGTTGCCATGCACGGAAGCCTCGGAGGAACAGCCTCCGGCCGTTCCTCCTCTGCTTCCTGTCAGTGTGACAGTCACGTCACAATGACAGTTAGAGTACATTACACTACGTGTGTAGTGTAATGTACTCTAGCAGCGATCAAAGCTGCAAGACTAAGTGTCCCCTAGTGGGACAAGTTAAAAAAGTAAAAAAAAAGTAATAAAAATGTTTTAAAAAAAGTGTAAAAATAAAAGTTATAAGTTCTATAAACACTAAATGCTTTTTTTCCTATAATAAGACTTTTATTATAGAAAAAAAATGAACACGTTAAAAAAGTACACATATCTGGTATCACCGCGTTCGTAACGAACCCAACTATAAAACTATAATGTTATTTTTCCCGCACGATGAACACCCCAAAAAAAATCAATAAAAAACTACGACAGAATCGCAATTTTTTGGGTCACCACCGCTCCCTAAATAAAGAATAAAAAGTGATCAAAAAGTCGCATGTACCCGAAAATAGTACCAATAAAAACTTCTATCCGTCCCGCAAAAAACAAGCCCTTACACAGCTTTTTTGACTAAAAAAATAAAAAATTATGGCTCTCAGAATATGGTGACACAGAATTTTTTTTTTTTATAAATAAGTCATTTTATTGCGCAAACGCTAAAAAAAAGGACCAAACCTATATACATATGGTATCGCCGTAATCGTACCAACCCGCAGAATAAATTAAAAATGTCATTTATTGCGTACGGTGAGCGCCGCAAAAAAAAACCTAAGAAAACGGTGTCAGAATTCCTGTTTTTTTCCCAGGATTGCAAAAAAATTGAATAAAAAGTGATCAAAAAAAATCGCATGTACCCCAAAATGGTACCAATGAAAACTACAGATTGTCCCGCAACAAATAAGCCTTCACACCACTCTATTGATGGAAAAATAAAAAAGTTATGGCTCTTGGAAAGCGGGGAGTGAAAATCTAAAATATGAAAGCAAAAAATGGATCAGTCCTGAAAGGGTTAATTCATTTTTAATGAAAAAACGTATGACCACATGTGGGGTATTTCCGTACTTGGGAGAAATTGCTTTATAAAAAAATGGTTGTTTTTTTCCTCCTTTATCCCTTGTGAAAATTAGAAAATGCAACATTTTAGTGGAAAAAATTTTCATATTAATTTTCGCGCCCTAATTCTAATAAACTCTGCAAAAGACCCGTGGGGTCTAAATGCTCACTATACCCCTAGAAAAATTCCTTGAAGGTTTTTCCAAAATGGGGTCACTTTTGGTGGGTTTCCACTGTTTTGGTCCCTCCAGTGCATTGCAAATGCGACATGGCACCGAAAACCATTCCAGCAAAATCATAAATCCAAATGGCGCTCCTTCCCTTCTGAGCCCTGCTGTGGGTCCAAACAGCAGTTTATTACCACATATGGGGTATTGTCGTAATCGGGAGACATTGCTTTACAAATGTTGGGGTGCATTTTCTTCGTTATTCCTTGTAAATAATAAAAATTTCTATGTTGTTTCAGAAAAAAAGTACATTTTAATTCTTACAGACTAATTTCAATATATTTAGCGAAAAACCTGTGTGGTCAAAATGCTAACTATACCCCTAGATAAATACCTTAAGGGGTCTAGTTTTCGAAATGGGGTCGTTTATGGGGAGTTTCTATCATTCTGGCAGCTCAAAGCCTCTCCAAATGTACATTGGGGCCTAAAACATTTTCAAGCAAAATATGAGTCCTGAAAGCCTCCGGGTGTTCCCTTCCTTTGGGGCCCTGCCGTGTGTCCAAACAACGCATTAGGGCCACAATGTGGGTATTTTTGAAAACAGGAGAAAGAGGGTGATAGATTTTGGGGTGTGTTTCTTCATTTTCATGATCGCTTTACAAAGAAATCGGTCTTCAAACAAATACTTTTATGAAAAAAGTGAAATTATTTATTTTTTCACCTGATATGCATTAAATTTAGCAAAGAACTGTGGGGTCAAAATAATTACTATACCCCTAAATAAATACCTTATGGGGTCTAGTTTTCTAAATGGGGTCGTTTATGGGGAGTTTCTATCGTTCTGGCAGCTCAAAGCCTCTCCAAATGTACAGTGGGGCCTAAAACATTTTCAAGCAAAATATGAGTCCTGAAAGCCTCCGGGTGCTCCCTTCATTTTGGGTCCTGCCGTGTGTCCAGGCAGCGCATTAGGGTCACAATGGGGGCATTTTTGAAAACAGGAGAAAGAGGGTGATAGATTTTGTGGTGTGTTTCTTCATTCTCATGGTCGCTTTACAAAGAAATTGGTCTTCAAACTGATACTTTTATGAAAAAAAGTTAAATTTTTTTTTTTTTCACCTGCTATGTATTAAATTTAGCAAAAAACTGTGGGGTCAAAATACTTACTATACCCTTAGGTAAATACCTTAAGGGGTCTAGTTTTCTAAATGGGGTCATTTGTGGGGGTCTCCATCACTCTGAGACCTATGAGCCTCTGAAAACCTGGCTTGGTGCCAGAAAACAAAATGTACTTCAAAATTTATAAAATTATTATTCAATTTGTAAGTCCTCTAAATTGCTGAAAATTTATTTTATTTTTTCAAAAGTGCTGCCAAAATGGAGTAAAGAGATAGAAATATATATTTAATTAAAAAAATTGTACAGTATGTGTGTACATATGTGACATATTGCAGTTAAAAATAGGGGAAAATGGTAATTTTTACAAAATTTCTTCCATTTTTCTATTTTTTAATTAATTTCCGCAAATCGTATCAGTCTACTTTTACCACTAAATTAAAGTACAACATGTGACGAAAAAACAATGTCAGAATTACTTGGATATTCAAAACTTTCACAGAGTTATTCTCTGATAAAGTCAGACATACCAGATTTGACAAATCTGGCTTGGTCATTAAGGTACAAACATGCCCGGTCATTAAGGGGTTAATATGAAAAATTAAAAATCTTATACTCACCTACATAAGGATTCTTTCTTCTCCCCTGCACCACAATAGAAACTAGAGGTCAATGACTCTAGTTTCTATTGTGGCGCATGGGACGTAGAGATACATCAGAAATATAAATAGTTATTAACTATTTCGGCGTATCATGGAGCTACCCCCCAACAAACCTCTCCCACACATGCAGCCGCTCTGCAAACTCCACACCCCCACATTCGACTGCACTATTGATTTCGTCAAAACAACGGAACCCTGTCACAAGGGTGACAAACGAAAACCATTAGCAAAGTTTCCGTCACCATTGATATAAATGGTGATGCAAACGGAAGCTGAGGTTTCCATTTGCCTTTCTGTTGAGGGGTTAACCCGACGGAAACCTCAGACGGAACCCCTCAAACGCAATGCTGATGTGAACAGGCCCTTACTCCTCAAAGATAGGGCAGCACTCCGACTTACAGTGTACATCAGGATCTGATATGAGCAGATAGGTCATATCATTAATAGTACATTGCATCGGTCTGTATACGAGGTGTCTGGCTCCAAATCAACATGAAACAAGGCAGGAGTGCTTCAGCAAAGAGGCTAGTACTGCAGAAAGAATGTACTCACTCAGACCCCATGCACACGATGGTCTGCAATTACGGACCTATTCACTTCTATTGACCACGGGCACCTTCCCGTATATTTGCGGGAAGGTGTCCAGGCCATAGAAAGCCTCCGCAAAAGATAGGACATGTCCTATCTTTTGATTTTTATGGTCTGTTTTCCCATAATTTGTACGGGAGCATGGGCCTGAAAATGCGGGTGGCAGTCCATGACCGCTAGCGGCCCGTCGTGCACGTAATCGCGGACCGTGATTACGAGCACGGCAGTGTGCATGAGACCTCAGACCACAGCAGATTGAGGACTTCATGTAGCCACAGCCTAATCAGTTTAAGGCTACGTTCACACAGAGCGGATACACTGCGTAAAGGTACACAGCTGATCCACCCTGGCACCCGCAGGGAATTCCTGTTGAAAAACCGCACCAAATTGTGGTGCACTTTTTTGGACTGAATGTCCGCTGCGGAAAACAAAAAAGTGTATACTTACCCCTCAGATGTCCTGCAGATCGGCCTCCTGGGATGAAGTTTCATTCCATGTTACCGCTGCAGAGGCTGACCTGGACGAAGAAGCCGAGAATTCTGGGTAAGTATAAGATGTTATTTTTTGCTGGATCGCAGCTTTTCCGCCACAAAAATCGCAACATCTGCTATTTGTTGTGGGTATTACCTCTCCATTGAATTCAATGGGGAAAACCCGCAACAAAAAAGCAGCGATTACGCAAATACTATTGACATGCTTCAAATTTCCGCTTATCATTTACGCAGCATGCGGATGACATTTGTTCATATCTCATCCACTCTGCTGCCACTGTATTATGCTGCAGACTTTAATTTTTCATGGTGAAGGTAACGTCGAGAAATTATGTGTATTCATTAATAAATTAAACAAATTCAGGTTGTTTGGGATATATCTAGCCCTTAACTCTTTGATTTTGGAAAAAAGATTCAATTTTATGCGGTAAATGTATTCTTCACTCCTTCAGTCATTTCATAGTTTTTTTTTTAGCACATCTGCAGCAGACACACAGCAGTCGTGATTCTACCGTATATCTCAAGTAAAAGACAAAGTCATAGAATGTCCTTGAAAAATGTGGACAAAACAATGGGCAGCAGCTACTTCTGGATTCCATTTGCATCCTTTGTCTCCAGTAGGAATGTATTAACCATTATTTATCTTGACCAAGTAGACATTATTCACTGCTAGCTCAGCTCTCCGCACTAATTCCCTGTGGCTTCCCGCACTCCCTCCCATATTACAAGTATACAGCAGTTTCCATTGGCAATAAAAGTGGTCTGTGTTTTCCCACAGAAGTATATAGGCAAATATATTATGTTAACTGCATTGGCACATAGAGACACAAGTTTTATTCTTTTTGTGTGAATTTTGCTGAAAAGCAAAAAAATAAATAAAATAAATAATAATAACAAAATCCTCTTTTATATTTCCGCCACCAATTCCTTGACTTGCTGAATTGGGATCAGGATACCGCCGCTCTCCTGATAGTTAGGACATTTATGGTAAACCCTGTTTATATATTATAAATACCAATTTAATGAAGATCAGCCTTTGATGAATTCCGAAATATTGAAATATTCGGAATATTCTGTAATTATGTTTTTATTAATTATTACATCGTTCCTATAATAACCTGCAGGGCTGATTAGCAGACCCGTCTGCAGATGTTGACTGTTTTATGACATCCTGAAGAAATCCGCTTTCATGGCAGAATACAGGCAGCCGTAGCTTTCATTCTGCTGATGGGTCTGTAGGGCAAGGTTGGGGAATATGAAATTATTTTCAGCAGTCCTCAGAACATTCCTACACCTAAGTTAACAATTCAGGTAAGAAATTCCTAATAATGCAAATCCCTAAAACGCAGTAATATGAAAAAGTATACGTCCTCCTTTCAGATCGCCACTTTTATTGCATATTTGTCACACTAAATGGTTTCTGATATTTAACGGGGTTGTCTCATCTCGACAATCCCTTTTTCATTTCAAACTGACCCGTTCTTCAGCTGATCGCTGCGAGTCCGGCTTCAGAAACCCCCTGGCCATCCACTCAAATGCATGGCCGACCTTGTAATAGTGGTTAGCGGCTCCTCGCTTTGACTAATAAAAGGGAGTTACAAACATAGAGCCAGTGAATATGTAAAACGATTGTTGAGATAAGTCAATCCAATTAAGCAATTGAAGTGAACAATAAATTTTCCAGGGGCCGTTCACACGGTTCATTAAAAAAAACGGTCGTGGCTCGCTAAGGTTTCTAAAATGTTAGATGGCTTTTCCAAACCTATGTTCTCGAGGGCAGGTAGAGTGGCTATTCTTAAAATTATGGTTTTATCTATAATATTGTATCTATTTCGTACTGTTGTGATCCCTGTCTCCAAAAGTTACCTCCTCAAACTTCAAAAGATTCTCAAAGATTTAGGCCCCATGCACACGAACGTAAAAACGCCCGTAATTACGGGCCCATGGACTTCTATTGGCCACGGGTACCTCCCCGTATGCTTACGGGAAGGTGCCTATGCCGTTGAAAAATATAGAACATGTCCTATTTCAGGCCGTAATTACAGCACGGGCAGGCCCATAGAAGTGTATGGGGCTCCCGTAATTACGGGTGACTACGTGTGTGCACCCGTAATTACGGGAGCGTTGCTAGGCGACGTCAGTAAATAGGCACTGTCCAGGGTGCTGAAAGAGTTAAGCGATCGGCAGTAACTGTTTCTGCACCCTGCACAGTGACTTCCGATCACAATATAGAACTCCCTGCTTCTTCCTCCAGTCCGGCCTCCCGGGATGACGTTTCAGTCCATGTGACCGCTGCAGCCAATCACAGGCCAATCACTGGCTGCAGCGGTCACATGGACTGCCGCGTCATCCTGGGATGTCGGGCTGGATGTCAATAGAGGGACGCGTCACCAAGACAACGGCCGGGTACGTATGAATTTCTTTTACTTTTTCTGCGGAAAGGGCTGTCCCTTCTCTCTATTCTGCACTGATAGAGAGAAGGGCTGCCGATTAGTGCAGTGTAATTTTGCAGCGAAAACGTGCCCGTAAATACGGGTGGAATACGGGTGACACCGGACCCGTATTTACGGGCACGGGTCCGTAAATACTGGTGCAATACGGGTCGAATACGTGTGACTAAGGACCCGTATTTACGCCAGTATTTACGGGAGGACAAAAATACGTTCGTGTGCATGAGGCCTTAATTTGGGCTGGGAGAAAACCCAGAATTTGTTTCTGCACTATGACTAGACACTGGTCCTGTTGGGGTATGGAAGTCCTAGATGTCAAGAAGTATTATCATTCCACAATTCTAACACACCTTAAACAATGCTGGAATGGCAATACCGACCTAAAATGGGTTGAGATTTAAAAAGCTGCCTCTGATCTCTCTTTTACCGATTACTAGAACTCACCAGAATCTGACCTCTGTGAACATTTCCTCAATTACTGCCTCAATATCTTCCTGAAGATAAACTGCAGAATTTAGCCAGCATGCCGGCCTCCTGGGATGACGTTTCATCCCAGGAGACCGCTGCAGCCTGTGATTGGCTACAGCGGCGGTCACATGGGAGGAAACGTCATCCCAGGAGGCCGCGCTGGAGGGAGGAACACAGACTTCTGGGTAAGTATAAGATTTATTTATTTTCCCGAGTTGCGTTTTTTGCGGCAGAATTGCTGCGAACCCGCTGCAAATAAACGCAACAACTGCTATTTGTTGCGGGTTTTACTTCCCCATTGAATTCAATGGGGAAAACCCACGATAAATAAGCAGCGTTTACGCAAATACAATTAACATGCTGGGGAATAAAACTCCACGCCTCAGGTGAATTTCTGAGCGTTTTTTCCGCACTGTATTTACGCAGCGTGTGGATGAGATTTGTTTTATCTCATCCACTTTGGTGGTACTGTATTTGCTGTGGATTTTCTGCAACTAATTCCTTTGCGGGAAAAAGCACAGTATTTATGCAACGTGTGAACTGACCTATATTCAGAGATTCCGCACCGAAATTTACCAGCGGTGCGAGTTTTTGTGGTTGCGGAATCGCCGGTAGTTTGTTGCGGGTTTTCCCCATTGAATTCGATGGGGATCTAAAACCCGAAACAAACAGTTGCAACTTTTGCAGCGGAATCGCAGCGATTACGCCAAGAAAACACAACTTAGAAAAAATAAAAAGGATAAATACCTTATACTTACCTCTGACGTTCCGCAGGCCGACCTCCTGGGATGACGTTTCAACCCGTGTGACTGCTGCATCCAATCACAGGCTGTAGCGGCGGTCACGTGGATGAAACATCATCCCGGGAGGCCGACCTGAATGACGTCAGAGGGCCGGCCTCCTGGGATGACGTTTCATCCAATGTGACTGCCGCGGCAGCCAATCACAGGCTGCAGCGGTCTCCTGGGATGAGACTTCATGCTGCAGTTTTCCTCAGCTGACATTCCGGGCAGAAAACCGCACCACAGTTTGGTGCTGTTTTTCGGCCGGAATATCCTGCGGCCACCGGGGCGGATACGCTGTGCAACTTTACACAGCATATCCGCCCCGTGTGAACTTCGCTTAACTGTCCATCAAAGCCAATGGGAGATATAGGTTGCTATTATAAACAGTCAACCAGCCTGTTGTCAGAACCCCCCCCCCCCCCCCCCAAGACAGAAAAGCCGCTGAATTTCCATCCTTAGGCTATGTTCACACGGAGTATTTTGGGGGAGGAATATCTGCCTCAAAATTCCGTTTGGAACTTTGAGGCAGATATTCCTCTCCCTGCACGCCGATTTTCGCGGCAATTATCGCGCCGTTTTTCGCCCACGGCCATTGAGCGCCGCGGGCATAAAACAGCGAGAAATACGCTTTCTCCTGCCTTCCATTGAAGTCAATGGGAAGTCAGAGGCGGAAGCGCCCGAAGATAGGGCATGTCGCTTCTTTTTCCCGCGAGGCAGTTTTACTGCTCGCGGGAAAAAGACGCCGACGCCTCCCATTGAAATCAATGGGAGGCGTTCTCGGGCCGTTTTTGCCGAGTTTTGCGACGCGGTTTCCGCGTCAAAAAACTCGGCAAAATACCCCGTGTGAACATAGCCTTATTATCTAGAAAAGATTGTGATCATAATAAGAGCATATTACAATTTTGCTGTTTTTTTATTTTTATTTGAATAAATGCTACATTTATATACAGATGTTGACTAACATGTGCGTGCGTGTGTGTGTTTATGCAGCCTACAAACGTTTATTAAATTTCCACACAAAATAATTTATATCATATTTTACAGCTCTAAATTTACAAGCACAGCTGAACACGCAGCCATATAAATATGGGGTCAGAGCAGACACCAGACGTCTCGTCCAGCTCAGTCTCCTCTGTCTGAGCTGTAATCGACGGAACTGTGCAGCTCTTAAATCTCCCCGCATCGACAACGCGCCGCAATGCATGCTGGAAAATGTAGTCTATTACCTCACTCGATCAGTGGATAACACAGTAGGAAGAGACTACAAATCCCATAGCCGGTTGTGAACACAACCAGAAAAACTAGTCTGTCGCTGCATTGTCGATACTTTGCTCCAACCATTCAAATCTGTGTGCGATGGTAAGAAGTGAGTGAAGCTGCTGGTTGTATGTAGATCGTGTGCATATCGTTTACTAACGTTGATGAAAGTATGTGCACCTCTGTGTATTCTGCTTTATGACAGTGTTACTTTTTATGTGAATAATAATATAGCAGGCGCATCATATGTGAAATATGAAGTTATATGGGATCCAGGGAAAGTTGGGTGACAACCAGTTAGGTCGGCGTAATAAAGCAGCGCTGTCACGCAGAGCTGCGTATCGCCGTATAGCGCTTCAGTATGACCTCATAGCGTGGGTTAATTTTCCCATAAAATATTGTTTCCAGATGAGAATACCTGCATAATATAGCATGCGGCCATATTTTTTACTCATGGTTCTGGATTAATCTGCAAAAAATAAAAAAATGTGCTTCTGTATGAAAACTGAGGCATAAGGAGATACGTTAGGGCTCCATAGATTCGTGATAGTGTCATAATATGGCGCCCTACAATACGGCACTTGTATACAGCAGTAATATAGTCGTGCATGAGCCTTAATTCTTATAGTGATGGGCACCCATTTTTTTTTCTGTCTCCAAAGTGGTAAATCATACAGTCATTCACCCTTTTTGCGATGCGTAAATACATTTTCAGCAATAAAGTTCTAAAACCGTAAAATCCGTGCATATTTTGTTGTTTTTTTTTTTTTGTTTTTTTTTGCTTCCCATTGATTTGAATGAGAATTTTTGGGGCGGATTCCGTGCCTAGATAGGTCCAGACGCTGTTTCTTTAGCAGCGCTTCTTATTCTAAGGCAGCGCGTGGAAAATTGAAAACGATGGGAGGCAAAAATAGAGCTGTTTTCCACGCTGATTCTGATGTGGAAAAAGCATCCGTATCAGGCTGCAAGAAACCACTGCATTCAGATTTTCAGTCGCAGATATTTCTGCAACAAATATGCCACATGTGAACATACCCTAACGGGTCGTCATTCAGGTTTCCCAGAAAATAATATTGTTCAGATAACAATAAATAGGATAATTTACAGCAGAAATGGACAAATCCTGGACTGTTACTTACTGGTTTTTTTAATTGGAAATTCTCACATCTATCTTTAAACAATCTGTCTCTTTGTTTCGATATTTAGTTGTCTGTTTTTAATAATCTGACATCTCTTTTCTTTTAGAGGCTTTCTAAACCCTTTGCGTTGTGATGAAGACCTGCGATCATTGAGTAACAATGCAATTACAAAATGTAAAACACATTATTAATATTCCCTGAGCAGCAATGAGCACTGACGTGAACCCAAACCCCAGCGCAGCACCACAAAGGACTTGCAGAACATTATATTCAAGGGCAGGGACTGTGAAAAATGTCTGTATCCTCGCCAATAGAAGGTCCCTGGGATCCCTCCCAAATGCTTCTTATCACAGGATTAACATGGATATTTTAAGGAAAATTGTCTGCCAGGTAATGGGACTATTTGATAGATATCATTGTGTCCGTAGAGGTTTCTCTGAACATATATTTTGCCTCATTGATGTTATATCACACAAGATATGCTGGGTGTTGTGTTCCGAAATCCTGACCACGATAGACCTTTTACATAAAGATGTACATTCTGACTTCATGTCTGTGCCAGGTTAGGAATAAGGGGGAGGCGCAAACAATGTCCGTTCATTTCAGGGGATATAAAACATCCCTAGCATTTTCCCCACAGCTGAAACGCATGGAAAGAGGACGCCACCGTATCGGGAACCCACCCCTGCAACCTAGTATAATAAAATACACAGAATCAAAACATGTCCATGTAGACAAAATGTCTCTAAGGCCTCATGCACACTGTCATATTACATATCTGTATGTGCATATTTTATATGGAGACAAACAATGTTGTTGTTTTTTCCCTACTCTCAGGAAAATCTTGACTTGCTCCATCACGTGCTGTATTACGGAGATATTCTCTAGCAGTATTTCTTCTATGGGATAATATGATGCCTCACTGGCACCAGGGCATGGGTATAACTGCAACCTGTGCACCCACCCATAGTTATACCCCTGGTAGCAGTGTCTTTGCTAGGACCCTGATCAACTTTTGTCAATAGGTAGACTTTTACTGCACCAAAAGCCACCATGGATTTGCTTTTTTGGCTTTAGCGATCGGGTGGACGCTTAATCAGCACTTGCTTCTGTAAGGTATACAAGTCATTTGAAAATAGGTATTGTGTTAGTGAAAAAAACATTGAAATAAATGATTAGATAGTTATTTATTTCTCTGTATTTATAGATCACCAACATGTTCCACAATGCTGTACACAGGATGTGTCCATTCACACCCGATCCCTTCCCCTTTAGAGCTCATAATCTTATAGGGAAATCTTATAGGAAACCTGGTAACCTACCAGATCTACTAAAGGCTATCAAATCTTAATCGTGTATCAACTGTGGTCCTTGTATTAGGCCAGTGCACCCAATGGGATGAGTCCATGACACATTTTTTGCATCCAAAATAGAAAATAATTTGGTTTTCGATTGTCAGAAGTGCTCCATAACCCACTTATCCCCCAATCTTAAATGGGCGGTTATCGAATGGCTTAAAAAGATGCTCTGCTAATGGTTTTCTTGACTGGGACAACAATGACTTACAGTACCTGCAATTCAGGCAGGGTGACACGGCAATCTTTGGCCACGCGACCTGTGTCACGGACAAAGCGACCGTGCAGACCTAGCCTAAAGGAAAGGAACAAATGTTGAGAGTTGCAATCAGTGAGATGTTTTGTAGGGACAAAAAAAAAATGTATATCTAAATTTTTGTCTTTTAGAAAAATACCACATTTAAGAAAGTCTGGACTAAGCATTCAAAGTCTTCCATCAACTATGTAAACGGAAGAATTTATTTTGCTAACTTTGGCTGTTGTTATAGCAGGTAATGAATGTGATCATAAGTATATATCTGGATATGTGTTGGGCTCTGTCCAGACTTGTGTTAATGGGGTTTGTCGGGCATTCTGGCATTTATTAAGGCAAGAATAGCGCAGTCTGCAGTGCTAATCTCTCCGTCAAAAATACCAGAACCCCAATGGGATCCCATTACAATCAGTGGGGTCCATCAAGAATCACTATTCAAGTACAGATCTGACATACAGTAGCTGTCGTGGCTCCGTTATGACCACAGCACCGTTTGAAGGGTCATAACGATGATTGCCTTCAAGTGAGCCAAACCATGAGCAGTATAATATTGATCCTCAGAGACGAAATAGATAACTTCAAGATATAAACAATTTTCCCACATGCATGGAAATTTATAATTTTGCGTATTACAAATTTTCATTCACAAATAATTCTGCTCAGTTTCTGGAAGATCTCAGGGATATGTGAGATGAAGTAGTGATTATGATGGAAGATATTTTTTCCATTAGTAACACTACAATCGGCCTTCCCCAGCCTAACATGGCTGATCACATTGGACAATTGATTGGATAATATAACACGACATTAACTTTAATGGGGTTTTCTGAATTATTTAAAAAATTGTCCACGGTAGGAGGGATGCAAAAAAAAGCGCCATTGCTCCCCTTGCATATCCCCATATTTCCAGCCTCGCCGCTTCCGGTCCTCCCCGCCGCTGTGTATTGACATAGCTGCGGCGATGATGTACTTGTATACCCACATGATTGCTGCAGCCAATTACTGGTCTCAGTGGGTATACGGCACAGTATCGCTGCGGCCAGTGCTTGGCTTGAGCAATCTCGTGGGTATACAGGCCCGACATGTCAGTAAACAGCGGCGGAGAGGAACGGAGCGGTGGCGCTGGAATGACTGGGATCTGTGAGGTAATGGCTTTTTTTATTCTTTTGCACCCTTCCTACCTTAGTACAACCAAGGAATCTAGTAGTGATCACACACCAACTAGTATCAGATAGTGTATACAAATAGTTTTTTAGGAGGTGATCAAATGGCACATATATATTGCCTGCATCATGTCATGATATATACCAAAGATGAAAGAAAGATGCAGATAGCAACAATTTGGTATAAAAAAAAAAGAAGGAAATCCTTAACAAATAATAAATACATATAAAAATGGTCCACAAACACACTAAAAAGGGGACAGCCTAATCCGAATGCTCTAGTTAATAGGGGACAGAGTATAGGTATAATACATACTGGCAGCATAGGAATACATAGAAAATAGTCATTTCAACAGTATATTACAATCATATGCCTATGGCACAGTTTAGTTAATTAGAGACCATCATACTGACCCATGATGTAACAACTGAACAGAGCAACAGATGTCCACCCTGATGCGCGTTTCGGTGCACTTGCTTTTGTCTGTGGGTGATTAGGGTGTCCTCTTTTTAGTGTCTGTGGACCATTTTTATATGTATTTTTTAATAAAGATTTTATACCTAATAGTTGCTATCTGCATCTTTCTTTCATCTTTGGTATATATTTTTCCTATCTTGGCCAATTTTGGAAATAATTTGGAAAATCCATTTAGTTACACAAGTTTAGATTCCCATCTATTACATATGAAATAATAAAAAAAAATTCATTAATTGATATTTTTTGTTTTCATAGTATTGTCCCTAAACCACAACTACTATATGAAATGCCTCGATGTTTAAAGTCTGAGAAAATTGAGGATGCAATTCTATGTGAATGTGCATTGGTAAGTACTCTATGTAATGTGTAGGTGCCACATCATAAGTGAACTAGCGTGTAAATTCAGAGTGAAACTCCTTCCATAAAGAGAGCACCTCCAGTGATAACATTATGCTAGGCTATTTAAAGAGGCTCTGTCACCAGTTTATAGCTGCCCTATCTTCTACCTAATCTAATAGGCGCTTTATGGTTCAATCTTTTTATTAAAGTTTTTCATATATAACAAGCATGACATTACACTTATTAATTCCATAAGCATAGTATTGCAAATTTCTGTCATACATAACTTCAAAAATATATTCATCAACCAGACGCATTGAAAAACACATTAAACAACACATATACATGTATTTCTTCCACAAAGTTGACGTTAAGATGTCTCGTTTAGCTTATATTTATGTTCGATTTGCATATATTTTTAACATTCTTATCTCAGGTTGATTTCAGTCATCTCTTCTTTCTCAATACTATTTGGTCCTCCCAATCCGAGCCTCCCAAACACACTTCACTTGAGGTTGTTAGTTCTTATAGTTGGAGTTAAGTCTCCATGCCTCCCATACCTTCGAAAAGGATTGGGGAACCGATGATCCATATGCCACTATCTTCTCATATAAATATGTATTATTTATTTCCAATATTACTTCTTCAATTGAAGGAACGAAACTGGATTTCCAGTATCTGGACAGAATAATTTTAGCTATAACTAATATTTTGCAAATCAGAGCTCTGAATCTCGGAGGGACAACCCGAAGCTCCATGAATAGCAAGGCAAGTTGAGGCGATCCTATGACAGATGTTCCTATAATATCAGACACTAGATTAAATATCAATCCCCAGTACCCTACAATACTTGGACATTTCCATAAAGTATGCAATAAAGTACCCTTTTGACCACACCCCCTCCAACACAGGTTCGAGGATGTTGGATACATTTTACTTAACCGTTCTGGAGTATAATACCATCTTAATATTGTTTTCATTGCTGATTCATAATGTGAGCTGCAGTTTAGAGATTTGTTAATCCAGCTTAACGCCTTAGCCCACTCCTCATTATCAAAGGTAATACCTAAATCTCGTTCCCATTCCCGATATGGGTATGTCTTAACAAACGTATTTTTTCCCTCGATAAGAGAATATATATGTTTTAACCCTTTTTTCCGCTGTGTGAATATCTGAAAGATAGATGTATTACCCCTAGTCTCCTCCTGACTTTGAGTTGTTATGAAGTGTTTAATTTGTATATATTTATATCTGTCTCTGTAAGGGCATATGTACCAGATAATCTTTCAAAAGGCAAAATTTGGGAATTTACACATATTTTGGAGATGTCCAAGATACCCTTTTGGATCCATGCTGTCATATTTAAATTTGGAATCGCCACTTCCAATAATTCCGTGGGGTATGAATATCTATCTAAAACAGTATTCGGTACTGAAAGCTCGTGAAATTTTGACCAAATATGTAGGGAGGTTTTAATTAATGGAGATGTTTTTGAAGAAATGGGCATCTTCCAGTATGCTGCCATCATCATCAGTTTCAAGTTAAACGGTTGAACTCCGTGGTTTTCAATTTGTACCCAATGTTTGTGTGTGTCTAGTCGCCACCATGATACCAGCGGAGAAATTAGAGAAGCTATATAGTAGTGGTATATGTCTGGTATCTAATAGGCGCTTTAATGTAGATAAGTAACATGTTGTTTTTGTGTTTTTTTTTAAAAAAAAAGCTTATTTTTGACAAAGTTATGAGCATTTTAAGTGTTCTGCAAATTTGTTCTTAATGCCTAAGTGGGTGTTTGTTTTTTTTTACTCTTGACCAAGTGGGCGTAGTAAAGAGAAGTGTATGACGCTGACCAATCGGCACCCTACAGCTTAATCCACAACACAGTGTGATCTCGCGAGATCACGCTGTGCTGTCACTCCCGTAGCTCCTTCACACAAGCGACAGGAGAATGACCAGACATCGCCTCCAGCCTTTCTCTTTCATTGGATTCATCCAAAACAGGTAGACTCCCTCTCAAATGGAAGATAAATGTGTCTCTTTTGACAATCCCGGAATTTCGCAACACACTCTCTGACATAGAGCAGTTCTTTCTAACTAACAATAAGTCTGCTTTGGATCCTCACTGGGTATGGTTGGCTCCTAAAGCCTATATTAGGGGTAAATTTATTTCCATGGCATCTAAGGTGAAAAGGGAGAGACAGACCCAAAGGGACCTAAAATACAAACTGATTCGGTTGAATAAAGTATACTCCCGAAAACATTCTGTCTACCTCAACAATGCCATCAGAGACACAAAATAGGAATTAGATACAGTCTTGACTCACTAGACTGAAATGGCCATTAGGTGGACTCCGATTATTACAAATGGGCAAACAAACCTCACAAACTACTTGTGCAAAAATTGAGCTACCACAGAGGCTGAACCATATATATAAGATACAAAGGCAGGTAGGCCAAACTACCTCCAACCCTGAGGTTGTCTATAAAATCTTCAGAGATTATTAGAAATTATATAATACCACGCACACTGTTTTCAGATTTTGGTATTTTTTGACTATTCCCATCCCTAAGCTAACATTTCAGGCCAAGAGGTGTCTGTGCAGGACATTCTCAAAAATGGTAAATTGGGAAAAATTCCCCCTCTTACTATCCAATTACAGTCCCATAAAATGCTTACATCCATCCTTGCCAATAGATTAAATGCTATCTTTCCGGCACTCATACATAGGGATCAGGTTGGGTTCATTTCCCTGAGGCAAGCCCCTGACAATTCTAGAAATGTTTTGAAAATTATTCATTGGCCAAGCTCACATTTACAGCTCATATGTGTTTAGCTCTTGATATCGAGAAGGCTTTGGATAGCTTTCCATGAAGTTACCTTTTTAACATACTCTCCCACTTGGGTATTGACAGGAATTTTGTAGCATCCCTCCGCATTTTATACTCCATCCCTAAGACCTACCTTATCAGTATTAGGGTATGCTCACACGGTAAAAAACTAATCGGACTGAAACGCGTTTTTTCCCATTGAAATCAATGGGCAGATGTTTAGAGGCGTTCAGCTTCCGTATTTTCAGCCTTTTTCGGGGGGTTTAAGGCTCGAAAAAGGTGTGAACATATCCTAAGGCTTAGATGAGGTGTCAGAGGCACACAGAAGCCGCTGTCAGCTGAGCCATTCGTCCAGCTTACTGACCGATTCAGCTGACAGTGGTGTCCTGCAGCTTCTATATACAGAGAATACATAGAAGCTAGAACGGAGCAATATTTTTTTTATAAAGTATATAACAAAAGTGAATTGTATCCCAAAATGCATAAATTTCCTTAAAAAAAAAAAAGCCACTAAAAATTTCCACAGCCAGGGACAGGGGTTATCCGGGGACCAAAAATTGCATTGCAATAATAAATTTATGTGAAACTAAGTAACTTACTAATATACCGGTACTTTAATTTAAAATTCTGTACTAAATGGTGCAGTTCAAACCTCCATGAATTATTCCCGGAAGTGCTGGAGCTTTTCTAATAATGATGACGTACCGACACGGCCCCACGTGACTGAGCGCTTGCTTCATGTGCTGTTCGTGAACATGACCGCAAGGGGCTGTCACATTGCCTATTGCTTGAGTCCCAAGCAGAGCATCAGCTAGCGCTTTGCTCGGGACTCCAGCACTGCTCCCAACGTCCATATTTGGTCAATTCAGGGGTTTCCTATCACTGGAGTTCCTGAGCAGAGCATCAGCTGATGCTCCGCTTGGGAACTCCAGCTATAGGAAACCCCTGAAGTCACTGACCATATATGGACAGTGACGTCGGGAGCAGGGCTGGAGTCCCCGGGCAGAGCATTGATTATGTTCATGAACAGCACATGAAGCAAGAGCTCAGTAACGTGGGGCCGTGTCCGAGCGTCACCATTATTAGAAAAGCTCCAGCACTTCCGGGAACAATTCACAAGGTTTGAACTGCACCATTTAGTAAAGAATTTTAAATTAAAGTGCCGGTATATTAGTAAGTTACTTAGTTTCACATAAATATATTATTGCAATGCAATTTTTGGGCCCCGGATAACCCCTTTAATCCTCAAAATGGTTATTACGCATATTAACCAAATATATGAGGAATTAAACGCAACCACCAGGGATGCAATGGAAAGCTACCTAAAAGATATGGCAGCCTTCGATGTCCTCCTCCCATTCCCCCAATATATTGTTTCATATTACTCTGTGATGGTCTGCGAAATTAGATTTCCTTTGGCTAAGGGGTTTGAATTTCTGACTTCTCCTTTCACAAAAAAATGGTGGGACACGTTTAGAACTAGACTTTCTACCCGACTAAATCTTTCCGAGACTTAAAAACAAATTTCAAGCCGTAGTTCTGTTCATTGCATTATTTCTCTAATACTCTGTTACATCAAACAACTGTTTTCTTGCTTACAAACTGATTCCCTCAGTGCGGGGTTAATACTTTTGTATTATTGCTGTGAAAGCAACAATACAATAAATAACTTTTGAAACCTAATTTGATCTTACTCTTCAGGGGGAGCCCCTTGCTCGGGCTTCGGACTATACCTCCTCACTCATTGCTATAACTGGCCACAATTGGTTGCTTCGTATTGCAGCCGATACTGGGCAAACGCTACAGAAGGTGTACCTTGGATCATACAGAAAATTCAGGTAACTGAGAAAATATATTTTATTATGATGAAAACCCTGCTTAACCCCTTAAGGACGCAGCCTAGTTTGGGCCTAAAGGCTCAGAGCCCATTTTTCAAATCTGACATATTTAACTTTGTGGTAATAACTTCGGAATGCTTAAACCTATCCAAGCGATTCTGAGATTATTTTCTCGTGAGACGCTGGGATTTATGTGACTGGTAAAATTTGGTCGGTATATTCAGTCTTTATTTGTGAAAAATTGCAAAATTTAGAAAAAAATTACATTTTTCTGAATTTAAAGGGAAGGTGTCATGAAATTATTATTTTTTTTATCATATTGTTTTTAGTATGATAAAAAAATATTTCTTTGTGTTCGTGTGTCCTACTTTTTTGTAACATTTTTACTTCTCTATGGGGGCTGCCATTTTACGACACATACAGAGATGGAATACGGCACATACATCCCCATAGAGGATGGGAACGGGAGCCGTTCCATTCACTGCAGCGTACGCCGTCTGTGTGGGAACGGCGCATGCGCCGCTCCCACACAGACCAAAACGAAGCTCATAAGCAGAGCGAAATCCGGCTCCATTTTCATGTGGACCGGAAGCCGCAGCCAGACAGATAACTACTTCCGGCCATATGTTCAAGGAAGCGAAGGCGCAAGGAATAGGAGCGGAGGTGGCAGGAGCAAGGTAAGTTATGTTTGTGTATGTGATGTGTGTATTATGTTTGTGTTATACTGTCTGCTTAGCACTGTATTAAATCCTCCTACACTGTGCATTCGCTCAGAAAATGGCGGGACACCGTGTAGGAGGTTTGAAGATTCAACCCCCTCCTTCTCCAGGCACTAGCCAGAATGAGGGAGGGAGGATTGTGTGAGGACACTAGAGGAGAGTGTGTCTACCCCAAATTTGCAGCATAAAGCAATGAGGCTGCTTTACCACATTGACCATGCTGCAATTTTTTGGAACAGCTCCCTCTAGTGACCAGCACATGGAAATGTTATAAAATGTGAAAAAATTAAAACCATGTGTAATCACTCAAATAATGATTGTTTAACTAAAAAAAAAAGAAATTCTAGTGACACATTCCCTTGTAAAAGAGATGGTTATACCACCCAAAATAGTTACTAGTTCACATTTCCCATATGTCTACTTTAGATTGGCATCGTTTTTTGAACATTCTTTTATTTTTCTTGGACGCTACAAGGCTTAGAACATAAACAGCAATTTCTATTTTTTAAGAACATTTCACAAACCTTTTTTTTAAGGTACCTGTTCAGTTCTGAAGTGGCTTTGAGGGGCCTATGTATTAGAAACTCCCATAAAACACCCCATTTTAAAAACTAGACCCCTAAAAGTATTCAAAACAGCAATTAGAAAGTTGTTTTTTTTAACCCTTTATGCATTTCACAGGAATTAAAGCAAAGCAAAGTGAAGGTGAAATATGCAAATTTAATTTTTCTTGCTGAGTTTAAATTTTATATATTTTTTTTTCTGTAACGCAGAAGGTTTTACCAGAGAAACACTACTAAATATGTATTGTCCAGATTCTGCAGTTTTTGGAAATGTCCCACATGTGTCTCTAGTGCGCTCGTGGAATAAAACACAAGCCCTAGAAGCAAAGAAGCACCTAGTGCATTTTGTGGCCTCTTTTTTTTTTTTATTAGAATATATATAATATATGACTAAAAAACATTAATTCTACTATTGTTTTTTTATTCTATTTTTTTTACAGCGTTCACCGTGCGATATAAATGACATATTCACTTTATTCTGCGGGGCGATACGATTACGGCGATACCAGATGTTTATAGTTTTTTTTTATGTCTTATGGCGTTTGCACAATAAAATACTTTTTGGAAAAAATGATTTACTTTTTGTTTCGCCATATTCAAGAGCCATAACGTTTTTATTTTTCCATCAAGAAAGCCGTGCGAGGACTTGTTTTTTGCGTAACGAATTTTTAGGTACATGCGACTTTTTGATCTTTTTATTAAATTTTTTTTGGGAGGTGAAGTGACCAAACAATTGTGATTCTGGTACGGTTTATTGTTTTCTTTTATGGCGTTCAATGCACGGGATAAATATCAAAATGCTTTTGTAGTTCAGGCCGTTACGGACGTGGCGATACCAATTATGTATAGTGTATTTGTTTATTTTTGTTAATAATAAAGGACTGATAAGGGAAAAAGGGTGATTTTAACTTTTAACACTTTTATTTTCTTATTTTTACACAACTTTTTTTTAACTTTATTTCTTTGTCCTACTAGAGGACTTGAGGGCAGGAGGCCCTGATCGCAATTCTAATACACTGCACTACAAGCGTAGTGCAGTGTATTAGAGCTGTCGGCTACTCACTGACGGCAAGCATAGTGGGTCCTGACATGTAGCGGGCCGACGATGGTAGCTTAACCCCTAAGAAGCCGCGATCGATATTGAACGCGGCTTTTAAGGGGTTAATCAGCAGGGACACAGCGATCGGTCTCTGCTATGGGAGCTGCGGCAACTGCTGTACGAGATGGCAGCTGTCATGGCTCCTGTATGTGTCGGGAAGACGGCCGAAATGGCCAATCCTCCCGTGACGTACTATTCCGTCATGGAGCGCAAACGGGATGGTTACCATGACGGAATAGTACGTCACTGAGCGTTGAGGGGTTAAATTGTCTCATACTCTGATCACATTTCTGTTAAGGTGTTCCGTTGGGGTTTTCCATATTTTGGAAAGAATAATGCAGTGACCTAATTAATTAAATAAGTTTGTATTAAGACCACCAGTTATGGTGTTATCACAAACTGCGGTTATAGAGCATTTTTTTAAACCTGCGGACTAGTGTTTTACAAAAATTATTGCAAAAACTGCTATATCACCACAAAGTGTGAACACACACCGAGTCAGTCATTTTTTGGAGATTTGACTCACCTGTGTAATTAGTCTTCTGCCATAGAACGTAAATTTAATTTGCAGGGAAACTATATTATTTTATATTGGGTGTTTTTTGTTTTTTACAACAGGTATATTATGTGGGATGCTCCCCAAGAGACATTAGTGGTCAAGTCTATCCAGAAGAATTGTTTCGCTGAAAATCAGCAGGTATGTGAATTTTCTAAGCACATGGACGGAATCCGCAACAAATATTAATAGTTTTATTGTGTTCTCCTAGTCTGGGAAAATTGTCACTATATGGCTGTGGCTGTCAGAATTGTCCTTTTCTCAACTTCATGTTTTATTGCAATATTACATTAATGCATCTAAAATGAAGAAGTAGCAACTTTGCAAATATTAAACCGGATCTGTCATTCTAATATGCTCTCCTGTTATAATGTGGTGACAGAGCCTCTTTAAAGTGCCCTATATTGTACGTGATGTGATCGGCGCTGTAATGTAGATTACAGCAGTGTTTTTTATTTAGAAAAACGATCATTTTTGATGGAGTTATGACCTATTTTAGATTTATGCGAATGACTTTCTTAATGAACAACTGGGCGTGTTTTACTATATGGCCAAGTGGGCGTTGTACAGAGGAGTGTATGACGCTGACCAATCAGCATCATACACTTCTCCCCATTCATTTACACTGCAGATAGCGATATAGCTATATCACTATGTGCAGCCACATAAACATACTATAACGCTACTCATGTGTCCTGACAATGAATATACATTACCTCCAGCCAGGACGTGATGTGTATTCAGAATCCTGACACCTCGCTAACACAATCTCGACACTACACCACAGCAGCCGTAATCTTGTTTGAAATGACAGTTTACAGCGTAATCTCGCGAGATTTGCTGTGCTGTAGTGTCGGGATTGTGTTAGCGAAGTGTCAGGATTCTGAATACACATCACATCCTGGCTGGAGGTAATGCCTATTCATTGTCAGGACACTGCAGTAACGTTAGTGTTTGTGTATGTGGCTGCAAATAGAGATATAGCTATATCGCTATCTGCTGTGTAAATGAATGGGGAGAAGTGTATGACGCTGATTAGTCAGTGATTGGTCAGCGTCATACACTCCTCTGTACAACGCCCACTTGGTCATATAGTAAAACACGCCCAGTTGTCCATTGAGAAACTCATTAGCATAAAGCTAAAATAGGTCATAACTCCGTCAAAAATGATCGTTTTTCTAAATAAAAAACACTGCTGTTATCTACATTACAGCGCCGATCACATCATGTACAAGATAGGCCACTTATAATGTGGTGACAGAGCCTCTTTAAGGGCAGTATAATATGGGGACATGTCTACTCTACTGTCCCCATATCATGCTGCCCATAAACAGGAGAGCATATTATGACAGAGCCATTTTAAAAATATGCCATTTTTTTGTGTTCACCACTCCTGTACTGACCTATGTATCCCCATGGTAACAGACTACAAACAAACCTACTAATTGTAAGTAATTAGTAAGTAGAGGGCATATAGAAGCAGGTTTGACTGCAGGATCAGGCTACACAGGGTTTGTTTGTAGTCTGTTACCATGGAGATACATAGGTCTGCATAGGAGTTTTAACCACAAAACTATAGATTTATAATGTTTTGTTTTTTTTAAATTAAAACTGCTTGCAAAGCTGCTTCATTTTATATGTACTAGGACTATAACAAAAAATCTATGTGAAGGTAAACTACGCTTTTAAGTACCTACAGACTCCTCAGCCAGTCCTGCTTATAAAAACCATCTATTTCTACTTTTCCTACACAACACAAATTTCATGATTTGTAAACTCTGGAAAAACACATAACATACATTATAAAGAAATAAAATCTGTACGTGTTATTTTCTAAATACATATATTGTGTACGATAATTGCTGTTTAATCTTTCTTTCAGCAGAATGTGATGTTTTACTTCGCAGTGTTCAACGTCTTCCCACTCTCACTAGTTGGAATCCTGGAAATTGATAAAAAAGTAAGATTACAGAAAAATATTTTGCAGTTTTCATACAGAAGTTGTTGACTGCAAAATCTATAGCATGACCCATCTCCTCCGAAGCTCAATTCATAAGGGGGGTGTAAGTGGTTGCCAGACACCACTGGCAACGCTTATCTCCAGGAAAACCAATTGATCAGACAAATTAGAAGCCAACCTGTAGAAGACATCGGGGACCGTTAGGTAGTCCTTGTAGACAGTAGAATTTTGGAGGATCCCTACAAAATCATTGGGAGCCACAGACCGAAATCTAATGTCAATGACAAGCGTTTACTTTTTTTTTAACATCCCGGTGCATTGCCAGGCTACTTTCCATTTAGACAACTGATGCCTTTACAATAGAATTTTTTCATTTCATCAAATAAAAAAAGTTGCTTCATTATAATACTATATTAGACATGTGTATCTTCTGTTTTGTCTGCCTGTATTTGGGTGAATACAGTCATCTGTAAACAATGCCTGTACTCTGCTAATAGTCCTCACAAGGACTGGGGGAAGGGGGTCAAAATATTTTAACATTCCTGCTTATGAAAAGAAAACATTTGGAAGACATTTATATTATGGAATTATTTATGTCATTTATATAATCAGTGTAATATTTTTACAGCCTCACATTTATTTGTGGTAGTTCTGGTGCTGCTTGGAATGTGAAGTGGATGACCACTAGAGGGCATGTCTATACATTGTATACTTCCTGCCTTTTAGTTTTTCCAAATTCTGATAACCAACGCTCCTACTGTCTGCTATGAACGAAGACAATATAATTGGAATCAGTAGCTGATCGGTGTCATGGTTTATTTCAGGCTATTTATCTATGGAATCTTTACAAGAGAGAATACATGGAACAATATTTTATTTTCTACATTTAATTTATTATTACAGATGAACTGTCTCTTTTTTTTAATTTGTATCTCATGTTTTTTTAATTTAAAGAGACCCTTTTATAAACCAGTGCGCTGGAGGCAGCAGTCGTATGGGGCTGTAGAAGAGTATGTCAACCATGAAGAGCTCTCATTTTTCTATACTATGGGCATTTCAGCAAGCAGGATGATGTATCCAGGACATACTCTTCTACGACTCCACTACTGTTCTCCTTTAAAGCCCCACGATTGGAGCAGTGAGCAGAATTGGGACAGGGGGAAGTGTATTAGAAGATTACACCCTGTCTCAGTTACTGCCTTAGGGGTGTGTAGGACTCCTCCAATGAACCCTGACTTCCTCAGTATGGGATAAACTATTGTCTACTGGTTCCTGCAGTCTCAAGATACTCAAAGGGGTTTGTGGTCACCCCAATTTTTGTTATGCTTCGCGCAGCTTTAAAGAAGATTTGGAAAGAGTCGAAAGGACGTGCTTTGTATGGAGCAGCATCGTGCGTTTTTAGGGCTCATTGACACGAGCGTGAATCTCGTCCGCATGCCGTGCGTTGAAACAACGCACAGCACACGGCCCCATTGATTTTAATGGGACTATTCACACGTGTGAGTTTTCATGCAGCGAGTGTCCGTGACACACGGATGCAAGTCCGTGCGCTGTCCGTGTTTTACCATCAATTATATTGAGAAAAAAAAAGTTCTTGCAAGTGCGTAGAAACCACATGCAAAACGCAACGCACACGGACAGATTTACGTGCGTTTTTTACGCGTGTAAAATCTGTCACGCTCGTGTGAATGTAGCCTTAGCCACTGTTCCATACAACTACTCCTCATCGTGGCCATCCTGGTGGGGAGGGACAGGGCACAGGGATCACCTGTGCATAGATGATGATTTTATTTGTGAGAAAACTCTATTAATTCTTAAATGGAAAGTCTACATTAGGTTATTTCTTATCTGCCTTGCAAAAGTATGGTTGTTTTATAGCAAATGCTGAAGTCTTCTATAAGGCAGATTCATCCAATTGGTGACATTATGAATCGCTCGCCGACAGTAAAATTTGTATTCATTTTTTTGTTATGTCCGTGCAGTTTATTAGTTGCTGCAGTAAGTAATTGAAGTAAAGAGTAAGCAACTTTATATCATCCCTTTTTTTTTTTTTTTTTTTGGTCCCAAACAGGTTTTTGGATCTAATGTGTCAGATGCGATGATATCTAATGGCATGTTGATTGTAATGCACAGTCCGGGTCTGGTTCGTCTTTACAGTTTTGAGAACATTTCTAAGGAGGTATGTCTGAAATAGGTGCGCCGGTATGAGGCATTATATGGCTGTATTTTAGCTACCGTGCTTTGGCTGCAAGACCTGGACTTCTGTTTAACCGAACTTCACCCTATAACCCTACTGTGATCTAAGTTCACCTCACTTAAGCCGTGGAAGGTGGCTGGGTTTTACATCCATATTATAGATATTTTAAACCGGTCTCCTTTGCTATTTAACAGACTCTGCTAATAAACCAATACATGGTTAATTCAACCATTTATTTTTTTCCAACTACCAAACACATGCGACAGTACTGAATTTGTCCAAATTTTAATTTTATTCACCCATGTGCAACTAGATTGAAAATAATTTTTAACTTTTTTTTACCTCTTAACTTATAAAAAAAAAAATCTTTAGTTGAGGTAGTCGTAGCCTTCTCTCCAATCACTTTCAGGAGCTTCTAGTCCATATGAATAGTGAGTTTCTTAATTTGTTCGATGATTTTAACTGGAGCAGCTACGACAGACTCTGTTCAATGTGTGTATTATTTGACTCGTAGTCTATTCGCAACCCAAAAAATGCAATCTGGCTCCTTGTTAATTATAGTGGCCCACACAATTACCTCTCCTCTAACTTGCTGCCCTTTTATTCAAACCGGTCCCATGTCCATTAGTGGGTTATATATGGACCCGCACATCTGGTCCATCTAAAGTTGCTCTCATTTGTTCTTAAGAAACCATTCCTAAAATGTACCTCCAGTGATGAGAAAAAACACTGCTAAGAGTGCTTTGGCATCATATTGCAGCATAGACCCAGTGTTGTAATGGTGTATGCTAAACTTGAGAAATGGATAGATAGTTGCAGGCAGTTCTGTCTCTATTAATCATGTTTCTCTTCTGCACGCACAGGGTAGACTTGCTGCTATATCGTACTAAAGAAGAAGAAGCCCCTGATGAAATATACAGGATTTTAAACACTTGGGCTTTGTTCAAACTGGGCGGATACGCTGCGTAGAAGTACACCTTGTATCCGCTCTGGTCCCTGCAGGGAATTCCAGACGAAAAACGGTGTTAAATTGTCGTGCAGTTTTTCGTCCAGAATGTGCGCTGCGGAAAACAGCCGGTAAAAATAAATAAATACCTATACTTACTCGTAGTCTTGGCGATGCCTCCCTCTAATGTCCTGCAACCCGGCCTCCTGGGAGGACATTTCAGCAGTCACATAGGATGAATTATTGTCCTTGGAGGCCGGGCTGGACTGAGGTTTTTGAGTTGTGATTTTTGCGACGGAATCACAGCTTTTTTTTACTGCTGCAAAAATTGCAACATCTGCTATTTGTTGCAGGTTTTACCTCCCCAATGAATTCAAACCCACAACAGAAAAGTAGTGATTCCAAAGCATAAATTGACATGCTGTGGATTAAAAAAAAACACACCGCAGCTCAATTTATGAACTGGTTTTCAGCGTATTTTTTACGCAGCGTGTGGATGATATTTGTTCAAGCTTCTTCCACTCTGCTGCTACCATTACGCTGCGGATTTTCCCACAATGAAATACGGTGCAGAAAATATGCAGTGTTTATGCTCTGTGTGGACGTACCCTTAGTAGATGTTCAGGCAGGAGCTCAAAAAGTCTAGCTAGGATGCCTGCAGAGAGTCTGAGGTAGTCTAAAATTCACCTCCTGTCTCATCATTGGTACAAGCTGCTGCTCTCTCCCGCCCACTGCAGCTCTGACTCTTCTGATTGGCTGCTGTGTATAAACATGGAAGTCGGTGCATTGAGAGCGGATTTCTATTGCAGCAAGGGCAAAATAATTATAAAGTACAGACTACTAAAAACAACACAAAAAAGCTAATCAAGTAATTGCCACATATATAATGAGCTAAACAAGTAAGGGGGAACCTGGAGGGCCTTTAAAGAGGCTCTGTCACCAGATTTTGCAACCCCTATCTGCTATTGCAGCAGATAGGCGCTGCAATGTAGATTACAGTAACGTTTTTATTTTTAAAAAACGAGCATTTTTGGCCAAGTTATGACCATTTTTGTAGTTATGCAAATGAGGCTTGCAAAAGTACAACTGGGCGTGTTTAAAAGTAAAAGTCCAAGTGGGCGTGTATTATGTGCGTACATCGGGGCGTTTTTAATACTTTTACTAGCTGGGCGTTCTGATGAGAAGTATCATCCACTTCTTTTCAGAACGCCCAGCTTCTGCCAGATCACGCTGTGACGTCACTCACAGGTCCTGCATCGTGTCAGACGAGCGGGGACACATCGGCACCAGAGGCTACAGATGATTCTGCAGCAGCATCGGCGTTTGCAGGTAAGTAGCTACATCGACTTACCTGCAAACGCTGATGCTGCTGCAGAATCAACTGAAGCCTCTGGTGCCGATGTGTCCGACACGATGCAGGACCTGTGAGTGACGTCACAGATCTGCACTGCCAGAAGCTGGGCGTTGTGAAGAGAAGTGGATGATACTTCTCATCAGAACGCCCAGCTAGTAAAAGTAGTAAAAACGCCCCGATGTACGCACATAATACACGCCCAGTTGGACTTTTACTTTTAAACACACCCACTTGGACTTTTGCAAGCCTCATTTGCATAACTACAAAAATGGTCATAACTTGGCCAAAAATGCTCGTTTTTTAAAAATAAAAACGTTACTGTAATCTACATTGCAGCGCCTATCTGCTGCAATAGCAGATAGGGGCTGCAAAATCTGGTGACAGAGCCTCTTTAAGCTGGTTATATACAATAGATGACACAAGTCTCAGCTGATCCTGACTAATCTAATGTGAATGGGGGGCTCACGACCCTTACCCAAATTTCTTTAACTTCTTGGGAGATGAGCACTGCCAGAGGTGCTTGTCAGCAGCAGCTTATCCCTTCTGGTTTAAATAAACATGCACGCATGGACAGTCTGAGTGCAAGCTTATGGGGGAATAGGGGGAGAGAGTTATCATCTAACCAAGCATTTGTTCTACAGCGATCTTCTGTTTATTACGATAAGTCCTACCTGGTTTTTCTTTTCTCATAACTGGAGGTACAATTACCCCAATCCTATTGCTTCACCTTGTCGTTCTTATGAAGTGGGGATTATATATCTGTTTCCCTGAGCAATTGACAGTTTAAGATTTTAAGATGGTGACACTAAAAGCTAGAGGGTACCTAGAGGCTTCATGTTTAATTCGTCCTGTCTTTTTTGCAGTCTTTTCTTATCTACATGTTTTCTGCAATGTAGCTTATTAAAGCTTTGAAATGTGTAATGATCACACCTTAATGGGTTGCTAACTAAAGTGTTACATCCTCTTGACGTATCACAATGTTTGTGTGTGCAGTGTCACTTTAATCCCTTTAAAAAAACAAACAAAAGAAAACCGTCCTCTTATTATCCAAATTGAAATGTGATGTATTTCTAACTTTAAACACTATGTCCAGCTTTGCAACCATTTTTTTTTTTATTCCCATTGCATCTAAAATGAAAAATGAAGCAACTTTGCAAATCGTCTTGTTTAAAAATTTCCTATAGTTTAGTGTCAACAGCTCCGATATAGATCTTTGAGTCTCTATGGTAACAGACTACAAGCTAACCATGTGTAGTCTGATCCTGCTGTCAAAATGCTTTCCATTTGTCCGCTACTTCTTTCTAACATACATTTGGTAGGTTAGCAAGTAGGGGACAGGTGGATGGCAATATAACTGCAGGAACAGACTACACCGGGTTGGTTGCAGTCTGTTACCATGGAGATGCATAGATCTACATCTAAAGACTGTAAAAAGATGCTTCATTTTTCTTTTCAGGTGCACTGGAACAATAAAAAAAATTGTTTGCAAGTGTACATCGCATTTAAGGGTACAATCACACGGAGCGGTTACTGTACAGCGTCTTATCACATGTAAACGCTCTGTTTTTTTTTTTCACTGACTTAAAGAGAGATTTGGCAAAACTGGTGCAAAGGAAAAGTACAGCTTCTTCCATTTTTAAAAGGGCTCTTAACAAATGAAAACTCGAATCGAATGGGTTGTTATAAGCAACTGCTGCACTTTTTTTCTTTTGCAGCAGTTTTGATGATTCTCTCCCTCTGTCTGCATTGCTGTCTATAACTTGAAATTGGATTATATCCCATAAAAGCCAAACGTGTATGTAGTACGGTATGTGTTATTTTTGGATAAATCTGTTATTGTGTACTGTCCTTCCAAGCAAATTTTGTATTTTTAGTGTATGCAGCAGAAATTTGTCATAGGGGAGATTTGCAATTGGAGAGGTGAAATGGGGACAATTGGAGACTTTCCATTTGGAATTCCTTGCAACATTGCTGTAACAGGTAATGATTTTTTTTGTTAAAAGGTACTAATTAGAGTGAGTTCAAAGTGAATTTCTGCCCTTTAAATACCATTTTGTTACTTTTTTTTTAACATTTCTTCATAGTAGTCAGAGCTTTGGTTTTCTGATCCAGAGCTTGAAATCCCCTGTATAGACATGGATTTAAAACATAATCTGCTGGCTATCTGCAGCCACCACTAGAGGGAGCTTACTGCACACTGTCAATGGTAGTAAGCTCCCATGCTCCCTCTAGTGGCTGCTGCATTTAGCCGACAGGTTAGCTATTAACCCTTTACCAACATTTGACGTAAATGCACATCATAGTTGGTGGCGGGGAGGGGGGGGGGCATGGGACAAGCCATAAATATCTGATAGATACTGGTCCCAGCTCGGGGACCTGCACCAATGTTGTGAAAAGGGGTCCCCTTGCCCTGCATCCAGGGGTAGAATAAATAGAGCGGTTGCTCTACGTAAATCTCATGAAACAGATTGAAGATAACCACAGGTGTGGCGATCTCTCCATTACTTCTCGACCTGGCAGTGACTCTCACCAGGTGGGACATGGCTTGGGGGACCCCCGTTCTCAACATAGATGGTGTAGATAGTGGTGTGGTATGAAAACTTAATATCAGAAGTTTCACGTGGTGAAAATCCTCAATTGGCTCCAAAGAATTCTGTCACTTATTCACTACAGCACTTACCTCTTATTTGTAAAACCCAGCCCATGGACTTCCACGGATGACGTCTTCCGACGTGTCTGAGGTTGTATTATGGTACATTTCCACTTTTAGGCTAGGACATTGCAACAACTTTGAGTTGTGCAGAAATTGTGTTCAATTGCGGGTAAACTTATATCTTGGTAACCCTTTTAATGGACTATAAATGTTCATACCGTTGGAGTAATATATCTTATGAGGAAAATTGTTTCTCTGCTGCCACCACCGTACATTAGAGTGCAAATTACTTTCACTATCTGTAATTAGGGGGTTTGTCCAAACCAATTTAAAGTGTAGCTAAACGTTTGACAAACTTCTGACATGTCATAGTGACATGTCAGAAGTTTGGATTGGTGGGGGTCCGAGCACGGAGACCCCCACCAATCTCTAGAACGAAGCAGCTGAAGCGCTCGTGTGAGCGCTCAGCCGCTTCGTTTCTGTTTGGCTTTTTCCGGAAATCAATGTATCGGAGTACGGGCTCATAGACTTTCTACTTTCCGTACACCGATACATTTATTTTAGCTACACTTTAAGGGATATGTCCACTATTGCAAATTATAGAAGTTTCTAGCCAGGACGTAACAGTTATGTGCTTGGCTACAAACCCTCATCCCTGCCATGATGTAACTGTTACAGCTTTTGTACCTTGTAAATTTTTATAATGCAACTAAAAAAAACCATGAAGTAACTTTGTAAACCGCCTTAGTTAAAAAAAACAAAAAAACAACAACCGTTTTGTCTTTACACATCCCTTGCAGACCTATGCGTCTCCATAGTTACAGACTACAAAAAAAACCTTGTGTCTGCAGTCCTACATTAAAGCAATATAAAAAAAAAAATGGTTGTAAAGGTGTACATATGCTTTGAATTCTACAGTATATACATTTGGTGCTGCACGTCTCATGAGTTAAAAGCATTTCCTCCTAAAATTTAAAAACTGAAATGTCTTCATTTCCATTTTGGATCCCAAAGGGATTGCCACCCAGGTTTTTCCTTGACTCATTAAGGGTGAATCTAATTTATTATTTACTTAGAAGTCTGGGAGAGCAGAGTAACAGCCTCTATGGGAGATGCAACGGCTTCCAGGTTTTCTAGACATTAGCTGAATACAATTTTTAACAACTCGATAGAAGTTCATTCAATATAATTTTATGCATTCTTTAAATTAATGTAATTGGATCATTCTTATATTTTTTTTGGTGTTTTTGTTTAAGACCAACGAGCTGCTGAATATTATTAGTTAAGTTACTGTACCCATCACAATAATTTGTCCAGTGCCTTTTTTACTTTTAGAACGACCCCCAATTCTCTTTGAAGTGCCTTGTTTTGAAAATGCTTTTCAAGTTGGTGGATATCCCTGGCATTATATAATAACACCCAACAAGAAAAAAGAGAAAGGTACCTATCACATCTGCTCCATGGACGACCACAACCTGGTAAATAATCCGCATTTTCTAGTGTTTCTCTTACATATGCCATGTTTTTATGAAGTTCTTACTTAAAGGGGTTGTATCTCTGAAGGCAATGATCGCTAGAATGATGAAGCATTTTTGATCAACCGTGCAGCCTCCAAAAAAGCTCAGCGGAGCCACTTGCTTCAATCGGCGGGGACCTCCACCGATCGGACATTGAGGCATGTCCTAGGGATTTGCCATCTAATTCATTAGCGAGATGGACCCTTTAATGTCACTGAAAACCTGAAATTTCCGTACAATTAGCCTACCCCCCCCCCCCCCCCCAGTCATACTCACCGGAGTCCAGGAAGCTCATAGTGGTTTGCAGGTTCCTAAATAATATATAATATATCGAATCTGAGTTCGTCTAATTCTATAAAATCTTAAAAAAAATATTTACAACTTCTTTACTATCGTTAAATATTTTAAGGCCTTATTCACACGAGCAATGAAAACTGTCATCACCTGGCTGTATAAAAATGAATGTATTTCTATGGGGCTATTCACACGCTCATTTTTTTTTCTTTTACGGACCGTGTAAACAGCCCGTGAAAAAATAGGATGTGTCCTATTTTTGGCAGTTTTCACCGATCCCTCAATAGACTCAAGTCTATTTGTGAAAACGGGTCCCGCATGGATTTAAATCGGTCATAAAAAACTGCAGTTTTTCATGGTCGTTTTGTCACACATTCATTTGAATAAGGCCTTAGGCTATGTGCACACGTTTCGTATTTTGGTGCCGAAAATACGCAGCAAAACCGCAAGTAATTCGTAGGAAAAACCCGCAGGTGCATTTTTTTCATGCTTTTTTCGGTGTCGTTTTTACGTTTTGCTGCGTTTTTATGCTGCGTTTTTGCTGCCTATCTCTTTAGAACTACAGGGATAGAATTCGCAAGCGAAATCGCGAGATAAATTAACATGCTGCAGTTTTGAAAATACTCCCCTCGGGTCAATTTACGTTCCGAAAAATACCGCAGCGTGGACATGAGATTACCTGAAATCTCATAGACTTTGCTCCCACTTTATTACGCTGCGGTTTTGCCTTGGCCAATAGCGGTTTATGTAACTACAAGCACACTTCTAGTAATCATAGTTACTCATATGACTAAAAAACAGGCGAACAGAAAGATAGAATGTCCAAAACGGAAACCTGATCCCAGGTGTTCGCATAACACAATATGTTCAGTGAAGACCACAAAAACAAACAAACCTCTACTATATGTATCACGTTGGTTTATTGTATTATTATCACTTCCATCTCTGTGGTTTTACCCTGGATTTTCTTGTATTACATTTGATTGTTTCAGGCAAAGAATGGAATACGTGACATGAAATACTGCTCTTTAGAACCGGACTGGATTCACTTTCACCCTGATGCTTCCGAAAGAATCATTCATGTTGGACCTGATCATATTGGGTAAGTAAAATTTCTGACGCTGTGTTTTGTTTTTTTTGTATTTTTTTTTTTTCTTTAACTGTATTCATTACTTGAGGCAATACAATCCATTGTGACTATATTTCTGAGCTTTTTATGGCAATCTGTATTTTTAGATCGAATACACGGTTGAAGGGGTTTCGCGGTGCTTGTGATTTAGGCTTTTTAGCCAATCACGTGACAAGTAGTGTTTCTCATTTGTTTTGTGATTGGTAAAAAAAAGCTGCACATGTATAATTTATATTGGCAGCAAGGAAAGTTTGGGGGCTTTGGTCTTCCGGAATATTTCTATATGGAATTATATTTGATTGCAATTAATTTATAAATTCCAGATGTGATTTTACAACTATAACAAACTAGTCTTTGTTTTTTACATAGTTAGAATCTTTACTGCTTGGTGTTTTACTGTAGTGTTTTAAGACTGAAGGAACTGGAAGATGAAGCGTGTAAGTACGAGGTCGCAGAGGATTTTGTCATTCTTGCAGCGAGAGACCATACGGTATGTAGAACGTTGATTGTATGTACACTATCTTGTCTGTATTTCATTCTGGCATCGAATTATCAGTTGAGCTTACATTTATTTTGTTCTGCTATTTATCCTATCGCCAGCATGCACTTATACATTTAAGGCTTCGTTCAAATCTGCATCGGGGCTCAGTTCTCGGGTTCTGTCGGACCTTTCTGTCAGGGGAATCCATGAACGGAATCCAAACTAACGGAAACCATAGGCTTCCGATTGCATCACCATTGATTTCAATGGTGACGGACCCGGTGCAAATGGTTTCCGTTTGTCACCATTAAGGGTTTCGTCGTTTTGACGGAATCAATACTGTAGTAGACTGCGGTAATCATTCAGTCAAAACGACGGAACCCTTAAACAACGGTGACAAGTGGAAACCATTTGCACCAGATCCGTCACCATTTAAATCAATGGTGATGCAAACAGAAACCTATGGTTTCCGTTTGTTTGGATTCCGTTCATGGGTTCCCCTGATAGAAAGGTCCGACGGAGTCCTGACGAAGATGTGAACGAAGCCTAAGACCACTTTCAATAGAAAGCTTATTAACCGTAGCGTGTCTTTGGAGGAAATTGGAACACAGGAAGAGCATACAATCTCCAGTCAGATTCAATCTTGTAGACCCAGTTCTGTGCAGTAAGGGTATGTTCACACGCAGTGTTTTCAGGCGTATTTTGGGACGTTTACACCTCGAAAAACACCTGAAAAAACTGAAGCTGAATGCCTACAAACATCTGCCCATTGAAATCAATGGGAAAAAACGCATTTAATTCATACAGGGCGTCTTTTTACGCCTCTGTTTTAAAAAAGAAGTAGCATGTCGCTTCTTGAGGCGTTTTTTGGAGCGGATTTTCCATTGAACGCTATGAAAAACGCCTCAAAAGAAGCTCCAAATTAAAAGAAGCTTCATTTTCAGTTTCAAAAACGCCTGAAAATCAGAGGCTGTTTTCTCTGAAAACGGCTCCGTATTTTCAGACGTTTTTGATTAAGCGTGTGAACATACCCTTACTGTGCTAACCACAAAAATCACCAGATAGCATCGCCCATGTTTTTGCTGTGAGGCTGTGTTCACATACGGCAGCTTTTCGTTATATTTCTTGTTTTTTTTAGGTTGCAATCCTGATTTTATTCCAAAACACCTTCAAGAAAGCAAAAAAAAAAATCAGTTGCACTAAACAATACTATATTTTGTGAACACAGCCTAAGGCAAGGGCTCCATGTCGACTTTTGGCCACCCAAAAGTTTTAGTAAAATTACTGGATTATCGCAACTTGCTCACTACCTCAATGTTTACATATGCCGCAAAAGATAGCTGACAACTTGTAACCAAGCTGGAATTCTTTTCATTGTGGTGAAATTTTTCCCCAATAGAGAAACAATGGGGACAGTATATCGGTGTGTAGCGTCTTGAACTTTTACACTACACTATTAAAACAAGATGATTGTATGGCTCTTCCACAAGAATGGAACAAAGATCTGTTGATTGTCATTACATGCCAACCACTTGGAGAGCACTAATGTCTTTCTGAGATTATCCTAAGAATTTTTAAAATGATTTTTGTTAACATCGTCTGTCATTTAGACAATTAACCCTATTTCTTCCAGGGGCTTCTGGACATTTTGCACCCCAGGTAACCAGGGCAATTTTAACTTTTTTTTTTTTGTCATTTACAAATGAAACCTGACTTATAAAATGAAAAAATCATACTTAAGACCCCATACCCGTATTTAGAAAAAAAAAAGGACACCTAATACTTTATAAAGACAGGCACCTCTATACAATTTTGCGCCCAGATGAAATGTATAAAAATTCATGTTTGTGGCTAAAAATCAGAAAATTAGACACACATCACCTTCTAAAATGATGTGCAGAGTTCATACATGTCACTTCTATGACTACAAAAAAAATCTTCACAAAATCACTAGAACTGAAGAGTCCAAAAATATGATTATAATCTGGAAATTTTAAAAAAAACTGTAACCACGTATAAAAAAGAAGAATTCTAAACCTTGAAAAGTGAGTGCACCCCACACATTTATATATTTCCTGAAAGCAGACAACCTGGCAATTGCTATTGCCTTAACATGCTGTTTACAGGCATTATCACCTTCATGTAACTTTGTGACAAAAAAATGCACTAAAGGAGTTTTCCCATAATCAATATTTATCACTTTTCCACGGATAGGTGATCAATATCTAATCAGTGGTAGGTTTACCTTGCCCTTCCTGGGAGCCCCATAGGAATGAAGCGGTTGTGCGCATTCTTGACCACCGCTCCATTCATTTCTATGGGGCTGCTGAGCACCATCTTGGGCAGCCCCATAGAAATTAATGGAGCGCTGGCCGAGCATGCGCAGTACCACTCCGTTTCTATAGGGCTCCCATGAACGGCAAGGCAAGCCCGTTCTCGTGATTGGTGGGGTTTTTAGGTGGTAAATATTAATCATGGGTAAACCCCTATAAATCTTATATTTGTACCTAAATCCAATCAACAACTTAAAAAATAATAAATCCAGATGTGCAAAGATAGTAAATATATAGTGTGTGTGTGTGTGTGTGTGTGTGTGTGTGTGTGTATATATATATATATATATATATATATATATATACACCACAAACCTCAACAAGAGGAAATAGAGGCCATGAAACATTTTGGCCCTCTTACACAATTAATAGCGTAGTCGACTACGCTATTGCTTCTGGCAAAACTACGGATCCGGTGCACAACAGAGACAAACGGAAACCATGGGCACCGGATCCGTCACCATTGAAATCAATGATGATGAAACCTCTGGTTTCCGTCTGTGTCAGTTTGTGTCTGTTCAGGGTCCCAATCCGACGGAAAGCTCAGATGGAACGTCAGAACGGGACCCCAACACAGATGTGAACAGAGCCTTAACTGTTGTGAGTGCTAACAAAAACACCACACCCTAATTCATAATCAGAAGTCTCTAAACCATATTTGATGCGTTAAATAATACTGTGGTGGAACTAGTTAGATATGATTGTTTATAACGACAGTCATTGGGTAAAAATGTAATTTCTGAATGACAGAAATCTGTTCCATCAGTCAAATATTTAGTACACAATCTGTGGGTAAATCTGGGGCCGGAGAATTTTGCACTGAAGATTGTTTAAGGACAGTGTAAGAATCATTGATGTCTGTTGGTGTAGTCCGAGTGCTTTGTGCAACTTACTTGATGCCATGATCCAGATGCTGGTAAACGCCCGCGTTGTGGAGTAAAACAAAAAGGCCTAATTATTCACTGAGTAGTGATTACATAAGCAACTCCTCATAGTCTCACCCCTTTTTTTGAAAACACACACAGTAGTACATGTCGTCTCTGCCCCAGGAGTAATCTTAAGCCTTACAGGCACAGTATGAGGATCACAAATCCTCCTCCTATCCCTGCATGATGCCAGCACATCCCCTGCTGGCCCCTTCTGCTCTTTTACAGAGGTTCAAGAGGTAGCTGCACATCTATTCAGCTACTACTTCAGCTTGTTTTACCTTGGGCTAGATTGTTAGATTTTTTTTTTTAAAGCTAAGATTCTTGGCTTTGAAACATGACTAAGATCTTGGCTCTAGCAAAGATGTGTTTCAGATTAGTCCTTGGCTACTGATATGCTTCCCTGCCAGTACTGATGCGTCCTTGGCAGGGAAGGGGTTAGTATACAACTTGTTTAGGCTCTTTCTATATTAGTACTGGCAATACTGAAGTCAATAGCTACAACGTGCAGGAGTTAATTTGTAAAACGAATGAAAAATGATATTGCTGTTTACCTATAACAATCATTTCAATCAATGCTATTTTTAAAACCTCTTACTATTAACAGCTGGAATCTGATTGCCAGTTGCAACCAAATAAAATAAAAGCTCTGCTTTTCTCATATGTCATCACTTAGTATGTTGAGAAAACCCCTATTGTTTTTTCACTTTATAGGTGAATAATCTGGTGACTTTTACAGCATCTGGGAGGATGGTAAAAAAGCTTTATAATAGACTAGATGACGATACAGATCAAGAGGTAAATGGGTTAATTGTCTACAGTCCACTTTCCGAAGAGTAAAAAGAGGATTTTTTCTTCCCACCATAAAAACTCTTTCTCGTAGTAGTTAATTGGGGGACACAGGAACCATGGGGTCTAGGCTCTAAGAATAAAAGTAAGTTCCTCCGTCTATTCTCTGCCTACTGATACTAAGCTCATCCGTTTGTAACCTAGCAGTAGGAGAAGCAAAACTAAACATGTCAGAAAACAGATCTTAACCCCTTAGTGACCAGCCCATTTTAGGCCTTAATGACCAAGCTATTTTATTCGTTTTTCTATAGTCGCATTCAAAGAGCTATAACGTTCTTATTTTTTCGTCTACATAGCTGTATGAGGACTTGTTTTTTGCGGGATTAGTTGTGCTTTTTAATGGCACCATTTTTGGGTACATATAATTTTTATATTAACTTTTATTAACCTTTTTGGGGGGGATTATAAAAAAAACCTGAAATTCCGCCATTGTTCTATGCGTTTTTAAATTGACGCCGTTCACTATGCGACGTAAATAACATGTTACCTTTATTCTATGGGTCGGTACGATTACGGCGATACCACATATGTAGAGGTTTTTTTATGTTTTACGACTTTTGCACAATAAAAACACTTTTGAACTAAAATTATTTGTTTTTGCATAGTCGCTTTCCAAGAGCCGTAATTTTTTTATTTTTCCATCAATGTAGTGATTTTTTGGGCTTGTTTTCTGCGGGACAAGACGTAGTTTTGAATGGTACTGTTTTGGGGTGCATGGGACTTATTGATTCATTTTTATTATGACTTTTTTGGGGGGCAATGGAAAAAAATAGCAATTTCGCCATGGTTTTTTGCGTTTTTTTTTTACGGTGTTCACTTTGCGGTTTAAATTACATATTAACTTTATTAATGGAGTCATTACGGTCGCGGCGATACCACATATGTGTACTTTTTTTTATTTTTTTACACTTTTACTAAATAAAACCACTTTTTATGGAAAAAAATGGTTTTATTTATTTTTTTACTGTACTTTTTATTAATAATATTTCACTTTGATAACTGATTTTATTAGTCCCACTAGGGGACTTTACTGTGCGATGTTCCGATCGCTGCTATAATGCTCTGGTATACTTCGTATACCAGAGCATTATTGCCTGTCAGTGTAAATCTGACAGGCAATCTGTTAGGACGTGCCTCCGGCGCGTCCTAACAGGAATATGTCCAGGGCAGACCTGGGGGCTTTTATCAAGCCCCCGGCTGCCATGACACCCCATCGGAGACCCGCGATTTCATTCGTGGGCCGCGGATGGGTGACAGAGGGAGCTCACTCCCTCTGTAAACAAAGTTAAATGCCGCGGTCGCTATTGACGGCGGCATTTAACGGGTTAAATGGCCGCGATCGAAGTAAACTTCGATCGCGGGCGTTGGAGCAGGAGCTCAGCTGTCATCAGACAGCAGAGCCCCGGCTCCTGCCTGCACGGGAGACCCGTGCAGGACTTAGACTAGGCTGACGTGAAAAGGCGTCAGCCTAGCCTAAAGCCCATTAGTGACCGACGTAAAAAGGCGTATTAGTGGTCACTAAGGGGTTAAGAACCACCAAACCGTTCATCTGAATCTCAGAAAAAATATGGGTTGGAGCTGTCCCCCAAGGAACTACTACAAAAAGAGATTTTGTGGGGAGTATAAAAAAAAATCCTTTTTTTCTTGAACGTATCATTAGGCGACACAGGACCTATAAGATGTCCTAAAGCAGGCCCTGGGGTGAAAAAAATTCTAGTAAATGGGGAAAAAAAACAGCTAAGTGCACGGTTGAGTCACCTCCGCTTGCAGCGCCTTGAGACCAAGGAAGCCGTGTTGTGCACTGCCCAAGAAGCACCAACGGTTTGGGTAGCGTGAGAGATCCCTCTCTCTTGCACGATATGTCTCAGAAACAGCTCAGCGGATCCCACAAGCTATGGTTGTCTTGGAGGCTGGTAGCCCTTTGCGTCGACCGTCTGGGTTGAAAAGTTGACAAAGTTACAAACCTATAGCCTGCACCATGTCCACATTGTAAAGAGGCTGTTCACTCAGATGAGGGCGAGGGATAGAAAGATTGAAGACTATCTCCTCTTTAATGTGGAAGGCAGAGACAACCTTAAGGTTTTGGACTCAGGACCACCTTGTCCTGGAGGAAAATTAAGAATGGAGAGTGATAGAAAAGAGCTGCCCACGCGGACACTTGCCTGATGGAGGACAACTATCGGTATATGAGATGCTATGAGACAACTCTCATAGGTTTCAAGTGAGGAGTTGGAGAGCGTCCAATACTAAATTCTATTTCCGTGCCAGAGACCTATATGAAGGGCCCACAAGGAATATTTTTACATGAGGTTTTAAGGCCAATGGTCGCTGATAGAGGATGGACAGGGCAGATACCTGACCCCTCAGAAAACTAAGAGCCGGTCCCTAGTCCAGACCGGACTGTATAAAATATGTAGAGAGAAAGGCCTGGGGGAGATTTGTTTCCCTCCACACCACTAAAAATGTGTCTTCCAAGTGCAGTGGTTAATGCGGGAAGAGGCCGTTTTATACGTCTTTATAATGGTCTGAATAACCTTTTCATAAAAGTTGACCGTTGACTCCCAAGACATCGGCCTTAATAACCATGCCATTAAACTTTGGGACTGTAAAATAAGTGGAAGAGATGGGCCCTTAGAAACCAGGTCTGGACAGGTAGGTAGATACCAGAAAACGTCTGCCACAAGGTTGACTACAGCGTACTAGGAGCACCTTGGCCAGTACTGAGCCACTGGTAGCCCTTGAGCTTTGACCACCTATGGAAGCCCATTTTGGAATAAGGTGGTCTGTGAAAGGGTAGAGGATGTCTTCCATTTCTTAGTTATTACCTCCTGAAACTCAGAATGGTTACCAAAAAGTTTAGGGGAGCGCTTGGGACATGTATGAGACACCTCTTCTGGAGAGGCCGGGGTCTTTGTACCTTTTTATATTTGGGAATATCCAGGACTGATGAAATAGGACTTTCCATCATGCCTCCCATTTTTAAGAATGTCTCCAAATCAAACTTAGACACAGAGGACGTATTTTTACCGACGTAGGTGTTTTGGCATTTAAAGTTGTTGTCCAGGTTGGGAGCTGTTTTTTATACTGATGAATTATCCACGAGGTAGGTCATCCTTATATGATTGGTGGGGGTCTGCACCCGGACCCTACACTGATCAGCTGTTCCTGCTGCCTCTGAGTGCAAGAAGCTATGCAGGGGTTGGTGCCGAAAGCAGAAGACTCCTACCACTGTATAGCGGTTGTGATGAGTAATTGCAGCTCTGCTCCTATTTACTTGAGTAGGAGCAGAACTGCAGCACCTCAGCACAGCTGCTATATAGTGGTGGGAGCCTCCTTCTTCCGGCACAACCCCTGCATAGATTACGTTGCCCGGAGGCAGCTGATTGGTGCAGGGTCCGGGTGTCGGACACCCACCGATCATATACTGATGACCTATCCTTTTGCATAGGCCATCAGTATAAAAAAAAAACAGCCCCCAACCTGAATGCTGACTGGTCCTTAATAACCCTGAGGCGGAGTTGGAGGGTGGGGACTTAGGCTTTTGTAACCTTCTTTGTCGCAACTTTATTCCTGGTAACTCAGACTTCCCATGAGTGGTCGACAGAGCACCAGAGGATACTGGTCGAATAGATTAGCGCGCCATGACCATGGATTGAGAAATCCTGGTGGGCTCCGCAACCGAATTGGATGTGTCCTACATTCCTGAGGTGGGTCACTGCAACCCTGGGTTGTGGGAGTTTTTTCGGCAGTCTGCAAGCGCTGGTCATGTGCAGAAGCTGAATGTGGATTCAGCGTGCCCCAAAGGGAATTTGCGTCTGCATATAGAGCAAGCAAAGTGGGTGACTGAGATGGACAATCTTGTCTGGTGGGAACCCTCCTCCCTAGGTTCTCAACAGATTAGGGATTGTAGTGAAACACACCTAAAAAGTAATGAGGGACAATAAAGTAATAGCTCAGGAATGAAGAGCGATAGTGCCTGCACCCAGCACAAAAAACAGGACAGAGCCTACCAGAATACAGAAGGAGTATGTCTGTGGTAACCAGTTAGCAACTGTAGTATAGGCCTATTGTAAAGCAGGAGCCAAAAAGTGGAAGGATCCTATGGGTAAAAGGGCAGCTAAACTGACCTGTTCCTTTTTCTTTGGTTCCGGCCATTGAAAAAACTAAAATTGGTTAAAAATAGACCTGGAGAAACCAGATCTGTGTCCAACTGACACCAAGTTGGATTGGCAGAGTCTATATCCCATGGCTCCTGTGTTCCCCCAATGATACAAGAAATGTATTTTTGTATTTCTTCTTCTTTTTTTTTTTTTTACAATAAATACATAATTCTTAAAGTAGAGCGTTGACTTTCTAGTCTGATGTTGTGTGAACTTTTGTTTGCCTTTTTCCATTTATTGATATCCTTTTCAGACGTTCAAGGCTGTGGTGTATGAAGATGAGCTGGACCTGCTGACAGTGGTGGCCGTGACGCAAACAGATGAAGAAGACAAAGCGGATGTAGATCTACACTGCAATGAAACAGGAAAGATTCTAAAGAAGATCACACTGCAAGAATCTTGGGATGTGGTAAGAAATATACAATATAAATAAGATGTATTCGGTCATTGACAACTTATTTCCTATAACAATACTCGACTCAGAGATTAATTTTTCCGCCACCGGTATCTAAGTACCCTGAACAAAGCGGAATGGCTTGTTTGTGCCCCCACTTGCAAAAAGCACCTGAGGCAGATGCCTTGTCTTGCTACACCTCTGCTCTTACAGATTATCATTGGTATCCTGCCATAATGTGGACTCAAATTATCCTAATGGGAATAGTATGTATCCCAGTACAGTATTTGTGTATTCTAGGTATCATGGAACCTCATTAAAGTGGTTTTCCCACCATTATATATCATATGCATTGTATAGATCATAAAAAAATGAATGTTTCCATTTACATGGTGTTGAAAACAAATGATCCCATGGAGATTTGAGATTTACTTACATAGTATGGCTCCACCTGGTGTTCAAAGTTTATAGCAATGTGCAGGTCCACCTAGTGAGCGGAGTGTTGGTGGACATGCAAGCACAGTCACTCTCCCTGCAGCCAGGTCTCTGCATAGTGATCCTTTTTTTTCACCACAGAGAAACCAGTAGAAACCTCTTTCTGTCCTGCTTGTCAGGGAAGTAGCAAATCCACTGCAGTAGCATAGCAGTACAGCTGAGAAGACTCCTTCTGCAGGTGAAGTAAGAATGGACAATATCTTCAACTGCCAGAGGGGGAAGAAGACTAATTTTGTTCAGAGCCCCTCCTCAGCAGAACAGATTAGCCGCAGCACCAAGGGAAACACACGGAAAAAAATATAAAAAAGGTATTTGTCATTAATATCATTGGGGCACCATGGGTATGAGCCCTTACCACTAAAATGTTGACATTACATAGGAAAGAGTCTTCGCTGAACCTATGCAGACCATACTCTTCCCACAGACACTGGCTTAATCCGTTTTTATCCTAGTGTCGTAAGCTTTGTGCTTTCTATCTGTCAATTTTTTTTGTTGTACTAGTTGGGGTCCCTCCAGCGGTCACTTCCCTCAGACACTAATAATTGTGTGTCCCTCGCCTTTGTAGCATGTCTCCATCTAGGTTTTAGGACCCCAGCAGGCTCAAGGGTGCCAGGTTACATACCGTGCTTGTGGCAACTGTAGAATAAATTTAGCCTGTGACCAGGTCTTTTTCCCAGGCCCTAGCGGACATTTCCCTACTCTCCCACGCTATTGTTGAGTCATTGGAGCCCTTGCTATCCCAAATAGCAGCCAAGATTAATGCCACACCAGCCTCTCCCCTAGATACCATGCTGTCTTCGTCCTGACCTGACTTGCACTTGACCATTTCAAAACGTATGAATACATGGTTTCCTTTTCAAGAGCATTCTAAACGGGCTGTTTCTCCTTCAGTGGGAAAAACTGGACTCACAGGTCATCTGGCTGGGTGGTGGCAGGATCTTTCAGATCCACTCTTTGGCCTCCTCTGATGCCAGTCTGGGTCGTAAGGTGCTGCAGGCAGCTGTGCGTTAGGCGGGTCGCATGGCTGTTTTTTCTCAATTTTTGTTTTCCCACCCTCGGACTGCTGTAGGATGTCCCATGGTGCGGTGTCCCAATGATATTGACCAGAACATTAAAGTTTTTGTGCTCACCATAAAAATCTCTTACTTGTGGAATTCATTGGGGGACACAGAACCTGCCCTCCATCTTTTTTTTTTTTTGCAAAGTCTTTGTCTGTGGGAGAGAGCTGGTTTGCCTGGATGGACATGATGTCAGCCTCCAAGTGTCCAGGGCCTATACCTATGGTGCTGTGTCCCCCAATAATTAACAAGAAAGGGATGTTACGGTGAGCAGAAAAATTCAATGTTTATGTAGGGAAAAAAAAAGACTGCTCTCTTTTTCTGACATTTTTCCAGAGTATCAAAACAATTAAAACAAACTCCATTCACTTTAATTACATCGGCAAAGTGTAAACAAGGCCTTATAGGTACTCAAGTAGAGGCAGGGAGCGGCCATTACAGCTGCCCATATTCATGTCCTGTATTCAAAACCTGTAAGATATAGCAATAAACCTGCTGACCGGTTCCAATTAACAGCTACTTCGAATCCCTTGTCTTGTACATGTGACTAATATGATTCTATTCACTTCTTATTTCAGACTTACAGTCATGTCTTAGTGTTTGACCGGGACACCTTGATCCATATTGAAGAGAGACCCAACCATTGCTTCTCATGTCATGTGTATAAAATGCACTGCAGTTCTGAGGAATCCCAATGTATTTGACTTTCTTGTGGTAATGAGAAAATGCTTGTTTTAAAGCCAATAAATATGTATTTTTGAAACATTGCTATTCATTTCCACTGAAAATACTTTCCCCCCCCCCCCCCCCCCCACACACACACACACACACACACGCCAATCACCTGCAGCATTTCAGACAATTTTGACTTTACAGATATCATCAGAAGCTGCGGTGTATATATCCACAATATACCTCATTGCCTTTTCCTTATATCCAGCATAAACTTTATTCCCTCTTCCTCTTGTAGTATGAGCTGCCGGACACCCTATGTCGTTAAGTGTAACCACGTGTTATATGTGTTTTCTACCTAGGGCTGCGGGTAGATCTCCAGCATTAGTTATACTCCGACATTATGAGATGTTATTTAAGAACTGTATAATCTAATCTATAGGGAGGGGAAAAACAAGGAAAAGAAGAAAGCAGCAAATAAGTTTGTTGTGTTTATACAAGCTGAATTGTATTATTCACTTTTTCAATGAAGACCGACACTGGAGAGAAGCTGTAGAACAAGTCAACCGGGAGGAGGGGGATGCAGCTTCAGCTGACATAAAGGCTATGTACACCTTTGAGGGCATTTATTTTTTCTTTTTTTATAAATAAATAGATTAGTCAGTGTAACTTTGTAAATAGTTTTTATTAAAAATTTGTTTTACTTTTGGAGATACTTCTCTGTATAGAGAATACAGAAAAGCTGTATCATTCCCTTTACCCTGAATCTGTCAGTCCCACGGAACTGACGGGTTTACTGCCGGCGGGTCCTGCGTGTTCTGTGACACGCAGGATCTACCTGTAATCGATCACAGATTGAATGACAGATTACGTGTAAAGGGAACGATACAGCTGTTTTGTATAGAGAATACAGAGCAGCTGTATCTCCAAAAGTAAAACAAATTTAAAAAAAAAACTATTTACAAAGTTACACTGACTAATCTATCTATTAAAAAAAAGAAAATCCCTCAAAGTTGTTCATAGCCTTTACAGGGGTTATGCGGGTTGTTAAATGTTTTTACTAACAGCTGCCAATGTCCTGAAATTAAAAAATAAAAAAAACAATCCGTACTCTCCTATTCTTTCCCCTGGAGATCCGGGGCAGACTATGCGGCGGTCTTCCTGGTGTTTGTTTACATGCATGCGCCATGTGACCGCTGCAGCCACTCAGAGGGCTCACCGGTAACTAATCGTATTCCTGGCATCATGGCGCCCATCACTGGGCATTCATGCCAGAAATACACCGGGTGGACCTCCGCTGGGAAAGTACTGGATAGCCAGAGGAAAGAATAGGTCAGTGCAAGATTGACAGATTATAAAGTCATAATAATCTTTATATAGCACTAACCTATGCCGCAGCGCTTCACAATTGGGCAAATAACAAACAAGTAAAATGAAAACTAATATGAACTAAAACTGAGACTGAAGGAGAGAGGTTCCTGCTCATACAGTCTTAATGATAATGTATCAAAGCAAGCAAATAACGGAACTGTCCTAAGTGGTAAGTCTTGAGTAATCAATCTTCCCTAGGTGCCATATTATTTGTAAAATAGCTATTTATCCTTTTGTGGCTAAACCAAGACTTGTGCTGTCAGCTTAACTAGGAATTTTGTAGTAAATGCATTTATTGTCCGAATTGGCAGAGGCATCTATGAATTCAATATAGACGTACTGAGCTGGACTTCCTGCCTAGTGTTTAGTGCCAGAGCTGCCAGCATATGCTATGACTGCATTTTCCGCACAGAATTTTTAACCGGTAATAGTATGCTTTCTAAGGAGGGGATCTGTTAGGAAGTCAATTATATATGCTAAAATCCCTAAAAAATGGGATCTGGCAGTGACAAGATTTCTATATTATTTTTTTAACTATAAATGTATTAAAGGGGTCGTCCGGTTTTCTCAAATGAATGTTATTTTATTGATTATTAATGATATAGAGGAAGGGATTAATAGCACTATTTCTATTTTTGCAGATGACACCAAGCTATGTAATATAGTTCAGACTATGGAAGATGTTCATGAATTACAGGCAGATTTAAACAAACTAAGTGTTTGGGCGTCCACTTGGCAAATGAAGTTTAATGTAGATAAATGTAAAGTTATGCATCTGGGTACCAACAACCTGCATGCATCATATGTCCTAGGGGGCGCTACACTGGCGGATTCACTTGTTGAGAAGGATCTGGGTGTACTTGTAAATCATAAACTCAATAACAGCATGCAGTGTCAATCAGCTGCTTCAAAGGCCAGCAGGATATTGTCGTGTATTAAAAGAGGCATGGACTCGTGGGACAGGGATGTAATAATGCCACTTTACAAAGCATTAGTGAGGCCTCATCTAGAATATGCAGTCCAGTTCTGGGCTCCAGTTCATAGAAAGGATGCCCTGGAGTTGGAAAAAATACAAAGAAGAGCAACGAAGCTAATAAGGGGCATGGAGAATTTAAGTTATGAGGAAAGATTGAAATAATTAAACCTATTTAGCCTTGAAAAAAGACGACTAAGGGGGGACATGATTAACTTATATAAATATATTAATGGCACATACAAAAAATATGGTGATATCCTGTTCCTTGTAAAACCCGCTCAAAAAACAAGGGGGCACTCCCTCCGTCTGGAGAAAAAAAGGTTCAAGCTGCAGAGGCGACAAGCCTTCTTTACAGTGAGAACTGTGAATCTATGGAATAGCCTACCGCAGGAGCTGGTCACAGCAGGGACAGTAGATGGCTTTAAAAAAGGGTTAGATAATTTCCTAGAACAAAAAAATATTAGCTCCTATGTGTAGAAATTTTTCCTTCCCTTTTCCCTTCCCTTGGTTGAACTTGATGGACATGTGTCTTTTTTCAGCCGTACTAACTATGTAACTATGTAACTATGATAGTTAAAAGTTATACAATTTTACAAAATACTTAATGTTTTAGTTCCAAGATCTCTGCTAGTTGTTATTTAGTAGGATCATTTATTGATTACTTCCAGTGGCTAAAATTCTGTCCATGGTCATGTGATGGACACACAGATGCTGGGATCATCAGAAGACACAGCTCTGATACACAAACTGTAACGAGCCATGCACCTCTGTTTCCATCACATGACCATGAACAGAATTGTATCCGCTGGAAGTCAATAATGAATGTTCCTACTGAATACCAGCAAGCAGAGATCTTGAAAACGGAGGAATTAATGCAGAAAGTATATTAGAAAAATGTATAACTTTTAATTATACCAAAAAATATCATTAAAGGGGGCTTTCCAGCCAGTAAAAATTGATGGCTTGTCCTAAGGATAGGCTATCAATAGCTGATGGGTCGTGGTCCCACTCCCGGGACCCCCACTGATCAGCTGTTTTGTGAATGGAAGAAAAAGGCTGCAATACCGGTGTGTCATCGCTACAAGTGTGTCGAAGATTCACAGTGAGCAAGTAGAAATGAAGGGGAAGCAGCGCTCGTACAAGCGCTTCACCCCCTTTAGAATAGCTGATCTGCGGGGGTCCCGGGTGTTGGACCACAACCCATCAGCTATTGATGGCCTGTCCTTAGGAGTCCAAAGAGTATTGACTGAATCATATAAAATAGCTGGGGAAAAAAAATATTCGAGTGATCACGATGTGAAGATTATGGTAGTGGAGGAATTGGATGCATGGGGAGAGTATTGTCACGCTTCATTCAAATCGACTACGCTCTTGATTCCACAAAGAAAATGGAAATCTTGCGTAACGGAGACAAATGGAAATTATTAGCAACGGAAGCGTTCCCGTCGACTACGCAAAAAAAAATTGGAGACCTTACGGAACGGAGACAAACGGAAACCTTTAGCAACGGAAGCGTTACCATTGAAATCAATGGTACTGCAATACAGAAAGCTATGGTTTCCGTTCATGGGTTCCCCTGACGGAAAGGTCTGATGGAACCCCGATGCAGATGTGAATGAAGCCCAAGGCAGATTAACCTCACTTGTGACTGAGTGGTAGGAAATATATATCTAAAAAAAAAAAAAGACAAAACATGAGGGGGGAGATGTTTATAATCACTAAGTGACGGGTAATAGTACAGCAGGCAGAGGGAACAAGGGACTGTGTCAGTAGGTATCCATTAAGTATTCCATTGGGACCATAAAGCACCAAATTGCTCCAGTCTGTCATGCATAGGGGATGCCAAGTTGTTCCATCTGCCTCAGTTCTTTCATTTCAGATCAGTTTAAGAAGGGGGAGGGTTGTTTCCAGGATCGGGCGATCAGATATCTGGCGGCTGTTAAAAAATAAAGGAGCAGCATGGCGGACCTGCTGCTCATATCAGTGGGCGGGGCATTTAATACATAGAGCAAAGGCTCTAGTGGGACGTCTTTATTGGAAAGGTAATAAATTAATGTTTTCATTTTAATCCAGAATGGATTAGATACACCGGTTTAGCAGTAAACTGTCACTGAATATTACTTGATAATGAAAATCGGTTCTGTGGGACTTGGAACCTGTATCCATAAGGCCCTCTTCACACAGCTTTTTGCCACGGAAACTGCGGCAAAAAAACGTCCGAAATTGCCACCCATTGCTTTCAATGGTGGGGTGGAGGGGTGTTTTTCCCGTGAGCAGAAAAAAACGCTCGTGGAAAAAAGGAGTGACATGCCCTATCTTGTCGTTTTCTGCCTCAAAAACCCCATTGAAATCAATGGGAGACGGTAAAAAACGCCGCAAAAAAACGCGTAAAAAAGCGCCTGTGGTGCAAAACCACTTAAAAAAAGTGATTTTTTTCCAGCCAGTATTTTCTGCCTGCAAGAAACAGTGTGAACATAGCCTAAATCTGCCTCAAAATAATTTGCCCTGTCATAAAAATGTATCTATACCTCTAAATAAGTCATAGTTACCATGTAATACCAAAATACATCATATCACAACATCATAACCGCATGTTACATACCTCATAGTGTGTGAATAATACCACCACCTGTTAGTTAATAAAATTTAAAAAAAAACACTATACAAAGACCATATCTATCCCCATACAGTGACCGTATAGTGATAGATACCAGTTCATTACAGTTACATCCGGTGACACACAGGTGATGTCTTCTCTGATTGGAGTAGTTCACTTTCCCTTTTCTTCTCCATTCGACCCAGACCGCCATCAAGAGTTCTCCTGACCATGACATGTCTCTTTGGGCCACGCACAGTAATATATTAACCTTAGTGGCATCAATACAGTAATAGTACTCATTTTTGTGGCGTCACACAGTAGTTTTACCACCAACACAGTAATAGTGGTCCTTAACAACAATAATAATACTCCCTTACTGCCCCAACACAGTAATATGGCTCTCTTACTAGCCCTAAACAGTAATGGTGTCCCCTTAGTGTCCCCCACTAAATAAAAGTATCCACTTAGTGCCCCCTAAGCCACAACACAGTAAAAAAGCCCCTTTAGTACCCCCACATAGTTACAGTGCCCCTTATCTTAGTCCCGACAGAATAGAGCAGCTCAGGCTACAGGCTTCATTCACGTCACATAGCCTGTGGCCTACGAGAGCAAATGGCAGCGCCAATGGCTGTCTGCTCCGCCAAAGTATTCAACTTTATCTGCATCCTAAGAACGCGCTTACAGTTGAAAGTGGCAGGGCGCAGAGGGGCCTCTTTTAAGAGCGCCCTGTCGGCCAAAATAAGTTCCAGGGTGCAACTATTGCACGCTCTGGCACTATGACACTCCTGGTAACGTTCCTTTATGCTTTCCACGTCGCCAACACATCTGGAATGAATCATTTTGTGGAGCAACTTTAGTAGGAGTTAGGAGTATAGAACAGCTAAATAGATGTATATAAACTATCACTTTGAGAGTAAATCAGTTGAGTCTGATATTTGGTTATCACTGTTTCCTGTCCCTAGTTTTGTGAGATTCCAGATGATCTTGCGATCAAGTGCCAGAATTTCTGGTCTTTTGAATAAGATCTTATTTTTGTACAGCTTACAGAGGACCTGTTTGTTCTCTTGTTTTTAGTAAATACTTGTACTCCTCATGAAATAACAATTCTGGAGCATATTTTCTTAAAACTCTGCGTTGTGCCGTTCCTCTGTTATCACTAATTGGACAAATCCTTTTTATGAAGAGGTGAGCAGAAGTCTAGACAGAGGGGCCGCTGTGGATTTAGTGTTTTTGGACTTTGCAAAGGCATTTGACACTGTCGCTCATAGACGTTGAATGGGTAAATTAAGGACTATAGGTTTAGAAAGTAGCATTTGTAATTTGATTGAGAATTGTCTCAAGGACCGTATCCAGAGAGTTGTGCTCAATAATTCCTACTCTGTATGGTCCCCGGTTATAAGTGGTGTACCCCAGGGTTCAGTGCTGGGACCACTATTATTCAACTTATTTATTAATGATATAGAGGATGGGATTAATAGCACGATTTCTATTTTTGCAGATGAGACCAAGCTATGTAATATAGTTCAGACTATGGAAGATGTTTGTGAATTGCAAGCAGATTTAAACAAACTGAGTGTTTGGGCGTCCACTTGGCAGATGAAGTTTAATGTAGATAAATGTAAAGTTATGCATCTGGGTACCAACAACCTGCATGCATCATATGTCCTAGGGGGAGCTACACTGGGGGAGTCACTTGTTGAGAAGGATCTGGGTGTAATAATCCGCATGCATCATATGTCCTAGGTGGCGCTACACTGGGGGAGTCACTTGTTGAGAAGGATCTGGGTGTACTTGTAAATCATAAACTAAATAACAGCATGCAATGTCAATCAGCTGCTTCAAAGGCCAGCAAGATATTGTCGTGTATTAAAAGAGGCATGGACTCGCGGGACAGGGATATAATATTACCACTTTACAAAGCATTAGTGAGGCCTCATTTACAATATGCAGTTCAGTTCTAGGCTCCAGTTCATAGAAAGGATGCTCTGGAGTTAGAAAAAATACAAAGAAGAGCAACGAAGCTAATAAGGGGCACGGAGAATCTAAGTTATGAGGAAAGATTAAAAGAACTAAACCTATTTAGTCTTGAAAAAAGACGACTAAGGGGGGACATGATTAACTTATATAAATATATGAATGGCACATACAAAAAATATGGTGAAATCCTGTACCATGTAAAACCCCCTCAAAAAACAAGGGGGCGCTCCCTCCGTCTGAGGAAAAAAAAGGTTCAACCTGCAGAGGCGACAAGCCTTCTTTACCGTGAGAACTGTGAATCTATGGAATAGTCACCGCAGGAGCCGTCACAGCAGGGACAGTAGATGGCTTTAAAAAAGGCTTAGATAATTTCCTAGAACAAAAAATATTAGCTCCTATGTGTAGAAATTCACTGCGTTTTGTATCTCAAAGGATGTATTGTATATATTACCATCTAAATGCGGTTACATTTGTTACATTGTTTTGTCATTTTAGCATAAATGAATTGTGGCAACAATCTGCCTTATTTAACTACTGCCTGTGCACTTTACATTAACACCATTAGATGTAGTGCGGTAGATAAGGAATACAGATACTACCTATGCGGATGCAATGATCTCTATATAATATTTCAATTTTTTCCTCCTCCCAGTTTTTATTCTTATTTTTTTAGATTTTCATATTTTTCTTTTTCACCCTATTAATATTTTTATTTTGATATTATTATAATATTCTTGATATTTTTGTGTTTTTTTTATATATATTGTGTTGTTTTTTTCTTTTTTTGTTAAATATTTATTATTATTAGGTGAACTTATGTCAGTGTAGTGGATATATCTGTTTCTTCCACTCCGTTTCTGATGCTTGTCAATCAGAAGTAACTGAGATCAGGAAGTATAACATTCCCGCATTCAGGAAGTGTTATCCCTGTCTACCTTCTATCAGCCTTTCTGATGCTTATCCTCAGAGGTGGCTGAGCTCAGGAAATATAACACTCCTGTATTCAGGCAGAGTTCTCCCTATCTACCTACTTCCAGCTCTATGCGTTTCTTTACTAAGTTATTTATCTGCTGTAAATCGTCAGGGGCTTGCAGAGTCAGAATGTTATAGCTTCTAGCATTCTAGAAGTGCAATGTACTGAAACAATGTGGCGTGGAGTAACAATGCCAGCCACATTCTTTGAGTACACAGTCACAGGTCAGGTGACCGGATTGGTCCACTCTCGAGCCGTCACCGACCTCACTTGGCAGCATTCTGCAGAAGTCAAGCGGAATTTGAAAATATGCCCGGCCGCGGCCTATTCTTCCTTTTGCACTGCGCATGTACATTTCAGCGCAAAGTTCCGAAGAATGAGGGAAAAAATCCCGGACGGTGTTTTTTTCTGCCGGACGCTACAGACGGCAGAAAAAAAACACCTTTTTGCGGACTATCCGTAAATTTACGGACGGTTGGCAACCCTGCCCTGGAGTGGAATCCCCGGTCACAGCGTCGGCAACGCTGTGGACGGTGATTCCGCTTCAAGAGTTGCCCCTGATGTCACTGTGCATATATATGTACAGAGACATCAAGCGCTCCCTCCAGGAGTGGAATCCCCGGCCACAGGAAGGGGGGTGCTATCTACAAGGGGGGTGTGTGGCACCCGGGGATTCCACTCCTTCAGGGAGCTACAGTGGCGCTAGTAGATAGCAGAACAGAGAGATACCTCCCTGCTCTGCTATAGTGTTCAATAGTATCTGCGTCCTAAGGACTCGCTGGGACCGGGGGCTTCTGAAACACAAGCAGGGGAAGGGAGCCAGTGCAGCACCCACTTCTACCTGCTGGAGTGACGCGCCCTGTGCAATGGCACAGGTCAAACACCCCTAAGGCCGGCCCTGCATCAGAGTCTCTGAAGCAGTTTCTGTCAGATTTTATGTGCAAAAATAACGCTACATGCTGCATTATTTTTCCTGTCAAAACGACTAACGCCACGCCAATGAACCCCATTGCAAGTCAACGTCCTAGGTTTGAGTGACACATGTGCGGCATGTGTCCTAGGTGTGAGTCTCACATTTGTGGCATGTGTCCCCAGTTATTCATGTCTTCAGTATATATGGCAGCATTATTTATGTCTACAGTAAATAGTGGTGTTATTAATGTGTAATATATATATATGGTGGCATTATTCATGTGTATACTGTATATAGCAGCATTATTTATGTGTACAGTATAGAGTGGTGGCAAGGATTTGTAAAATATTAATTTCATTCACCTAATAATGAAATGAATACTTCATTTATTCTTACTGCCCAGAAACAAATTTGGGACACGTTCTATATCCTGGTGGTGTGTTATATTTATTGCACACAAATATTAATAGTCCTGTAATATTCTATTATTAGAAATTTTATTATTTCTGGATATCGTCCCCCATTAACTCATCTCCATCAGGTCCTCATTCCTGCTGCCTTCCTTCTGTGCTGCTCAAAATGTTATAATGAGTAATCGGACACTGTTAGGCCAGATTCACACGAACGAGTGCAAACTCGGATGTGAAAAACGTCAGGTTTTTCATGTGCGGGTCCCGTTTTCACGGATCCCAATAGACTTGAGTGACAGGACACTTCTTTGGCGCGGGCGTCTATTTACGCGCCGTCTTTTGACAGCGACGCGTAAATATACGCCTCGTGTGAACAGACAAACGTCAGCCCATTGCTTTCAATGGGCAGATGTTTGTCAACGCATTCAAGCCGTAATTTCGGACGTAATTCCAGGCGTAAAACACCCGAATTACATCCGTAATTTGGCCGTGTGAACATACCCTAAGAAATCTGCCGTTCTTCACCCTGAACTCCTGCAAGGAGTTAGACCTGTCCCGGTAGAATTTCCAGATCGCGGACTGCAGGATAGTCCGCAATAGGTGACCAGGCTGCAGATGGCGGGTATAATTAATATCATTGTCAAAACAGACCCAGATCTGTAACAGCTGTGCAACGTCAGGTCCGTAAATCAGTATGAGGAGGCAAGGTCAGGCCAGGTCGGTACATGGATTATTGGAATCAAGCAGACTCAAAACAAGGTGGGTAAAACATAGGGAGCAACAGGAAAAACGCCAGGAAATTCAACACCAGGGCTGAGAATCATGGGAGGAATTCCAGGAGCAGTTGTCCTTTAGGCTGGGTTCACACGACCTATTTTCAGGCGTAAACGAGGCGTATTATGCCTCGATTTACGCCTGAAAATAGGGCTACAATACGTCGGCAAACATCTGCCCATTCATTTGAGTGGGTTTGCCGACGTACTGTGCAGATGACCTGTAATTTACGCGTCGTCGTTTGACAGCTGTCAAACGACGACGCGTAAATTGACTGCCTCGGCAAAGAAGTGCAGGGCACTTCTTTGCAACGTAATTTGAGCCGTTCTTCATTGAACTCAATGAAGAGCGGCTCAAGATTTACGAGCGTCACAGACGCCTCGCAAAATACGAGGAGGAGCTTTTACGGCTGAAACGAGGCAGCTGTTTTCTCCTGAAAACAGTCTGTCATTTCAGCCGTAAAAGCCTCTCATCGTGTGCACATACCCTAAGGGTATGTTCACACGGCCTATGTTCAGCAGTTTTTGGGCTGGAAATACAGGGGGCTGAACGCCTCCAAATATCTGCCCATTGATTTCGATGGGAAAAAAGGTGTTCCGTTACCACGGGGCGTTTTTTACACGGCCGTTTGTAAAAATGGCACGCAAAAAAAAGCCCCGTAAAAAAGAAGTGCATGTAATTTCTTGAGCCGTTCTTGGAGCTGTTTTTCATTTAGTCAATAGAAAAACAGCTTCAAAAACGGACGTAAGAAACGCTTGATGGTTAAAAAACGGCTGAAAATCAGAGGCTGTTTTCCCTTGAAAACAGCTCTGTATTTTACAGCCGTTTCTTGTCAAGCGTGTGAACATACCCTTAGGGTATGTTCACACGCTGTATTTTCAGGCGTATTTCGGGGCATAAATGCCTCAAAATACACCTGAATGAACGGTAGCTAAACGCCTACAAACATTCGCTCATTGAATTCAAAACTGTGCGTAAAAAGAAGGAGCATGTCACATCTTGAGCCGTTTTTTGAGCTGTTTTTCATTGTGTCAATAGAAAAATGCCTCAAAAAAAATGTTTTCAGCTTCAAAAACAGCTGAAAATCAGAGGCTGTTTTCTCTGAAAACAGCTCCATAATTTTTTGTCGTTTTTACTTGTGCGTGTGAACATACTCTTAAGGTCTCCAAGCTATAATGTCATCCACTGTGGCCAAGCCTTGATCCTGCGACTGAGCCGCACATAGTGCAGAGCAGGGAGGGAGTGAACGAGTCAACAAGTTTCCTGTCGGCTACATGGAGCGCCGCGGCAGGTCGGGGAACATGACTTCTGGCACGCCTGGCAGGTAGAGGGTGATAGCAATCCCTGTTAGCTTTAAGGGCTTATTCAGATGAACGTATAATACGTCCGTGCTACGAGCGTGATTTTCACGCTCGTCGCATGGACCTATGTTAGTCTATGGGGCCGTTCAGACAGTCCGTGATTTTCATGCAGCGTATGTATGCTGCGTAAAACTCACGATATGTCCGTATATTTGCCCGTGTTTCGCGCTGCACGCACCCATTGAAGTCAATGCACACGCTCGTATGAATCCGGCCTTTATATGTAGTGATTTCCTGTTTTAGGCTATGTTCACACGGGGTCTTTTGCCGAGTTTTTTGACGCGGAAACCGCGTCGCAAAACTCGGCAGAAACGGCCCGAGAACGCCTCCCATTGATTTCAATGGGAGGCGTCGGCGTCTTTTTCCCGCGAGCAGTAAAACTGCCTCGCGGGAAAAAGAAGCGACATGCCCTATCTTCGGGCGCTTCCGCCTCCGACCTCCCATTGACTTCAATGGGAGGCAGGAGAAAGCGTATATCTCGCTGTTTTATGCCCGCGGCGCTCAATGGCCGCGGGCGAAAAACGGCGCGATAATTGCTGTTCACACGGAGTATTTTGGGGGAGGAATATCTGCCTCAAAATTCCGTTTGGAACTTTGAGGCAGATATTCCTCCCCCAAAATACTCCGTGTGAACATAGCCTTATAGTTGTTTTTAGGTATTTTTTTTTTTTTATATGAAATGATAAGTCTCTTGGTTTTGAAAATGTTCTCTTTCCACATCTGTTTCCTTTTTTCAAAAATTGCTCTGCATCATCCAGACATTTGTGAGAATTACTTTTTTTTAAATTTTTTTTATTTTTTTATGCCTTGTTTCATAACATCAGTGTTGTAAGATGTGAAATGGAATGCAGTATGGAATCTGTTTTTGATGACCTCCTCTGTTATAAGAGCACAATGATCTGAGCCATGTGTAATATGTTGCGGATAGATGCAGCATTGACAAAAACTTCAAGAGACACTTCGGCAGTGTGCGCCTCCCTGTGTAAAATATTCAAGGCTAGCAGGAAATATAACCTAAAAAATCAAGCTTTACATTGCTCTGGAAACCTACAGCTCCCGGCACCCACTGAAGCTTTTTGCTAAATTCTTGGAAGTGAAAAGAAAATCAAATTATTATTTTTTTACAATAATCTATGTTTACAAGCAAGATTAATAGATAGTGGATTTCTAAATTGTGGCTCATTATGGTGTATTTGTCTGCAGTTAGCACTTTTTGAAGTGGATGCAACTTATACCATCCAACATTTAAATTCAAAATAATTTAAGCGCCGCCCAGGGATTTCCCAATCTGCATTAAAACGCCCCTTTGCATGCAAAAGCCCCACCTCTCCGTTTTCCCGTTCACGGCACTGATAAGAGGTACGGTATATGGTAAACAGCTCAGTTCCAAGATCCAAGGAGGGTAAGGCTGGGTTCACACACACTATTTACGGACGTAATTCGGGCGTTTTAGCCCCGAATTACGTCCGAAAATGCGGCTCAAAAGCGTCGGCAAACATCTGCCCATTCATTTGATGTTCTGTGCTGACGGTCAATTTTTTTACGTAAAAAAGACGCCCGCGTCAAAGAAGTGCCTGTCACTTCTTCAGACGTAAATGGAGCCGTTTTCCATCGACTCCATGGAAAAACAGCTCCAATTCCGTCCGTAATGGACGCAGCGAAATACGCCTGCACATGCCATTACGGCTGAAATTACGGTGCTGTTTTCTCCTGAAAACAGCACCGTAATTTCAGCCGTAATGGACGCTGCTGTGTGAACATACCCTTATAGATCCTTGAACGACGTGGCCTATTTTGTCCGTCAGGATGCAGCAAATCTTTATTTTTTTCATTGTCCATATTCCTGAGAGCCATAACTTTTGTATTTTTTCTCAGGATCAGCCATTATTAAGAGATCGGTGGGGGTGCTTCCAGTGTCCTCACCAATCTGTTATCACTGCGTTCCCTTCATTGTTTACCAGGCACAGTGCCGCACATTGGTAGTGGCTGTGCCTGGTATTGCATCTCAGTCCCATTAGGACCTAGCTGCAGCGCTGGACAGAGCTGCTACAAAAGGTATTGCCCTGTGCCTGGTAAACAACAAAGGGGACACACTGCAGCCCCTTCAGTCAGCTGATGGACAGCGGTGCCGAGAGTCAGACCGATCTGATATTGACGGCCTATTCTAAGGATAAGAAAAATCTTAAACATGAGGATTTTTTATGCGGAATGATCTGTGCATAATTTGTGTCATTTTTTTTAGCAACACATAGGGCACACAGCGGAAAGATTTTCCACAATGGATACAATTAATCATGGAAAATTCTGTATGTATGAATTGTGGATTTTTTTTCTCAAAAGGATAATATGAAGCAATTTTACACATTGGAAATTCCGCAAAAGAAAGGGAGGATAGCTCCATACATACGGCACCCGTTGGAGCCTGCACGGAGGCTATATGGTTCCTCACAGGCACCGTGCACTCAGGTTCGACATATGCGTGGGACCTTCTCCAGAACCAAAATACAGTTATGTAGATGAGGCCCAAGCGTTTGCTTATATATCACTACAAAAATTACAATCTATGGTTACAAGCATTAGACCCAGATCACATGTGATCAGATTTTGGGTCAGTTTTTTGAGCCAAAGCCAGAAGTGGATCCAAAAGGAAGGAAATTGATAAAAAAAAAAAGCCTGATGCATCTCCTTTCTTTTATGTTCACTCCTGTGTTTTGCTAAATAAAAAAAGAACTGCATCAAAACTGCGTGTGTGATCCCGGCCTTACACATACAAAGTCAAGTGACCTCCCAGCTGCCTTTATTCCCCTTCCCACAGTTTACAAAGTGAGTTAAGTAGCTTCAAAAACTGCACTGTGTTAATATATCCATAGACTGAGACATAAGTTATTTAATTGTGCAAAATGAAACACTTTAGTTCTTTGCTGTTTGGATAACGCGCGACTTTATTCCAAGTTTTTATAACGTTCTCCTGTACACCGTTTTGGTAACTGGCACTTACAGTAACACATAAATGCGTTTTGGGATTACGGCCAGACTGAAGTTGCAAAACACGATCTTAGGGCTCTGCTATTTCACCACAAACTTACTCAGTAAATTCTCCCCAGGAGTGACCCTCCTCCATCCTCCCTCTCTCCTCCTTCCTTCCATCATTTCAGGGGAGGGGAGGAGGTGTAGGCCCTTTGGCTGGTTCACTGCAACCACTACACAGTTGAGTAGCAGAGTATGTGCTGCTAAACATGGAAGGTTACAAAAGTTTTCTGTTTTTCCTTGTGTCTTCCCTGATTTTAGGATTTACGTTGGTCATTTTTGCTTTGGTCTGGGTTTTACATTACAGTGACGGATTGGCATGGGATGGAGGCAATGCCGAATTTAATTGGCATCCAGTATTAATCATCACGGGCTTCATCTTCATCGAAGGGATTGGTATGTGCTTGGTATCAGTTGTTACTAATCTTATATTATCTCAGTTCTAAAACCTAACTTAATTTTGGAACAGATGCAGCAGAGCTAAGTTTGTTATTTTATTGCCTTAAAGTTGCAATGCTCTGATACATTTTTAGTTTTACTTTTTCAATGTTGGGCTGATGCAGCGTATGGCCTAGTGCAACTTGGCTGGGTATGCTGGAACTTGTAGTTCTTTAAAAGCAACTGTGGCACTTGATGCTGGATGATAGAAAATGAAGAAGTCCGTCATTGTAAACAAATGCACATTTCATAACACTACCCACCCAACATCTGACAGGAAACCGGCACTACAGGGAGTATTCTTACATAAGTATCTGCTCAAGTATTTGAATATGTGGATTGTGTGTGTGTATTATAATTATATTTATATATATATAATGCAAAATAAAATATATAATCTGTAGTTCTAAACTATATAAATATTTTGATTATGAAATATTTTTGTTAGAAATTTCCAGTTTACATGTTTAGTTTCAAGTTTAGATACAAGAATAACTAAAGTTTTTTCCTTAAAGAGGAATTCCCAGAATCGACAGTTATCACCTATCCACGGGATAAGTAATAATTGTGTGTTCACTGCGACCCCCACTGATCACTAGAACCAAGTTCTTGAACCCCCCTGTACCGCCTCACTGTTCAACCACAGTGAGGGGGACGTTGAATGGTGTGGCGATCAATAATGTTCGCTGCCGCTCCATTGAAAGTCTGTGGGAATGACGGATGCTCGGCTGTTTTCCGTCAGTCCCATAAACATTGAATGGAGCAGTGGGCACATACTCGACCACAGCTTTATTCAAGCTCTTCTTTACTGCGAGGGGGTGCAATGAGTAGAATCTGAGGATTTGGAACCCCTGTTTTTGCGATCGGTGGGTGTTCCAGCGATCAGAGAACTATCAACTATCCTGTGGGCTGTGATAATTTTAGTTTCTGGGACAACCCCTTTAATTTCACATATAAGACGCCTTTTTCTGTAGCAGGTAAGTTGTACAGACATACAGCATATTATTAATTTAAAGGCTCATACAAATGGCGTATTACGCACCCACAGAATTTCTGCAGCAAAATCTGCAGTGTGTGCATTGGGCCTAAGGCCCTGTTCACACGGCGGAATTTTTGCGGCGGCCACAGATTCCACGGCAAAATTCTGCCTCCCATTCATTTTAATGGGAACCGGACGCCACTTTTTCACGCTAGCTGAACAAAATTAGCTAACGGGAAAAAGAAGCGTCCTGCCCCATCTTCACGCGGTTTCCACACGAACCTCTCATTGAAGTCAATGAGAGGAGTCTTCCTGCTGATGGCAGGAATAATTTTGCGGCAGGACCCGCCACGCAAAATTCGCCGTGTGAACTGACCCTAAGGGTATGTTCACACGCAGTGACCAGAAACGTCTGAAAATACGGAGCTGTTTTCAGGCAAAAACAGCTCCTGATTTTCAGACGTTTTTCTATCAACTCGCGTTTTTCGCTTAGTTTTTTACGGCCGTTTTTTGGAGCTGTTTTTCAATGGAGTCAATGAAAAACGCCTCCAAAAACGTCCCAAGAAGTGTCCTGCACTTCTTTTGACGAGACGTAATTTTACGCGCCGTATTTTGACAGCGACGCGTAAAATAAAGGCTCGTGGGAACAGAACATCGTAATTCCCATTGAAAGCAATGGGCAGATGTTTGTAGGCGTAATTCGAGGCGCAAAACGCCCGAATTACGTCTGAAACCACTGCGTGTGAACATACCCTAAGGTCGGATTCACACGAGCGTGTGCGTTTTGCGCGCGCAAAAGGCACTTGACAGCTCCGTGTGTCATCACCATTTGATGCGCGGCTGCGTGATTTTCGCGCAGCCGCCATCATTATGACACTCTGTTTGTATGTTTCCAAACAGAAAAGCACGTGGTGCTTTTCTGTTTACATTCATACTTTTCACTGCTGTTGCGCGAATCACGCGCATCCCACGGAAGTGCTTCCGTGTGGTGCGCGTGATTTTCATGCACCCATTGACTTCAATGTGTGCGTGATGCGCGAAAAGCGCCCAAGGAACGGACATGTCGTGACTTTTTTTCAGCGGACGCACGGCCCCATAGACTAATATAGGTCCGTGCGACGGACGTATATCCCGTTTCGTCTGAATAAGCCCTAAGAGTGTAGTCACACATGGCAGTTTTTGTTGAAGAAATACAAAACAAGTTCATTTATCTGAATGGAAATTACAGAAATGTATCCACCCGCTGCAGAAAAATCCCCATTCAGATGAATGGATCGGATTTTCAGTCGCAAAAAATTTCTGCACCAAAATTTGCCGCATGTGAATCTACCCTTAGACACCCTGCACATGCTGCAGATTTTGTTGCAGAAATTTGTGCAACTAAAAATCAGTTCCATTGATCTGAATGGGGTTGTTTCTGCAGCATGTGCTGGGGGCCTTATGGCTCCATACAAGTTCCAAGTTGTACAGAGCTGTGATATGCCACCCATACCAACCCCATACTGTATTTCTATATGCCTCTGATTTCATGAATATATGAATCCGAGAGAAAACAGATTGTGCGATGTTCCATCAGATGCCTTATAAAGAGGGTGTTCGGAATACTCCTGTAATATAATGCAGTACAGAGCACGAAACGACAACACCGCTATAGCTCCCTAGTGCCTATAGCTCTCCACTATGGAACCATAGGGACTCCGTGTGCTGTGTCTCTGACATGCAGGAACCACCTGTTATCGATCACATCTAAGTTATGAACTTAGATGTGATCAATAACATCTCGACCCTTCGTGTCAGAGACCTGCAGGCAGGGGTGTAGCTAGGGGGGGGGGTAGGCGGGGCATGTGCCCCGGGTGCAACTAGGTGGTAGGGAAGGGGGGCGCTGTGGCAGAGCAGCTGATCGCTGCTGATAGACGCCCTGTATGTCGGACACAAGCAGCAGCGATCAGTGTTAGGGCGGATTTACACGAACGTGATTTACGTCCGTGCAACCCCCGTGATTTTCACGTGGGTTGCACGGACCTATACAAGTCTGAGGCAGTGCAGAATGTCCGTGGTTTTTGCGCAGCGTGAGTCCGCTGCGTAAAACTCACGACAGGTTCTATATTTCGGCGTTTTTCGCGCATCATGCACCCATTGAAGTCAATGGGTGCGTGGAAATCACGCGCACCGCACGGAAGCACTTCCGTGGGACGTGCCTGATTCGCGCAACAGCAGTCAAAAGTATGTTTGCAAACAGAAAAGCACCACGTGCTTTTCTGTTTACAAACATCCAAACAGAGTGTCATAATGATGGCGGCTGCACGAAAATCATGCAGCCGCGCATCCTATGTGATGCCACACGGAGCTGTAAAGTGCCTTTTGCGCGCGCGAAACGCTGCGTTTTTTGCGCGCGCAAAACGCACACGCTCGTGGAAATCTGCCCTTAGGAAGAGCCAGGAGTTCATGCGGCAGCATTCTGACTTGGGTCTGTGACGGCCTGGGAGTGGACCAGTCCAGTCACATGACCTGTCACCTGACCTCACTGGTCCACTCCCGGGCTGTCACCGAGCCTAGTCAGAAGGAACTCCACCGCTGCCTGCGCCGCATGACCTCCTCGACTCCTTAGGTGAGTCACATCAGGCAGAGAGGAGAGTGGTAGGTAGGCTACTGCTCTCCGCTCTGTTTACAGTGTGGCGCTATTTACAAGGGGGGTGGCGGTCTGTGTGTGGCACTATCTACAAGGGGGGAGTGTGCCGCTATCTACAAGGGGGGCAACAGGCTGTGTGTGGCACTATCTACAAAGAGGGTTGCGTTGGTGCTGTTTACAAGGGGGGCTGTGTATGGTGCTATCTATAAGGGGCTGTGTTTGGCACTATTTACAAGGGGGGCTGTGTGGCGCTGTTTGGCGCTGTTTACAAGGGGGGTCAGTGTGGCGCTTTTTACAAGGGGGTCAGTGTGGCGCTATTTACAAGTAGAGGCTGTGTGGCGCTATATACAAGCGGGGCTGTGTGGCATAATCTACAAGGGGGCTGTGTGTGCCACTATCTACAAGGGGGGGTTGTGTGGCACTATCTACAACAGGGGGGCTGTGTGGCACTATCTACAACAGGGGGGCTGTGTGGCACTATCTACAACAGGGGGGCTGTGTGGCACTATCTACAACAGGGGGGCTGTGTGGCACTATCTACAACAGGGGGGCTGTGTGGCACTATCTACAACAGGGGGCTGTGTGGCACTATCTACAACAGGGGGGCTGTGTGGCACTATCTACAACAGGGGGGCTGTGTGGCACTATCTACAACAGGGGGCTGTGTGGCACTATCTACAACAGGGGGGCTGTGTGTCACTATCTACAACGGGGGCTGTGTGGCACTATCTACAACAGGGGGGCTGTGTGGCACTATCTACAACTGGGGGGCTGTGTGGCGTTAACTACAAGGGGGGGGGCTTTGTGTGGAGCTATCTACAGGGGGCTGTGTGGCGTTATATACAAGAGGGGGGCTGTGTGTGGCACTATCTACAGGCAGCTGTGTGTGGCACTATCTACAGGGGGCTATGTGTGGCGCTATCTACAAGGGGTCTGTGTATGGCACTATCTACAGGCATCTGTGTGTGGCATTATCTACAAGGGGCTGTGTGTGGCCTCTTTAATTTATTTTCTTCTAATTTAATGTTATGGTAACTCCCTTATAGAACTATATCGCTTGTAAAAATTACAAATAGTTTTATGCTCGAGTTACATTAAAAAAATTGTGAAAAAAAAATTACACCTCATTGATTGTTAGAGCAAGCAAACACGGCGAGGGGGAAGGAAATGCCGGGAAAGAAGTTGGGGGGGGGGGGCAATCTGAATCTTTGCCCCGGGTGCAGGAGAACCTAGCTACGCCTCTGCCTGCAGGACCCGCTGACACTGAACCTGTCAGTGCCGCGGACCTGGTGGATACAGGTTTCAGCGCTAGATACAGCTGCTCAGTATACAGGATACAAAGCAGTTTTATCTCAAAAAGTAAAAATAGTTTTTAATAAAAAGTAATTAGAAAGTTGCACAAAACACAATAGTTGTTTTTTGTTTTAAATTAAAATGTCTATTTCAAAGGTGTACATAGCCTTTAAGGCCATATTATCCCAGAGTTTCCTAGAAAATCCCTTATTTGCTAAGCAGGCACCCAGCAGGTGACATATCCTGATCTCCACAATCTCATATACACTGCACTCCTTGATCAGCATGGCTGCCATTCCTGAATGCTGATGAAAAATAATGGTCGTTTTTACATGGCCAGATTTCCTGCCTGTTAATATGATCGTTCGCCCCCCATACGTGTTTTATTTTGTCGGCAGCAAATCCCCTGTAACACGGGGAGACGTGCTGCCGCCAAGTGACTGTTTTTTTGGCCTTTTGGTATAAAAGATGCGATCAGCTGACAAATGAGCATTTGCTCGATTGTCGGCTGACTGCTGCCCTGTTTACGCAGGGCAATGATCAGGAACAAGCGTTTGTACGAGCGCTCTTTTACCCGGTCATTGGCCTGTCTGAAAGGGCCTTTACTCTTACTTCAAGAATTACTCCCTGAAAGGGTTACTTTGACGTGGTTGTGAAATAACCAGAAATAATTTCCAGAGCCAAGATGCAACTGAGCTTGTCATGAGTGATGTCATTCAACCACTAAAAGTTCTATAATTCCACACGGTGCATATTAGGTCTGTTTTCGGTCTCTGGGGTGAAATAGAATGTTTTAATTCACTGACGGCAAGCAGAGTAGTTACAATCTAGCAAAAATTTTCAAGTGCGAGAAGTATTAAAAACGGTGCAATAGGAAAACTCTCCTCATTGCTGATAGCAACCAATCAGTGATTTTATTTTTTCATGTTTGTCTACTTTTATTTTATCTTTCTTGACCATACCAAAAGGTTTTACATTCTTCGCCGGTGGTTACTTTTATTCTGCATGTGAATTGTTTGGCCTACGTCATTAATCATATGACCGCCAAATATCAATGCTTTGGTTAATTCATGCACACTACCATAAGGTCTGTGTGTGATTGTGATGAGATACTACTGCTGTCTTTATAATGTGGGCTGACAGATGAAATGACTCTGTAGGGAAAGGCAGAGCTTGGCACATACATCGGCTACTGGGAACCCTAGTTTTCTGTCCTCTGATTTTTGTGGGTCACTAATTTTTTCAGCACCAAATTGCAACTCCAACTTGTGACTTTCCCGCTGTTGGGACGCTACAACACCCTGTTACTGTCGGGACATGCTGGGAGTTATAGTTTCCCAAACAGTTGGACAGTCTACTGGTCTTAAGATACATTTTTGTTTTAAAAAATAGTGGACATGTATGACAGGTCAGAGCTGGCACAGAGTTTCTGTGTGTATTATCAGTGTGTGTAGTATTAGAGACCTTTATCATAAAACATGAGACATTTTAAGCAATATGCTACAGGGATCGTTACATAAGTCTTCTTCATATAACATTTAAACCATCCCAGGGACATAAATCTGCTCAACAGTTGTTTTGCTAAAAAGTAATTTGGTCTTTATTGCTGCATATTTGGAACACAGGATGTGGAGAAAAATGTGGAATAACAAAATCCTGGACTGCACACAAAAAAAATTCATCAGGAAAATAAGAGCGAGCCGCTCTAGTGGAAGGGTTGCACATTCTGTGAACACGAGATCTTATAATTGTCTGTTCGGTATTATTTACAGCTGACTGACAGATTTCGAAGGTGTTAGCTGCAGATGAGGAATAAAAGCAGCAGCTGACCTGTCTGCATTCTTACTCCATAGAAATGTTAACATTAAACTGAACTTTTATCAGTATGTCGTTTCTCGAATGAAAAGTTGGATGCTGATTCATTTCTAGCAGTTTTCCAGATACGGAGCTCCAAATCCCCTTAAAAATGACATTCTGAATGTCTGCAGCTGCCACTAGAGGGAGCTCAGGAGCAAACAGAATACTGTGTTATTATTGAGTTCAATGGGTATGCAATAAGCTCCCTCTAGTGGTGGCTGCAGTCAGCCAGAATGTTATCTTTTAAATCTATGTCTATGCAGGGAATTTGGAGCTCTGTATCAGAAAAAAAACCTGTTTAAACTGCTAAAAATAAATATTAAGAAACTATTCAGCACAGAATTTTGTGCCTACTTAGATTAAAAACAAAATGGTGTTCAAGGGTAGACATTCACACAGGGCAATTGTGTAGGGGTATATTTTCTTAAAGGAATCTGTTAAGGATCTGCCAGGCACAGCTTCTGTGTCAACGCCCATAGGTAATCAGTCTGCACCTGCTTCTATGTCTGTGAGACTGACCCCATCTTCCACCACTCAGGATGGCAGGCTTAGGAGTGGGAGAGCCTATCACAGCCTGGCCAGACGGAGCTAGCTCCCGCCCTCTGTCTATTTATACCTGCCTTTCCTGTTCCTCCTTGCTTGTGATTCTTCTCGTTTGGTTTCCTGGCCCTGCTGCAGCTTCTTGAACTATTTGACCCGGCTTCATATTGACCCTGGCTTACTGACTACTCTCCTGCTCTGCGTTTGGTACCTCGTACACTCCTGGTTTGACTCGGCTTGTTCACTACTCTCCTGCTCTGCGTTTGGTACCTCGTACACTCCTGGTTTGACTCGGCTCGTTCACCACTCTTGTTGCTCACGGTGTTGCCGTGGGCAACTGCCCCTTTTCCCTTGCTTCTGTGTACCCTTGTCTGTCGTGCACTTATTGAGCGTAGGGACCATCACCCAGTTGTACCCCGTCGCCTAGGGCGGGTCGTTGCAAGTAGGCAGGGACTGAGTGGCGGGTAGATTAGGGCTCACTTGTCTGTTTCCCTACCCCCATCATTACATAATCACAAGCCCTTATACCTAGTCTACCCTGGTCCTTCACACTACTATGGACCCCCTTGAGACCCTGGCTCAGCAAATGCAGGGTCTCTCCCTACAGGTCCAGGCCCTGGCTGGTGAGGTCAACCAGCCTGATGCTACCATGGTAGTGCCCCTCACCTCACCTCTTGAACCCCACCTCAAGTTGCCTGACCGGTTCTCAGGGGACCGGAAGACTTTTCTCTCCTTTCGGGTGAGTTGTAGGCTCTATTTTCGCTTAAAGCCCCACTCCTCAGGTTCTGAGAGCCAGCGGGTGGGTATAATTATGTCCCGGCTCCAGGAAGGGCCCCAAGAATGGACCTTCTCCTTGGCTCCTGACGCCACTGAACTTTCCTCCGTTGATCTTTTCTTTTCTGCTCTCGGATTCATTTATGACGAGACTGACAGGACTGCCTTTGCCGAGAGTCAGCTGGTGACCTTACGTCAGGGTAAGAGACCTGTTGAGGAGTATTGCTCTGACTTTAGGAAGTGGTGCGTAGCTTCTCGGTGGAATGACCCTGCCTTAAGGTGCCAGTTTAGGTTGGGTCTGTCGAACACCCTGAAAGACCTGCTAGTTAGCTATCCCTCTTCTGACTCCCTAGACCAGGTTATGGCTTTAGCGGTACAACTTGACCGACGTCTCAGGGAACGACAACTTGAACGTTTTTGTGTTTTCTCCTCTGACTCCCCCATGACACCTCCCGAGGTTCCATTGCTTCGTTCTTCCACGGAAGACTCGGAGGTACCTATGCAACTCAGGGCCTCCGTGTCCCCCCAACAACGTAGAGAATTCCGCAGGAAGAATGGTCTCTGCTTCTATTGTGGGGATGACAAGCATCAAGTGAACACCTGTCCTAGGCGTAAAAATAAGCAGCCGGAAAACTTCCGCGCCTAAGTGATCATCGGGGAAGTCACTTGGGCGCGCAGGTATTTCCCATAAATATGAAACGTAATAAAATCTTGCTTCCCTTTCAGGTCTCTTTCGGTGGTATGTCTGCTACCGGCAGTGCCTTCGTGGATTCAGGGTCTTCTGCTAATATCATGTCTGTGGAATTTGCTATGTCTCTAGCTATGCCTTTGATTGATTTGCCTAAACCTGTCCCGGTAGTGGGTATCGACTCCACTCCTCTTGCTAATGGTTATTTTACACAGCATACCCCTGTTTTTGAACTCCTTGTTGGCTCCATGCATTTGGAGCAGTGCTCTGTACTGTTGATGCAGGGATTATCGTCCGATTTGGTTTTAGGCCTTCCCTGGTTGCAGTTGCATAATCCCACGTTTGACTGGAATACTGGGGAGCTTACCAAATGGGGTAATGAATGCTTGACGTCATGTTTTTCTGTTAATTCTATTTCTCCCCCTGAGGAGGTGAACACGCTACCTGAGTTTGTTCAGGACTTCGCTGATGTTTTCTCTAAGGAGGCCTCCGAAGTGTTACCTCCTCATAGAGAATACGATTGCGCTATTGATTTGGTACCAGGAGCTAAGCTCCCTAAGGGTAGGATATTTAATCTCTCTTGTCCCGAACGTGAAGCCATGAGAGAGTATACCCAGGAATGCCTGGCCAAGGGTTACATTCGCCCCTCTACTTCTCCGGTAGGTGCTGGCTTCTTCTTCATAGGGAAGAAGGATGGTGGTCTTAAGCCATGCATTGACTACCGTAACTTGAATAAGGTCACTGTAAGGAACCAGTATCCCCTTCCTTTGATTCCTGATCTCTTTAATCAGGTTCAGGGGGCCCAATGGTTCTCTAAGTTTGATCTACGGGGGGCGTATAACCTTATCCGCATCAAAGAGGGGGATGAGTGGAAGACTGCGTTTAACACGCCCGTCATTTTGAATACCTTGTCATGCCCTTTGGGTTGTGTAATGCTCCCGCGGTCTTCCAGAATTTCATAAATGAGATTTTAAGAGATTACCTGGGGGTATTTCTTGTAGTGTACCTTGATGACATACTTGTGTTTTCCAAGGACTGGTCCTCCCACATTGAGCATGTCAGGAAGGTGCTCCAGGTCCTTCGGGGAAACAAACTGTTTGCGAAGACCGAAAAATGTGTGTTTGGGGTGCAGGAGATACCATTTTTGGGTCAAATCCTCACTCCTCATGAATTCCGCATGGACCCCGCCAAGGTCCAGGCTGTGGCGGAATGGGTCCAACCTGCCTCCCTGAAGGCGTTACAGTGCTTCTTGGGGTACGCTAATTATTACAGGAGATTTATTGCTAACTTCTCGGTCATCGCTAAGCCTCTTACGGATCTCACTCGCAAGGGTGCTGATCTCCTCCGCTGGCCTCCTGAGGCTGTCCAGTCTTTTGAGGTCCTTAAGAAGTGCTTTATCTCGGCCCCGGTGCTGGTTCAGCCCAACCAAATGGAGCCATTTATCGTGGAGGTTGACGCGTCCGAGGTGGGAGTGGGGGCTGTCTTGTCCCAGGGTACCAGGTCCCTCACCCATCTCCATCCCTGTGCCTACTTCTCCAGGAAGTTTTCGCCCACTGAGAGTAACTATGATATTGGCAACCGCGAACTCTTAGCCATTAAATGGGCATTTGAAGAGTGGCGCCACTTCCTGAAGGGGGCTAGGCACCAGGTAACGGTCCTTACCGACCACAAGAATCTGGTTTTCCTAGAATCTGCCCGGAGGCTAAACCCGAGACAAGCTCGATGGGCATTATTTTTTACCAGATTCAACTTTTTGGTTACCTATAGGGCTGGGTCTAAAAATATTAAGGCTGATGCACTGTCGCGTAGCTTCATGGCCAGCCCTCCTTCGGAGGAAGATCCTGCTTGTATTTTGCCTCCAGGTATAATCATTTCCTCTATTGATTCTGATTTAATCTCTGAAATTGCGGCTGATCAAGGTTCAGCTCCCGGGAACCTTCCTGAGAACAAGCTGTTTGTTCCCCTGCAATTCCAGCTAAGGGTACTTAGGGAAAATCATGACTCCGCACTATCTGGTCATCCAGGCATCCTGGGTACCAAGCACCTCATTGGCAGAAACTATTGGTGGCCTGGGTTGCCTAAAGACGTTAAGGCCTACGTCGCCGCTTGTGAGGTTTGTGCTAGGTCCAAGACTCCCAGGTACCGACCAGCGGGCTTACTACGTTCTTTGCCCATTCCCCAGAGACCTGCGACCCATATCTCCATGGATTTTATCACCGATTTGCCTCCATCTCAAGGCAAGTCGGTGGTGTGGGTTGTAGTAGACCTCTTCAGTAAGATGTGCCACTTTGTGCCCCTCAAGAAACTACCCAATGCTAAGACGTTAGCTACCTTGTTTGTCAAACACATCCTGCGTCTCCATGGGGTCCCTGTCAATATTGTTTCTGACAGAGGGGTACAATTTGTTTCTTTGTTTTGGAGAGCCTTCTGTAAAAAGTTGGAGATTGATCTGTCCTTCTCCTCTGCCTTCCATCCTGAAACTAATGGCCAAACTGAGAGGACTAATCAGTCTCTAGAACAATATTTAAGGTGTTTTATCTCTGACTGTCAATATGATTGGGTCTCATTCATTCCCCTCGCCGAATTTTCCCTTAATAACCGGGTCAGTAACTCGTCAGGGGTCTCCCCCTTTTTCTGTAATTTTGGGTTTAATCCACGGTTCTCCTCCGTTTCACCTGGTAGTTCCAACAATCCCGAGGTAGAGGTCGTTCATCGGGAACTGTGCACAGTCTCGGCCCAGGTTCAGAAGAACCTAGAGGCGTCCCAGAGCATACAAAAAACTCAGGCAGATAGAAGACGTTCTGCTAACCCCTTGTTTATGGTCGGGGATCTGGTGTGGCTATCGTCTAAGAACTTGCGCCTTAAAGTCCCGTCCAAGAAGTTTGCTCCCTGGTTTATAGGGCCGTACAAGGTCATTGAAGTCCTCAATCCTTTCTCCTTCCGTCTGGAGTTGCCCCCTTCTTTTCGAGTACACAACTTGTTTCATGCCTCCCTCCTTAAACCATGTGAATGGGAATTTAGTAAATTGTATAAATTCCCCTTTTCTGACATTGTACCCAGGCCAGAAAAACATCCCCTGTGAGCCCCTGTTAAACACTTAATCTATACTAAAATCTGAGTTTAATGTGTCACGTCTACTTTGTTTGTTATTGAGTTTCCAAGTCTCACATTGTAATTGATAGTTATGGAAATATAGTATATTCAGGAATTCTAGTTTTTTGTGGACCAGCATAGTCTCAAATATTAAAATATTATGATTTACGTGCAATTTCTATTAGAGGTTGTCTCATGCAGAAGACGGTTGATTGCCACAGGTTCTGCTTCTCTACCCCACAGCGATTAGCTGTTATTGCCAGGGAAAGCCCCAGCCAGCCACACATTTCTGCTGCAGGGGAAATATAGCATTGCATGCGAGCCATTCAAAAGATGTTATAGAGCAGGGGTCTCAAACACATGGCATATGAGGCTATCATCTGCGGCCCGCGGGACACAGAGCCACTAGTGTAGGCTTTGCTCCGGGACTCTGTGGAATCCCCTGACATCGCTGTCCATATATGGACACCGATATCAGGGGCTTCCCCAGAGCCGGAGTCCCAGGAAGCGCGCTAGTATAGGCTCTGCTCTGGCACTCTGGAATCCCCTGAGATCACTGTCCATATATGGACAGTGATGTCTGGGGCTTCAGGCTCTGCTCTGAGACTCTGTGGAATCCCCTGACATCACTGTCCATATATGGACATTGATGTCAGGAGCTTCCACAGAGCCGGAGTCCCAGAGCAGAGCGCTAGTAGCATCGTGACAGTACGCTCAGGCCATGGACTCCGCTGGTCAATTCAAGGGCATGTCACCCGCCCAAGCCATGCAGGCGGACCTGCAGGATCTCCGAGCTAGACAGGATCAACTTCTTGTGGCAGTGGACTCCATGGCACAGCAGCTAGGGACACTAGCTGCTTCTCTTCCTGCCTCTATGCGAGCTCCTCAGATCGACCCTCCTGCTACACATCCTGGCAGTTCCGGCTCGGATCCTCGGTTCTCGCTGCCATTACCTTCTCGGTTCTATGGAGATGCCAGTACGTGTCGGGGGTTTCTGAACCAATGCTATATCCCTGCACGCCCGAGCATTTCGTCGGACGGAACCAAGATCAACCTTCATCGTGTCTCTACTTGCCGGCAAGGCCCTGACATGGTAAAACCCTATCTGGGAACGTCAGGGACCCGAGATCCAAGATTTCCAGGGGTTCGTGCAGTTATTCCGGACTATTTTTGAAGAGCCAGGACGAGTCTCTTCGACAGCCACTTTAACCTTCGCCAGGAGAACACATCCGTGGGCGAATACACCATCCAGTTCCGGACTCTGGCACGAGAACTATCCTGGAACAATGAGGCTTTGGTGGCATCCTTTTGGCATGGTCTGTCGTCCGAGATCAAGGACGAACTGGCCGCTCGAGATCTGCCACCTGCCCTAGACGACCTGATTCTGCTTGCCACTCGGGTGGACATAAGGCTGAAGGAGAGATCTCATGAAGTTCGTCCGAAGAGACGGCTGCCTAGACTGGCGCCCAACTTCTAGCAACCCCTCTTGCCTCCTTCTACTGCTTTGCCCGAGGTTCCGATGCAAGTGGATCGGCTAAAATTGTCCATCCAGGAGAAAGCGCAGGCGCACCTCTGGACTCGTCGTGCGTCTGTGTCCTCAGAAGCCAAAAAACCCCAGCGCCTAGGTTTCGTTGGAGAGACAACCCTGGGAGCCACTGCATTTAATCGAGAATGCTCCTCCAAACTGTTCATTCCCGTAACCATCATTGCTGGCGAGAGGCCCCATCCGGTCTTTGCCTACCTGGACTCTGGCTCTGCAGCCAATTTCATCTGCCAAGACCTTGTGGACCTTCTTCAGTTGCCCACTGTCCTGCTGGAAAGGCCATTGATCGTTGCTTCGGTAAATGGACTGCCATTGCCAGACCCAGTTGTGTCTGTGACCAAACCATTAAAACGTCAAGTGGGAGCTCCTCATGCTGAGCTCATCTCCCTGTTTGTTCTGTCCAAGGCCATCAACCCTGTGCTGCTGGCTTTGCCTTGGCTCCGTTTGCATGCCCCAGTTCTGGATTGGAACTCTTGGGAGGTTCTCCAGTGGGGCCCGAAGTGTCTTGACCGCTGTCTGGGTCATATCCAGCCACTGCAGCCTCCTCCACTTCAATCATTGGCAGGGTTGCCTTCTTGTTTCTCTATGTTCTACGATGTCTTCGATAAGAAGGAAGCTGAGACCTTGCCGCCACATCGAGCATATATGATTGTCCGATCTACTTGGTTCCTCAGTCGTCTCCTCCTCGCGGTAGAGTGTACCCTCTCTCCTTGCCAGAGACCCAGTCTATGTCGGCCTACATTAAAGAGAATCTGGAGAGGGGCTTCATTTTGTAATCCTCATCCCCGGCCGGAGCTGGGTTCTTCTTTGTCAAGAAGAAAGATGGATCCCTACGACCTTGCATTGACTACCGAAGCCTCAACCAGATCACGGTGAAGAACAGGTACCCACTGCCTTTGATTTCAGAACTGTTTGATCGCATATGGGAGGCACAGTTTTTTTCTAAACTGGACCTGTGGGTGGCCTAAAATCTGATCTGAATACGTCGAGGGAACGAGTGGAAGACTGCTTTTGATGCTCGTGATGGGCACGATGAATACCTAGTTATGCCCTTTGGCCTGTGTAACGCCCCCGCGGTGTTTCAAGAATTTGTCAATGCCATTTCTCGTGATATCCTTTATGTTTGTGTTGTGGTGTATCTCGATGACATTTAGATTTTTTTTCCCCAGATCCAGTAACTCATCAGAGTCCTGTCCGCCTGGTGTTGCTTCGTTTAAGAGAGAATCATGTTTCTGCCAAGCTGGAGAAGTGTGTGTTTGAGGAAAAAGTCTCTTCCCTTCCTGGGCTATATCATCTCCGATCAGGGTCTCAAGATGGACCCTGAGAAGGTAAAGGCTGTCCTGGAGTGGCCACACCCCCAAGGCTTAAGGGCCAAGGCTTCCTGGGATTCACCAACTTCTACCGGTTGTTCATTCCCAACTTCTCATCTTTGACTACTCCCATTTCTACCCTCACTAAAAAGGGTATGAATGCCAAGGTGTGAACTCCGGAGGCAAAAGCCGCGTTTGAATCCTTAAAGAAAAGCCTTCACGTCAGCCTCTATTCTTCACCACCCTCATGTATCCCTACAGTTTTCTTTAGAGGTGGACGCTTCCTCTGTTGGTGCTGGTGCACTGTTGTTCCAGAAAGGTTCGAAGGGCAAGACTGTAGTATGTGGCTACTATTCCAAGCTGTTTTCTTCCGCAGAGCGCAACTACTTGATTGGGGATCGTGAGTTACTGGCCATCAAGCTGGCCCTGCTGGATTGAAGACACCTACTGTAAGGCGCAGACCATCCTATCCTGGTCTTCACGTATCACAAGAACTTGACCTACCTACAGACGGCCCAGTGATTGAATCCTTGTCAAGCCAGGTGGTCGTTGTTCATTGCTTGGTTCTGGTTCGAACTCCACTACCGACCTGCCGACAAGAATGTGAGGGCCGATGCCTTGTCTAGGTAATTTGAAACTGAGGACACTGTGGAGTCCCCACAGAATATTATTGACCCTTCCTGCATCTTCTCTGTGAACCCCCTGCAAGTTAGAAACATTCCTCCGGGAAGGACTTTTGTGCGTCTGGCAGACAGAGGAAGAATCATCCTTCGCTAGGGTCACAGTTCCAAGCTGGCAGGTCACGCGGGTGCTCGTAAGACCCAAGATCTAATCGCCCGCCAGTTCTGGTGGCCCACGGTGCCCAAAGACGTTATGGACTTTGTCTCCTCATGCACGTATGCGCAGCAAATAAAGTTGCTCACTTCAGACCTGCTGGCCTGCTCCAACCACTGCCTGTGCCCTTTGCTCCCTGGCAGCATGTCGCAATGGACTTTGTCACGGATCTTCCTCCTTCTGCGGGTTGCAGTGTGATCTCGGTGGTGGTGGATCGATTTTCTAAGATGGCTCATTTAGTTCCCTTGACCGGTCTGCCTTCTGCTACATGATTGGCTGACCTCTTCATTCAACACAACTTCTGTCTGCACAGCTTGCCCCTGCATATTGTCTCGGACCGAGGGGTCCAGTTCACCTTGAAGTTTTGGAGAGCACTCTGCGGTCTCCTCGGTGTAAAGTTGGACTTCTCTTCGGCCTATCATCCCCAATCCAATGGGCAAGTCGAGAGGGTTAACCAGATTATGGAGAACGATCTGTGTCACTTTGTTTCCAGGCGACATGATGACTGGATGCAGCTGCTCCCGTGGGCAGCGTGATCCTATAATAACCACACTAGTGAGTCCACCACTTCCAGTCCGTTCTTCATCGTCTACGGCCAACATCCTCGTATACCTCTTCCTTTCTCTACTATGTCCCAGATGCCTGCAGCTGCCTCTACCTTCAGGGATGGCAACAGACCCGATCTTCTATCCTGCTGGCGGTGGACCGCATGAAGAGAAAGGCAGATACAAGAAGACGGGCTCCTCCTCCGTTTCTTCCAGGTATAAAGGTCCGGTTGTCTTTAAGGAATATCCGGCTGAGGGTGCCGTCCTGCAAATTTGCCCCTAGGTTCCTCGGACCCTTCGAAATCCTGCTACAGATCAACCTGGTGTCTTACAAGCTGCCTCCTACCCTCAAGATCCCTAACCTCTTCCATGTCTCCTTGCTGAAACCCGTGGTCCTGAACCGCTACTCCAGGACTCCTAGTTCCTCAGTGGTCCCTGGCGGCTCATCCGGGACTTTTGAACTAAGGGTGATTCTGGCCACCAAGAGGGTGGGAGGAAGGACATTTTATTTAGTTGATTGGAGTGGGTTCAGTCCAGAAGAGAGGTCTTGGGAGCCGGCGGAGAATATCGATGCCCCTGTCCTCATGAGGAAGTGTTTCTCCCGCTCTGGTCCCAAGAAGAGAGTGCGTAAGAGGGGGGGTACTGTAACGTCTATGGCCACGGCCTGTCGTTCTGACTTAGCCCTCGACAGCTGTGGCCATGGACATCCGAGTTCCTTGCAGCGTCGTCCTCCTGTGAGGCTACGGCACTTCCGGGTATCGAGACAGTCTCCGGAGGGTGCGCGCACCCGCGCGTGCATGGTCTTAAAGGGCCAGTGCGCGCATAATTGCAGGAAGTCTGCAATCTAGCTCAGAATGCTACTGGGCTATAAAAGGGGCCCTGCCCTCTTGTTCTTTGCCTAGTGTTCCCTGTTCCTGTATCCTGTTCATTACCCAAAGTTTGTCTTGCTAATGGTCCCCTAGTGTCTTCCAGTTTCCTAGTGTTCCCTGTTCCTATATCCTGTTCCCGTGATATCCAGATCTAGTGCCGTGCTGAGCTGTTGCCATGTTGTGCTGTATTCCACGCCTGTTCTGCTACGCCACGCCTGACGTCTACCTGCTCCCAGCCAAGCCTGCCTTGTTACTGTCTACATTGCCTCAGGTACCCTCTCTGGACTATAGACTCTGTACTATACCTGTTTGGCCAGCTGCCATCCCGCTACGCGGTACCGCCCAGTGGGTCCACACCCTGAATCGTGACAAATGTAATGTAGTATAGTCATAGTAATGTAGTATTGTTATAGTAATATAGTATTATTATAGTAATGTAGTATTGTTATAGTAATGTAGTATTCTACTAATGTAATGTAGAATAGTTATAGTAATGTAGTATTATTATAGTAGTTCAAATAACTAATTGTTTAACAATAATATTGTATTGTATCAAATTGTAAAGTAACGCGACCCGTCAACTTCAAATTTTTTCTATATGTGGCCCACTTACCCGGCCGAGTTTGAGACCCCTGTTATAGAGTGTCTCTCCATTCCTTCCAAGCGGAGGACCCTCCTCTATGACAGCCATATGCCAGAATAGGGCATATGGACAGGGGTTGTTGTGGTGAGACAACCCCTTTAAGACAAAAAACAAATATGCATTTGTGCTCATTTAAGTTTGTCTAAAAGCAAAGGGCCCTCACACTTCCTCAGTTCAACTTCTAGCTTTCTTGAGTTTAGTCGTGTGAACTTTTTATAAACTATTTCGGCTATGTAACTAAGTAGTCTTACTCCGCCAATGCAGCACAATTCCACACAAATTATTTTAGTTACTTAGGCTCCTTTCAAGGTTCTACAGAGAAGTCTTGGCTCTTACCATCATACCACCCTATTCTCATCATGAACCAGGAAGCCATCTCTCCACTGCCAGAGGTTAAAGAAGTGGAACACTCAATATACAGCTAATGGCTGTTTTCATGAGACAACCCCTTTAAGATGGTCACACATGTAAAAATTTGTTAGTTTGCAATTCAACAACTTTTTGCTTCTATGTCTACAGCAGATAAGGTCATCAACGTCTAAATAAACTGGCTCACTCATTGAAAATTTATCATTTATATAATTCTTTCACTGTCCCTTCAATATCGTAGCCCGCATGCCTGCAGAGGTTAATAATTTTCCTTATATTGTTTTCATAGTTGATAAACTGAACAAGAAATTGTTTTATTGTTTGTTTTTGTCATTCCTGGAAAAGCTTTAAGTTCATTAGCGTGAGCAAATATTTTTCTAGCTCTTATGAATTAGAGAGATAAGACGTCTATGATGAGGTCTTGGCTTTATGTAGTTGGAGTAGTCATGAGTCAGCTAATTCTATTCCTCTTCACCCGTTATAACGTCCTCTGCAATATGTAAAAAGAAAGGAGAAGATAATCAGCACAAAACGTCCTGTATTAAAGTCCCTGGTTTCCTGAACGTCCTCACTGGCCAACTTGTATCGCCTGGTTACTTATCGCATTAATTCAAAAAGAAAAAAACAAAAAATATTTTCCAAAACATACCAGGCACTCTTTGGGATAAGAATAATTTTATATAAATTTTTATTAAATTCCATATAAAAATATATTTTAAAGATTTTTCATATATAAATATATCTCTTTCCTCTTTTATCCATAATACAAAGATTTTTTATAGGAAAAGAAAAGGGTTTGAGAAAACACATTTGTTTCAAACTAGATGTACATAATTTAAAAAAAAAAAAAAAAAAAATTGTCTCCTGGCCAGGATACCAACACAGACTTTTATAACATTACTGCCATTAATTTATCCCCCTCTAAACACAATGACATGTCATGATGAGATATCTAGGTAATAGGTGTTCTATACATAAGCCAAAATCAGACCCATATAAGAGATTAGCTATAAGAACCGGTTCTGAAGATTTTTTTATCCAGACACCATTGGTCTCCGTTCACACTTGCGCTTTTTTCTTTTTACTCCTTCTTTTCTAATTTTGGTCCGAAACCAACAGAAACAGTTCCTCTTGTGTGATAGCAATGCAATTGTATATAAGGAGTTAAATATTCATCTTTAAATCTTCCTATACTCGGGGGCAGCCGAGATTTCACCCAAAGGTGAGCAAATTTAAGCAATGGAGCACGCTCCTACATTTAAGAGTCGGAATCCTGCTATGCTGGCATCCACGTTAAATTTTTATTCAGACACCATTGGTCTCAGTTCACACTTGCAGTTTTTGCTTTTTCCTCCTTCTTTTAGAATTTTGGTCCGAAACCAACAGGAGCAGTTCCTCTTATATAATAGCCATGCAAATATAGATAAAGAGTTGAATACTCATCTTTATGTTGATCTCGCAACTCAAGGTGGACTGAAAGTTCACTCTTTTTCACTATGTTCCTCCTCCTGGAGCAATTGTAGAGTTAAGGCAGATTTTAAAAAAAATATATCAATCGCGTTTTTCACCCCTACTTATCGCATTACCCTATAATTTTGTAATTTGGAAGTACCTGCAATTTGTTTGTGCTCTTGTTCCATCTAATTATTAAAGAATGTTATTGTAATGGCAAAATTTACTTCTGGAATAATTCTCTGGGCATATTACCATCTATCCTCTAAGTGTGGGATTCCTTATACCCTTTATATACTGTATGTGGTGTTGTGGGTGTTGGAGAAGTCAAGAAACTGTCTGTATTAAAATTTTTCGACTGTGAGCTGTTCTTGTCCTCTATGATCCCATTATATATTGGGTCTTGGAGATATGGACTGCTGAACCGGCAGTGATGTGGGTATACGCTGCTCGTATAACAATACAGGTACGACAGTTCCAATACTCCGCTGTAATATTTTTGGGTTGCCAATTTCCTGTGTTGCCTAGCATCTGTGGCTACTGTCAGGGCCGGCCTTAGGATAGATGGCGCCCCGTGCAAAGTTATCAATCGGCACCCTACCCCATCATAAAAAAATGCCCCACAAAAAAGTATAATGCCCTTTAAAGTACCCCTACACAGTATACTGCCCCCCATACAGTATAATGCCCCCATAGCTGCCCCATACAGTATGATAATATTTAATATATTATAACCCCTTCAAGGACACAGTATTTTTTCCTCTAATTGTGCCCACACAGTATTATGCCCCCTAAGTGTCCCTACATAGTAATTTGTCTGCTTAGTTGCCCCCACACAGTATAATTCCCCCCTCCCCTGGGTGCCACACACAGCCCCCTCTTGTAGATAGTGCCCCCTGTAGATTGTGCCATACAGCCCCCTGTAGATTGTGCCATACAGCCCCCTGTAGATTGTGCCATACAGCCCCCTGTAGATTGTGCCATACAGCCCCCTGTAGATTGTGCCATACAGCCCCCTGTAGATTGTGCCATACAGCCCCCTGTAGATTGTGCCATACAGCCCCCTGTAGATTGTGCCATACAGCCCCCTGTAGATTGTGCCATACAGCCCCCTGTAGATTGTGCCATACAGCCCCCTGTAGATTGTGCCATACAGCCCCCTGTAGATTGTGCCATACAGCCCCCTGTAGATAGTGTCATAAACCCCCACCTCTCCCTTGTAGACAATGCCATAATTCCCCACCTCCCCCTTGTAGACAGTGCCATAATCCCCCACCTCCTCCTTGTAGACAGTGCCATAATCCCCCACCTCCCCCTTGTAGACCGTGCCATACAGCCTCCCACCTCCCCCTTGTAGACCGTGCCATAATCCCCCACCTCCTCCATGTAGACCGTGCCATACAATCCCCCACCGCCCCCTTGTAGACCGTGCCATAATCCCCCACCTCCTCCATGTAGACCGTGCCATACAATCCCCCACCTCCCCCTTGTAGGCAGTGCAATACAGCCCCCCCAACTGCCCTTGTACACACCTAGGCAACATAACCACGACGAACGGAGTTGCTCCACAATGCCGACGACAGCATCCTTGCGTAGGCCGGCGTGATCCAGTGACGTCATTACGCCAGCCTGTGCAGGGATCCTGTCCCTGCACCTGATAGGCTGCAGGCCTCACATGTTCATATATTTCTCCTTAAGCACTTCTTACTTTTATTCTTTTCAAAGATAATTTCATGCTATATATTAGCACCTCATATTTTGGTCGATTGGAGAGATTATTTGCTAATTTACCGTTGTCTGGTCTCTTCCCATATTTTGGGCTATGGCCACAGGAACGTCACATTATTGCATGTGACCCTCGTTTTGAGTAATTTCCCTTTTTATTAAAAAAAAATATTGTTGATGGGTTTATATATATGTTTTTGTCCTTTTAATAAAGTGTTTGTATTTTTTCTCTACTTTGAACTATTGTGGGTGTGCATACTTTTTCTTTAAGTAGTTGCTTGTTGCATGTAAATCTAGTATATTTTATGCTGGTTTTGCACTTTTACGCTTTTTAGTGGTGCCCGCGGTTTCCTTGTGGTTTAGCAACGTTGCCTTTTAACTTTGCATCACAAAGAACAATGGCGGCATTTACAGAAACACCTGAAAATATACCTGACAACGGTCTCATTTTTAAGACTCAAGGTTCCCAAAGTTGGTAGTTTAATTCCTAAACTTGTGGGAGGCAGACAGAACAGATTCTTTTGGGGGGCAGAAACTTCACTTGAATTATTAGGTTGGTGAGAGAACAGCTTTATGTGAGTTTTGTGTGTAATTCTGCCATTTCATTGGGTTGTCTGCTCAATCAAGAAGCCACAAATATACAATGTAAGTCTTCACACATGGCCATATTATGGCTCAATGCATCCTCTGAGTGGTAGCAGTTTATGGGCTATGCTGTACCTTTTTTATTTGCCTCCAATTTCACATAAAAGTTTATGGCATGATCCATTGGGTGTGTCCAACTACTTCTTGGGAAGAATATCTCCATAACGCAATCCTGCGGAGACACCATATGAAAACAAATGGAATTATGGGGCTATAGGGGGAATTTATTAAGACTGACGTTTCATACACCAGTCTTAATTTAAACAGCGCTGGAGTAAGTTTTGCCTAATATTTTAAGAGGTTTATGCCTCTTAATAAATTAGAAGCATCTCGGTATGTCTGTGCACCAGAAAGGTAAATTTATGCTAGCTATAAGCTGGAGTGAATGTTCGATATACTTTATGCCAGTTTGTACTAAATTTAGCGTACCTGGAGTGCCACGCCTACTTATGCGAAGCCCCTCCCACATTAAAAAAGTGTCAGGGGTGGCGTAAAACGGCAAAGTCACAAATTATAGGGGCCAATATGGGTGTGCCATGATTTGCAACTTTTGTAATGTCATGTACAGCCATTAATAAATTCCCCTCATGTGCACATGGTTCTGCAGAGATTGTAGTGTGAAATTTCATTACATCAAACAAAATTCAAACATTAAGACTTTTTTACTTTATATTTTATTAGTATGACGGTGTTAATGTTTTTCCAAACCATGGGAGGTACCAGCATGTGAACATTATTCTTGTGCTAATTTTGGGTAACAAACAAGTAAATGTTCAGATACCATGAGAACCTTTATGTGATATTAACCTTCTGAAAGCTGACCATCCTGATGTGTACCTTTTTCTTTCCAGCAATTATAGTGTACAGGTTACCATGGACCTGGAAATGCAGCAAGCTGCTCATGAAGTGCATACACGCTGGCCTGCACCTTACAGCAGCGATTCTTGTGGTGGTGGCTTTGGTGGCTGTATTTGATTTCCACAATGCCAAAAACATTCCCAACATGTACAGTCTGCACAGCTGGGTTGGGTTGACTGTGGTCATACTGTTTTTTTTGCAGGTGAGACGAGTTAATGTTTTCAATATAAAATAACATTTTATGTAATTGATCGAAACCCGTTCCTCCACTTTCATCAACAATTTGAAGAAATTTTGAATTTACCATGTGCCATAATCTAGATCTTTTCTTTTGGTGCGGAGATCTTTTTTTTTTCAATCCTGAGCTCTTATCCAGCCTGCTCCATAAAGTTAAGAACTTGAAATAAGTGAATATTTTGGCTCTAGTGCATTGCATAGCTAATGCCCTTTTTCCACCGTAGAGGACACTTCCAATAAATAACAGAATAACTAGTTATTAGTAGCTACCAGTGTTTTGAAGGCTAAGTACATTTTTTTTAATATTTTTTTTTAAATAAATATTTGAAGTGATTTAAAAAACTTTTTGATTGACTTTTATTATAAATTGATTTTACTTTTTAAGATACTGCTTCTATGTATCCTGTATACATAGAAGCTGTATGCTTCTATCAAGGCTGATTCCGTCTGGTCAGCTGGACTGACTGCTCCGATGAGAGCTGGTCCTGCGTGTCTCTGACATGTAGGATCCAGCTATTAATGATCACATCTAAGTTTATTCTGGGTGTCAGAAGAACGCAGAACCAGTACTTAGATGTGATCAGAACTAGCTGGATCATTGTGTCAGAGACACGCAGGACTGTTTTTCAATGAGGCCGTCAGTCCAGCTGATGAGACAAAATCAACTTTGACAGAAGGATACAGCTTCTATGTATACAGGATACATAGAAGCTGTATCTTAAAATGTGAAAATCATTTTTCAAGTCAATTGATACGTTTTTTTAATATCTTAAAGCTTTGATTTATTAAATTATTATTTTTTTTAATTCAAATGTGTACATAGCCTTTAATGTCAATGTCCACTTTTTAACACCCTGAAGTTTTTCGGTCCAAAATTATGTTTTTACTAATTTCTTCATATATCTTTATAGTGGTCAGAGCTTTGTTTTTTTAATATATTGCTCCAAATCCTTTGCATAGGCATAGATTCATAAGAAAACATTCTGACTGCGTGTAGCCACCAGTAGAGGGAGCTTAGAAGTTTATTGCACACTAGAGTTCAATGTATGCACTAAGCTCCTGAGCTCCCTCTACTGGTGGCTGCAGTTAACCAGAATATTATGTTTCTGATACAGAAATATTTATAACACCTATTCTAAACCTAGCTATCCCCATTATTGGGTATGGACTCATGGATCAATCTAGAACCAACAGTACTGTAATAGTCAAAATCCAGATATTCCCCATGACCACTAATGAACCAGATCAGTGCAATATGTTGATAAATACCTAACCAAAGCATCATTATTGATCAGATGTTACAATGTTCTACAAATGTAACTTGAGAATTAGATTTCAAACTCCTTCTGAGAAAATCTCAATCATTAAAATACATCCGTCTCCTCAAAGCTAATAAATATACTTGTCTTTTCTCATATCAGACACATCTATGTTCTAAAAAATGCTAGTTATTGACTTCATACAAATTTGTTATTTTATTTTTCAGCTTGTTGTAAGTATATTTGTCTATCTTCTTCCGGTCACCCCTGTTTCCATACGAGCAGCTCTCATGCCTATCCACGTGTACTCTGGTCTCCTCTTGTTTGGAGGTGTGATTGCAACAGCACTTATGGGAATCACAGAGAAACTCATATTTTCATTGTAAGTATTGTCACAGAAAATATGACTCTCCATTTTGAATCTGTATATGATTTTTCTATCTTACTTTGGAAAACTGTTTTGGATTGACCTATATGATGAGGCCTCCTTTAAATACCCTCCATTGGTTGGGATCAGGTTTACTTACCTACAGCTAAGACATTTTACAGGCTCTATTCCATGGCTAATACCTGAGGATGCCCGAGATCAATCTCTAGATTTGGTGTCTCGAAGCTAGAAACTCACCGTTATATTTAAGCTTCCTTAAAACAAATTATGAAGCTTACTATGCAATGCTTCTCCGGGTCCAGGCAAATGGACGCAAGAATTACCATCCCTCGTTGTTCAGAATATATTTAAAAATGTTTTCGATATTATACCATGATAATTCTAAGACAATGGCGTTAATTTTTCAGAGGGCATATATATATATATATATATATATATATATATATATATTATGCCTTGGAACAAGTTCAAGATGTCACCAACAGAGCATTATGTCTGCTCCAAATTCTCAATGCCTGAAACTGATATCTATTTTTGCCTTTTGAGTTTGTCAAAAAATTCAGGATGTATGTCTCTGTACATCAGACACTTTCGCAATGTTTGGCGCAAGAGACACCACCTGCCATAAATATTATTAAAAGTAAAGTTGATTTCCTTTTTAGAATGAACTGGATTTACACATTACTTGGTAAATAAAAACAAGCTGAGGATTTTTTTTTATATGACGTGGAAGTTTTTTTCTGATACTCGGTCATCATCGACTAGAACTGCTTTGTTTCACTGTTTTCGACTTACTGACTTGTTTATGAAATGAGGAGATCCAGCTGATAAGGAGTTTTTTAGGCAATGCGTCCTTGAAAAAAAGTATACAAAATATTTCTCCTTCAGAAGGAAGAAAACGGTCACTGTAGTGCCACCTATAGATGACTACCCTGTAAGTTAATGTCCGACCCCTTATGGAGCCTTAAAACATGACTTGGGTTATTAGCCAAATCAGAGACTCTCATCTGTAGACAGCAACATTTCGTAGTTGCTCCTTTTCAGTACAAAGTAGGGTTCCGTTTGGCTGTGTGAGATAGACCGTAAATAGAAAAACAACTTGGCCACAGTATTTGCCAGTCACCAGTGTCAAAATCTTGCAAAGAAAATGGGTTTTCAAAATATCATCTTCAGGGCATCCAACCTGTTGGAGACTAGAAGGTGCTTCTCTATATTGTTATATTTTTCTTGTATTTCGATTTTTACATATCACTGTCATCTTTTTGTTTTGAGGTGGAATTTCCCTTTACATTTGTCCAGATGCATGGAGTCCATACAATTTACATATGGTATAGATAAACTACCTATGATCTATAAGCAGCCATACATTTGTGCCAATAATTGAAACCCTTATTAACCTTTGCCTTTAACAAATGTGTCTAAAGGTACATTTCGAGCTTGGCCATGCCTACTTTTTTTGCTCAGTTTCTTTTTAGGAGTAAGGAAACTTATGGCACAAATTTGGCACAATTTAACAGTAGATGCAATTTTTTAACCAGTGCCATTTCTGACAAAATCAGGCATAAACTGAATAATAAATGTTGGCTAATGTGTCCAAAATGTAGCACCCAAATTTCGTTTTTTTTACTATTGATGTTTGATGTTGAAAGTTTACAGTATTTTGCAGACCACTGCCATAATCTATGTTCTTTAATCAAATCCACATTTTCTGTTTGAAGGAAAACCCCACCGTACAGTAGTTTACCCCCACATGGAATCTTTGTGAACACGTTGGGGCTTTTGATTGCTGTTTTTGGTGGATTGATTGTATGGATAACCACACGGCCAGGCTGGAAGAGGCCACCTGAGCACGTTGAAAAAGACCAGCATCCATTTGGAAGTACCGCTGATGATGGGAGCACAACTGACTACAGCAAAGAAAAGTCTGATGTGGAGTTAAACAGTGAAGCCAGAAAAAGGAACCTGAAATTAGATGAGGCCGGGCAAAGGTCAACCATGTGACAATTATCCAAATGAAATATGTAACATTAATGTTGGAGAAGGTTCAACTGGACGCCAAAAAAGTGTGTTTTTGTGAATAAAATATATACTTAATTACTTTATGTATGGTGAGCCATAAGTTTATCTTGATGATTAATGGAATGACAATTAATACACCAAATTTGTTAATTGATTTGCAATCCACTCACCATTAGTACATATTGGGCAAAACTGATTGCCGAGTGTTAATGATAATTGGATTGTGAATCCAGTAGATCAATTCCGTCATGTAGTATTTCCTCACCAAATAATAGCTGCTAGAAAACCTGAACACAGAGCTGGAGTTTAATGTGTTTTTTTTTTGTTTTTTTTAAAATAAAGTTACTTTTTTGCAAGCTTCTTTACAGCATATCCTTTTTTTAATAAGTTTATAATAGAAAAAAAGTATATAAATATTAAGCTAAAAGAACAAGGGTATTGTACTAAGAATTTCAAAGCTGTGCCACTCTCCACTGCGTGACGTAGCCAATGGAATTGACTGTCACTGGGCCAGCAGGGAGCAGAGTCTAGGGCAGGGGTCTCAAGCACGCTGGCGGCATGCGGCCCCTGGGGCTGTCATCTGCGGCCCGTGGGACACAGGGCCGCTAGTACAGACTCTGCTCCGGGACTATAGAATTCCCTGAAATCGCTGTCCACATAAGGACAGCGATGTCTGAGGAAGGACAGCGATGTCTGGGGCTTCCCCAGAGCCGGAGTCCCGTGCAGAGCGGTAGTATAGGCTCTGCTCCGGGACTCCAGCTCTGGGCAAGCCCCTGACATCACTGTCCATATATGGACACTGATGTTAATGGCTTCCCCAGAGTTCCGGCACAGAGCCTATACTAGTGCAATTACTGTGAAATTCCCTGACATCGCTGTCCATATATCGACAGTGGGTCAGGGTCTTCCCCAGAGCGGAGTCCCGGGCAGAGCACTAGTACAGGCTCTGCTCCTGTACTCTGTGGAATTCCCTGACATCGCTGTCCATGTATGGACAGTGTGTCAGGGTCTTCCCCAGAGCGGAGTCCCGGGCAGAGCGCTAGTATCGGCTCTGCTCCAGGACTCTGTGGAATTCCCTGACATCGGTGTCCATGTATGGACACACGATGGCTGGGGCTCCCCCAGAGCCAGAGTCTCGGGCAGAGTGCTAGTATAGGCTCTGCTCCGGGACTCAGTGGAATTCCCTGACATCGCTGTCCATATATGGACAGTGTTGTCAGGGTCTTCCACAGAGCGGAATCCCGGGCAGAGCGCTAGTATAGGCTCTGCTCCGAGACTCTGTGGGATCTTCTGACATTGCTATCCACATATGGACATCGATGTCTGGGGCTTCCCCAGAGCTGGAGTCCCGGGCAGAGCGCTAGTATAGGCTCTGCTCTGGGACTCTGGGGAAGCCTCTGACATCGCTGTCCATACATCCACAGTGATGTCAGGGACTTCCCCAGAGCAGGAGCCCCAGTGATATCAGGAGCACAGCTGGAGTCCCAGGAAGAGCCTACTAGCGCTCTGCCCGGGACTCTAGCTCTTGGGTTGGCCGTGACATCCATGTCCATATATTGACAGTGATGTCAGGAGCAGAGCTGGAATCCAAGGCAGAGTGCTAGAAGCGGCTCTGCTCCGGGACTCCAGCTCTGGGCAAGCCCCTGACATCACTGTCCATATATGGACACTGATGTTAATAGCTTCCCCAGAGTTCCGGCACAGAGCCTATACTAGTGCTCTGCTCCGGGACTCCGGCTCTGGGGTTGCCCATGATATCACATTCCGGTCCAGGAGGATCCCCTGACGTCGTTGTGTATGGACAGTGATGTCAGGGGCTCCAACAGTAGAGGAATCCCCATCCAAAGCGTTGGCAACGCTCTGGTTGGGCATTCCACTCCTAGTGGGGGCCCCAATGGAGCTATCTACTTGGGGTGTGTGTGGCATTATCTGCGGAGGGCACTGTGGCAGCATCTGCAGAGGGCACTGTGGCAGCATCTGCGGAGGGCACTGTGGCAGCATCAAAAAGGGGCTTCCTATTCTTGACATGTGTGTCTACCAAACACTGCTAGCTGAGCCGCCTGACTGGATTTAGCGCCACTTAAACTGGACAACTGGATTGTTGAAATAAGCACGTGGAGAAATATCTCAAATTTTAAACCTAGCAGTATTATTATAGTAATGTAGTAGTATAATTATTTATTTATTATTATTATTCTAGTAATATAGTGTTATAGTAGATACAATACTAAATTATTGTTAATCAATTAGTTATTTTATCAAATTTGAAAGTAATGCGGCACGTCCACGTCACATTTTTTCTATATGTAGCCCACTTACCCGTCCGAGTTTGAGACCGCTGGTCTAGGGGAACATATGGTCTACCCCCTTTAACTCCTGTACAGGGAACTGGAATTTGCTGCAGGGGAACCCCAGTTTGCTACCCCCAGAGTAGTCTCCCTTGGTAACGCTGATGTAGAAGGTGTAGCGTGGTCTGGTGAGCCAAATGTCAATTCAGGCTGCAGAGGTTTGTCACAGGTAGAGATGAGCGAACTTATCAAAAGTTCGGTTCGGCTAGTTCGCCGAATTTCACAAAAAAGTTCGGTTCGGACCGAACTAGTTCTGACCGAACCTGTCACTTACGTGCGCCGAGCATGCTACTGTCCGGGGTGCTGATAGAGTTAATGGGCTGCACTAACTCTTTCAGCAACCTTCACAGTTCATGCTCGGCGCGCGGAAAATACAATTTTAATAAATGTAATAAAAAAATAAAAATTATACGTTCGTACTTACTTTCCTCCTGTCCGGCCTCCAGCGATGACGTTTCATCCCTTTCGCCGCTGCAGCCAATCACAGGCTGTAGCTGCGGTCACGCACGCCAGGATGACGCTTCATCCCACGTGACCGCCTCTGCAGCCAATCACAGGCTGCAGCGGCGACATGGATGAAACGTCATCGCTGGAGGCCGGACAGGAGGAAAGTAAGTATGAACGTATTATTTTTTTTGGCATGTATGTATGTATGTATGTATGTATGTTGTCATGTATGTATATCTGTGCATGTATGTTGGCATGTATGTATATATTTGCATGTATGTATGTTTGCATGTATGTATGTTTGCATGTATGTATTTTTGCATGTATGTATGTTTGCATGTATGTATTTTTGCATGTATGTTGTCATGTATGTATGTTGTCATGTATGTATGTTGTCATGTATGTGTGTATGTATATTTGTATGTATGTATGTTTGCATGAATGTATGTATGTTTGTATGTATGTATGCATGTTTGTATGTATATTTGCATGTGTGTATATATATGTATGTTGTCATGTATGTATGTATGTATGTTGTCATGTATGTATATCTGTGCATGTATGTTGGCATGTATGTATATATGTGCATGTTTGTATGTATATTTGCATGTATATATGTATGTTTGCATGTATGTATTTTTGCATGTATGTTGTCATGTATGTATGTTGTCATGTATGTATGTATATATGTGCATGTGTGTATGTATGTTTGCATGAATGTATGTATGTTTGCATGTATGTATCTATGCATGTTTGTATGTATATTTGCATGTGTGTATATATATATATGTATGTTGTCATGTATGTTGTCATGTATGTATATATGTGCATGTATGTTGGCATGTATGTATATATGTGCATGTGTGTATGTATGTATATTTGCATGTATATATTTGCATGTATGTATGTTGTCATGTATGTATGTATATATGTGCATGCATGTTTGCATGTATGTTGGCATGTATGTATACATGTGCATATTTGTATGTATATTTGCATGTATATATGTTTGCATGTATGTATGTTTGCATGTATGTATGTTGTCATGTATGTTTGTATGTATGTTGTCATGTATGTATGTATGTATATATGTGCATGTATGTATGTTTGCATGTTTTTATTTTTGCATGTATGTTTGCATGTATGTTTATATATATGTGCATGTATGTAATTATGTTTGCATGTATTTATGTTTGCATGTATATTTGTGCATGCTTGTATATATGTATGTATGTATCTTTGCATGTTTGTTTGTATGTATGTATGTTTTCATGTGTGTGTGTGTATGCATGTATGTATGATAGTTTGCATGTATATATGTGTGTATGTTTGCATGTATGTATATTTGCATGTATATATGTGCATGCTTGTATGTATGTTTGTATATATGTATGTATGGCCATGTATGATACTGTCTGCTGGCGCCCTGTATCTAAGTCAACTTCGCGGCAGGCTTCTATACATGGTATAACAGTCAGTATCACACATTAAACTGAATCTAAGCCTACGACATGTTTTATTTCATTTTTTTTTTCACAGGTTTGGTGTTTGGACTACGTCGGTTTCGAGGACTACTTAGATGACGTTTTTTTTTCTACAATAAAATGGTTAATGAGGGTTGTGTTGGGGGTGCTTTATTTCAATAAAATATTTTATCTATATCTTTGTCTTTTTCTTTTCAAATTTTATTATTACAACTTTAGTAATGGCCGCTGTCTGAGTGACAACATCCATTACTAAGGCGAGGCTTAGTGTTAGCCGGTGCAGAGGCTAACACTAACCACCATTATTACCCCGGTACCCACCACCACCAGGGGTGCCGGGAAGAGCCAGGTACGATCCAGTACCCGACCATCTGTTGGGATGGTCGGGCTCTGGGGCGGCCGCAGGCTGGTATTATGGGGCTGGGAAGGGCCAAAAACAGTGGACCTTCCCACCCTTGTAATGCTAGGCTGCTGCTGCTGTGTTGTATCTGGCTGGTTATAAAAGTGGGGGGACCCCACGTCATTTTTTTAAATTATTTATTTAAATTTTTTTTTTTTTAAAAAGACATGGGGTTCCACCCAATTTATCATAACCAGCCACATACAACACAGTGTTATTAGCCTGGGAATGGACAAAACCAGTGGCCCTTCCCACCAATGTAATGCCAGACTGCTGCGGCCTTGTATATGGCTGGTTATTAAAAATGTGGGGGACCCGTCTATTGCTAAATTTGTTAAATTCAAAAAAAAAAACGACGTGGGGGTCCCCCCCATTTTTATAACCAGCCCGATACAACACAGCAGCAGTAGCCTAGCATTACAAGGGTGGGAAGGTCCACTGATTTTGGCCCTTCCCAGCCTCATAATACCAGCCTACGGCCGCCCCAGTACCCGACCATCACAACAGATGGTCGGGTACTGGATCGTACCAAGCTCTTCCCGGAACCCCTGGTGGTGGTGGGTACCGGGGTAATAATGGGTGGTTAGTGCTAGCCTCTGCACCGGCTACCACTAAGTACCGCCTTAATAATGGACGCTGTCAATCAGCCAACTGCCATTATCTAGGCACTAATAAAGTTTAAAAAAAAACACAAAGACAATTCTTTTTTATTGAAATAAGAAATCCCCAACAAAACCCTCGTTAACCATTTTATTAAAATTTGAAAAAACGTAGATCTACGCAGTAGTCCAACGAATCGAAGATGAAGTCCAATCGGTACATCAAAATCTGCAACAACATAAAAACAGTTATCAATGTGAACAATACCAATACTTCTACTCACCTACACACATATATACACGCACACACAAACAAACAACCATACACAGACACACACATATATACACAAACACAACAAGATATAAACACACACACACACACACACACACACATAAACAGACAAACACACACATATACACGAACTCACACATATACAAACAAAAACACATATCCAAACAAACACACACACACACACAGTTATACACACACATACACGAACACATATACACAAACACATATACAAACAAAAACACACATACCCAAACACACATATACACAAACACATATACACAAACACACCCATATATACACACAAACACACACCCATATACACACATATACACAAACATCTACACACAAACATATACACAAATACACCCATATATACACAAACATACCCATATATACACAAACATATACACACACACACATATACACAAACATACATATAAAAACAAAAACAGACAAAGTCACATACCCAAACACACATATATACACAAACACACACATACACAAACACGGTTTCTTTTAAATGCTGCTGGGGAACCCGCTCGATCCACTATATAAGGCTGCGCTACAGTGCAGCATTTAAAAGAAACAGGATCCTGACCTGTTCATAGAGTTTAAGGCAGCACAGAGTATTTCAGGAGATGAGCATGCAGATTCAGTGCTGCTGTGAACTCTGCTCTTACCATTACGTAGCTCTCAGTCTGTTACCTCTCCTCCACTCCTGTCCTCCAGAACACCTTCACATGATTGGCAAGTCACCACGTAATGGTAAGAGCAGAGTTCACAGCAGCACAGAGTATTTCAGGAGATGAGCGTGCAGATCTTGTGCGGGGTGGTGACTTGCCAATCATGTGAAGGTGTTATTGAGGACAGGAGTGGAGGAGAGGTAACAGACTGAGCTACGTAATGGTAAGAGCAGAGTTCACAGCAGCACTGAATCTGCAAGCTCCTCTCCTGAAATACTCTGTGCTGCTGTGAACTCTGTTCTTACCATTATGTAGCTCAGTCTGTTACATCTCCTCCACTCCTGTCCTCTATAACACGTTCACATGATTGGCAAGTCACCACCACGCACAAGATCCGCATGCTCATCTCCTGAAATACTCTGTGCTGCTGTGAACTCTGCTCTTACCATTACGTGGTGACTTGCCAATCATGTGAAGGTGTTCTTGAGGACAGGAGTGGAGGAGAGGTAACAGACTGAGAGCTACGTAATGGTAAGAGCAGAGTTCACAGCAGCACTGAATCTGCACGCTCATCTCCTGAAATACTCTGTGCTGCCTTAAACTCTGTGGACAGGTCAGGATCCTGTTTCTTTTAAATGCTGCACTGTAGCGTAGCCTTATATAGTGGATCGAGCGGGTTCCCTAGCAGCATTTAAAATAAACAGGATCCTGACCTGTCCACAGAGTTTAAGGGTATGTTCACACGTCAACAAAAACGTCTGAAAATCCAGAGCTGTTTTCAAGGGAAAACAGACCCTGCTTTTCAGACGTTTTTTTTATCAATTCGCATTTTTCGCGGCGTTTTCACGCCGTTTTCGCTGCGTTTTTTACATCCGTTTTTGGAGCTGTTTTCATTGGAGTCTATGAGAAAACAGCTCCAAAAACGTCCAAAGAAGTGTGCTGCACTTCTTTTGACGAGGCTGTACTTTTACGCGTCGTCGTTTGACAGCTGTCAAACGACGACGCGCAAATAACAGGTCGTCTGCACAGTACGTCGGCAAACCCATTCAAATGAATGGGCAGATGTTTGCCGACGTATTTGAGACGTATTTCCAGACGTAAAACGAGGCAAAATACGCCTCGTATACGTCTGAAATTTGGCCGTGTGAACATACCCTTAGGCAGCACAGAGTATTTCAGGAGATGAGCACGGGCAGCCGTTCGTTTTTCCGAGCCGTGCTCCCATTATGCACACGACCGTAAAAACACCCGTTATTGCGGGTCGGAATTACGACCCGCAATAACGGGCTCATAGACTTCTGTTACCCACGGGTACCTTTCCGTATTCTCACGGGAAGGTGCCCGTGCCGTTAAAAAAATAGAACATGTTCTATTTTTCTATTTTACGGGCCGTGCTGCTATAATTATAATGACAGCACGGTTCGCAAAAGCGGCCGGCTGCCCGTGGCCGGCCGGCCGTGCTCGTAGTTACGAGTCGTAATTACGAGCACGGCCCGTAAAATAAAAAAATAGAACATGTTCTATCTTTTTAACGGCACGGGCACCTTCCCGTGAGAAAACGGGAAGGTACCCGTGGCTAACAGAAGTCTATGGGCCCGCTATTTCGGGTCGTTATTACGACCCGTGATAACGGGTGTTTTTACGGTCGTGTGCATGAGGGCCCGTAATGACGGGTGGCTACATGTGTGCACCCGTCATTACGGCAGCGTTGCTAGGCGACGTCAGTAAGGGTATGTGCACACACACTAATTACGTCCGTAACTGACGGACGTATTTCGGCCGCAAGTCCCGGACCGAACACAGTGCAGGGAGCCGGGCTCCTAGCATCATACTTATATACGATGCTAGGAGTCCCTGCCTCTCCGTGGAACTACTGTCCCGTGCTGAAAACATGATTACAGTACGGGACAGTTGTCCTGCAGAGAGGCAGGGACTCCTAGCATCGTACATAACTATGATGCTAGGAGCCCGGCTCACTGCACTGTGTTCGGTCCGGTACTTGCGGCCGAAATACGTCCGTCAATTACGGACGTAATTAGTGTGTGTGCACATACACTAAATAGTCACTGTTCAGGGTGCTGAAAGAGTTAACTGATCGGCAGTAACTGTTTCAGTACCCTGGACAGTGACTACCGATCACAGCACCTGTAAAAAAAAAGACGTTCATACTTACCGGGAACTCCCTGCTTCCTCCAGTCCGGTCTCCTGGCCGTTGCCTTGGTGACGCGTCCCTCTCGACATCCCTTGATGACGATGCAGCCCATGTGAGCGCTGCAGCCAATCACAGGCTGCCGCGGCCTCTGCAGCCAATCACAGGCTGCAGAGGCCTCTGCAGCCAATCACAGGCTGCCGCGTCAGAAAAGGTCGGACTGGAGGAAGAAGAGGGACTCGTCCGCAAGACAACGACCGGGTACGTATGAAATGCTTTTTATTTTATTTTTAATCAGCAGCCTCTTTTCTCTATCAGTGATTGATAGAGACAAGTGGCTGCCGATTTGTATAATGTTTTTGACCGGGTTCGGTCAAAACGGGTTCGGCCGAACCCGGTGAAGTTCGGATTCGCTGCGAACCGAACTTTTCCGGAAGTTCGGACCGAAACCGGGTTCGGTTGTCCCGGTTCGCTCATCTCTAGTCACAGGTAACATTGTAAATGGTCAGGGCAAGCGGCAAAGGTTTTTGATAGGTAACATAGTAAATTTTAGGGCAGACGGCAGAGGTTTATCACGAGTAATGTAACAAATGGTCAGGGCAGATGGTCAAGAAACAAGCAGAGGTCAATACATGGAAATCCAAAAACGAGAAAGCAGACATACACTATGGACACTCAAGAACACTAGGGAACCAAATTGCTCTGGCAATGAGTTTCATAGAGGGAAGGCTAAGAAAAACTATTTTGTCACGCGCTGGCCCTTTAAGAAAGAGATGTTCAGTGTGTGCATGCTAGGAGCCAGTGTAGGGCATCCAGACGCTGAGCCAGAAGCAGAGGAGCGATGTGGGGCAGAAAAAGGATCCCGATCAGTAAACAACACGGTTTGAAAATTAGTCTTCATGTATTTCTGAGCCCACTGCAACCGTTTCTGCTTGTGAGCATTGTTTAGGGGTGGCCGAATAATAGCTTTATGCACACTTGAAACCTCTGGAGGATCCTACACCTTGAGGTTCGCGGGACTCCAGAGGCACCAGCGGCTTCAAATACCTGTTTGCTGCTTTGCAATGGCATTTTAGCAGCTGCTCTCTTAATCCTATTAATTTGTCTGGCAGAAACCTTCCTCATTATGCCTTTATCTGACCGAACCCATCTGTGCTCTAAATCAGCCACAAATCTTTTCACAGTACGATGATCACGCTTAAAGAGGCTCTGTCACCAGATTTTCAAACCCCTGTCTCGTATTGCAGCTGATCGGCGCTGCAATGTAGATTACAGTAACATTATTTTTTTTTTCAAAAACGAGCATTTTTGGCCAAGTTATGAGCATTTTTATATTTATGCAAATGAGCCTTTCTTAAGTACAACTGGGCGTGTTTAAAGTTAAGTACAAGTGGGTGTGTATTGTGTGTGTACATCTGGGCGTTTTTACTTGTTTTACTAGCTGGGCGTTGTGAATAGAAGTGTATGATGCTGATGAATCAGCATCATCCACTTCTCTTCATTACCACTCAGCTTCTGGCAGTGCACAGACACACAGCGTGTTCTCCAGAGATCACGCTGTGACGTCACTTCCTGCCCCAGGTCCTGCATCGTGTCGGACGAGCGAGGACACATCGGCATCAGGCGACAGGTCTTGTTTAGTTAGCGTTGGAATGGCTTTAATCTCTCTAGAAATATATCATCTAGAGTGCAAATAACACATGCAGGGCGGAAGTAAGGCCTCATGCACTAAGGCTATAGATAATGGATGCTACGTAACTGGTTCCTTCTTCACTGCTATGAAATAAATCACAGGATTGACAAAGGTCATTTAAACATTACAAGGAATATATAAATATTAACATGATTTGTCAGACTGACATGATCCAAAATTGGTTCAATGTTACATTCACATAATATGGGCATAGGGTACCATTTTAGGAACCAACATGCCAGTTTTTGGAAAGTTGGGTTTATTCATAGGCTGGGTTCACACGACCTCTTTTCTTTTTTTTTTTTTTTCTTTTTTTTTTTAAATCTTACATTTTTATTGAAAGATTTTTATACATTACAACCAAACAAAAATACACATAAGTAACAGACACACAATACTGTTCGTATTAGAATGACACTCCATACAAGTAAAACACATCTCCAATTAGCCATTTAAGATCATAATTAAATATAGTATTTTGAATGAGTCCAAGAATTCCATCTCCTCACATTCCGACCATGAAAAACTAAATCAGAAACTAAATAAGTTTCATGATAACATTGGCTATTAACTCTTCTAATGACCTTCTGGATAGAGGGGGAAATCGGAGATTTCCAAGATTGTGCGATGGCCATTCTAGTGGCTATAAGAATATGATGAATAAGTAATCTATCTAGCGGATCTATTTCCTCTAGATTAATATCCAAAATTGCTATGGCAGGGGATAACGGCACAGGAACCTGTACGAATTCTGAAATAAGTGCAAATACCCGAATCCAAAGGCCAGACACTGCTGGACACGACCACCACATATGTAAAGGGGATCCTATTTGTCCACAACCTCTCCAACAAAGTTTAGAAGAACCTGTGATGATATGCGCTAGTCTAGAAGGTGTTAAATACCACCGCAGGTGAATTTTCCGCATTAATTCAGTATGGTTTACACATTTAGAGTGTTTTGCGGCCCAATGTGAAGCTTTAATCCAGGTATCTTCAGGAAAAACTGAACCCAGTTCCCTCTCCCATTTTAACATGTAACTTGTTTTACCCTTATTATCCAAAGCAAGGATCAAATCATAAAACTGTGGTAAACCCTTTGAATATCCCTGCCCTTTATTTAAGAATTTGTGGAATGAAGTGAGATTAGTAGGTGATTGGGGAAGTTTCATGGATTGGATACAATGTCTGATTTGCAGATATTGGTAAAAAAGGTTATGGGAGAGTTGATAAACCTTCTGTAAGTCTTCAAACGTCTGAAAAGTGTCAGAGTCATAAAAATCAGAAATAACCTTCACACGACCTATTTTCAGACGTAAACGAGGCGTATTATGCCTCGTTTTACGTCTGAAAATAAGGCTACAATACATCGGCAAACATCTGCCCATTCATTTGAATGGGTTTGCCGACGTACTGTGCAGACAACCTGTCATTTACGCGTCGTCGTTTGACAGCTGTCAAACGACGACGCGTAAAAATACAGCCTCGTCAAAAGACGTGCATGACACTTCTTTCAGACGTAATTTGAGCCGTTCTTCATTGAACTCAATGAAGCACAGCTCAAAATTTACGGCTGTCAGAGAAGCCTCGCAAAATGCAAGGAGGAGCATTTACGTCTGAAACGAGGCAGCTGTTTTCTCCTGAAAAGTCTGTCTTTTCAGACGTAAATGCCTGCTATCGTGTGCACATACCCTAACTCTATCAATTTAAAATGTACTGCTAGAGGGGAATAAAAAGTAATTGGTTATAGGGCTTGTCCCATATGGACAACCTCTTTTTATTTGCAGCTCCGCCAATGCTGAGTTGAGTTGTGAATTTTCCGCTGCTAGAACTCCTATACAATCCGCTGTTATCGCCTGGGAAATGTTGTATTGCGCAGCGCCCATTAAAATGAATGGTGGACCCTTTAATACATTGTCACGTCTATCAGAGTGAGAGCTGCTCTTTTCTAATATAAGTGGGGACTGCCAGTTGCAACTATTGTCAGCCATTTTGGCGGCCATGGAAAAACTTAAAGGGGTTGTCCGGTTTCAACAAATTATTGTTAGTTTTTTTTTTTTGCATAATTAGAAGTTACACAATTTTCCAATATATTTTCTGCATTAAATCCGCACGGTTTTCAAGATCTTCGCTTCTTGTTATTTAGTAGGACAATCATTGTTTACTTCCAGTGGATACAATTCTGTCATGTAAGGGACACACAGGTGCACGGCTCATTAGAAGACACAGCTCTGATACACATGCTGTAACTGTAACAAGCCGTGCACCTGTGTGCACATCACATGACTATGGACAGAATTTTATCCACTTGGAGTAAACAATAAATGTTCCTGCTGAATAACAACAAGCAGAGATCTTGAAAACCGTGAGGAATTAACACAGAAAATATAATGGAAAATTGCATAACTTTTAATTAAACAAATAAAAGTAACATTCATTTGCTGAAATCCGACAACCCCTTTAATTTGGTCACATAGTCACCCAAAATGCATATAATAATAAACGCCAACATATTCTGCAGCGCTTTACAATTAGGGCAGTAACTAACACGTAAAATGACAAATAATCATAACAAATGGACAAACAATGAGACAAAAGAAGAGAGGTCCCTGCCCAGTGAGTTTACTATCTCTTTGGTATAATTTGGCATGACCCTGCTCTCCAGATCCCCTCTCTTCACTTAGTGTCTGTCAATCTTATGTATGTTTCCCGCATAGTCCATTCTCCTGTGCCTATGTGGATTAGTACACAAGGGGAAATCACTCCAAAACTGAGGGAGGAATAGCCACAGGACATCCGACATACACCCTGCCAGCTGGCAATGGAAACACAGGCTTTTCATTGTTTTGATAGAGGGCACAGCCTTTGGGTTACATATGAAATTTTATTAATACAATTATAATGTTTTTAAAATGCACACATTTCTACAAGAAACTTTGAAGGAGTAACGAAAAATATGCTTTTCGGATACAACTGATCACTGGTGTCGGCCAAAAAAATGCTGCGATAAAATAATTTAAACACAATTAAAAGTCATTATTAATGTGATTGTTGTTATTGATGCAAGGCTAGGTTACCATCCGTATGATTTTGTTTCATACATTTCTTTGTCATGAAACCACATTGTACTTGCATACCGTGCAGCTTTCTACTTTTTAATCTTTTAGGTGACCTGATCTAACTTGCCAAGGTTATATGTTGTTTAGCTGCATGCAAACGTATCTTGGCACACACTGATAGCCTTGATTTTCTTCAACATATATTCGGTTCAATGAGAAAGCATTTTTTTAATGACGTGCTTCTTTGGTTGGGAAGATCTACTGGACAACCTTGAGATGCAGGTAGTATTTTACAGAACATTTCATCTCCTATTCTTAAAGTCTTTTAGCCATTTTATTGTTGGGCACAGTGATGTTTTCTTTTAATATGTTTGGTAGCAAAACTTAATAGCTCATAATAAAAATGTACAGAATTATAGTTAAAGGATTGTTCGCTTTTGACAAGCCCTTTTTGTTAGACGGGTCCTCTGAAAATAAGCTGTTTATAGGGTATCCAAGTATTGGAACCCGCAGCAATCAGCTGAAATCTGCGGGGGAACCTGACCGCTATTTTAATTCCCTTGCAGCGCCATCACAGTGGAAAATTAGCATTACAATGGCTGCTGAAATCAATAGGCTGTCTGTGTAATCCATGCATGTGGCAAATCCTCCAAATTGAGAAAGCCATTTACAGCTGCTCCGCTCTGACCATTTGAAAAAATTCTTGAAATAGGAACTCCCTACTATTAACTCAAAGTTCCCTAAAAGAGTATTTGGAGATAGTATTTGGATAACCCATTTAGTATCTGTATCTTACATCTCTGAGTGATCAAAGCAGTGGCAAAAGATTAAATACACATGAATAACATTTATATATTAAGTCTTAAAGTGAATCCCTTCTTTTAAGCAACATGTCTGTTTTAGGTCCAAAATTCTGTACTGATTAATTTCAATATATATCTTTATAGCGGTCGGAAGCGCCAAATCATCTGCAAAGAGTTGAAATACTCAATTCTGACTGTCCACAGCTGCCACTAGAGGGAGCATCGGAGCTTACTGCATACTGTCTTGTCTTATTGAGTTCAATGCATAACCCTATGCAGAAAGCTCAGAAACTCCCCCTAGTGGTGACTGCAGACAGGCAACATGTTATGTTTTAAATTCTTGTCTATGCAGGGGATTTGGTATTCTGTATCAGAAAGACAAAGCTCCGACCACTATGAGAATATATTAAGAAATTAATCAGCACAGACTTGTAGACCTATTTAGATTTAAAAAAACACCAAATGATGATCAAGGGTGGACATAAAATAACGCTTCAGTTTGAGAGCTACTTCAAGTGTCCCCCATGTATTGCAGCCATTGTATATGGTTGAGAAAAAATTGCATTAAAATTCACTTTCCTATATCCAACCCACAATTCCCTAGGGGAAGCTGCACAAAGCCACTCATGAAGTATTAAATGGCCCCCATTCAAATGAAGGGGCCGATCATGTAATAAATGGTTGTGTTGAATCTGCCAGAGCCAGATTTGCCCCTTTCTAGCAGCTCTCTGCTCTGACTAATAGGGGGAGTTCCCAATAAGGCAGATGGAGAGGGGTTGTCCAGATGAGAAAACCCTGTTAATAATTCTGAATACTACAGAAAATTATATTATCAACTATTATACTAATCTATATAATTTTCACATTATTTAATTAAAAGTCCACATAGTTTAAAATTAAAATGTAACCAATTTATGAAATAATTTAAAATGAAGCTGTAATAAAAACTGTCCGTCTTATTAATATTTTAGTTGTGGGAAGCTGTATTAAATTTATGGACATTGGTGGTGTAGCTTATTTCCTGCCCATCAATGGCTCTTTCATACCCGGCGAACAAAGAGTCATATTCACAGGGCTCCTTACATTCCTCCGGTTTCTTGAGTAAAGCAAATTCTCCTTTTCAGCTACGAGGTTTGAGCAGGAGATTCTAATCAAGCATTGCTGACCCCACTCCCCTACTATGGAGAAAACACTGATCTCAGACTGACACGCAGCTTGGCACACAACCAGTATCATCTTATTTATTTATTTTTTTAACGCCCTCGTGCAGTAGTATTTACACAGCTCTATAACGTTATGTCAACGTGCATTCCTCTATATTTCAAGTTCATGCCTAATATATACGCAGCAAACACAAAGCTGACTCACTGATACTTTGGGAGAGGACATAACTGGCATATGCCAAAGGGCCACGTGCTGTTTGGGGCATCTTAAAGGGGTTGTCTCATCACAGACAGCCTTTTTCTAATGAAGCTGTCATAGTAACCAGCCAATTGCCACGGGTCTGGCTCACGTTACCCCTGTCTAACAGCTGATTTTTCCAGGTGAAGCCTTCCTCTGGCCAAACATTTCCCCTGCAATGGCAGCTGCAGATGTACGGCTGTCCATATAATACCTAGACGGCTCAAACCCACCAGTACGGACAGGGTAAGACTGGAACACAAGACAACCATAGGATCCTATGGTGGGTCCAAACTATGATACAATAATGGGCCCAAAAGGTCTAGAAGAGGACAACCCCTTTTGGAGATAAATTTTAAGACGATCACGAGCCACTAGGTTCTATTTTTTAAGGGATGGTTGACAAATAACCTATTAGACCTCATAGATGATATGTTCTGTGTGAGCAATGATAACAAAGATTATGATGCAATTAAAAGTGGACATGCACATTGTAACAAATGGCAGGTATGTGGACCCACTGGGCTACTCCGCCGTAACAGAGCAGCTGCTGGGCAACAGAGTCTGTGAGAGGCAGTAATGATAAAGTACCCAGAAGGTCAGAAGTGGGTATATGCCAGACAGTCAGGGGGAAGCAGGCCTGTACAGGATAACGAAGTTTGGCTAGGACACCAGACTGGAGTAGTGCAGTCGTCTCGGACACTGGACTTGGCTAGGACACCGCACTGAAGTAGTGAAGTTGTCTCGGACACTGGACTTAGCTAAGACACCGAACTGGAGTAGTGCAGTCTTCTCGGACACAGGACTTGGTTAAGACACCGGACTAGAGTAATGCAGTCGTCATGGACACTGGACTCGGCTAAAATACCGGACTAGAGTAGTACAGTCGCCTCGGACACTGGACTTGGCTAGGGTACCAGACACAGATGGTGAAGTAGCCTCGGACACTCAGTTTGGCACAGGCACCGGACATTGATGGTGAAGTCGTCTCAGACACTCGGTTTGGTACGGGTACCAGACACAGATGGTGAAGTCGTCTCGGACACTCGGTTTGGCACGGGCACTGGACACAGATGGTGAAGTCGTCTCGGACACTCGGTTTGGCACGGGCACTGGACACAGATGGTGTAGTCGTCTTGGACACTCGGTTTGGCATGGGCACTGGACATTGATCCTGAAGTCATCTGGGACACTCGACTTAGACACTGGAACTAGACACAGATACCGGATATGGGAAACTGGAAACGGGATTCAGAATACAGGAAACAGGATACCATTTGCTAGACAAACATAGGAAAGACACAACATAGCTCAGGCACAGGAGAAGAGGGCAGGCCAGATTATATATCCCAGGAAGTACAGGGATAGGCTAGGGAAACTTTAAATGGTGCGCGCTGGTCCTTAAAGAGACTACCAGAGCACGCACACACCCTACGAGAGAGCAGGGACCAGGAAGCAACACACGCCAGCGTCCCCGTGGAGGAGGGAGACGCCAGCATTGAGGTGAGAGACGCTGGCAGCCAACAGGGGAGGTAGAATGGCTGTGGTCGGTGGCCATCAGCATTACAGTACCCCACTTTATGCCCGCTCTTCTTAGGACCAGAGAGTAGAAGGAATCTTTTGATGAGCACAGGGGCATCAATGTTCTCTTCAGTTTCCCACCTGCTCTCCTCAGGACCAAACTCTTTCCATTCCACCAGGTAGAAGATTTTTTTCCCCCTACCTTCTTGTAGTCCAGGATCTCCTTTACCTCAAAGACATCAGAAGCACCACTGGGAGAAATTGCAGGGCTAGGGGATTTGCTGTAACGATTCAAGAACTCAGGCCTCAGGAGAGACACATGGAACGAGTTAGGAATCTTGAGAGTCGGGGGAAGCCGTAGCTTGTAGGACACAGGGTTGATTTGTTGAAGAATTTCATAAGGACCAAGGAATCTGGGAGCGAATTTGTAAGAGGGGATTTTCAGATGAATACTCTTTGACCATAACCAGACTTTGACTCCAGAAAGAAACTGAGGAGGGATTTTTCTTTTTCTATCCGCATTTTCTTTCACAACATCTTTAGGTAGCGTGGGCCACCAATAGCTATGAGAGATAAAGTCTCGTGCCTTACGGACACAACAGTGCCCAACCAGCTTGGAATTATGTCCCCAGATGAGAATTTTTTTTCTGTCAGCAGGACGAACAAAAATTGTTCCAGGAAGAATGTTTCTAATCTACAGAGGCTTAAAGAGGCTCTGTCACCAGATTATCAAATCCCTATCTCCTATTGCATGTGATCGGCGCTGCAATGTAGATAATAGTAAAGTTTTTTTTATTTTTTTTTAACTATAAGGGTATGTGCACACACACTAATTACGTCCGTAATTGACGGACGTATTTCGGCCGCAAGTACCGGACCGAACACAGTGCAGGGAGCCGGGCTCCTAGCATCATAGTTATATACGATGTTAGGAGTCCCTGCCTCTCTGCAGGACAACTGTCCCGTACTGTAATCATGTTTTCAGTACGGGACAGTAGTTCCACGGAGAGGCAGGGACTCCTAGCATCGTACATAAGTATGATGCTAGGAGCCCGGCTCCTTGCACTGTGTTCGGTCCGGGACTTGCGGCCGAAATACGTCCGTCACTTACGGACGTAATTAGTGTGTGTGCACATACCCTAATTTTTGGCTAAGTTATGAGCAATTTTATATTTATGCAAATGAGCCTTTCTAATGGACAACTGGGCGTGTTTTCTCTTGTTTCCAACTGGGAGTGTATTGTGTTTTTAGCAACTGGGCGTGTTTACTTCTTTCACTGCACAATCACACTGTGCTGTGGACCATGCTGGGCTGGAACAATGAGAAGTGTAGGACACTGATTAGTCACTGATTGGTCAGCGTCATACACTCCTCTGTACAACACCCAGTTGGTAAAAAGTAAAAACACGCCCAGTTGTCCATTGAGAAACTGTAATGGCAGGAAGGAGGTGAAGGGAAAGTGAGCCCTAATCTACCCACCGCCCTGTCCCTGCCTACTTGCAACGACCCGCCCTAGGCGACGAGGTACAACTGGGCGGCGGTCCCTACGCTGTCTAAGTGCACAGGAAAACAAACAGGGAACACGCAGGGGAAGGGGCAGTAGCCACGGAACGCCACGAGGAAACGGAGCGGCGAACTAACAGTCAGGACCAGGACGAAGTGAGTACATCCCGAGCGGGCACGGAGACAGAAGCAAGCCAGGGGCAAAGCAAAGCAGGTCAAGCAGAACTGCAGCAAGGCAGAAGCACGGCAGAAGCAGGCTGGAGCAAGCAGCAGTGGGGCCAGGAATCCAAAAGAATTACAAGCACTGAAGGAGAGAACAGGGCAGGTAATAAAGGACAGGGGGCGGAGCTAACTCCGACAGACCAGGCCGCGATAGGCTCTCCCACTCCTGAGCCTGCCACCCTGGTTGGTGGGAGATGGTGTCAGTCGAACAGGTCTGGCCTCAGGTGTGGACTGATTAATCCCAGGAGTATACCTAGATGAAGTACCTGGCAGATCCCTAACAGTACTCCCCCTTTTATGAGGGGCCACCGGACCCTTACTAAGGGGACCCGGTTTAGTGGGGAAGAGAAGGTGGAACCTCCTGATCAATACCCCAGCGTGAACATCCCGGGCAGGTACCCAAGTCCTCTCCTCCGGCCCGTATCCTCTCCAATGGACCAGGTACTGGAGGGAGCCCTGGACCATCCTACTGTCCATAATCTTGGCCACCTCGAATTCCACCCCCTCAGGGGTGAGAACGGGAACAGGAGGTATCCTCGAGGGGGACCAGGACGGGGAGCAGCGTTTAAGGAGGGAGGCATGGAAGACGTCATGTATGCGAAAGGATGGGGGGAGCTCCAGACGGAAGGATACAGGGTTGAGGACTTCAATGATCTTATAAGGTCCAATAAATCGGGGAGCAAACTTCCTGGATGGGACCTTAAGGCGCAAGTTCCTGGACGACAAACCGGGGGTTAGCAGAACGTCTACTATCCGCCTGAATCTTTTGTGCGCTCTGGGACGCCTCTAGGTTCTTCTGAACCTGGGCCCAGACAGTGCACAGTTCCCGATGAACATCCTCTACCTCAGGATTATTGGAACAACCAGGGGAGACGGAGGAGAACCTTGGGTTAAACCCGAAATTACAGAAAAACGGGGAGACCCCTGACGAGTTACTGACCCGGTTATTCAGGGAAAATTCAGCAAGGGGAAGGAATGAGACCCAATCGAATTGACAGTCAGAGATGAAACACCTTAAATATTGTTCCAGGGATTGGTTGGTCCTTTCCGTTTGGCCATTAGTTTCGGGATGGAAGGCGGAGGAGAAGGACAGATCAATCTCCAACTTTTTACAAAAAGCTCTCCAAAATAAGGAAACAAATTGTACCCCTCTGTCAGAAACGATATTGACTGGGGCCCCATGGAGACGCAGGATGTGTTTCACAAACAAAGAAGCTAACGTCTTGGCGTTAGGTAGCTTCTTAAGGGGCACAAAGTGGCACATCTTGCTGAAGCGGTCGACTACCACCCACACCACCGACTTGCCCTGAGATGGAGGCAAATCGGTGATAAAATCCATGGAGATATGGGTCCAAGGTCTCTGGGGAATGGGCAAGGAACGTAGTAGGCCCGCAGGTCGGGACCTAGGGGTTTTGGACCTAGCGCAAACCTCACAAGCGGCGACGTAAGCCCTAACATCTTTAGGCAACCCAGGCCACCAATAGTTTCTGGTAATGAGGTGTTTGGTGCCCAAGATGCCAGGATGACCAGATAGAGCGGAGTCATGGTTTTCCCTGAGTACCCTCAGCCGGTATTGCAGGGGAACAAACAGTTTGTCCCCAGGGACGTTCCCGGGAGCTGCACCCTGATCAGCCGCGATATCAGAAGCTAAATCAGAATCCGTGGCAGAGACGATTATACCAGGGGGTAAAATACAAGCAGGATCCTTCTCGGAAGGAGGATTGGCCATGAAACTACGTGACAGAGCATCAGCCTTAATATTCTTGGACCCAGCCCTATAGGTAACCAAGAAATTAAATCTGGTAAAGAATAGTGCCCACCGAGCTTGTCTAGGATTAAGCCTCCGGGCCGATTCTAGGAAAACCAGATTCTTGTGATCCGTAAGGACCGTTACCTGGTGTCTGGCCCCCTCCAGGAAGTGCCGCCACTCCTCAAAAGCCCATTTAATGGCTAGAAGTTCGCGGTTGCCAATATCATAGTTACTCTCCGTGGGCGAAAACTTCCTAGAGAAGTAAGCACAGGGGCGGAGATGGGTGAGGGAGCTGGTACCCTGGGACAAGACGGCCCCCACTCCCACCTCGGAAGCGTCAACCTCCACAATAAATGGCTCCTCTTGGTTGGGCTGAATCAGCACGGGGGCCGAGATAAAGCACTTCTTGAGAGTCTCAAAGGCCTGAACGGCCTCAGGGGGCCAATGGAGGACATCAGCACCCTTGCGGGTAAGGTCCGTAAGAGGCTTAGCGAAGACCGAGAAGTTGGCAATAAATCTCCTGTAATAGTTGGCGAACCCTAAAAAACACTGTAACGCCTTAAGGGAGGCAGGTTGGACCCATTCCGCCACAGCTTGAACCTTGGCAGGGTCCATGCGGAATTCATGAGGAGTGAGGATTTGCCCTAAAAATGGTATCTCCTGTACCCCAAAGACACATTTTTCAGTCTTAGCAAACAGATTATTCTCCCGAAGGACCTGGAGCACCTTCCTGACATGCTCCACGTGGGAGGACCAGTCCTTGGAAAACACCAGTATGTCATCAAGGTACACAACAAGAAAATTACCCAGGTACTCTCTCAGGATTTCATTAATAAAATTCTGGAAGACAGCAGGGGCATTACACAACCCAAAGGGCATGACCAGGTATTCGAAATGACCCTCGGGTGTGTTGAACGCAGTTTTCCACTCATCCCCCTCTTTGATGCGGATAAGGTTATATGCCCCCCGTAGATCGAACTTAGAAAACCATTGGGCTCCCTGAACCTGATTAAAAAGATCCGGAATCAAAGGAAGTGGGTACTGGTTCCTTACGGTGACCTTATCCAGGTTACGATAATCAATGCACGGCCTAAGACCACCATCCTTCTTCCCCACGAAGAAGAAGCCAGCACCTACAGGAGAAGTCGAGGGGCGAATGAAACCCTTGGCCAGGCATTCTTGGATATACTCCCTCATAGCTTCACGTTCAGGACAAGAGAGATTAAATATCCTACCCTTAGGAAGCTTGGCACCAGGCACCAAATCGATAGCGCAATCGTAATCTCTATGGGGGGGCAACACCTCGGAGGCCTCCTTGGAAAACACATCGGCGAAGTCCTGAACAAACTCAGGAAGCGTGTTTACCTCCTCCCGGGGAGAAATAGAGTTAACAGAAAGACATGACATAAGACATTCATTACCCCATTTGGTGAGATCCCCAGTATTCCAATCAAACGTGGGATTATGCAACTGCAACCAGGGAAGGCCTAAAACCAGATCAGACGATAATCCCTGCATCACCAGTACAGAGCACTGCTCCAAATGCATGGAGCCAACCAGGAGTTCAAAAACAGGAGTATGCTGAGTAAAATAACCATTAGCAAGGGGAGTTGAGTCGATTCCTACTACAGGGATAGGATAAGGTAAATCAATACAAGGCATCTTTAGAGACATAGCAAATTCCACAGACATGATATTAGCAGATGAGCCAGAATCCACGAAAGCACTGCCCGTGGCAGACCGGCCAGCAAACGAGACCTGAAAGGGAAGCAAAATTTTATTGCGTTTCACATTAACGGGAAATACCTGTGCGCCCAAGTGACCTCCCCGATGATCACTTAGGCGCGGAAGTTTTCCGGCTTCTTATTCTTGCGCCTGGGACAGGTGTTCAGTAGATGCTTGTCGTCCCCACAGTAGAAGCAGAGACCATTCATTCTGCGAAACTCCCTACGTTGTCGAGGGGACATGGAGGCCCCGAGTTGCATAGGTACCTCCGAGTCCTCCGTGGAGGGGCGAGGAGACGGGACCTCGGGGGGGATCGCAGAAAAGTCAGAGGGGAGCACACTGAAGCGTTCTAGCTGACGTTCCCTGAGACGTCGGTCAAGTCGTACTGCTAGGGCCATAACCTGGTCAAGGGAGTCAGACGAGGGGTAGCTAACCAGCAGATCCTTCAGGGCGTCAGATAATCCTAACCTAAACTGGCACATTAGGGCTGGATCGTTCCACTGAGAAGCTACGCACCACTTCCTAAAATCAGAACAGTATTCCTCAACCGGTCTCCTACCCTGACGTAAGGTCACCAGCTGACTCTCGGCTAAAGCAGTCCTGTCAGTCTCGTCGTAAATGAGTCCGAGGGCAGAGAAAAAACGATCAACAGAGGAACGTTCAGGGGCGTCAGGAGCCAAGGAGAAGGCCCACTCTTGGGGCCCTTCCTGGAGACGGGATATGATGATACCCACCCGCTGGTTCTCGGAACCTGAGGAGTGGGGCTTTAGGCGGAAATACAGTCTGCAACTCTCCCGGAAGGAGAGAAACGTCTTACGGTCCCCTGAAAACCGGTCAGGTAACTTGAGGTCGGGTTCTAGAGGTGAGGTGAGGGGTACTACTAAAGCAGCGTCACCCTGATTGACCCTTTGGGCCAGGGCCTGGACCTGTAGGGAGAGGCCCTGCATCTGCTGGGTCAGGGTCTCAAGGGGGTCCATGATAGCGTCAGCGTAGGAGAAATGGTAGACTAGGTAAGGGCTTGTAATTATGTAATGGCAGGAAGGAGGTGAAGGGAAAGTGAGCCCTAATCTACCCACCGCCCTGTCCCTGCCTACTTGCAACGACCCGCCCTAGGCGACGAGGTACAACTGGGCGGCGGTCCCTACGCTGTCTAAGTGCACAGGAAAACAAACAGGGAACACGCAGGGGAAGGGGCAGTAGCCACGGAACGCCACGAGGAAACGGAGCGGCGAACGAACAGTCAGGACCAGGACGAAGTGAGTACACCCGAGCGGGCACGGAGACAGAAGCAAGCCAGGGGCAAAGCAAAGCAGGTCAAGCAGAACTGCAGCAAGGCAGAAGCACGGCAGAAGCAGGCTGGAGCAAGCAGCAGTGGGGCCAGGAATCCAAAAGAATTACAAGCACTGAAGGAGAGAACAGGGCAGGTAATAAAGGACAGGGGGCGGAGCTAACTCCGACAGACCAGGCCGCGATAGGCTCTCCCACTCCTGAGCCTGCCACCCTGGTTGGTGGGAGATGGTGTCAGTCAAACAGGTCTGGCCTCAGGTGTGGACTGATTAATCCCAGGAGTATACCTAGATGAAGTACCTGGCAGATCCCTAACAGAAACTCATTAGCATAAATCTAAACTAGCTCATAACTTGCTCAAAAATTATCGTTTTTCAAAATAAAAACCACTGCTGTTATCTACATTACAGCGCCAATCAGATTATGTAGGAGATAGAGCACTTATAATCTGGTGACAGAGTCTCTTTAAAGGGGTTGGCCAGGAAAAAAATATTTTCTAAAAAGTATCCCCCAGCCTTTGTTTGCCTTCCCTAAAACCCCCTACATACCTTCTAACCAGTTTCTGTTTGATCTAAATCGTCACTGCTGCTCTTTCTGTTTGTTTACATTTCTTACTTCTGGTCCTGTCTGTTTCCTGTCTTGTAACCCACCATACCCATGATCCCTTGCTGGATCTGAGGAGACACCTTACATCCCCCCCTTCCTACCTCCATAGCATCTCAGCTATTTGCATACTGCCACGCCCTTTTATGTTCACAGGGTCATTCCCTGCTATAACTGAAGGCAGACAGCTCCCTCCATGCACACGGTCACACACAATAATAATCACACAGGGATGATGGGGGTTATATACAGGAATGTGGGGGGTAATACACAGGGATCACAGGGTATATGCAGCGATGATGGGGGATGATATAACCCCCATCACCCTTATATAACCCCCATCACCCCTGTATATAAATAACCACATCACCCCTGCATATAACTGCCATCATCCCTATGTATTACCCCGAACAACCCTGTGTATAACCCCAAACATCCCTGTATATAACCCCAACATCCCTATGTATTACCCCCAACACCTCTGTAAATAGCATCATTCCTGTGTATAACCCCCAACATCTTATACCGGGATGATGGCACTTATATACAAGAATGATGGGGTAATAGACAGGGATGATGGGCATAACATACAGGGATGATGGGGGTCACATACAGGGATGATGGGGGTCACATACAGGGATGATGGGGGTCACATACAGGGATGATGGGAGTCATATAACCCCATAAGCCTTGTATTTATGTAACAATCGGGGAGCAAGAGAGATTGAGGAATAACAACGCTGCCCCCTCCTCCTTCTACATCAGAGAGGAGGAGGAGCAGAGGGTGTGAACTAGGATAGATGACGCTCCGTGCAGTTCCGGCTGAACAGAGGCACGGCGCGTCATCAACGACATTTAGGCTCTATTCACAAGACCGGTTCCAAGTGTCGGCCGATAAAAACGGCCGTTTTAGTCCGTTTTTCTCGGCTGTTTTGCATCCGATCCAGGCCGTGTTTCCGTTTTTAAAGCACGATTTTGACCCGTTTTGCATCTGGTTTTTTTCCCTGTCCGTTTTAAAAACGGATGAATTTCATTTGTACATTTTCTGCCACACACTGCCCTCTGTAGATAATGCCACACCCTGCTCTCTGTAGATAATGCCACACACTGCCCTCTGTAGATAATGCCACACACTGCCCTCTGTAGATAATGCCATACACTGCCCTCTTTAGATAATGCCACAGCCCCCCTGTAGGTAATGCCACACAGCCCCCCTTGTAGGTAGTGCCACAGAGCCCCCCCCTGTAGGTAGTGCCACAGCGCCCCCCTGTAGGTAATGCCACACAGCCCCCATGTAGGAAGTGCTACACAGCACCCTTGTACACACGCCCACCCATAGATGGCCCCCCTACCTTCCTGTAGGGGACCGCTCCAGGAGAAGTCCGTGACTTCAATGTCCATATATGGACAGTGAAGTCAGGGACTTCTTCTGGAGCAGAATCAACGGCTCACAGACTGAGATAGTGCTCTCTGCAGAACCAGCAGTCTGTGTGTGTTCTCGTGGGAGGGAACACAGCGCAAGCCGCCCTGACACTGTCCGTAGCTGGTTGGACAGTGTCAGAGCGAAAACATCACGCCCCCTTGCCATTTAGTTACATGGAAAAGCCCCATTGACAGTTATGGGGCGTATTTACATATCGGGTGCAAAATATAAAGGCACCGATATGTAAATAACGGAGGAAGATAGGAAAAAATGTAAAGTGAGACAGTATTTGTGAAGCCATGCCTATTAAATGCTGCACTCAGCTGCACATGTATGGGCAGGTGAAAGATTCTCTTTAAAGTGTAACTAAACTTTCAACAAACTTCTGACATGTCATAGTGACATGTCAGAAGTTTTGATCGGTGGGGGCCCGAGCACTGAGACCCCCATCGATCGCTAAAACGAACCAGGTGAGCGATGAGTCGCCCGGTTTCTGATCGGCTTTTCTCAGAAAGCAGATGTAACGGTGTACGGACTCAATAGAAAGTCTAGGAGCCCGTACACCGTTACATCTGCTTTCCGAGAAAAGCCGATCATAAACTTAGCGGCTGAATGCTCGCCCGAGCGCCTTTGCCGCTTCGTATTAGCGATCGGTGGGGGTCTCAGTGCTCAGACCCCCACCGATCAAAACTTCCGACATGTCACTATGGCATGTCAGAAGTTTGTTAAAGTTTAATTACGCTTTAAGGCTGGATTCACACGAGCGTGTGCGTTTTGCACACGCAAAAAACGCGGAGTTTTGCGTGCGCACAAGGCACTAAGCTGCTCCGTGTGTCATCACCATATGATGCGCGGCTGCGTGCTTTTCGCGCAGCCGCCATCATTATGACACTCCGTTTGGATGTTTGTAAACAGAAAAGCACGTGGTGCTTTTCTGTTTTCATTCATCCTTTTCACAGCTGTTGCGCGAATCACGCGCGTCCCACGGAAGTGCTTCCGTGTGGTGCGCGTGATTTTCACGCACCCACTGACTTCAATGGGTGCGTCATGCGCAAAATATGCAAAAAGAATGGACATGTCGTGAGTTTTTCGCTAATATAGGTCCGTGCGACGTGCGTGGAAATCACGCGCGTTGCACGGACGTATATCCTGTTCGTCTGAATAAGCCCTAAGGGTTTAAAGGACCACTGATTACCCTTTCAATACAAGGCAGCACGAAGGCTGGGCTTTGTAATACTGTATGTCTTGTATGCAGCATGCAATTATACTACGGAAATATTCATGAGTGCAAACACTTTTAGTCACTTTTGCCTTTCCCACAAGATATTCTAATAAACCGCTTATAAGATTCATGACTCACATGATGCTAGACAAGCAAAACATGCCTAGGACTGAGCTTTCCAAACTTGAATACATTTTCCATAGTTTATCCCATTCTGATTTCAGGACTGGCTTCTTCCCTACTCATCTATGAGTCATATGATGGAAACTTGTCTAGGACAGAGCTAGTAATGGAAGTAAGCTGCCCCCTGCTGGACAAATGAGGAAAGTGCTCTTTAGAACAAAAAACATTAATTTATGGGTGAGAGGTCAGAGTCGGTTGCAGCACGCAGGCTTTATTACAGTGTATGTTATATTCTAGCAGAGAGACACATGTGGGTGCCTTCATCTATAGCACAGATAAATCTACAATCCATAATTTTAGAACTACAGATTACTGCATTTCCAGAGAAAAGGACAATGGATTATGTATTCTTCTCTTCAGGTCCCGTCTCCCCCTCCCCATTTTCAGCTGTCAATGGTAGGTAATGGATAGAGGTGTCTTATTCTGAATGGTTTCTTGCCATACAGCCATTCTACGTACCCAACCCTAACAAAAAATGTTATTAAAACCAATACGACAGGGACAGTCACAGACAGTTGAGGGCCTTCATTATATGGGCCCGTTGCCCTCCATAATTTCATTATAGATCACCCCCATATATGTCTCTAACAATCCATCCATCCATCAGTAATTGTTAGCCATAAAATGAATCACCTCAGGGATTTACATGCACTCTAACAGACAGAAGACAGTGGGCCTCTTACCTACTGGACACCTGTGCAGCTGCACAGGTTGCACCAATGGTATGTCCGCCCTGGCTAATCTTTCTTAGTGCCATAGATCTGCTATTTTCTGTCTAAGACCCGCTCTAGAGAGGGTAGAAATGGCAGGAATTAGTTCCATTATTTACTTTACGCCCCAATCTCTTGTTGGTGCCACTTGCTCATGGTGATTGACTTGTGTATGTGTAGAGCTGTGCATGTGTGCAGCTCTCTTCATTGTAGTTCATGGGAGTGTGAAACGCTTACGTATTTCCGTATCTCCCGTAAACTAGAATGGCGATAGCCGCACACAGAAGTGGCGTCATTTTCGCCAATTTCTAAGTTAAGACTTGGCTACTTTATTGACATTTGTTTCATCAAATTTATGACTGCATTTGCGCCCTTTGATAAATCTGTGACAACATACATCACTAACATTAAATTTCACACTTGCCAAAATTGCACCAATTTTTCTACGACGGGTCTGTGTGAAGTAGACATGAAACTTTTTTCTCAATTTTTTTTATAAAAAAAAGTTGTATTTCATGAATGTGTCTAAATCCTGACCAAACAGTAAGCCAAGCCCACTTTTCACTCCACTTTTACGAAGTGACGTGCATGGTGGAAATGGCTTTAAATTTTAGCACAAATGGTTAATAAATATGTCACACAGCAGATTAGACACTATTTCGGAGGAAAATGTGCCAAAAAAATGTACAAATACATTAATAAATGTGGGCCAAAGTCTATTAGAAAGGTTTATAACGTTTCATTTTGACAGTAATTAAAGGGGTATTCTAGCCTTTAGTATTTTTCCCCTATCCACTGGATAGGTGAAAAATGCTAAATCGGTGGGAGTCCAACTGCTGGGATCCAAAATGATCACCATTACGGGGCACCCTGGTCCCCTCAGACGCACAACGGTGGCTAGGAGGACTTTGAATGGAGCGGAGGCCGGATATGCGCCATGTCGCTCCATACAAAGTCTATGGAGCTGGCGGAAAGAGCCAAACGCAGTGCTGGGCTGTTTCCGTCAGTGCCATAGACTTTGAATGGAGCGGCACGGCACATGTCTGGCCTCGGCTCCATTCAAACTCCTCCTAGCCACGGCTGGGGGGAACAGGGGACCAAGGACAAAAAAACAGGAAACCTCTACTAAAAAATAACTAAAACTAAACTCAACTAAAACTGCACTGTCCCAGTATCTTAGAACAGTCTAAGGTTTGGTAAGAAGTGCAGTCACTCACTCACTGGGAAATGCACTTTCCTCATCAAAGAAGCAGCCCAGATTGATTTCCACGGTTATGGCATGTTTCTGGTAAAATTCCTACAGTAATCCATGATTTAGCCCTAAAACACACAGCAATCAGCCTGACAGCATTAGATAGTATCTACAGGACTCCACCAATTCCCCACATTTCAAGAAGGAGCTGTCCAAGAACTTCAGCACCAAGTATTTCTATAACAAGAAAGATGCTTGCATGTGATGGTCAGGGCAGACTCAACCCCTTAACAGTAATCATGTGTCCAAGAGCTTCGGCCCCATAGGAATACTGCTTTCCACATACTTTACATTATACTTAAGGCCATATTAGCATTCCTTCCTCCATAAATATGATGAGCTAGATATATCAATATGGGAAACTTGCCTCTTTTTGTGGCTGAGTAGGTATAATCTTTTTCTGCTACCAATGCAGTTTAACAACTCTCTTGTTAATCTTGTACATTCTGTGTAGGGAGCTACAGGTACAGAAAAAAAAGAATGAAGCGGCTGTCACTATTCAGCCGCTCCCATTCGTATGATAACAGAAGAACTTTGCTAGACAATAGATGCACCCATGTGACTTTGTGCGTTTTGCAACAGAATAGACAGGAATACTTGTCATATTAAGTTATTTAGTTGACATCATTAAATACTAAATCCAAGTATTTGCAGTATTTAAAGAGGCTCTGTCACCAGATTTTGCAACCCCTATCTGCTATTGCAGCAGATAGGCGCTGCAATGTAGATTACAGTAACGTTTTTATTTTTAAAAAACGAGCATTTTTGGCCAAGTTATGACCATTTTTGTAGTTATGCAAATGAGGCTTGCAAAAGTACAAGTGGGTGTGTTTAAAAGTAAAAGTCCAAGTGGGTGTGTATTATGTGCGTACATCGGGGCGTTTTTAATACTTTCACTAGCTGGGCATTCTGATGAGAAGTATCATCCTCTTCTCTTCAGAACGCCCAGCTTCTGACAGTGCAGATCTGTGACGTCACTCACAGGTCCTGCATCGTGACGGCCACATCGGCACCAGAGGCTACAGTTGATTCTGCAGCAGCATCAGCGTTTGCAGGTAAGTCGATCTTACCTGCAAACGCTGATGCTGCTGCAGAATCAACTGTAGCCTCTGGTGCCGATGTGGCCGTCACGATGCAGGACCTGTGAGTGACGTCACAGATCTGCACTGTCAGAAGCTGGGCGTTCTGAAGAGAAGAGGATGATACTTCTCATCAGAATGCCCAGCTAGTAAAAGTATTAAAAACGCCCCGATGTACGCACATAATACACACCCACTTGGACTTTTACTTTTCAACACACCCACTTGGACTTTTGCAAGCCTCATTTGCATAACTACAAAAATGGTCATAACTTGGCCAAAAATGCTCGTTTTTTAAAAATAAAAACGTTACTGTAATCTACATTGCAGCGCCTATCTGCTGCAATAGCAGATAGGGGTTGCAAAATCTGGTGACAGAGCCTCTTTAAATACAAAATATAAAAAATGTATATATTATTCCTACACTGACGGGTAATATCTAGACAGCTTTGTCATATTATTTCTGCTTCTGAGGACAAGGGTACAACTGCAAATAATTTCAAATACCTTTTTGGCTTTTTAGAGCAGCACTTTCTTATCCTTTACTTTGACATCTTCACAGAATATTAAGCCTTTGCCATACAAGTTGTAAGTCTACCATGGTACTTAGCTATTAGGGTTAAGTACAAGTCATCCAGAACAATTTTATAGGATATAAAATGTGAACATGCTACAATCTTGATCATTCTAAACCCTATAATCAAAAATATTATCTAAAATGCCAGGAAAAAGGTAAGAGAAAAGTGGAACTTGACATTTATCACGTTCACCACTAGGTGACACGCTAATTCTAGACATACTGTAACTGGAAAGTACATAAACACATATGAAGTGCGGCTCATAACAATCTACTGACTGTTCTAATTTGCAGGAACATTTCTGTGGTAAAAGAGCAAATTTTAGTAGTCATTATAAGATATACAGATGATGAAGCGGCATTGAGCTTCCCAGTGTGCAAGAGAAGACTAGCTTCTAGGTATTGTACAGCTCATTTGTACCTAAAGCTTTGACCTCCTAAACCCTCGCCTTCTAAACCTTTATTATCTGGGGTGGCATATTTCTGAGATTGTAGCTTGGGGCACTGTGGGTGACACGTCTGCATAATTACTTGCTTTGAAGAATCAATTTCGGGAGACTTGCGCTGTGAAAATTATCTTCTTTTTTTTTAAAACCCTGTCCACAAGTAATTACCACACCCCATATTGACAGCCAAAGGGCCTCCCATAGCAGCGCCAACAGAGGGACCCATTTAAAGACTCTGACATTTATGACATATCCACAGGGGCCCCCTGAGCACTGCCCTACCTTTTTCCGCGGTCACTGGGCTTAGGCCACTACTGTGCTAGCTGAGCTACGCCGTTTCCATAACTCCCATAGAAGTGAAGATGAGTTCCGGAAACAGCATAGTTCAGCAAGCACAGCTATTTCCGTAGCCCCGGCCAACTTGTTTCTTATGATGGCACTCTCAATGGAGGCACATTGGCTGTCCCCATGGAGGTATGGTCTGTATTTCAAATCTCTTTGAAAGTGGGGATTCTTAAATGTAAACACGTTTAAGACGCCCTTTTCATTAAAAGGGTTATCCAGGAGTGTTAAAATTTTGCAGGAGAGGGTATAATATATAATATACAGAGGGTATAATATAATCAACTAACAGCTACACACCCTTTCAAACACCTCCCGTTCCATCGTTAACACCCTCGTTCGCCATCGCTCAAGTCCCAGAAGCTCTGGTTGCGGTCACATGTCGTTCATTTGTCAGGTGCCGCTGCAGCTAATCGCTGGCCTCAGCGGTGATGCTGCCATGAACACCACGTTTTCACTGAGGTCAGCGATTGGCTGCAGTGGCATGTGACCGATGAACGGATCGCGACCGCTTACAGTACCAAAGGCGAACAAGAGTGTCAGTGTGGAGCAGGGGGCATTTGGTTTATTTTATTTTTTTCTTAGAAGTTGTTTATTTATGAAAAATTTTCTGCCTAGACCTTTAGATCTCTAACCCACTCTGCTTCTACTAATGTCAGCCGTCACGAAGGAGACTACTGCGGGGGTAGCGACTTGGGGTTCCTGTGCAGCAAAATCTACTGCCCTGTACAATAGTTAAAGGGTGAAGACTGTGGATTCCCTTAGGCTCCATTCCCTGAAGTAGCCCCAACTCAAATCCCTTGGTAACAAGGAGGGTTCACACTGCCCCCTGCTGGTCCTGCTACAGCCCAATCCTCGGGCTTCGTTACAATTGCCCAGTATGTCACCCCTTAAAACCGTCCCTCTGGCTAAGTAATGGGTTTGGAGGAAGGGTATAAGATGCCAGGGACATAACAAGATAGAGCCATGTCACGTGGCAGGGGAGAAGAGTTAGCTGCTATGTAAGTATAAGGGGATGGATTCGTTTAACTCCTTAACGCCGAAGGACGGATATATCCGTCCTCAGCAGCTGCTAGTTCGCGCAGGAGGACGGATATATCCGTCCTGTGATCGCGCGGGTACTGACAGCGTACCCATGCGATCAGCGGCAGGAGCACGGCTGTTATACACAGCCTGGCTCCTGCTGCAACTGCCGGAATCGAAGCGCGCTCCAATTCCGGCAGTTTAACCCATTAAATGCCGCTGTCAATAGTGACAGCGGCATTTAATGTGTTTGACAGAGGGAGGGAGCTCCGTCTGTCACCCGATCGGCGCACCCGCAAACAAATCGCGGGTCGCCGTCGGATTTCCATGACAGCCGGGGGTCTAACAAAGACCCCCAGGTCTGTCTTCAGCATCTGCCTGTTAGGCGATGCCAGAGGCATGACCTAACAGATTGCCTGTCAGTTTTACACTGACAGGCAATAATGCTTCGGTATACTAAGTATACCAAAACATTATATATGCGATCAACAGATCGCATAGTGAAGTGTCCTGATGGGACTTAAAGGGAACCTGTCACCAGCATTTCACCTATTAAACCGACTATACCTGGTGGTAGTGGGTGAAAAATCATTTCTATATAACCTATAATGGTCTTCTTAGTCGGCTCTGTAGCTTTAGTATTTAGCTTTTTAGTGTTCCCACATCATATGCTAATGAGCAGAAAAGAGTCAGATCTTCATTTGAAAAGAGTCAAATCTTCGTTTGGAAAGAGTCAAATCTTCTTTCCAAGTTTACTTTGCCTCCTTACTTTTGATTGACAGCTCCTCGCCTTCCCCCAGCACACAAAATTCTGTGCTTGTGCATTGATGTCCTCTTTTGGTGTGTGCGCACAAAGGGACACCGCATAATTACGATAAAAGGCGCAAAACGTTTGCAGACCGATATTTACAGTCGGAAGAGGAGTTTAGGAGCGGGGATAACGGCAATGAACTTTTTATAGCAGCGGCCAGTGAGGGAGAAGTAAAGTTCAACAGGTGAAATGCTGGTGACAGGTTCCCTTTAAAAAAAAAATGACAATCAGTTAAATAAAGTTTGTGAAAAAAATAAATAAAAATTACAGTCAACGTCAAATAAAACTAAATTTTTCGCACAAAAAGTTGTTTTATTTAGTAAAACTGTCAAAACAAATCACACATACACATATATGGTATCCCCGCGATCGTAACAACTTGACCAATAAAATGAACACATTAATTAAACCGACGGATGAACGGCGTCCAAAGAAAACGCAAAAAACAACGGCGAAATTCTCTCTTTTCTCCCATTCCCCCCATAAAAAATAAAATAAAAGTTAATCTATAAGTACCCCAAAATAGTACTAATGAAAACTACACATTGGCCCGCAAAAATCAAGCCCACGTACGACCACATTGACGGAAAAATAAAAACGTTACGGCTCTTGGAATGCGGCGATGCAAAAACAAGTAATTTTTTTCTAAAAGGCTTTTTATTGTGCAAACGTAGAAAAAACATATAAAACGTCTACATATTTGGTATCCCCGTAATCGTGCCGACCCATAGAATAAAGTTAACATGTTATTTACGCTGCATAGTAAACGGCGTAAATTTATAACGTGAAAATCAATGCTGGAATAGCTGCTTATTTTCAATTCTCTCCTAAAATAAAGTTAATAAAAGTTAATCAATATATTATAAGCATCTAAAAATGGTACAATTACAAAATACAACTCGTCCCGCAAAAAACAAGCCCTCATACAGCTATGTCGACGGAATAAAAAAAAAGTTACGACTCTTGGAATCCGACCGTGAAAAAACAAGAAATAATCCTTGGTCATTAACGCGCAAAATGGCCCGGTCATTAAGGGGTTAAGGGTGACTGTATTTAAGGGGTCTGTATTCATTTAATGGGTCTGGCGTCTGTATTTAGGGTTTCTTTACCGGGGTCTGTGTTTAGGGATCTGATCTGTGGGTCTGTATTAGTTTAGGGGGTCAGGTCTGGGGTCTGTATTTAGGGTGTCTGGTCTGGGGTCTGTATTTATGGGGTCTGTATTTAGGGGTCTGGGGTCTGTATTAGTTTAGGGGGGTCTGGTCTGGGGTCTGTATTTAGGTGTCTGGGGTCTGTATTAGTTTAAAGAGGCTCTGTCACCAGATTGTGCAACCCCTATCTGCTATTGCAGCAGATCGGCGCTGCAATGTAGATTACAGTAACGTTTTTATTTTTTAAAAACGAGCATTTTTGGCCAAGTTATGACCATTTTCGTATTTATGCAAATGAGGCTTGCAAAAGTACAACTGGGCGTGTTGAAAAGTAAAAGTACAACTGGGCGTGTATTATGTGTGTTACAGGGCGTGTTTACTACTATTACTAGCTGGGCGTTGTGTATAGAAGTGTCATCCATTTCTCTTCACAACGCCCAGCTTTTGGCAGTGCAGCACTGTGACGTCACTCACAGGTCCTGCATCGTGTCGGCACCAGAGGCTACACTTGATTCTGCAGCAGCATCAGCATTTGCAGGTAAGTAGCTACATCGACTTACCTGCAAACGCCGATGCTGCTGCAGAATCATCTGTAGCCTCTGGTGCCGACACGATGCAGGACCTGTGAGTGACGTCACAGTGCTGCACTGCCAGAAGCTGGGCGTTGTGAAGAGAAATGGATGACACTTCTATACACAACGCCCAGCTAGTAAAAGTAGTAAAAACGCCCCGATGTACGCACATAATACACGCCCAGTTGTACTTTTACTTTTCAACACGCCCAGTTGTACTTTTGCAAGCCTCATTTGCATAAATACGAAAATGGTCATAACTTGGCCAAAAATGCTCGTTTTTTAAAAATAAAAACGTTACTGTAATCTACATTGCAGCGCCGATCTGCTGCAATAGCAGATAGGGGTTACAAAATCTGGTGACAGAGCCTCTTTAAGGGGTCAGGTCTGGGGTCTGTATTTAGGAGTCTGGTCCTTGGTCTATATTTAGGGGGTCTTGTCAATGGTCTGTATTTATTTAGAGTGCTTGTTCTGGGGTCTGTATTTGTTTAAGGGGTCTGGTCTGGGGACTGCAATAGTTTAGAAGGTCTGGGGTCTTTATGTATTCTAGGGTATGGTCTGGGGTCTTAATTAGTCTGAGTAAAAGGGGTTGTCCATGCATGGACATCTGATGACCTATCCACAGGATAGGTCATCAGTATATGATCGGTGGGGGTCTGACACCCAGACCCCGCACCGATCAGCTGCTCCGGCTGTCTCCACGCTCCGGATGTTCATGCTGGGAGCAGGGGGCTCCGGTCACAGTCTAGCAGGTGTGCTGCAATACTGCAGTTCTGCTCCTATTCAAGTGAATAGAAGCAGAGTTGAAGTTCTGCAGCACAGCCGCTATGAAGTACATGGAGTCATCTGCTTCCAGCACTACGGGCTCTGAACACTGCACAACATCCGGTGCCCAGAGGCAACCACAACAGCTGATTGGTGCGGGTCCGGGTGTCGGACCCGCACCGAACGTATGCTGATAACTATCCTGCGGATAGGTCATCATTATGAAAAACTGGTCCGTGCCTGGACAACTCCTTTAATGTATGGGCCTGGGCCTTGGTGTCTAAATATTTCTGTTTTTAGCGAGGCTGGAAATGGCTGCAGAAGCGGGAGGCAGAGATTTCTCATCAAGAGTAGTCGCCGAAACGGTCTGTGTCAGATTGAGAAGAAAAAAGAAAGACTCCCCTCAGAGAAGAACGCACTTGTGAGTCACTGGATTTATGGAGGATCTGTCGCCTCTCCTGACATGTCTGTTGTAGGAAATCCTTGTATTCAACATAAAGTCTTTGTCATACCTCCCAACTTTTGAATTCGGAAAAGAGGGACATTTTAAGCCACGCCCCCTAACCACGCCCAATATCCAGCATAAACACATCAAATCACGGCCAGATCCTTCTGCAAATAACAAGCACACATTCTCACTGTGGATCTCTGGACTGTCTTGATATTACAGATATTATGGATCCGGTTATATCGTCTTTATGTTACTTTTCCTATCTTGGGTATAACATTTGCTCATCACGGCGGCAGCGGCTGCAGGACAAACCAAAAGGCTCAGAACAATGAAAGTCAAGAGGGAGACCCTGTGGTGGATGACTTTTCAATTGACAGGTAGCAGAGTTACATGATGGGGATTTTTTTTTTCCAGTGGTGTAACTCTGCTACAGGTCAATGGAAAAATCATCCACCAGAGCCCCCCTGTAGATAGCGTCACACACAGCCCCCCTGTAGATAGCACCACACAGCCCCCCTGTAGATAGCTCCACACACAGCCCCCCTGTAGATAGCTCCACACACAGCCCCCTGTAGATAGCTCCACACAGCCCCCTGTAGATAGCTCCACACACAGCCCCCCTGTTGATAGCTCCACACACAGCCCCCCTGTAGATAGCTCCACACACAGCCCCCCTGTAGATAGTGCCACACACAGCCCCCTGTGGATAGCTCCACACACAGTCCCCCTTTACATAGTGCCACACACAGCCCCCTGTAGATAGCTTCAGATACAGCTCCCCTGTACATAGCTCCACACACAGCCCCCCTGTAGATAGCTCCAGATACAGCTCCCCTGTAGATAGCTTCAGATACAGCCCCCTGTACATAGCTCCACACACAGCCCCCCTGTAGATAGCTCCAGATAAAGCCCCCCTGTACATAGTGGCACACACAGCCCCCTGTAGATAGCTCCAGACACAGCCCCCCTGTACATAGCGCCAGATACAGCCCCCTGTAGATAGCTCCACACAGTCCCCCTGTAGATAGCTCCAGATACAGCCCCCCTGTAGATAGCTTCAGACACAGCCCCCCTGTAGATAGCTCCACACACAGCCCCCCTGTAGATAGCGTCAGACACAGCCCCCTGTAGATAGCTCCACACACAGCCCCCTGTAGATAGCTCCAGATACAGCTCCCCTGTAGATAGCACCACACACAGCCCCATGTAGATAGCGCCACACACAGCCCCCCTGTAGATAGCTCCACACACAGTCCCCCTGTAGATAGCTTCAGATACAGCCCCGCTGTACATAGCTCCACACACAGCCCCATGTAGATAGCGGCACACACAGCCCCCCTGTAGATATCTCCAGATACATCGCCCTGTAGATAGCGCCAGACACAGCCCCCCTGTAGATAGCTCCACACACAGCCCCCCTGTAGATAGCTCCACACACAGTCCCCCTGTAGATAGCTCCACACACACAGCCCCCCTGTAGATAGCTCCACACACAGCCCCCTGTAGATAGCTCCACACACAGCCCACTGTAGATAGCTCTAGATACAGCCCCCTGTAGATAGCGCCAGATACAGCCCCCTGTAGATAGCACTACACACAGCCCCCCCTGTACATAGCGCCAGATACAGCCCCCCTGTAGATAGCTCAAGATACAGCCCCCTGTAGATAGCGCCAGATACAGCCCCCCTGTAGATAGAACCAGATACAGCCCCCCTGTAGATAGCCCCAGATACAGCCCCCTGTAGATAGCTCCAGATACAGTCCCCCTGTAGATAGCTGAAGACACAGCCCCCCTGTACATAGTGGCAGATACAGCCCCCCTGTAGGTAGCGCAACACACAGCCCCTTATACTTTGTGCGGAGAGCGGTAGAGGTAGCCGGCCCTACTGCTGCCACTCTCCGCTCTGCTTTCACTCACCGTCAGAACAAGTCTGGAGTCTTGTAGCGGTGTTCTCACTGGTGTCGATGGCGGCCCAGTCCAGTCACCTGACCGGTGAGGTCAGATGACAGGTCAGGTAACAGGTCAGGTGACTGGACTGGTCCACTCCTGGGCCGGCATCGATCCCAGTGAGAACACCGCTGCAAGGCTCCTGCCTTCTTCTGATCGCTGCTGCAGTCAGCAGCGATCAGCTGTTTTGATGCAGCGCCCAGCGGGACATTTTCAAGACCGGCCGGGACGGCGGGACAGCGGTGAGAAACCGGGACTGTCCCACCATAATCGGGACGGTTGGGAGGTATGGTCTTTGTGTAGTTCAGGACTATTAGACATATGCGTGTTACCATTCCCATTGTCAGGATGATGTGTCCCTACACAGTGTGATACTGTAGTGCAGGGGTCTCAAACTCGACCGGGTAAGTGGGCCACATATAGAAAAATTGGGAAGTTGACAGGCCGCATTACTTTCAGATTTGATACAATACAAAATTATTGTTAATCAATTAGTTATTTGAACTACTATAACAGTATATTGCTATAATAATACTACATTACTATAATAATACCGCTAGGTTTAAAATTTGAGAGAATTCTCCACATGCTTATTTCAACAATCCAGTTTTCCAGTTTAAGTATCGCTAAATGCAGTCCGGCGGCTCAGTTGGCAGCGTTTGGCAGACACACGTCATGATTGGGCAGCCCCTTTTTAGATAGTGCCACAGTGCCCTCTGTAGATAGTGCCACAGTGCCCTATGTAGATAATGCCACAGTGCCCTCTGTAGATAATGCCTCAGTGCCCTCTGTAGATAATGCCACAGTGCCCTCTGTAGATAATGCCACAGTGCCCTCTGTAGATAATGCCACTGTGTCCTCTGTAGATAATGCCACAGTGCCCTCTGTAGATAATGCCACAGTGCCCTCTGTAGATAACGCAACACACCGCTAGATAATGCCACAGTGTCCTCTGCAGATACTGCCACACACCCACTTGTAGATGCTGCTACAGTGCCCTCCGTAGAAGCTGCCACAGTGCCCTCCGTAGATGCTGCCACAGTGCCCTCCACAGATGCTGCACAGCACCCTCCACAGATAATGCCACGCCCCCCCCCCTCCCCAAGTAGATAGCTCCATTGGCGCTCCCTCTAGGAGTGGAATCCCTAGACAGAGCGTTGCCGACGCTTTGGCTGGTGATTCCTCTGCTCTTGGAGCCCCTGACGTCACTGTCCATACACTGTGACGTCAAGTGATTCTCTTGGAATGTGATATCAGGAGCGACCCCAGAGCTGGAGTCCCGGGCAGAGCACTAGTAGGCTCTTCCTGGGACTCCAGCTGTGTTCCTGACATCACTGGGACTCCTGCTCTGGGGAAGCCCCTGACATCACTGTCGATGTATGGACAGCGATGTCAGGGGATTCCACAGTCCCGGAGCAGAGCCGATACTAGCGCTCTGCACGGGACTCCAGCTCTGGGGAAGCTCCAGACAGCGATGTCCGAGTATTCCCCAGAGTCCCGGAGCAGAGCCTGTACTAGCGCTCTGCTTGGGACTCCGCTCTGGGGAAGACCCTGACAACACTGTCCATACATGGACAGCGATGTCAGGGAATTTCACAGAGTGCCGAAGCAGAGCCTATACTAGCACTCTGCACGGGACTCAGGCTCTGGGGAAGCCACAGACACCGCTGTCAATATGAGGACAGCGATGTCCGGGTATTCCCCAGAGTCCCGGAGCAGAGCCTGTACTAGCGCTCTGCTTGGGACTCCGCTCTGGGGAAGACCCTGACAACACTGTCCATACATGGACAGCGATGTCAGGGAATTCCACAGAGTGCCGAAGCAGAGCCGATACTAGCGCTCTGCACGGGACTCTAGCTCTGGCGAAGCCCCAGACATCGCTGTCCATATGTGGACAGCGATGTCAGGGAATTCCACAGAGTCCTGGAGTAGAGCCTGTACTAGCGCCTCTGTGTCCCGCGGGCCGCAGAAGACTGCCACAGGGGCCGCATGTGGCCCGCGGGCCGCGTGCTTGAGGCCCCTGCTGTAGCGTGATACTGTCAGCGATGGTTGGAGACTGTCAGTATTTAGGGACACAGCCCTTTGACAATGGGAATTGTAACACCTAATTGTCAATGCTCGCACAGAAAGGGGGGCCCAAGTTTGGGGAACTGCCCAGGGCCTATGGTCTCTTTAATCCGCCACTGGTGACACAGCACATGTTCTTGTTGGGTGCTGCATCGCATACAACATCCTGACGTTTCCCGGTGTCAGGACCTTGTATATGCCAAAGAGCAGACCTTAGCCGGGGTCTGATGTGGCAATCTGAGGGGATATGGGTGGCACCCCCACAGTCCCGCTTCCCCTCTGGGCGGTACCTCCACAGACCCGCTTCTCCTCTGGGCCCGGTCACGGTCTCATCCCGTGACCATGATCGAAACGGCACTGGCTATCGCACTAGGGTCCAGGTCATCCAAAATACACCTCTAACAACGCAGTTTAGTAAATAAATCATGCAATATAATTGGCTACTGTGTTCAACTGCCCCAGTTTCCCTTTGCATCAATTAATAGTTTATTATACATTTATTTTGACACTACACCCCACCGACTTTTTTTTATTTCTGTAAATGAGGAGCAAAGTGCCGGAAAAACAAATGTTCAGACAATGTGCGTAAAACTTGTCCCCATCGTGAATAATGCTTTGATATCTTCCCCGTAAACCAGCACCCGTTGTGACTTACGCCCATATCCACAGTAAAATGGCTCCTGTACTACAGACGTACAGGAAGCTTTCTCTTTCGCCCTCTAGTTTTTACTATACCGTTCTCCTGTCATCTCATGAGGATGACGTAATTTCATATGCGCGATTGGTGTTTTGGTCTCCATCGTTCGCCGTAGAGCATCAGTCATTCGCAGTGTATGTGGCCGGTGTCGGGCGGGGTGCACTGGCAGACAGGGCGGTGACGCATTTGGACCCATTGGGGAGTAGAGAGGTTGGTTATTCGGTGGGTATGGATTGTGGTGGGGATATACACCTGAGGGCATCAGACTGATAACAATGGGGCCTACTGGTTGTCATTGTTACAGTCATTCCCCCAGCCTGTGGGCGGGCTGCTGGATGCAGGAGAGCCGGGTGTAGCAGCACTGCTGTGGACGTCTGTGGTCTATTCTGGATTATTCTACTGATATTTATGTTCTTTGTGTATACAGTTCCAGGGACTACAAGTACCAGCATGGCCTGACAGCGATTATCCTCCACCTGCTGTACAGCTGTGCTGCCAATAATGCTGCGACTTGTCATTCTGATACATATGTTACCTTCCATGTTGTCATTTCTTGTCTATATCTGTTTCTGGGAAAGCTGGGTGATTTCCAATATGGCCGTTACTACACGGTGACTTTGGCTGCGACACAGGTCGCAAAGCCGGAGATGGCTGCATTATCGCAGTGTCGCGCTGGCTGCATCACAGTAATAAAAGTGACCGTGACAAACGCAAGAAATCTTAACTTGATGGATTTCTTGCGACTCGTGTTACGGTCATGGCCACCTGTGGGTTGCAACCCGGCCACGTTCACTTTTATCACTGCGATGCAGCCAGCACAAGACAGCGCAACGCGTGTCGCGGCCAAAGTTGCCGTGTAGCCCTAGCCTTTCGCCATCGCAGATACCTAAATTACAAAGCTGACTGGTTTTATAGTGATACCGTCCACGTATTGCGGCTTCACTGGGCAGCTTTGATATTTAGTAATACTAGAAAGCTGCGTATGGCCTAGTTCACGCCGAAGTTTTTGTCAGGCAGAAAAAATCTGCCTTAAAATTACTTAAGAATTTTTGAGGCAGATTTTGAAATGCCAGGGTTTTTTGTAGGTGTTTTTTTTACTCTTCTTCTTTTTTTTCAGGCTGTTTTAATTAAATGCAAAAATTGCGTCACAAACGCTCCAAACGAGCGGAGCATATTTTTCTACCTCCCGTTGATTTCACTCGAGGTTTAGAGGTGGAAACCGCTCCAAGGTGCATGACGCTTTATTTTTTTGGTGCTAATTCCAACGCGATTTTTGCATCAAAATCAGCGCCAAAATCTCTTTAGGAGGAATAATATTATCGGCGATATTTGTTGTTCCCCGGAAACCGCTATAACCAAGAAATTGGCGAATAGAATTCTTATTTACCTGAAGATTTTGGTGCTTGTATACGTAGCGATAGTGTGCCAGGCGGTTTAACTGAACTTAAATTACCATGGTTTTCTGTTGACATTAAGGCTTCGTTCACATCTGCGTCAGGGTTCCGATGTTCCGTCGGAACGGAGCCCTCACTGACACAAACTGAATCCATAGATTTCCGTTTCCATCACCATTGATTTCAATGGTGACGGATCCGGTGCCGATGGTTTCAGTTTGTCTCCGTTGTGCAAGGTTTCCGTCATTTTGACCGGATGAATACCGTAGTCGACTGCTGTATTCATCCCGTAAAAACGACGGAACCCTTGCACAACGGAGACAAACTGAAACCATTGGCACCGGATCTGTCACCATTGATATCAATTGTGATGGAAACGGAAATCTATGGATTCAGTTTGTGTCAGTCAGGGCTCTGCTCCGAAGGAAAGCTCAGTCGAAACGGAGCCCTGACGCAGATGTGAAGGAAACCTTCGCTGCACAGATTTTACAGGTGAAACATGAGAAAAAAAATAATTGAAAGACCGTAGTTATATGCATAAAAAAAGCATGTGGTTGCTTTAAGATGGACGTGATACAGGTAAATTTTGTGGCCATATTACGGATGCAACAGCCGGAACTCCCGTGGTTCATTAGAACCGGAGTTAGCGCACCATTGGCATCTTTAGTGCTCTAACGGCGGCTCTGATAAACTGTGCGTGGTCTGAGTGAGGCGTCTCTAATATGGCCGAATAAAAGCCTGTATTGCACTTGTCCTAAAGCAGCCATAGGGTTCCTTTAAATTCTGAAATATGTTCAATACACCTGAATAGAATCTGGAAAAAAAATAAAAATCCCACGCACATCCTTCAGAAACATTCTCATTCAGATGTATGGGGTTTTTTTCCGCACAAGTTTCTTCAAGGAACCTGCCAGGTGTAAACATGCCCTAAGGAGCCCCACACACGAGCGTGTTCAGTCTGTGATATACAGTCCACATGTCGGCCGCATTTCCCGGATCGAACACACTGTGGGAGCCGGGCTCCTAGCATCATAATTATCTATGACGCTAGGAGTCCCTGCCTCGCTGCGGGACAACTATCCCTTACTGTAATCATGTTTTCAATATGAGACAGTTATCTCGCAGTGACATCTAGCGTCATAGATAACTATGATGCTAGGAGCCCGGCTCCCTCAGTGTGTTCGGTCCGGGAAATGCGGCCGACATACGGACCGTATATCACAGACTGAACACGCTCGTGTGAATCCGGCCTTAGGGTGAGGCCACATGTAGTAGTTGCTGTCATAAAACGCATGCAGTTTTACCACAATGATGATGCAAACGGAAGCGAAGGTTTCCGTTTGACTTTCCGTTGAGGGGTTCCACGACGGAAACCTCCGACGAACCCTAAACGGAAAGCGAACGCTGATGTGAACCAACCCTAACATCCATGTGCTTGGCCAGAGATCAGTTTTCCTCTTTACATGACTGATGTTCTAGTAAAACACAGTTGTTAAAAGAAATAAAAATAAAAAATGCATCTGGAACACATTCACTTATTCAAAACTAATGATGTGTGTAAAATTTGACAACAATTATTTGTGCACATTATGACAGGATTTGTCTTTTCCCGCAGATTAAATATTGAAGTCCTTCATTTGCTTTCTGGAGGATTGGAAGGTGAGTGTTACTTGTGTGTGAAATAGTATTTGAGCAAGATTTTAGAGTTTCAAGTTGGACCCTAATTGGGGTTGTTTTACAGCCGCGGACATTTAAAAGTTTATGTAACGTTGTTGTCAATTTTAGGTCTGTTTTGCTTGTTTGTTGTTGCTGGTGTCACCCATGAACATTGGAGGAGATTAGGGTTCTCTTCACATTTGCGTTGTGGCTTCCATTATGAATGTGAGCCACAACGCTGTACTGTATTGCTTGATCTGAATGGCCCCTATTTACTTATTATCCGGTTCCTCTGAGTTTTGCTGTAGTTTTTGTTTTGACATAAAAATAGCACTGCTCAGATGTGACTGAGGCTCAAAACGGCAGTCTGAACATAGCCTAAGGGCTCATTCAGACGAGCGTATGTGTAGTCCGTGTGACGGCCATTAAAATAACGGCCGTCAAATGGACTCATGTACTTAAATGGGGCCGTTCAAACGTCTGTTGTTTCAATGGAGCGTATAAAGGGTCCGTGAAAAAATAGGACCTGTCTTATTTTACCGCATGCAGAAAAAAACAGGAAAAGTTCATGCGGTTATTGGATGACGTCGCCAGGCAAAATAGGAAGGGTGTACCGTCTAAATTCAAACATTATACTGACCTGATGAAGGGACCGGTACGGTCTCGAAACGCGTAGTCCACACGAATAAAGAGAGATTTACTGCATCAGTTCCTATTTTGCCTGGCGCCATCTCCCAATAACTGCATGAACTTTTCCTGCATCAAATTTTATCCCTGTGTTATAGTCGTCTTTCTAGGGCTCGCAGTAGGAGGCTGCCGGCACACATCGCTACACCGCTACAATACAGATCCACGACCGCTGCTCCCTCTGATGTGATGCCTATAACCAGAGAACAGACGGGTTGCTGGGTCCTGTGGTACCAGATGATAAGGATCATTGTACCTTGAACGACACTGTCCTTGAGGAGCTCCATTTTTTTCCCTATCTTCTCGTATTTTACTTTGTGTCACTCATTTTATGCCAACGCGCCCCTCATTTGTGCACCTCGGACATGAAAAACTGCAGGTTAGCTACGCTCGTCTGAATATAGCCTAATACTGATATTCTGTCCAAATGATGCACCAGTCCTTCCTTCAGGTCAGCGTGCTCCATATTCCTCAACGGGAGGCACACTGTGTTGAAGAATATGGTGCAGTCTTAAAACAACCCCATGTCTGACCTGGCGCTGTTTCCTGCCATTTTTCTTATCAGAAAGAAATGAATCGCAAGGAGTAAAGTCCTGATTAAATTTCCCAACACATTCAGATTTGTCTGGAAAAAGTGGCACAGGGGCTTATAAATATGACGCATGGCACTTTTTAACAAGATCTCCTTATCTTGTGATCTATGCGAGTGCATTCTGCACACACGTTCACTATTGTAGGATAACGCAGCCATACAGAAGAACATGTCAATATTAAATCTTTGCAAGGACATATTTCCGATCTCCATGTGTGATGTTGAACTCTGAAGGATATTTTGCAAAGTTGCTTCATTTTATTATTTTAGATGCATTGGAGCAATAATGATTGTCCCGTAGTGTGGGTTTGTTAAATTACTTGTCATATCTAGAGCAGACATTTGGCCATCGGCAGTTTTAACACGATCAGAGCTTGTATTATACATTGAGGTTAAATGTTCTGTCCTATAAATGGAAGGATTAGGTCAGTTCCCATTTAATGTACTGTTTGGTACATACCCTGAATGCTTTTCTTCTTTCCTCATCGTCTGGCCACTTAAAGCTGTAATTATTGTCTAGCTATAAAAAAAAAATAAAAAAAAAAAAATGGTTCCTTTTGAAGATTCACCTTCCATCCTGTCTACTAGATAATGTGCCACTGGCACTGTCAAGTTGTGATGACTTTCCAGTAAGACGTTCTTTGATGTTTCTTGCATAAAACGGCTTTTCTTCCACCGGCTGTATTTTAACATAAGTTTTGTATCATGCAACTTTAGTGTATTTCCAGAAATGATACCGGTCAGGGAATGTGTCTACATGTGTTTGTAACGCCGAAAATAAAATAGAAATATTAGTAGTGTATTCTAGAGCACATGGCAGGATTACGGTTATATAGTACCTCTGTGTGCCTCCGTATACTGGAGATATTCTCCCCTAGAAGGATTGCATCTAGGGAAGAATACAGTGCCACACAATATGTTTGGCTATATTACGACAGAAAAAGCCTCCGTGTGAAATGGGAGGCATACGGAGATACAGTAGAGGCCTCTTTCGCCTCTATTGCAGCCCTATTAATTACGGCTCTGTACATAACGGGCTGTAATACACCAGTGTGCGTGTACCAGGGGGGCTTACTGTAGAGGCGTTTCCTTTTCTTGGTTCACAAAATGCACGATCTCGTTCTCTTCAATAAAGTCTATTTTTTATTTATTTATTTTTTTCACATCTTGGGTTATCATAAGATTTGATGACATTCTACAGTAGTGTAGAAAGGCAGCTTTGTTAGACACTCAATGCTCTCCTTTGTGTTTGGCGTATACAGCTGTAAGTGTAGACAGGGCGCCATGTAAGTAAACTCAGGATCTAAACTCAGTAACTTTTTCGAATTCTCCTGATATTGGGCTGTTCTGCGTACACATAAAAGCCAGTTTTACAGAAGTATCCCCCTTCCTCCTTCCTGTGCGCAGGTACTAGATGCTCTGGTCCAAATAAATGTTCTGCTTGATTCTCCTAATATGTGGACAGACCAGATTGTGTTCCTCTTATGAGCCGTCACTGACATTATACCACATGCAATATCTGAACCATTCAAATCAACCTGGACTTTTACTTGTTTCTTTACATGAAACGTTTGTTATGTCATATGTCATGGATCAGTGGGGGTCCGGGCGCTGAGACCCCCCCACTGTTGCTGAAACGAAGGTGCAGAAGGTGCTGAGCGCTTTGCTCCTTTGGCTGTGATCAGCCCTCCATGGCAAGCTGAAGGCGGCTCTCGTAGATGTTCTATGATCTGCAGCCTGACCGGGAGCGCCGATCACAGCCAAAGTAGCAAAACGCTCAGCTGAGGGCTTCTGCACCTTTGTTTCAGCAACGGTGGGGGAACTTGGCACCTAGACCCTAACCGATTCAGACCTTTGATATGTTTCTATGACATATCAAAAATTTGATGAAAGTGTAGTTCCTATTTAAATATGCCATTCTTCAATTCATATCATAAGTAGCGACTTATAGAGGCTGTCCCATTAAGTCCACCGCTGTCTGTGCCCTGTTAGGGCGTTCAATGCCGCACTTCCGCAGACAGCTGGTTACTCTGGGTTTCAGCTGGCGAACCCTCGGTCATTAACTAATCGCTGGTGCATCCTTATTGAGCAGAGGGTTTTCCAGATAGCTAATTTCCCTTCATCTACAGAGACTTCAATTGGTTGAAGGAAAAAACTTCTTTAAAAAGGCACTTCACTTTGAACAAACTTTTCATAAATTAATAGTACAAGCGAATATAATAAACTTTTTTATAAATATTTTATAATAGAAAAATGCATCTTCAAGCTTATCAGGCTCCCTCCTCTAACTGTTTAATCATCCCCGAGTTTACTGCTAAATCTGTCTCCTCAAGACAAACTACAGCTTACTGAGGGATCAGGTTACAGCTGCCCATAGAAGTCTATCAAGAGGGGAGAAGGGAGCAGAATGAGAGCAAGAGCGAGGCAGAGAGACACATGCTGCTGCAGCTTCTAGTAAGTGTTATATCTCACCTCACATCTCATTTACAGCTACACTGCTCATTACTGCTGTATAATCTCCTCCATGATACTGCTGTTTCTGAGGGTGTTCTACAAAGAGATAAGAGAGCAGAATATTTTCTTCTCTATGTGCAGTGTATGTCAGATATGATAGCAGTTAGGCTCCACCAACTATCTTCGGGAAAACTGAAAATTAGAGTCTGCAGAGGAGAAAACTGCAAAAATTGCATGTATAAGTCCTATAATGGTCAGACAGTGTTATTCCTCATGTACATACATATGACCGCTTATTCTGAAAAGTCACCTGAAACGACGCGTACGCTTTCAATTTATTTGCCCTGTTCAGCCTTTTGATTTTGCAAGGATAAAATATTGCTTGTTTTTGTTAGGGAGGACCTGTATTTTATTGTACTGGGGACAGAAACTTAGAATAAACTGTGTTGGTTTCACTAAAAGCAGCAAATCTCTTCCCATTTTTATGAAGTTCTTTGTGGCCTCGTCTGCAGATTAAGGGTGTCTACATAGGAGAGCTGACGTGTTCTGACAGAAGGCTTGGCAGTGAGATGCTGCGTCGTTTAATAGGCTTGTGTGTTGCTGTGATCTCTATTAGCCGGATAACCTGGCAGCTATTTTTTTGGACTCTTTTTCCAAGCTGTGTGTGCAGTGACATTTCCAGCCTTGTACTCGAGCGTCTCTGCCTTATGTGCAGAGATGACTGCTGTTTTTTTTGTGAATTCTGAAAGGATACAGCTTTTTCCCAGCACGTTTCTAAATAGATTTAGGGTAACATTTTACTTTGCAAGAATGTACCCTTTAGGGTATGTTCACACGGCGGGGGTCCGTAACGGCTGAAATTACGGGGATGTTTCAGCCTGAAAACATCCCCGTAATTTCAGCCGTACCGGCATGTGCAGGCGCTTGAACGCCGCGTCAATTACGGCCGTAATTAGCGCTGCTATTCATTGGAGTCAATGAATAGCGGCTCCAATTACGGCCAAAGAAGTGACAGGTCACTTCTTTGACGCGGGCGTCTATTTGCGCGCCGTCATTTGACAGCGGCGCGTAAATATACGCCTCGTGTGAACAGACAAACGTCTGCCCATTGCTTTCAATGGGCAGATGTTTGTCAGCGCTATTGAGGCGCTATTTTCGGGCGTAATTCGGGGCAAAAACGCCCGATTTACGTCCGTAAATAGGCCGTGTGAACATACCCTTACACTGTTTTCTATGATGGAATAGATTATACTATAGGTAATAGAGGTGACGTAAAAGGTGATATATACCATCTGTGACTTAGGATCTGTTTGTTACACTTTTTGGGTTTAGATTCGGCATATACTCTAGGATAGTCTCCCAACATAAAACCTTGGCGTATACAACTGTGTACCATAAATTTGCATATGTCGTCCATAGGCTCCCACGTTAAACCTATAGTGCACATATATGTGATAGTGACATAATCCAGTCAGAGCGCAGCCTTTTTTTCTTAAACTTTGCTCTATGATTGGTTTCTGTAGACAACAAGGCCGTTTCCTTTTTCTGAAAGAAATGATTAGGCCCCCATTCGCACACTGCAGAAATTGCACGGTTTTAAAAATTTGCCGTATTTCTTATATGTCACGGATTTATTTAACATTTTTGCCATGGATTTCACCCATTATAATGAAAAAGGTGAAACTGCAGCAAAATACGTCTGAGACACATGTAGATTTTGCTGCAAATTTAAAGTCTATTTCTGCAGTGGAAATTTTCTGCTGCTTATAAACATGGTGTTGGTGTTGGTGAGTTACTTTACCATGTGTGCCCATTCTGTTTGCCAAAATATGGGCCTTCATTGTCTATTATTGGGAGTAGTGGTATATATCTAGTAAAACCTATGAGAATTTTTAGACAGAATATGGTACCAGCTATATACTGTATGTTAGTGTTTCAGGTGAATCTTCACAGTGATCAATTCATTATCTTCTAAGTATGTGGGGATCGTTCTATAAATGACCCTTGACTTCTCTGAGGACCCCTGGATCTTTCCCCAGCAGACAAGCCCCCTTTTATAATTATACTTACTACAGGGCAATAGCCCACCTAGGCCTTCACTGTACGACTAGACTTTCTCCCTCTTCGTATTGCCCTGACACCTGTTGGTTCTCGACACTTTACTGGTTGTATGATTGGTTTGTTATTGCACTTATTCAACACATCATGTTTAACCAGTTACATTTGTTTTTTCTTTACCTTTAGGCTTGGGTTACATGACGTCTTTTTTGTAGCCTGACTTTCAAATTTTAACTATCGAACAGCTGCAGTCTACAAGAGTGAATTGGATTGCATGCATCCTCTAGACTGCAGCTGTAGTTCAGTAGTTAAAATTTGAGTCTCCATGTAGCCCCAGCCTTATTGAGAGCTCGTGTCTCACCGGATTTATATATATATTTTTTGCATTACTCTAGTTCTGAACTTTGATACTTTACGATTCTCCTGACGTTACTTTGTGTTACTCCTGTTGTTTTCTTTGTTACCAGAGCAGCTGATTCCACTTATCCAGCATTCCCAAACTAATATATCCCAATAAGGTGTAATTCACATAACCGTGTTCGGTCTGTGATATACGGTCCGCATGTCGGCCGCGTTTCCTGGACCGAACACCTTTCAGGGAGCGAGGCTCCTGGCATCATAGTTATGTATGATGCTGTGAGTCACTGCCTCTCCGTGGGACTACTGTCCCATACTGAAAACATGTTTCAGTACGGGACCGTATTACTGCGGGGAGGCAGAGACACCTAGCGTCATACAGAACTATGATGCCAGGAGCCTCGCTCCCTGAAAGGTGTTCGGTCCAGGAAACACGGCCGACATGCAAACTTATATCACGGATCAAACACTGTCGTGTGAATAAGGCCTTAAGCTAATGTCCCCAACTTTTTTATTACCTCAAGTACTGCTTTCAGATATAAGACGTATATAGATATATAAAACCGCTGGAACTCTGCACTCGACGAGGTACAGGTATTTACTCTGGTTAATCCGTAGCAATAATTCATTATGACTTGTGTCTTATCTCACATTTCAGCATTTTACAATGTTCTTCTCAATCATCCAGGTTCATCATCATCATGTCTGACAAAAGTGAACTCAAAGCGGAGTTGGAGAGAAAGAAACAGCGTTTGGCTCAGATAAGAGAAGAGAAAAAAAGGAAAGAAGAGGAAAAGAAAAAGAAGGAGGTAATGCATTTCTACTATATCGTTTCTCCTTACTAAATCATCTTGAAAGTTTTCTACGTCAGATGTCTTTTTCTGCAGGTCATGTTGGTGCGCCGCTGTTGTATCCAACTCCTTTTTACTGCCTTTACTTATCTGTAAGATAGGGGTCCCTGTAGTCAGACTATACAGTTTGTAGTCTGTAACCATGGAGACACATGGCCTGAATAGATGGGTGATTACCCACAGATTGCATGTGGTCTCGAGCCACCAGTTGCCCACCCCTGGTTTAAACAGACTAATTTAGATTGATATTTGTCTAATTGATTTGACCTTTTCTACTCACTTCCGCAAAAACAATTAGTTACAGCATGTCCTCAAGTGAGATTGTGCCTGGAAAATAATGGTGTGGGTGTGGAACATATGAGTAGGTGGTAAAAGAAACAGCCTAAGCATTCAATGTGCGACAATAGAAATGCATTAATACAGAAAATGCACATAGTTATAGCTGCCAGGCTTCTAGATTGTACAGTATTGTATCGATCTCTTGCTTTTATTGTTATATATTTCATATGATGGTTGTACACTAAGAACCAATTGTATACTGCATAGTTGGAAATGTTAGGCTTTGGTCCTCCAGGGTAGTAGTCATAGTTGCTCAGAAACTAACTCTAGGACCGTCAATAAATATGCGAAAAGTATTTACAAAAATATCAAGATACCAGCAAAAAAGTTTACATTATTTTGCATGCAATTTTATTGTAACATTTTTTTGAATAATAAGTTATTATATGGACAAAGTCACAAGTTTCATTGTTTTACTACTAAGCTGTAATTATTGATGCCTCCAGCAGGGGGTGCCAAACACTTAACATTTGATAAAACACAAACAATGATTGTCATAATATTCATATCGATCATTAAATAACTTGCAAAATACCCATGACAATGTAAAGTATTCTAGACACTGCTCTTCCCCTCTTTACCAAACTTTTGGAAGTGGGATTATTTATCGTATTTTCATATACCGTAACTTAATTTAATCAACTGGAAATGAAAGGGTCTGGACAAAATAAATTGCACAGAAAAATTCTTTAAGGCATATGTAGCAAGTTCATTTTATTTTCGGCTGTATAGTACAGGTTAGACGTTTAAATTGGTCAAGTTTTAGTAATCCAGTCCACCAGGGGAAGAATAAATGCATGTTTTAGATAGAGCACTTGTTATAGTCTATGAACATTTGCCATTTTTTCTGTTAGACTGATCAGAAGAAGGATGTTGCCCCTCCACAAGAAGAGTCTGACTTGGAGAAGAAGAGAAGAGAAGCTGAAGCCTTACTCCAGAGCATGGGAATCACCTCTGAGCCCCCGCTGGGTAAGGACCCTAAAACTTACACGTGACTGCATGCTCACTTGCATGCTTGCTTGCTTGCTTCATGGTAATGCTGCCTGCACAAACTTCATACAGTACCTGCCCTACCTTGATTAAAATGCAAAATAAACTTCAATAAAACATTACATTGCAGTATATAGCTCAGCCAGTACATTGTCATGATTATGATCTAATCACAATCCCTTAAGGTTTAATATAAAAGACTGCCTACCTTTCCCAGAAATTAAGGGTTAATAGTAGTTATCATTGTCAGACATGAAATCAAAGCAACTGTGTATTTTATAATGTTATCAGAGAAGTTTCACTTGTATCTTTTTTTATTAAATCTGTACTAAAGTAATATTCCTTTAATAGAGCAGTAACAAAGTTGTCCCTTTCTAGTGCTGAAATTAAATAGGACCCCAATAACAAAAATATCTCGCCTGTAAATTCTGTTTAACCTTGATAATAGATGATTATAGTCGCTTTCTGGGTCACCACCAATATGGCCGCCATTGTTGCTCCCACCCTGCTTTTACTAAGGTCCTGAATCACCAATTGGCCCAATTTGAAACTCCCCCCCACCCCCCAACACGACTATGTCACTGTGTGGCAAGACATATTTTCTGGGAAAAATATAGAATTAAATGGGTTTTGGGAAGTATACCGACCCCTGGGACTCCCACTGATAGGCAGAAGAAGGGGCCACGGGTGCTCTCTGCAATACAGCGGCCCCTTAAATGCTTATCCGGGCACAACGACTTGTCCATATCTGCAGTTGTGCCTGGTACTGCACCTCAGGCCCATTCACTTGGATAGAGTGCTGTTGACCCTTCATTTTGCTATAAACTTTCAATGTAAACTCAAGGAAAACCGCTTTTAAGAAAGTCCATTTAGTACTTTAAACTCTGTTTATTTTTTTTCATTACTGAGAAATTGTTCTTTAGATCTTAGATTTTAGCTTTACAAAGCGAGATGAAAATTAGTTTTATCCTGTAGTAATCTGTGTAGGGATAGTCCCTTTTTTGCCAGGTGTCTCCAGCGTAACCAGCATTAATTGGTTTGTTAGTGATGTCCTATTAGTGAATGGACTGAGGATGAACGGAGCTCCGCAGGTTGTCCACTAGGGATTAGAAGGCAAGTGACTGGGAATAGGCCAGCTCTTGTGAACCCGCCACATTTAATTTCCCCACACTGCTAATCTGTCTCCTCTTCAGATGACCTAAATACACGGTCAATGTGGCTGGGCCTACTGCGAACAATGGAACAGTTGGGAAGTGCAGTAATGTATAGTGTTCGGTCACAGCGACTGTTCCTATGTTTACATTTCTAACTATTTTTGGCTGCCAAGTTTACACATGGAGATCATTACAGGCAGGAGAAGTTATCTGCTAATTTAATGTAAGCATTCGTTTCCTATTGAATTATAACTTTATTTTTCTCATTGAGACTCGTGCCTTTGATATGTGTGGTAGTAATACAGATATTGTATCATATTATAGTGAGCTACATGTACTACACACTATATGTAGTTATAGAATATTTTGCCACTATACAATCCAGGCGCTTCATTTCCCGCACCAGTGGAGATTACAGTCTGGTTTCCCTGTCACATTGAATAAGGTACAAGCAGGACCCCCCCCCCCCTCCATAATAGATGAACTCCCATACACACAATGAGGCTCATATACATGTGACAAACAATAGCAGAAATACATCAGAAAACGTATTGCATCATTTCGTCTATAAATATTAACATTTCCACCAGTTTACAAATATAAACCTTTTTACATATCAAAAATGTGGTACTCCTAGTTTTTTAGCGCTTGTACAACCAGTCGTTTGTCCTAAGTTTTCCAATATACAGACGCACATACAGCCCCGATTGTTGGCCGACAGTCCCATGAACCGGACTACCGAAGGGTTTGTGCTCACTTGTATTAAGAGATCTATTCTGGGTGTGAAATTATCATCCAAAAGACACTTTATACACGACCCCCTAATTTTTTCACGGAGCGTATGTCTGTTGCGTGAAGATCACCGCATGTTCTATTCTTGTCAGTTTTTGCAGACTACACTCGCCCGTCAACGTCTATGGTTGCGTGAAAAAAATGGATCGCACACGAAACCACACTGACTAAATACAAACATTCATATGTATAAAAAAACGAAACAAATCAAACAGGCTCATGTGAATAAGGCCTTAGGTCATGCCCAAGCAGAGACCGTAATCCCATATCCTTTTCCGAGTCCATAGTAAATCTTCTTCATCATCAGCGGGTATGTATAAAATACGGTTTTGGCATTTATATCTGACATTTTGGCAGATGTGATATCTGTCATGTAAGATTCCAGATCTCATTGGAAACCTTTTGTTTTCTACAGTTCCTCGCTGTTCGTTTTCGTACCATTTTTCTATGCATTTATTTTTAAAGACTCTCCTCCCTTGCCTGCGTTGCCGGCCACAAATGGCCGAGGTGATGAACTTGGAGGTCAAAGCCTTGTCACGTTTCCAGAAACACTTTCTTGTATTATTATCTAAGCCTGCGGTGGGGAACTAATCTTCTCATGCCTCATTATGCTTCCACAAGGCGTTTTCTCTTGTTCAGATTACATGCTTTAAAAGGGAGGAGGAAAAGGGATTTAAATGTAAATGATTTTGTAAATCCCATGTAACCTGTCAGCACTTCTGAAAGAATATAGAAAGTCTTACTGATGCACGCGGCACCTCCTTTCTTTCAATGGGGGATTCTTGAACATAAAGGTGATTCCTGGCGATTCTGCATCTTTGTATCCCCCTATTAAAACCCTATACACACGCCTGCGACTCCTGCAAGGGACAAGCCCTACTAGGAGTCCATGTTTATTTGTCTTTAGAAAAATCGAATTGATGAATTGCTGCAATTGACTGACTGCTGAGTCTGTAATGATAAATCCTGCAGATTAATAAATAGTTTTAAAAAAAACCACTCATTATCAAAGGATTTATATATTTGGTTGCAAATGACACAGAGTATATCTTGTTCTATATTATTCAGCACAGAGAGCGTTAGGCCAGTTCCACATCACCATAATACCTCACCCTCTACTTAGATCACCATAGGATTCTGTGTGGGAATCTGGCCTTGGGGTCAACCCTTGCAACCACTTGAAAGATTACATTGTTGAATTGCATATATATAGCCGCATCCTTTTATGATGTTCTGGCCGTGTACCCCCTTTAGCTGCGGGAGCAACCCGCCAGTAACATTGATGACTGCAGACATGTCAGGAGTATAGGCAGTAGTTTACCGCTACTTGTAAGGCTGGATTCACACGAGCATGTTCGGTCCGTAAAGGACGGAACATATTTCGGCCGCAAGTCCCGGACCGAACACACTGCAGGGAGCCGGGCTCCTAGCATCATAGTTATGTACGACGCTAGGAGTCCCTGCCTCGCTGCGGGACAACTGTCCCGTATTGTAGTCATGTTTTCAGTACGGGACAGTAGTTCCACGGAGAGGCAGGGACTCCTAGCGTCGTATATAACTATGATGCTAGGAGCCCGGGTCCCTGCAGTGTGGTCGGTCCGGTACTTGCGGCCGAAATACGTTCCGTCCTTTACGGACCGAACATGCTGGTGTGAATCCAGCCTAACCTGTCATGGGCTATGGCTATACTGTGACTCTGCGTGCAACTTTTCTTATTCCCTGTGGGGAAAACGTTGCAGGTTTACAATCAAAGTCACATTGGATTTGCATGTGATTTGTAAGACTAGACAGGGGCTAACGTAAAACATCCTGTAGACTAACAGAGGGAAAATAGCAACATTTCCAATAATAATATATTCTATTTTCTTTTTACTATACAGATTTCCTATAGAGTGGCCCACCCCAAAAAAAAAAAGATACTGCACAGTATACATTTTATTTTAATATTGGGGCCTATGTATGATGTATGTCACTGTGTTAAATACGTTGGGGCTTTATTTTTGGTGCATACATCAGGATATCTTTCAAGCGTGTATCCCGAATCATGCCCCTAAATACAATGTCAGCATAATTGTTGACAATATAAATCCTCCATTTAATATGTATTTCTTAATGGGGTTTTCCAGGAATTATAAAAAAAACACCAATATGGCCCATGGATATAAGGCATATTTGTGACATTATGCCCAAGTGATCACATGGCATTATCACATGACCACATCGTTCATGGGCTCCATGTGACCATTTGGACTTGATATCAAAAGAAAGCGTTACGTATGTGGCTGTGTCTGGTACACGGCTTAGCAGGGGTATAATTATTATGCATTGTTTTAAATTGTTGTTCTGGGCAAAACCTTATTATTATTTTTTATTTTTTTACCCAGACTGTGTGCTTTCCCAAATCCCATAAACTTGTCAGGGCTTTCAGGGAGTTAGCCTATATTCACACAAGGCAGATTTGCACAGATTTCACACAACTGTCCCATTCATCTAGACGACGTTTCCAGAAATTCATGCACATGCTGCAGAAACAACACCATTTAGATGCATGAAACAGATTTCCAGTCGCAGACATTTCTGTAATAAATCGTTTGCGTGTGAACAAAACCTTAGCGGGAAGGATGCAGTTCCGTATACAGCGTGTGCTTTCTGTGATCCAAGTGCTCAGGAGTTCAGTGACTACTAACATTATGGATATCCTAATGTACACAGATCCTCGTTATGTGAGAGGCTTATTTTACCACTAGATGGCAGTACTGGTCTAAATGTATTGGATAGCTGTATTTGGCCAAAAGTCACAGTCTAAGTAATAAAAAATACTAAATAATCCTAACTAAGCATATTATTAAAAGCCTAATAGTTTACCAACATTAAAGTTAAAGGTTTAGAGGGATATATATATATATATATATATATACACACACTAATAAGTGAAATTACTTTCTAGCAAATTGGCTAATATATGATGGGACACAGGGACTGATGCGAGTGATGACAAGCCCTGTACAGACTAAAGAGAGATAAGGGCTAGTTCACACTTGAGTTTTATGGCGCTGTTTTTGACTCCAAAACCGCAATGGAAACCACGCCAAAGAATGCCCAAAATCGCGAGAGGAAAAAAACGCTTGTGGGATAAAAAGCGTCATGCTCTTCCACGTTTCCATCTCCTTCCTCCCATTGACATCAACGGGAGGCAGAGAAAGCGATTTTTGCAGCGTTTTTTTTTGGCCGCAGCCAAAAAACGCCGCAAAGAAAGTTCAATCATGTCAAAATCTACTTCAATTCCTTTAGGAATTTTTTGAGGCAGATTTTTCGGTGGGCAAAAAAAACTCAGTGTGAACATGCACACGAATGCATTTGTGTGTGTGTATATATGTGATATATATATGTACAGTGGTTAATTATATGCAGGATGAGACACTTGTAATTGAACATAATTTATTCCTGCGGCTGACTTTCAGTAAGGTGGAGGGGAGGGTAAAGTATGGTATAGATTTCCTCTGAGCTCTGGCATTGTGAGAGACAACTGAGAAAGTGTAAGACTCAATTCCATTAGCATACAGATGGTATTAAAAACCAGTGTATTGCTATCCCTCCAACACTGACATGTAGGACTGGAAATCCATCCGTGGTAAGACAAAGAAAATATTTTAAACAATATATAAAAAGATGTAATAATCGGCTCCTCTCCATATATTTATTTGTCAAAAAATCTTACTATTGTCCAGTGGCCAACTGATAAAAATTGGGCTGGAGTAAAAGCTACATGCATTGGGATAATATAAATAGACATATATTGGGATCATGTATAAATAGACATGGACAGATTTAGCCAAATTGCTTAAAAGTAAAACTGGCCTTGTTACCCATGGAAACCAATCACAATGCAGCTTTCATTCATCCAGAGCAGGTTAAGAAATGAAAGCTAAGCTCTGATTGGTTGCTATGGGCAACGAGGACCGTTTTAGTTTTGTTGTCTTTTTCAATGGATACAGGTTTCATTCAGCACCAGATACGTGTGCGCTGAATACAGGATCCGGGTACAAAGCAGCAGTATCTTTAAAAAGTAAAAAAAAAAATTTTCTAAAAAGTATTTAGAAAGTTGCAGTTTTTTATTTTTTTTATAAAATGTATATTTTAAAGGTGTACATAGCTTTTAACGTTTTTGTTGGAAGTTTCCAAAACTGCATATGGTATCCTAAACTGCTTCTGTGCATATAGTGCAAGCATTTAAGCACAATTTTATAGTCATTATAGCCATTAAATTACGTTTCTCACCACCAACATATTTTCTTTAATATATGAGCCCATTTATGTTAATTGCGCTACATTTCTGGCAGTGTTTAGATTGGCAAGCTGTGAATTTCTAGTTGCTTTGTGATGGCAAAAGACAGCATGGCAGAAGTGGCATCAAAGAGCAATTCATTCATAATTCTGTATAAAAAACGATTGGCTACAAAAAGAACAGAAGGCAGGAACAAGAAATACGATTGCCTATAAGATATCACTGAGCATTACTGAGTTAATTAAGTTTCAAAGTCGCGATTTTGGCATAATTTATTTACACTTAAAAGTTGACATAACGGTCTCGTAACCTGCTACTTTATATGGGAGAGCTACCTCAAGAGCCACTTTAATAATTACAGTAGCTAATGGCATACACAGTAATTCCATAGTTTAATATCACCATTGTTGCATCCGTTAAAGGGGTCGTCCAATCAAAACAACCCAGCGGATGTTCTCAGATCTGGCTTCTGTTTCCCCCGAGTAAACGGCAAATCTCTCTGGAGGAAGTTGCAGGGAGCTATACGTAGTACAATGTAGTAATATATGCCATCTATTCAGCAACAATGTAATACGGGGAGCAAGTTCCGTTGTTTTGTTAATGGCTCTCCACTTTAGCTAATAGAGGGGACAAGGGGACAACCTGGTTAGGGGGTCACTTCCATGCCATCCATATGTCGTAATAGGACATGTGGAAAGGGGTTGTTGTAAGCTCTTCACGTCAGAGCACTTAGTTGGAGGTATACATCAGGGGTATTCCCCGACGTACACCTCCAATGTAAAGCTCCAAAGTATGCCACTGTATAGCCATACAGTGGACATGTCACCCATTGGCCAAAATGTAAAAAAAAAAAAAAAAAAAAGTATACTGCTTGGTGTACTTTTTTTTTTTTTCTTTTTGCAGTGGCCGACTATAAAGGAAAGTGCAGCGTGCTGTGCTTTCCTATACAGTAGAGAAAAAGTATTCCTACGCATACCACCTCAAAGTAGGCCAAAACGACACTCTCTTTGCCTCCGTCTGGTGAATGGGGATCGGGTGTTGACCTGTCATTGAAGATCTATGCCGGGAGGACCCCCACGTATCCCTCTGATGTAAGGTTGCAATGTATTCCACTTTTTGGCATACATTGGGATACGTCACCCAGGGAGTCTGGCCTACGCAAGCTCTTGAAATCACTGTCCATATTTAGACTGTGACATCAGGAGCTTCCCTAGGGCCTGTGTCTCCAGGCAGAGGAAGCATCAAGAATCATTCTGCCTGGGAACTCCGGCCCTGGGGAAGCTCCTGACATCACTGTCCATATATGAGCGGTGACGTCAGGGTCTTCTATAGCGCTGGAGTCCTGGGCCGGGCGGCTATGCAGGACAGTTATGTCACTGGATCTTGTGGCAGATTTTGCAGGATTTCTCAGGTTGAAATAGCATTGTCTACACCGCTATTCCATCCTTCAAAAGAAAGGTATATCAACCCGACGGAGGCCAAAAGGACAATCTTTTGGCCTCCAGGCTAATGTATCTCTAAGGACACGGAGCTTTCCTGACGTACCAGATGTACGTAGTTCATAAACTGATGTGAAGAAGGCCAATATTCTTTAAACTAGCTCCATAGGCACATAACCAGATCTCTGCTACACTGTCCTATGCCATGAAAGCAGTTCTGCACTTCATGTACTTTTTATGTACTGAACAGTATTTCATTCGCTGGTTTCAGTGGAGTCCTATACACACAAGATGCATATTTGCCCATAGATCCTAGTGGGAATACACGGGTATCCTCAAGCCAAAAACCTACAATTTGCAGCTGCATTTGTTCCACTATAAAGCACTTCAGCATGGCTTTCCTATACAAAAGTGTACACCGGCGTAAAAGTATATTCCAATCTGTGCCGACAATGGTAGAAAACATTGTTTGGCTGCTAGAAATGTAGCTCGGAGCAGAACGATCAGGAAATCTATTTTGGACTGGTTTGTGGCCCCGGTATTATCACCTTGTTCTGTTGCTGTCCTACCAGTGAAGACTTGGGCTACTGTGTATATAGGGACAGTGAGACTGATTAACTTTACAGTTGGTATTAATTACAAAAGAGACATTTGCACGTAAAGTTCAAGCTTCTCATAGGAAGGGAATGTCCTAAATCTTCCTCATCACTCTTCATTCTTCTCTCCCCTCTTTGTCACCAACATGTTATATGCAGATGCATGAATAAGCCAGCATGTGAATGGTAACTCTCTCTCTCTCCCCTTCTTTTTCCCCATTCTTCATCTCCATCCACGTACATTTTGGTTTTGTTACCTATTTTGTTTCTTTATCAACCCTTCATGTTAACTTTGATTTGGAAACCTCTTAAGCGGTCCAACCCCTGCGAATAGTAACAGAGGATACGTGTCTGTTTCACTATTTAGTCCCTCCGCCAACGTCTCCTTCCTCTAAGTCTGTGAGCACCCCAAGTGAAGCTGGAAGTCAAGATTCCGGTGATGGGACAACTGGAGCCAGGTAAGCTATGATGCTTTGGTTACACTTTTAATAGTGATTTTACTGTTTTTGGGTTTTTTCAGCTCCATAGATCTAATGGATGATGGGTTATAGGTGCAGTACTACTTATAAAGTGTGCATTCCCGCAGTATCTAGATCAACACCAACTGCAGATACATTATAGTTGCTTCTTAGCCTCTCTTAAAATTCCTGTTTTTGTGGAATAATACATTCTGATCATCCAGTGACATGACCGCGTCAGGCTGTGCGCTTCATAATGTCTTGAATTGCCTTAATTCTTAAGGTATCATGTGGTGGTACAATCATCTAATGGTAGCACAGTCTTTGCTTATCAGGGTGTTTGACAGCCCCGGCAATCAAATAATTGTCCGGTCCTGTAATACACTGAAGGCCTTGGCCCGCCAGATTGATACTCAGGGCATATTGATGTAAACCGTGGTCCTCTATGAGCCACAGCCGCTATTCGGGTATATGGACAGGAATTGTCCTCGTGCACAACTCCTGTGAATAATTCCTATTTGATTGCCCTTTCCAACGATTTGTTGTATTGCAATATCTCTCCATTTATCCTCACTATCTTGCCATATATGGACAAATTATTTGCCAGGTTTTGTATAATATTTTACCTTTCAATTTGATTAAAGTATTATTTTATGTTTAGTATCGTTAAGTGCTGTATTATTTTATAGCCTTTGTCTTCTGTATAACTCTATATACTGTAAACAGCTGTTAGGGAAGCCATATAGCTGCTAAGGACAGGTTTCTCATCTCACATGTGGCATTGATATCGATATCACCTACCTGGCTAGCAGAAGTTTCAGTGTAGCACTAAGGGCCCGTGAAAGATGCTTTCAGAGTGATTCATTTAATTTTAAACTTCACCCTCCAATGACTCTTTAATACATGCATCTTTCATAATGGCACAGCTCCATTTATAAATCAAGTATGCTCCCCTTAGCTCTGAAGGCCCTTTTAAACAGGCAGATATTTGGCAGAGTGAACGAGCACCGATCGACAGTAAAGCATATCGTCAGATCAGCCCCTGTTTCCATGGGGAGATGTGCTGCCAACGAGCAACCATTTTTCTGGACACCTAAAAGATCCGATCAGCTGATAAATGAGTGTTTACTCTGTTGTGTTTACACAGGGCAATAATCTGGAACGAGTATTCGTATGAACGCTCGTTCGCCCGATCATTTGCCCGTGTACGAGGACCTTTAGGCTGGGTTCACACAGAGTCTTTTGCAGGAGGAAAATCTGCCTCAAAATTCCATTTGGAATTTTCAGGCATATTTTGCTCTGCCTGCACGCCGATTTTCGCTGCGTTTTTCGCCCGCGGCCATTGAGCAACGCAAGCAAAAAACGCAGCGAAATACGATTTCTCTGCCTCCCATTGATGTCAATGTGACGTAAGAGGCGTAAACGCCCGAAGACAGGGCATATCCCTTCTTTTTTCCGTGAGACGGTTTTTCCGCTCGCGGGAAAAAACTCCTCCGCCTCCCATTGAAATCAATGAGAGGCATTTTCGGCCATTTTTTGGTGCGCTTTCCGACGCGGTTTCTGCGTCCAAAAACTCTGTGTGAACTCCCCCTTAGGCTGCTGTTCAAGAGACCTTTTTTGCATGCTCTATGCAAATGGCAGACATCTTAAATTCGACTTATTAGCTGTTGTTCCTTTGTAAGTGCAGGGAGCTTGAGCAAATGGCCAACATCTAGAAGGCCTGATATGAGATTGTGGTCATATAGATCATTGACTCGTGACCAGGTCTAGAGATCAGAATTATTATTTTCTGAATTAATATCACAATATTAACAGAAGGAACAGGAGCTTTTAACAAATTGTCCCAATGACCGCCGTTTTATAATTTCAAAGTCCTCTTTCTGCAAGCCTTGTATTGTGGTGACAGAAATCATTTATATTAAAGGGTAACTAATCATTTGAAAATCTTTTGACATGTCATAGTGACATGTCAGAAGTTTTGATCGCTGGAGATCTGAGCACTGAGACTCCCACCGATCGCTAAAACTAAGCAACAGAAGTGCTCAGGGGAGCGATGTGCAGCTCCATTTCCGATCAACTTTCCTCAGTAAGCCGAGCTAGCGGTGTACGGACTCATAGACTTTCTAATGAGCCAGTACGCGGCTCTGAGGAAAGCAGATCAGAAACGAAGCGGCACAGTGCTCACCTAAGCGCTCTGTCTGGTTGCTTTGTTTTAGCGATCGGTGGGGGTCTTGTGCTGATCGACTCATACAATCGCTGGATTTATTAGTAGAAGATACCTGTTGGCTCTCAAGCTTACATTTAATAAGACTAGATCCTATGAAGCTTACTAACCTCCTGCATGTGCTTATTTTGCAGTTCCAGACCTGCAGTTACCAAGAAGTAAAGCATATTCCTTTTCTCTGTTATGTTTATTATGCTTTTCATTTTAGAAAACATATGTTACAATAGTGAAGAATACCCATAGATACAAAGAAAGTGTTTGATCTTTTTCTGATGGGATGCTATGTTGCCGTTGTCCCACCTACAAGACACATTTTCTGTTGCCCATTTTCTGTGGGTCTTGTCACCTAAGGAATTATATGGGATTATTTATTGTCATTACTTAATGTCAACTAAGAAGAGACCTGAGAAAGGGTTTGCATAAAAGGAACACGAATCCTAGAATTGACCGATAAAAGTAAACCGGAGACAAACTTGCCCGAACTGTTTTTCAATCTGTCTGATTTTCTGCATGTTCTTAAAACAAACCATCTTGTAGAAAAAATGGAATCCACTTTATTATTTCTAATTCTCTCCCTAGGTGCATGTAAACATTGCGGCCTCTGCTCAGCCTGTACGTGGTCCCCCTTCTCCCACCCCCATGCGTTGTACGGAGAACCGCTCTGTACTTCAGCCGTATGACCTCGTCATGTGGACATTAATAGTAATGGATCGACACTGAGTAGAAAAGTCATAAATGGCTAAAAAGACACAAAAACTGCGACATTTAAGCGGCTTCCGCCTCTATTGTCACTTTTCAAAAAGGTGGGTGGAGCTTAGCAGAAGGGCGGGGCCACCCATTACCCAACACATTTACTATCATTTATGCCAGAAACTAGCATACATTACAGCTGAAATCTACGCCCGCTCCTGGCCAAAGATGACAAATTTATTAAGATATGAAACGCCAGTCTCCATAAATTCCCCCCATACTGTATGGAGGTCTTCTATGTTTACAACATGGCTTGTATTATTCTAGAATTTTCCTGTAACATGATAATAGGGTTATAATGTAATTTTGGAACAATTCTATAAAACTATCTACATTTTAAAACTATTGTCCATAAACTACAAAGGATCATTTTTGCTGTCCTATCAGTGAACGTTTTATATCAATGGTTCGTGTGCACCGAGATACTAATCTAAATATTGATCTTTATGGACTAGTGCCTGCAGATCCATAAACATTAGTCTAATAGTTTGCACATTAATATTGTTGCATGTTGGAATTTACATTTGGTAACAACTTTTTTTTTTTTGTGCAGAAAACTCGGCGTGCAAATATTGTTTTGAGTAGAGTGATCCTTTAATTATACTAATGCGGTTACTTCACGACAAAAAATGAGCACATGGTTATTTAAAGACGCTAGTACGATGGCAGGGCTGTTACAACCAATCACGCTTCCTTAAAATACGGAGTAGTTGTCACTATAGTTATACCAATATAATTGATATATGACCATGGCGGCTCTCTGGCATGTCTAATCCCTGTGTAAAACAGCTACTGATATGTTTGTGTTGTATTTTTGGTGGGGTGAATAATTTAACCACCCAAGTGAGCAATATGTCCAGTGACCAGCTGGAGGGAGAGTTGCATCTTAAATGCTGGACGTCACTGTGATCGGTATGGAGTATCACCTTAGTTCAAGGGGCTTGTGTTTAATGTTACCCCTCACCCCACGGAGAACTTGAAAGGAAGCAACCAGGGCTTCCACCGCAGATCACGAGGGTTAAGCAGTTTTGCCCAGTCCTGCAGTCCCGTTGAATTTATATTCGATGTATGCTGGGTTTCACATGAATTGACACATATGTGCCTAAGGCTGTGGTTAACCCATAATTACAACCGTGTCACATCTTGGAAACACTATCAGTACCACATCCCAGTGGAAATGTAGATTGTTTCCTTACCAAAGAGCCGATGTGTTAGACGTCTTCCTGGAGCAATACTACCATTTCCTGCACATGTTTTCTGCTGTGGGCAATGTTACAAGATACCGATCATTCACACCCAACATGTACAAGTTCTGCTCAGGATCATGTGCCGTAGAGGGATCACATCTCAAAGTGGATGAGAAACAGATTAACAAATTCTCTGTGTAACTCAGAGGAGCCGAGCGACATCACAGGGAAAGTTGCCAACAATGGCTTTAGTGATGATGAAGTGCTAAGGTTTCTAAGTCCGTACCTATGCCAGGCTGTATACATATAGATTTTACAGTTTAATATATAATTAATCTGCTTATTAAATACTTTACTTATCGTATACTGATCTTAAGTTGAGCAAGTCTGCATACACAAATGTGACTTCAGAGCTGTAATCTTTTAGCATTTCTTGCTGTATTAATGTCTGGACAGAGCTTGTTTAGTGAACTTGCATTCTGGGATATGCAGCTTTTAAAGGGGTTTACTCACTAAGCTTATTTATCACCTATCCACAGAACAGGTGATGAATGTATGATGGCTGGGGGGCCCACCACTGGGACCCCCACCGATCACTAGAACAGGGTTCCCGACCCCCATTCCTCTTTACAGCACGATCACAGTAAGCAGGATTTTGAATTGAGTGGTGGTCGTACATGTGCGCTGCCACTCCATTCAATGTCTACAGGACCGATGGAGACTGCAATGTACAGCGCTTGGCTGTTTCGGGCGGCCCCATAGACATTCTTGTTATCGGTGAGGGTCCTGGTGGTGAAGGACAAGCTAAAGGACAAATTAACATTCCCAATGCAGCTCAATGATGGCTCTGTTCACGCCTCATTTTTTTTCCTGCCATCAGAGGTATAGGTTTGGAAGAATGCCTTGGCATATACCTCTGACAGAAGGCTGCGATTTACGCCACTGTATAGGCATACAGTGGCATACGTCTCACACTGTAAAGAAAACAAAACATATACTGCATGTTTTTTTTTTTTTTACTGTATCCCTCTGTATAGGAAAGCGCAGCAAACTACACTCTCCTATACAGTAGAAAAATTTATTTTTATGTGATTCCATACTGGCTGAGCGTATGCAAAAAAAAAGACACACTTTGTGCATACGCCAGGTGTATGGGGTGCTATGTATACGTTTAATGTATGTGCCTGCAGCTTTCTCGGTGCATATGTCAAAAGCATTCAAGTAGCGAGGTGTGAACAGCGTCTGTTTCCAGTAGCAACCAGCAGAATTGTGAATGCAGCTCCGGACTAAAATATAGACTAACTTTAAAGGCTATGTAAACCTTCTTTTTTTTTTTTTTTTTTTTTAAATAAAAAGCGTCAATCAGTGTGATTGGTGCAACTTTATAATTAGTTTTTATTAAAAAATATTTTTACTTTTTTTTTTTTAGATACAGCTGCTTTGTATTCTCTATGCAGAGCAGCTATATCGTTCGCTAAATTCTGTTCCAGCCTGGTCCGCGGGACTGACAGGGTTCAGTGTCAGCGGGTCCTGCTCGATGTGATGGATAACAGGTCAAAGTTCATAACTTAGATGTGATTGATAACAGGTGGATCCTGCATGTCAGAGACAAGGACCCGCTGACACTGAACCCGTCAGGTCCGCGGGACTGACTGATTCAGGTCTTGGTGAACGATACAGCTGCTCTGTATGGAGAATACAGAGCAGCTGTATCTAAAAAAAAGTTAAATTTTTTAATAAAAACTAATTCTAAAGTTTCACCAAACACACTGACCTTTTTATTAAAAAAAATTACCAACCCTTTCAAAGGTTTACATAGCCTTTAAGAACAATACAAAATAAGTAATGCAATGTATTTACACATTTATCCAACTTTACATATAGATCTTTATCAACTTTAAAATGGTGTTTACAGGTTGAATATATACTTTAACTCTGAATTTTTTTAGTGCTTTAAGATATTGCTGGGAAAAGCCTGTAACATGTTCTGCCCTTAGCTACACCTGTCGCCAGCCTCTCCACACTACCGTTCTCTTCAGCTAACTAGCTTGGCAGCATGACATAACCCATTGTGATTGCCTCTGTCTTTGGCGCTCAGCTAGGCGAAATCTAATGTATGATACAAACTGTAACTTGTATGTGAAATTGTGTAAAAGAAAACATTTTCACTTTAAAACCATTAGTGTTTTATGCTTATCTATGTTTAAAAATAAAAAGGGTCTTTAATCACCATAATCTTTAATTCCAATTCAATTCGTAATGGTTTATTTAGTTTCTAAATATAAATCCCTTGACGTGAAGAAAAATCCCAGTCTTCTCTCATATTGCTGTTTTCCAGATATGTTCAAAACATGCTGGATGCTTTATAGGACAGCTGTAGTCTATTTATACAAGGCAGACGTTTGAATACTTTTTTTTTCTTTTACTTTTGAAGATTTTTTACTAAAGTAAAAGAATAAAAGCTTAAAAACCCTTTAAATGGTTTTCAATGTAATAACGGAGATGTGGCCATCATTACATGACGTATTTTCCAGAGATTGCCACACCGCTTTCCAAGATTTATGAATGACGAATCTACCTGGTTATATGCACAGGATATGCCATTAATGTCCGATAGATGCGGGTCCCACCCCTGACCCCCGTCTTACCTTCTGTCGCTGGGCTCCAGCCAATGGCTGCCGAGGTGACCAGGTTTTCCAGAAGCAGTCAGACTCTTGATATCCTATTTCCAGAATTCCCATAGAAGGGAATGGGAGTTACTGAAACGGTGCAGCGAGCTTCTGAAATTTGGGAACTAAGAAAAATGTGTAGCGGTTTCTGGAACTCCCAATAACTTCTATGGAAGTTCTGTAAACAGCAAAAAACGCTCAACTGCTTCCAAAAAACCTGGTCACCTTGTCAGTCAGTCGCTGGAGCCCAGCGGCAGAAGATAGAACTGGTGTCAGGGGGCTCCATTCTGGAGATAGATGCAGTTCACGTAGGAGGGACCCGCACCCGTCGGCCGTTTATGGCATATTCTGTGGATATGCCATAAATGTTCGAGATGGGAATACCCATTTTTAAGTAGCACTCCAGGAAAAGCTTATTTAGCGGTATGCCTGGTACAGGGCCAGAGGGAGCGGTGCAGGACTCTTTCAACAGCACTAAAGAGGGAAGCTCCTGCTCTAGGTGTAACACAGTGTATCAGTCTTTTCTAGCGTGCTTGAGTTGATGTAATAATGGTAATAGACTAGAGAACCCTTATTAAAATAATTTTTAAAACAATTGATTGAATTTATTACCTTTTTAAAATGGATTTAAGGGTCCTTTTACACCAGCCAATTTTGGCCGTAACAACGCACGCCGATCAATGAGACCGCTTGTTGATCGGAACTTGTTTGTTCCTTTCACAAGAAGCTATAGTCACTAATGCATGGGGATGTTACTACGATTGTTCGAACCCATGCGTTACCATCATGTCATTCGATGAGGCTGAAATGAGTCGCACAGTAAAAGTCAATAGAAACTTGGTCAGAAGAGAACCCAGACTGAAATGATGCGTCTTGTACGACATGCTTATTTTTACTGTTACATGTACTTATGCAATTACTTAAAAATGGGGAGAAGTATGCAAAATAGCTTCCAGTGACAAATTCTAAGAAGATGTACAGGTCTGTGTTACCTCTGCCTTGTCCTGTTGTTTTTGTTTTGTTGTTTTTTTTTTGGTAGAAATTCTCCCATATATCCCCCATTGATTTGGCAACACCTATCTAGTGGCTCATTGACCTCTATTAGGAACAGAAGTCTAGAGCATGGTGAATGCGTAAGCACCGGACGCATAGTCTATTTTTTTTATTGGGGAAATTCCGCATCAGGTTGTGCTTATTTTTTTAATGATGGTCACTAACTGCATTAACAAATATCCCCATCTTCTTTGCACTAACTGCTATACAATATTTTGGTAGCTGTCTTTATGTAGTAGTTGTAACCACTTTGTTGTGTTTGCTTAACTAACTAACTTCTGACCTCTTCTGCTAATGCTGCGTGGTTGTCCGGCAACAAATCAGGACTCTGCACTGGGACACTGATCCGTCAGTTCTTCAGCTCCACTCTGACTCTGAACTGGGGTACTGCAACAATTTATTACTTACATTCTGCTATGTTATGTCATTTATGTAATAGTTTTATACTGTATTTTTAATATTGTCATGTATGGTAATGTGGATAGGAGTTAAAACACTTCAGCCATAATAAAAAATGTACTGTGGAAGACTCTGTTCTTCGCGTCGGAAGCTCTGTTATGACGGAATCTGCAACAGAGGCTCCTATCTGATGGGAGAAATAGCACAGCATTCCCGTCAAAACGACAGACCTCACAATGGAACCATATGGACCCCGTTCTAAGTCAATGGGGTCCATCTGGTAGCGTTGGTGTCCATCGTGTGACGGATCCGGCACTCCGTCAATTTTGTTATTAAATTGACAATGCAAATGTGAACCCAGCCTTCCTTATAATTCTACAAGAAACTTTCACAGCCTACAAAATAGTTGAAGAGAAGGAGTTCCCTGTAGCAACTAACCAGATTCCAGCTTTCTACAATGAAGTACAGGCGAAACAAATTAATTCCATGATCAGATTGTTTGCTATGGGCTGCCATTTTTATATGTTCTGTGACATCTATAAGATCATATCAAAACTGTCTTACCAAATAAGTGACCTTGTTGCCCAGAGTAATCAATCACAGCGCAGCTTTCATTTGTCTTGAGTAGTTCAAGAAATAAAAGCTGAGCTTTGATTGGTTGGTATGGGCATCAAGGCCAGTTTTACTATTCAATATTTTTGATACATGAGGCCCACATGTGTGCACGTCTTGTCTTAATAAAAAAATATATTTATTACTATTATGATTATTCTTAAACATTAATTTGCTAATTATGAATATCTACTATAGACGTGGTCCCTTAAAGTTGGGCATGGCCAAAATTACCCAAGTGGATTTTCCGCCTCGAGAGACTGTCACATATACAAAGGAGACACAGACCCCAATTGTCGCCCAGGAAAATGAAGGTAAATTATTTTTTCCCAACACCGTATTTAATGGCATTTTGATTTTTTTCTTTTTTTTTTCTTTTGTGGGTTTGTTTTCTTAAATCTTATGGGTTGCCTATTATTGCCGGTAAAAACAGCGCTCAAAAGGAAATGCTAGTTCCCTGTAATGTCATGGATAATTCAATCTCCTAAAATTGTACATGCAATGAAGAAAAAAAACAAAAACACCATGTCTGGGTCTGTATTTGGAATTTTGGTTCTTCTATTTACTCACACTTTTTTTATCCTATTGCCGATGATCATTTTAGATTTACATGCCACAGCGTTTCTTAAAAAATAATAAAATAAAGAGTGCATAACCCTTCCATGGAATCCTGGCAGTCAATGCTGGACCTGCTACTGGTAAGTGTTCATTTAGCAAGAACAACACGAGGGCATGAATACCCGCAGCTGTATTTTCTTCTATTCAGTGACACGTAAACGTTTTGGGCAGTTGCTTGGGAAACAGTGGCTAAAAAATATAAATCTAATTTCAGTGTCCAGGGGGACTTTTACTTTAAAGGGCACCCTTCCAATAACAAGCGTGTATGAATCTGCCAAATAGTCTTACAATCAGTATTCTAATTGAGCAAACCGGACCCCTTTGGCCCATCAGATATGCCAAGAAGGACCCAAGGGTCTCGCAGTCCGGCTTTGTTTGGTCACAGGTGCCCTTTATTTTAAAACTAGTTTGAAAGCTGCAATAAATGCATCTCCATATATCCAGACCTGTAAGAAAAGGATATTGTTTAATGTCCTGACCTGAAGGGATTCTGGCATTGAATGGCCATACTACCTTGGGCCAGATCCCTCTGGGTGATTCAAATTCCTGGACCTCTACCAATGTCTTGTCTTATTGACATGTTAGAAAGGAAGACCCTTTAGGTCTATCTATCTTGAACACGTCAATGTATAGGAGTATGTACAGTATACATAATGCTCAGGCAATGTTATCATTCGGCACAACTCATATTGATGTGTGTTATCTGCGGTGTTATATGGGACTTCAGGTAAATCTAGAGCATTCACTTAAAGATGTTTTTCTAAATGCTGCAAATTGTTTCTACAAAAATTGTAATATACCTACCTCTTATGATGGGTTCCCCACTAGGTCTTGTTACCATCTCAGGACAATGACATTTTGTACATGAATATGCGACGACGGCAGCCACTCGCTTGCAACAACAGTCACTCACTTGCAAAAACAGTGACGTGTTGTCCATTTGACAAAGAGCCAAACGATATCTGTATGGTATGCGTACATACGTGTAGATTGTGCGGTAACCTGCTTATACCAGACTCCTCTTCTGAAATATTTCTGGTAATCGTGTGCTACTGATGGAAGGGGGAGGGGAATAATAGCATAATCTCTGTATAAAAAGAAAAGACACTATGTACCACTCTAAGGATATAGGAAAACGGGCTATAAAATGAAATTTTATTGTCACATGTGACAGGATTCACACATTATATATGTATGTATTCATTTGCTTTTAAAAGCTGTTAAATTCTGAAGAGATAAAATGATCGATCGCCAGGGTTCAGAGACATCTCCAAAGAAACAGAGCTGAAAGAAAAGGGCTCTGGTAAAACAAATGAATGTTGTTTTTTTTTTTTGGTTTTTTTTTCTAATCTGAATCTGTAAAAAGCTGATTGACAGGCACCTGAAATAGTCTCCGTGGTAATTGGCTGCAATGTTGAGATTAGTCCAAGCTCCGTAAAAATGTTTATACTTCATACTAAATGCATAAGTCTACCGCAGGGTTACGCCGCCGCTGTGAGCTACTGTATAGAGATGGTCACAAAAGCCCTTATTTATTCACTGTCTGATCGTAATAATAATAATGTTTATTTATATAATGCTCATCTCCCAGTGGGAATCTAAAACGATTCACAGTTACAAGTAAAATCCTGATATTGTACAAAGAACACAAACAATATAAAGGAGATAAAAGCACCGCCACGTGGCGTTTGGAAGAAATTCATATTCGCTGAGCCTTTTTTGTTAGTGCTTTTATAGATCTTGAGAGGCCGATTAGAGCTTGTGAGGCAGAATAGCATCCTATTCCTGAAATACTCTTTAAATGGTCCCTTACTGCCAACCATTCATACAGCTAAAAGGATGCAAACATTAAAGTGTATCTCATCTGCATTAAATGCAGTCCATCGTTTCTGGTTATCCGCCATTCCAACATGAGGACACTAGTAGTCTTTAGTGGGAAGTCCATAATGTCTGCCCCCATGATCATTACTTTGTTACTTCTCTACGGTTCTGAGTACGTCCTGACATTTTTACATAAGCTTAATTAGAATTTGCGCGTCTTTTCTATGCGCTGCCTGTTATATTTAGTGGCTGTTTAAAGAGAAAATGGACTTTGTGTAGGCTTCAAAGGCACTACTTTACTTTGCATTTTGGCCTCCCATCAGAGGTATACGTTGGGATGACTCCTAATGTATAGCTCCGATGAAAGATCGAAACATATGGAAGTGACGTCAGGGGCTTGCCTGGGGACTCTGGCCCTGGGAAAGCTTCTGATGTCACTCTCCATATATGGACAGTGACGTCAGGAGGTCTGCCAGAGTGCCCAGGCATGGCAATTCTTGATTCTTCCTCTGCCCGGTGACACCGTCCCTGGGGAAGCCCCTGATGTCACTTGCCATATATAAACCGAGACCTCAGGAGGTCAAAGTCCCTGGGAAGAGCGGCCGTGCAGGAAACTTAATCAAAATAACTATATATGGACAGTTATGTCGCTGGAGCTTCTTGGCTTATGTGTTTACCATATACCTGTGATGTATGCCTAACAGTGTCATCCATAGGCTCTCATGTTAACAAAACTTGATATAGCACAGAATACGTTTTTTTTGTGGATCCCTTAGGATGGAATTGCGTCGTCTACTATGCTATTTTATCCTTGAATAAAGAATAAAAAAGGTATGCCAACCTGTCAGAGGCCAAAAGGACACACTTTTTTTTTGCCTCTGTCAGGCTATTGGAGCCCTATGGACACCTCTATCGTTTACTTTGGGAGCTTTCCCGACATGTATGATAAACGTAGTTCATAAATGTGATGGGAAGAGGGCCTAAGACCATGGCTTCTGTCTCGTCCACAAGACAAGAACTTCAGTCTTGGTAAGGTCTAGGTTCCCGTCAACCAATATTCATCAAATATCCTTGTTGAAAAAATTTGATTTTGCCCACTTTATGGCAAATGGGATAGGAGCACCTGACTGAAGTCCTAGAATGTAGAAAGTATAGCAGAGCTTAATTGGTAATTTAACTGTTTCTTCTGTGCACCATAATAAGTAAAGAGAGATTTACCTACTGTTATACGAGAAACCAAAAATAAGCTACAATGACATTGTGATTTGGGCAAAACATCAAATACCGCTCTTCTACATCTGTATTTCAGGTACTATATACTGTACTGAATCTTCCTGGATAGTGTAAAAGCCAAGTACCAAGTGACAAGTTCATTCTTGTCGTTACCACCAGCACCGCCAACAGATCGACCATGTTGTAATTTGTCCAAATACTGTGTGCACTTTTTTTTTTTAATATACAGATAGAAAGCAGTAATGAATGATTTCTTATTGGTTATACCACAGCAGGTTGTAGAGCTGAGGGCATTTAACCCTTGCTAAATATGACATTTATTATGTAGACTCTACTGGGCAGAATTGCTTATTATATTTCTATTACATATTTGTGCACTTTGGTCAAGGTTTATAGATAATACACTGATAATTATGTGCCACGAAATAGTGACTAGAAGTATAAAGTATATACTAAAGCCGTGATGTTCTACATAACGGAAACGTGAAAGTTGCCGAAAACTGATGCGCCTTTTTCAAACCGAATGGACATTGCATTTTTTCTTAAAAGAGCAGCTGTACAAAATGTAGATGTGATTCTATGTAAATCTGTATTGTTACCGCAGTCAACCATAACCATTCACCGTGCAGATTTCATTTTTCCAGAGCAGTTTTAGAAATGAAAGCTGAGCTCTGGTTGGTCGGTATGGGCAACAAGGCCAGGTTAACCGTTTAGATAAATTAGTTTGTCACCGGAGGAGAATGAAAAATAAACGCCAACGTTCTTGTTCTATGAATGCTTCATGGCACAAAAAAACATGAATGGAATTTTTAAAAATGCAGCTCGATTTCAGGGCCGCTTTATCCTCTGCTTTTTGTTTTTTATTTAAAAAAAATGCAGCAAGGAAACGTTCAAACTTGCGTGTGTGAACATACCCTTGGTTCTCAAAAATTAAACTGTAGCCGAAGTGTTTTCTATTAAGTAATGGTGTAAAGACGTGGCACTGTGGTCATTTTAAAACTTGATGAGAAAAACCTGAGTAAATGGTGAACATCTAGATTCTCACAGAGCGCCCCCGAGGAGACACAGCGTGCCATCCATGACTACAATATCATGTAGAGATAGAGATTTACTCTGCCGGTCACCTGAATAGATATTTAAGCATTGCATTAGCTTCCACTGCCGATAGATATATTACAGCCAATGCAATGTCACAGAAACCCTGCATTTATGCTACCTGCACCACGTGAAAGTGCCCGGGTCTTGTCCTTATAACATAACATGTTGCCTTATCACTTCTGATTAAATTACCACAACTGCTAGTGTTAAAGTCGCTCTTAACTCCAGATTATTGTGCATATCCAGTAGACCGATTATAGTAATAATATCCCACTGCGGACCCCTCTGTGTGAGCCAGAACAGAGAGACGTACTGGCAGACCCTGCCCATCCATGTTTTATGGTCCGACATTGTTTTGAATGGCCGGCATGTAATTGTAGTTTTCCCCTGCAGCGGCCAGAAGTGTATAGCCACATGCATGGTTAGGTAAAAGTATAGCCAGATGCCGTGTTTTAGGAGCCCGACAAAGGGCTTGTGGTCTTGAGTTTTGTCGTGATGTCACTTTCTTTCCAGGTTAAACCCCAATGTCCATGTCCATTACTATAGCCAAGCCAGGACAGACTATAATGGTATAGTCACTTGATACAGATGTCTGGGGAAAAAATTCTGTCAAATATTCACATTTTATGATGATTGGTGACATTTACTGTGTACCTCCAACTACACACACACCCAAAAAAAAAGTATTTGACAAAACTGGGGTTGAATTGCAAAGTGAAGGGTGCATCCAAAAAATGTATAGGTTTTTGCCTCTATGATGCTTTTTTCGATGCAGTTGTGGTAAAAAGAAAGGCGACCGCATCGAAAAAAGTATCAAATCGATGTAAAATACATGGGTTTATTTTATGCTGTTTTAGCCGCACCGCAACATCTGAATATACCCTAGAAGTCCTTCCTATTTATTGCTAAAACCAGCAGGGGATTCTAAATGGAGTAAAACGCATGGATCAGCCTTACGTGCTGATGTAAATTATTAACCCCTTAATGACCACCCATATTCCTTTTTACGACAGTCATTAAGGATACTTATGTCACAGTGCCGCCCTTTTCACGGGTTTGTCATTAGCCTGGCACCTGTACAAAATACTGCCCTTAATGGGGTCCAAATGTTTTTAGCAGTGTACGCACTGCAGTATGTGAGTATACTTGGTAATATACATTCCGGTCCCCCATCGCGCTGATTCTGACATTTTTATAGCGATACCGGGGGATCCGAAGTCTAGTTGCACGGCCTTCTATGATCATGACACGACTCTTCGTCACGTGGCCAACCCCGCTGTACTACTGCTAGTACAGGGAGTACAGCAGGGCCGGTCACATGACGAAGAGTCGTGTCGTTATGAAGGAAGACTGTGCAACTAGACTTTCGGTCCCCCGCCAGCACTATAAAAGTCTATGAAAATCTCGAACAGAGGAGCGGAATGTATATTAGCGAGTGTACTCACATACTGCAGTGACTACACTGCTAAAAATATTTGGGCCCTGCATAACCCCTTTAATGTACATTTTAATTAAGAAGGAAACGCTGTAATCTGTCTCATAGTATACTCTTACGTCACCTCCTTACTGAGAAAATAACCTCCCTACCGTGCCATAGGCATTCTACCGATAACCCATTAGCTCCCCTGAGTGATATTATCTTTGTATCCCCCATTTTCTGTCATTTATTCTTTATTTTAATAGAAGGCTCTTGTTAATTGAGCACAATTTTCCCATTAAGCTTTTGTTTTACAGAATTAATCTAAATTCCGACTCCGAAAATGCAAAGTGTCTGCGCTTGACACGCATAAAGAGTGGGTTATCACTGGGAATGCCTGAATACAGATGTCTTCTTTTTTTTATATGCAAGACATGAAGTAAATATACAAATTTTAATGCCCGCGCTCGCACGCAATGCTGTCTCCTCCGATTCCCTACATCGTGGGGCATGCCCAAAATCTTAAATGAAATCCTGCTTGAAAATCTTTGATATGAAGACACCTTGAGCTTAACAAAAGGCACCCATTTCACAGATGATTTAACTTTGATTAACCTGCTCCGCAGCAAAAGATTATTCAGACAACTGGAATTTTACTCTATAGTGTTATTGCCGGCTGCAGCCTAATTTCCAGAGCTGTTTTTCTTTCCATCTCACCAAAATACATCACAATTTTGATGTTATCTCCAAGTAAAAATTCATCGGTTCATTAAACCAGGCTTTAGCATCTATTGACAAGAGGTTTGTCATCGCTTAAGGCAACCGCTACTTTTCTGCCATTTTTACTATACCGTGTGTAACCTTAGCTCTCCTGTCAGAAAAAGCATGGAGTTAACCACTTAGGAGATGGCAATGAATATTCATTGATCCATTGACGTGACATCCAGGGTCTTAACAGCTTGGAAGTTCAAGCGAAGTTTTTTGTGGTTTTTTTTTTTTTCTCCCTTTTCTTTGTTTTATGTTTTCTATTATGCACTGCATTTTAACAGCTGTAAATGAATAAAAAATAACTAGAGGGGGAATACATCATTTTAAAAGGTAGGACAAAATGGTCATGCATAAATGCATTACGAATCTCCGATCGCAGAGACAGATCATGGAATAATTACTCAGTTTGCCATTTTGAGTTGTTGTTTTTTGTTTTTTTTTGTTTTGTTTTTTTCCTTTTATATCGGCTGTAGAATGTTTTCCTGCCCTTGGGAGTAGTGCTGTAGACAGTTATGGGTTTAAAATATCATTTTTTAGACATACTTTGTTGCTTATAGCTGTAGATGTCTATGGAGTTTTGGAGCAACATTGCAGGGTCTGGATGATGTGGCAGATGTAATTGTCTCCTAAAGTGAATCTCAACACTAAAATGTTCCGATTTAATTTTTTTATATGTTTAAGGCTTCGTTCAGATCTGCGTCGGGTCTCTGATGGGTTCCGTCGGACCTTTCCGTCGGGGGAACCCATGAACGGAAACCATAGGTTTACCGTTTGCATCACCATTGATTTCAATAGTGACGAATTCGGTGCAAATGGTTTCTGCTTGTCACCGTTGTGTAAGGCCCCATGCACACGAACGTGTTTTTGCGGCCGCAATTCCCCCGAAAATCCACGGGAGAATTGCGGCCCCATTCTTTTCTATGGGGCCATGCACACGACCGTAGTTTTTACGGTCCGTGCATGGCCCGGGAACCCACACCGCAGAAAGAACGGGCATGTCCTATTACGGACATCTTCTGCGGTCCGGGCTCATTGAAAACAGTCCGCAGCCGCCCGACCCGAAAATCACGGCCATGCACACGGCTACGGTCGTGTGCATGAGGCCTAAGGGTTCTATTGTTTTGACGGAATGAATAGCATAGTCGACTACGGTATTGATTCCGTCAAAACAACGGAACACTTACACAACGGTGACAAACGGAAACCATTTGCATCGGATACGTCACCATTGAAATCAATGGTGATGGAAACAGAAACCTATGGTTTCCGTTTCGATTCCGTTCATGGGTTCCCGTGCCGGAAAAGCCAGACGGAACCCATGAACGTCCCGACGCAATAGTGATGGGAGCTTTGTTTTTCCTGATACACAGCTCCAAATCCCCATTCATAGGTTAAGGTGCCTGTTGCCACTAGTGGGAGGTCAGGAGATTACTGCATAATGGTTTATTATAGAGTTTAATGTGTAGACAGTATGCAGAAAACTCCTAAGCTCCCTCTAGTGGTAATTGGAGGAAACTAGAAAACTGTTCTCTTTTAAATCTATGTCTGTGCAGGGGATTTGGAGCTCTGTATCATATAAACAAAGCTTCAACTACTCAAGATATATTCAGGAATGCAGTAACCCATAATGTTGAACTTTTTTAGATTAAAAGAACCAAATGGTATTAAAGTGTGGATGTTCACTTTAAGGTGCCCATACATATAATTGTTAATCAGAAATGAAGTTCATTAACAATCATGGTTATGGGCATAGAACTAAATTGGTGCCAATTGAAGGAAATTTGTACCATCAGACATAACCGATCTATGACTCGCTTTAAAGTCATTACTAATTAATCTGCTATTGTATGAGAAAATCCCTGTGCAGTAATGTGCACTTAAAATATATTCGTACAGGAAAGAAAGGTTCACTTAAAAAAAAACATTGCAGTTGTATTGTTGTAGTAAAATATTGTAAGACTGGTGGCTGGATCAGGGCAAATTGTCTCTTGTATGGCCAGTATTAAATGGGTTAGGCTTCGTTCACATCTGCTTCCGGGTCCCGTTCTGATGTTCCATCGGAGCTTCCCGTCAGAACGGGACCCTGACTGAAACAAACGGAAACTGTAGGTTTCCGTTTGCATCACCATTGATTTCAATGGTGACAGATCTATTGCCAATGTTTTCCGTTTTCCCTAAAAAGGCATATAGGCAGTCATTAAGTGTACTTATGCTACACCGCCGCCTTTTCATGGTAATGTGTCATAAGTCCGGCATGGGTGTCCTGGGCCGGCTAGAGCGGGTGCCGACTGTCTAAAGACAGCCGGTCTCCTGCTCTAATGGCAGGATCGGAGTTACCTTTTTAACCCCTTCGGTGCCACTGTTAATAGCGAACGCGACATCTAAGTGGTTTCAGAGGGAGGGGCTCCCTCTGTTACCCAATCGGCACCCCCACAACGTGATTGCGATGTGGCGATTGGTTATCTTGGCAGCCGGCAAAGTATCGCAGTGTATTATAAATGACTATTAAGAAAGTAAAAAGTAGTTTAATAAAGTTAGTAATAAAAAAAATTAATTAACCCACTTTTTCCCTGAAAAAATAAAAAAAACTACACATAAATGGTATCGCTGCGTCTGTAACTACCCAAACTCTAAAACTATTATGTTAACCCGCACCGTGAACGGCATATAAAAATAAAATGGCAGTTACTGTTTTTCCTACCTTTAAAAAAATTCTATTTAAAGCGATCAGGAAATCGTATGCACCCCAACATGGTACCAAAAAAAACAAGTTGTCCTGCAAAAAATAAGCTCTCATAATTTTTCTCGAAAAACAAATAAATTATGGCTCTTAGAATATGGCGACACAAGAACAAATATTTGAACAACAAGAACAAAGTGTTTTTGTTGTGCAATAGTAGCAAAATATATATAGAAAAATACATATAAATTTGGTATCTACACAACCGTTACAACCCGCAGAATAAAATTGTTAAAAGTTAATCAAATGATAAAATGTTTATAGGAGAAATCCTCCAGCTCACCTTTAAGCAGATTCACACCGCTGGCTGCGCCCGGATCCCCGTGTCGGCACACGGCATAGAAACAGAAATCTCTAAAACAAGCCATGAGTAAGGACGCTGCAGTCATCCGAAACGCGTAGGCACCGCCTATACCCACAACCACCTTTTGTACCTGGAATATATCTTTCTGATTTTAATACATTTATGGAATAAAATTTGGAAGGGAGCCTCCTTTTTGACCAGTATACCTGGCTTGGCGCTGGATCTACCACTTGCATTCCTTAATCAAATGATATTTAACGGTGCCATTAAAAGACGTCCTGCCAAAAACAAGCCCTCACACGTGCTCTACGGATAAATAAAACATGACTTTTGAAATTCAAATTCAACATATATATATCGCTTGGTCATTAATGCCCATATTAGACTGTTCACTAAAAGAGCATTCTCTGTACACCAGCAGCTTAGTGTGATGTGAAATGCATAAACTGCAGGCTGTATTATATGAAGGGATAGAAAGTCAACGATCAATATGAAGGTATGTTCACACTGCTATTTTCAGCCGTTTTTCGGGCCGTAAGCATCCCGAAAAACGGCTGGAAAATCGGAAGCCGAATGCCTACAAACATCTGCCCATTGATTTTAATGGGAAATACAGCGTTCCGTTCCGACGGGGCGTTATTTTATGCCTCATTTTCAAGTAACGGCACGTAAAAGGACGCGCCATAAAAAGAAGTGCATGTCACTTCTTGAGCCGTTTTTCATTGACTCAATAGAAAAACAGCTCCAAAAACGGCCGTAAAAAAACGCTGGCTGCTTAAAAAACGTCTGAAAATTAGGAGCTGTTTTCCCTTGAAAACCGCTCCGTGTTTTCAGACGTATTTTATTAAGCGTGTGAACATACCCTTATGAGTTAATGCGAGAAAATAATGGGAAACTCAAACACCAGCTTTATTGTTCCTCTACCCTCCACAAGCACTAACCCAGAAGTATGTTCCTCATAGGTATTCTAAAGAAGACGCTATGTTACCATATCTGCTTTAAGAGCTTTTGCATAGCTGCTCACCCCTTATATATACTATGACACCAGCTCTTACTAGAAGTTTTTCTCTGCACTTTCCTTTGACGCTATTCGTTCGATTCCCTTATAATTTAAGCCCCAAAGGTTGTTTTTTTCCCTCTGGACACTCGCTATAATTACTTTTTTTTTTCCCGCAACATATATACTTTTTTTGTGGGGAATCGTTAGGGGCAACACTGAAACTAGAGGTAGCTAATGAAAAAGGCATACAGCAGAATAAAGTCTGGAACATCCTCTTGTTCGATATTCTGTGTAGAAAACCTTTATCTATTTTTTGTTAAACTAATTTTATTAACTGCTTGAAATTTCAAAGCCTAATCCTGTTGAATATTACACGATATACAAAAGGTAAGGTTGTTAAATGTTAAATCAAACATAGGTCGTAGCGGAGAATCGCATCAAGAATGCACAGTGTTAACGTATTATATCAAGGCCCTCCTAGACACAAACCTTGTCCTATTATCATATTAGAAAAAAGGACATAAGACAAGACAAGGAGGAGAACAAAGTGGTGTAAGGCAAGGTTAAGACCAAAAAGCCTGGCACTCTTCTCTGCTAAGAGAGGGTCTTAATCAGTATAATCTCTCCTGGGCAGAAGACGCCCAGTGCCCCACTGTTCCCAGAGGGCCTGAGACCACCTTATTTTAAGTTATGTTAACTTGGCGAATCAACTGCGATTTAAAAAAAATAAATGCATATGTTTCACTTTCCTCAAACACCTCTTTCCAAGTATCTGGTCAGTTCATTTATCTTTAAAAGTTGACTCGCTGTCCAGATCAGTGATAAATGGAGCGTAGATTTATTTCTCCTGGTTTCATTTATCCGTATAATATGGAATACACGTCATAGACATAATAAATCTATTTGTCATCATAAAAACAATAAATACAACTCTTCCCCCCACATCGCACTCAAGGGTATACGGAGAGCAGTTTGGGAAGGTTCTCACACTTGAGAGCTGATTGTCACCAGTAATTTTATTTCCAGCTCTGAAGGCTCAAAAGTTGGTTTAGGTTAAAGACCAGTGGGTTTAGGTCCCTTTATTATATGGCTTTTTTTTTAATTTTTATTGATGTATATCTTTATTTTTACGCTCTACTTTATTCGTTCGGGTATGTTCACACGCAGTGAGCAAAAACGTCTGAAAACACGGAGTTGTTTTCAGGCGAAAACCGCTGCTGATTTTCAGATGTGTTTTTCGCTGCATTTTTACGGACGTTTTTGAAGCAGTATTTCAATGGAGTCAATGAAAAACGCCTCCAAAAACGTCCCAAGAAGTGTCCTGCACTTCTTTTGACGAACCGTCATTTTATGCGCGGTAGTTTGACAGCGACGCATAAAATAAAGGCTTGTGGGAACAGAACATCGTAAATCCCATTGCAAGCAATGCGCAGATGTTTGTAGGCGTAATGGAGCCGTTTTTTCAGGCGTAATTAGAGGTGTAAAACGCCCGAATTACGCCTGAAAACACTGCGTGTGAACATACCCTTCTAGTATTAAGGTATAATTTTATCTAATCGCTGGGGTTTTACTTCTGGGACCCCCACCAATAGTGAGACTAGGGGTCCAGAACCCCATGTTCCTCCTTACTGCTCGACCGCAGTGAAGAGAAGCTTCAATGAAGCGCTGGTTAAGCATGTGCCCGCTGCTCTCATCAATGTCTATGGGACTGACTGAAACAGACGAGCTCTGTATTAGTCTATTTCCGTCATTCCCATAGATTTTGTATGTAGCGGCAGAGTTCATTCTTGACCGCTGCTACATTCAAAGTCCTTCTCGCTGCGGTTGAGCGTGCGGACAAATGGGGTGTTTGGACCCCACTCCTCCTTCAGACAATTATCTTCTATTGGACAATTATCCTGTGGATAGGTGATCATTGTCGATTCTAAGGGAAACCCCTTTAAGCCTTAGGCTCTGTTCACACTTGCAATGTGGCTTCCGTTCATGCCGAATCTGTCGTATGACGGTTACCATCGTTGGCCAAGGTAACCCTTTGACTTAAGATGGACACCCCATCGGAACATGACGAACCCCATTATGACGGAAAAAAGCGTGGCCTGCACCTCTATTTCTTCTTTCAACTTTGGCTGAATCTGCAATGGAGGCTCCAAATGGTGCGCCTCATACAGATGTGAACAGAGCCTTATGCACAAGATCACTTTATGGATTCGGGTTGTAGGAGTCCTTAATTATGGCATCAATGAGCACCTACTGTACTTTCATGTTCATCTGATTTCATATAGAGGCATAGAGATATTTTTTTATTATAGCACATTCCATGAGAATAAAAAAATGATGGCAATCCTTTTGATATAGCAATCTAAGTGCAGGAGAGGGTCTTTTTTAGTCATGCCCCGGAAACTTCAGTGAGTTTAGTTAGAACCAGAAAAGCGCTACCATCTTTATCAATATTGTTAGAGCGGGCATAACCTGGCCTGGAGTCAGCAAGGATATTAATTCTGATTTAGCCATTGTTATAGTAGGTTAACACACGTGTGTGTGTGTGTGTGTATATATATATATATATATATATATATATCTATATATATATATATATCTCCGTTAAACCTATAGACATATATGCATCGATAAACGACATCACAGGCTCCTGCACAAGGTTATTCCAGACCTTAGCCCTGTCCTTATCATTCACCACCTCATGAGTAGCCTCCACCTCCTTTCCATTCCGTGATTATTTTGCCCCCAAAAAGCTTTCTCTCTCCTTTCCAAGAAGCACAAAGGCCCTAACTGGCATGCTTTGTAAAAAAGTGTCAGTGTGTTAGTGAGTTCAGATCAGTACGATTTCTTTGAAGCGCTCTTTCCCCTTTGCACCACCGCCTCCTCAGCGGGGTCACTGAGATCACTAGCTTTTCTTGAAATGGCCATTTTCACTGGCAGGTGCATTATACCCTGTATTTTCAGATTGTTTTTCCATTCTGAATGCTTGGCAGGTTGATTGCTCGGGCTGCATTGACGGAGAAAGGGCTGACAAATGCGGTTGGGCCGGCTGAAAAGACAGTGATTACTGTTTTCCTTTGTGGCTGATTGAGGCCCTTGAAAGGAAAGATTTTAACCTTCACCATTTGGTTCAAAAGTATGAGCATATATTGAAATCATTCATGCCATTTATCCGAGTTCTGTAAACTTGTCAGAACGTGCAAATCACTCAATTTCAAGTAATGTCGGACCGGCGTGTGTCATTACCATTTGGATTAAAGCACCCATCCTTCTTTAAAAAAAAAAAAAAAAATGTAAACCTAAAACATGGCTTCAGACTTTTATTCGAATGGTGCCCTTCTGCATATACTGGTGCGCTCCATGCATTCAAATTTTAACTTGACCTTCGTGTTTCCAGATCTGTCAGCAATGCTTTTTTAAGTTTAGTACATGAAATCATTGCCCTTTTTGGACATTATTATGCCCTCAGTGACCTCATGTATATTTTAATTTCCTGACGTGACTTTAAGTCGATGCATAATTGAGTCTATGGATTCATCCTCCCTTGATGTGAATGGAATGTGGCCGGATATGGTGCAATGGCATTAAGAATGACTTCCTGCACTTGATAGGCTCCTAAAGTGGTTTTTTCTACCTTCGGCGGTTTTTCTAAGTCCTCAGAATATATATATATATATATATTTATATTTGTTTGTTTGTTTTATTTTTTTTCATGTACGTACCTTTTAAATTATTTTCCTATCCCTCGCCACTGCTTACTGCCGTTACCTATGGAACACTCTTGTGTACTTTATGGGTTCAACATCACCACAGCCTACAAAGACCGGAAGAATTTCTAGAGCATGTATAATGCTTTTTTCTAAATTTATTACATTCCAACTCCCGAAGGTCAAAAAAATCTTTTTAATACGGTTTTAATTGTACATTGGTTAAACACAAAAGCCTACATGAGAATTGTTGCTGACCATTTACATTCTTTTAAGACCACAGTCTAAAGTGGGTTTTACACTGGCAGATTATCAGGCAGACAAGCATTCATAGAACGCTCGTTGCCGATAATTGCCCTGTGTAAACGGGACCAATCGGCAGATGAACGAGCAAACCTTCGATCATCTGCTGGTCGTATCATTTTTAAAAAGTTAAATATCTTTGTCGGCAGCACATCTCCCTGTGTAAACGGAGACGCGCTGGCGACAGGATAATAATGTATAGGGATGAGCGATCAGAGTAACGACTGCTCGTCCCCATCCATAGCTCTGTGTGACAGAAGCAAGCGCCGATCAACTATCTTAAAGGCACAGCAAGAAGTAATTATGCTACAGCTTATCACACATTAAGAAAGTTCATATAGAAGGGAAATATATAATATATATATTTTACATTCATTATGAAAGGATGTAAATTGCATGTATGTGGATAAAAGATACATGATCTCTTACTGTTGTATTTATGGCCTACATAAATTCTCATTGTTCCAGCCTAGCTACTTTCACTGCATAATCACCCTGGGCTGGAACAATGAGAAGTGCTTGATGCTGATTGGTCACTGATTGGTCAGCCTCATACACTCCTCTGTACAACGCCCAGTTGGTAAAAAGTAAAAACACGCCCAGTTGTCTATTAAACTAATTAGCATAAATCTAAAATTGCTCATAACTTGCTAAAAAATGATCGTCTTTCAAAATAAAAACCACTGCTGTTCTCTACATTATAGCGCCAATCACAGTATGTAGGAGATAGGACACTTATAATCTGGTGACAGAGCCTCTTTCTTAAGCCGATTCCATAAACACACTTGCAGTACCAGGCACTGCCCATAGATAAAGTGATGATGATGGTGCTGCAAAAAAAAAAAAACTAGTACTTTTTCTCATTTTAGACAACCCCTTTTAAAAAAAAATGTCATTATGAAATCGGACTATTCTGAGCGGCATTATCCGTAACGAAGAAAGGTGTACTAAATCTAAAGACGACAGTGTATATATTTACACAGCATATAATCTTGCTGTATATATGGGCCATGTAATATTGTTTCTATAGAGCATGCACATGTATTCGATTAGGATGGAAGACTTTGGTAGAGAGATTATGAGAGAGCTGGACGGGTTGACCAATAGAGGTGCATGAATGAATGGATATATAGAGGGACAATTAGATAGATATCAAATAGAGATATGAGAGAGAGAGAGCTAGATAGTGGGATATGTTTTAAATCTTTGACCGATGACTTAATGAGTGGTTGGCTATAAATCCATGGATGTATGGCTAGTTCTAGGTAAAAGACAATAGGAAGAAATATATTCGTGTGTATATTTTAATTTTGCTTGCTATGTATTATGTCCTCGTAGTTTAATCCTTTTTTTCAATCATTTATCTAATAGAGGGCATCTGTGGAATAAAGCTAAATACTTAATCACTCCAACAACTGTATTACATTGGTATTTACACACCTGAATGGAGTAAATATACGTTTCCAAATAACCGACAAAGTTAATGACCTTTTCGCCCTGTCCAAGCTCTTTTCTATGTGTGTGGTTTGGCAGCTGGTCATAGAACCCTGCAAGATGTATTATTTTTGCATTGCACGGGTGCATTCTCTTCTGTGGGACCGCCTGCAGTGCTAGTAATTGCACATTCTTGCCATTGGGGAAAGCCATGATTGGAAGCAACCAAGCAGAAAAAAGCTGTGCCATCCCATCGCCACCTCCGTAGGAGAAAGAGACAATCCCCAGCAGTGCCATCTGGTTGCTGCTATCTTGTCAGCTGGCTAAGCTGGCTGGTTCTTGGGCTTTGCAGCTGTTCAGTGTCCCTTTACCATGTTTTTTTATGCCGTTCTTTGGATAACTGAACATGGGTCAGGGGCATTATATAGACACACAAGTTGAACTCCTGTTGAATAGCTGCTCATTACCAGAGATAAAGCAGGTTCCAGTCCCCCTGCTGCCATTTCCTCATAGACAGATGACATAGCTGTTTGACCAGTAGTGTTTACCGTGGGAGGCAGCGGAGAAAAAAAAAAAATTAAGAGCCCAGATAGGAAATGCCAGCCTCGTCTGCTTTTAACCAAGTCGTTAAGGTTATTTTCTGATCCCCGTTTTCTGTAGTAGGATATATATAGTGATTATGCAAATCAGTTGTCACACACCATTCTGCCAAGCAGTGCCTCTCTGCATGCCGTACAAGACTCCTCCATTATTCATGGAAATTAGGAAAATACATTTTGGTTTCAAAGTCTCATTGTCAAACATGATACTGTGTGGCAAATGAGTCTTGCATCCGGGATGACAGGAGAATCAAATGCAGCGGAGACTATTATGTTTTGTAAGAAATTTGTCTACAGCAGCAATCTGAAAGCTAATGAGAGACATCTTTATGCCAGCAGGCCCGGGGCCCATTAAGCCGATGATCACAAGCCCCACTTTGGAAGATGGTCTTTATTCACCAGTATTAAGATGTCACTGTGTTGCATACAGCAAGTATTGTTTTGTTTGACTTTGCATCTGAAATACATGTATTTGCTGGTGATTTCCATTGAGGTTTCCAATACATTTTATTGCAGCTCTCTGACACTGCTCATCGCAAAATTTTATTTTTGCATATTTGGACTGATACAATCATACCCTCCTCATGGGATGCAGCATTCACCAACGCCTGTTCCCCTCTTTTTAAAAAAATAATAATATTATAGTAGCACAGATTTTATAAAGAACGCTCTTAAAAATGGTTTATAAGTTGTATATATGTATTCAGTTCATGTATTCGGAGACAGGCTATGTATATCTTGGGTTAAGGGCTCATGAACGTGACTGTTTTACGGATCTGTTAGACACGTCTATAGATTACTGGACCTCCTATAGAGGCACATTAAAGTGCCTTTCCCGTTCAGAAATAAAATTGGCTATACTACACAATCTAAATAGTAGACATACCTTTTTATAGCGTTTTTTTTTTTCTTTTTTTTTATTTTAGCCGTATTTCTAATCATCTTAGATCTTTTTTTTTTCTTCGCCTATCACGACCGCCTTAGTTTCAAACCACCCATTGCAAAGAGACTACGCGTGCATACAGAAGGACACTGAGCCCCTCCTGTCCTAATCACAAGGGCAAAGCGCTCATGACATCAGTCCTGTCTCCAACCCTAATACTTCCCCCATAGCTCCCAACAAGTCCATGTCGGAGGTCTTTGTTGAAGAAGATGCCAGGCTGATTCCTTGCTACATTAGTAGCTGGACAGGAACACCTCCCATTCAGTAGAGGGCATGTTAAAGGTGCAGCCTTATTCTATATTAAGGACGTGCAGGAGATATTATGATGATGGAACAGAGGGCAGTGAGAACCATCTGGCATCGTTGAGTATCACCTCCTACTCCATGGGATAAAAAGCAAGATGGTGCCCGAAATGAAAAAAATTGCGACATGTAAGCTAGAAGGTCAAGAAGCTAAAAATGTAGGGCACGGGGGCTTGGTTTCTGATAACTTTATTGAGGAACATTTTATTTTTATTGCGGAGGGTCACTTTAAGGATTTTTTTTCATGATTTTATACAGAATATCTGACAAAAAAATATTACATCCTAAACCACATGCTGTATTAGGGACTTTACTTCTAGGGTGAAAATAATGCCTCACAGAAGCACCTTCAGCAGTGCACAGTGCAACATCCCATGGGCCATACTACATGGAAGTGTGTGAGCTACATACAGGTACTTTATTGACCTGATGCGTACGTAGACTTCGTTTGCAGCGCACCCATAGACCTGCTGTATCTATGAGCGGAGAAGCCCCCCAATGCACTTCAAATCTCTGCTTGTTCACTGAATTGCGGCGAGGCATATGTTTGAAATTTCCTTCTGAGTAGCAGGAATAGATAATTAATGTTTTTACATTCTGGTAAAATTAAATTATTGTAATTTACCTTGAAAATATAAAGACCTTTTTTATAGTTTTGTTTTTTTTAAATGTTTTTTTTATTGATTTTATGGAACAAGTTTTAACAAAGCAAATAATGGAAAATGCCTTGGTTACACCGCCCCAAAACAAGAAACTGGTAAGAAAATGCAATTCGAGGATATATTTTTAATTGTGTATATACCAAGAATATCGGAGTCTCCTGTTACTTCTGTGGATGCAGCGTTACTGAGGCCTACGGAGTATAGAGGACCGACGGGCATGCCCACAATCCGGTTTATGGCCTTTTGGGTAAGATAACCAGGTCAAACAACCAGTTTAAGGATAATGGTTATCAATGTATCCAGGATATATAGAATCTGTATCTTGCACTCAGACCAGAATCAGTCAGGTCTGACATCTTTGGTGACAGTGGGTCCTGCATTTCATGAACTTGGATATGATTGATAACCGGTGGATCCTGCGTGCCAGGCACGTAGGACCCGCGGTCACCAAAGCAGTCGGCCCTGCTGACCTGACAGATCCAAGACTGAGCGCAAGATTCAGCTTCTTTGTATCCAGGATACACAGAAGCTGCATCTGAAAAAAATAAAACTTTTTTTTTTTTTTAATAGAAACCGATTAAAAAGTTGTCTAAAATCGTCTGATACGTTGTTTAAAAAAACTTTTTGTACTCTAAGGTTTTTATAGCATGTAAGTCTTTTTCCCTTTGAGAATCCACTTCTGGCTTTGGCTTAAAATGCTTTAGAAATGGACCAAAAACGGAACCAAACTGCGTGGTGAGAACCTGGCCTAATATTTCTGTTATATACAAAAGAATGTCTATTTTCTTTATATTAAATTAAAGGAACCACTGTCATTCCTGTCTTGACGGGACTGTTTCCTTTGACCATACAGAATCAAAGCTTTAGACACACACACAGATTTTGGCCTCCTATCAGACTAATATCCGTATCGACATCTGGCCTGAGCTATCCATTTCTACACATAGAGATTTAAATAAAACCTTTCCATTCCCTGTAACTGATTCATCTTTCAGATTAACATTTACCATATATATGGTGATGATAATGGTGATAGTCAGACAGAAATCTCTAAGCAGGTCAAATACGTTTTCAGGCAGATGAAACGGATTTCAGTCAGATCAAATGGCCCTCACCAACTCTGATTGGTATTGGCCTGATTGGAGGCCAAAATATGTTTTAATGCAGAATGCCCCTTGGGCAGTTGTAGTTTAGTATATGATTTGTTAAAACTACAGAGATGTGTATGGGAATTTTGTAAGATGCGCTCAAGACTAACAACTGCATTTTTCATAGTATTTTAGTTCCTATGTCTCAAGCTTAGAAGCGGATGGAGCAGGATGAGAGTCCGGTCCTAACAAAGGGCTTTTTGGGTCCTAATGTTCTCTTCCACAAGCCAAATTAAATTGGAGTATGAGGTCATTTATCAGATTTATGTGGAGTTCATCTGATTTCTAAGAAAACAGAGCTGCTTGTTATGGAACATATCGGGGAGTGACTCATGGAAACGTAAATTTAATAATACAGTATTCACAAGTTGAAGGGGCAGAAGAATTATTTTTTTTTATATTCTTCCAATTATCATACCTTATTCCATAAAGGCTCCTCCAAAAAACAGAGCGCAGTAATTTATTGTAAATAGATATTTGACAAAACCTGAAACTTAATAGGTTGCTGATTGTCATTCAGCTAAATGGGGCTGATTAGAATTTGTAAGATAATCATTCTAATAGGGAAGAATCTTCCCTGGGCCTCTTGGGGCAGATGAAAGCTCTGGAATTCTTTGCTGTTTCGGGATGAACATAAGGATAGAATAAAATCTTGAGGTTTTCCTTCTTCTGTATTTACACTGTCCTGAAGCAGGATAGACAAATCCTAGTGTACAACAACTATGACTAACTCTTATATCTGCTCTACAAGTATGGCATCCCGGCCCATGGAATGCAAATGTACAACAGAGATCTGTTTCTTTAAGGCAAATGTAATATGTATCCTATAATGGTTACACTTCTGTCCCACCAAGAGATGTCCGATTGTGGCTATTTCCTTATGCCTCCGATTTCATACAATGTTTCTTTAATTATTCTCCCTCAACATCCCAGGTCGGAGGACAGAGACTAAAGATTAAAAAGAGTTCAGATACCAATCGGCACAGAGCCCAGTAATGGGATGGTGTCATGCCGTCTTGTATCGTTCAAACCCCCTCCGACTTCCTCAATCCTTACAGTAGTTCGTAGATGACAGCACACATCTCCATTATGTTCCCAAGGTATTTTATTGATCAAACATTCATGGCAAAATTGCAACTTTTCGACCTATCAACACAGCATGTTTTGAGAAACACCCTTCTATGTTGATGAGTCGAAACGTTGCACTTTTGCTATAGATGTTTGATCAATAAATACCTTTGGAACAACATAATTGAAATGTGTCCTGTCGTCTATGAACTACTGTAAGGATAGACATTAGATTGTCAGCAGATCCCACTTGTACTTTCTCATCTGTTTTCCCTGAGAAGGCATAAGTTGTTTGCGTTTCTAAAGAAAAACGGGCATAAATTACCGCAGTGGTGGGACGCTGGCAAGAAAGAGACCACTTTCTAAATGCTTTTCATCGTGGTATTGGTTTGGTTGGTGAAAAAAAAACAAAAACTTAACCTTTCCCTCAGCAGCCATTTTTTTTTTTTTTATATATTCGCTTCGTCCTCCCCAAATTTTAAAAGCCATATTTTTTTCTTAGGTAGATACAGTTGTATTAGGGCTTGTTTTTTTTTTTGTTTTTTTGCAAAACAAGTTGTTTTTCATGGCACTATTTATTTTAACATATAATGTACTGGGAAACTGGAGAAAAATTATTTGTGGGGTGGAATGGGAAATAAGTTCTTTCTATTCCCAGTTATTTTTGGCTTTGTTGTTGCGACATTCACTCTGCAGTAAAAACGACATGGTAACTTTATTCTATAGGTTGATACGATTAACAGCTTGACCAAATTGACATAGTTTTCTTAATATATTACTACTGTTACAAGGAAATCACTAATTTGTTAAAAAGAAAATGTATTTTGTGCCGCCATAACGGTTTTTTATTTTTCCGTCGATTTTGAGCGACGTGAGGGTTTATTTTTTGCAGGGCGAGCTGTAGTTTTTAGTGCTACCATTTTAAAATACAGGAGACTTTTTTTTTATTTTATTTTTTTAATCATCACTTTTTATTCAATTTCTTTGTGAGGGATGTGGTGACCAAAAAACAGCCATTCTAGCGCTTCCATTCTTAAAAAAAATTTTTTTACTACATTTTACCGTGCGGGTTAAATAATGTTATATTGTAATAATTTGGACTTTTATGGATGTGACGCCACCAGTTACGTAAAAATTAAATAATGACATTGCTTTTAGGGGAAAATGGAAAAAAAATATATATATTTTTTTTTATAAACAAACTATTAATATTTTTGTTAAATTAACTTTAATGGTATTAATAATAATTATTATTATTAGTCCACCTAGGGGACTTGAACAGCGATCGTTAGATCGCTTGAACGATCTACCGTAATACTAATGTTTTGCCGTTTATCGTGCTTCTGACATGCTCCTTTTAAACCCTGCTGGAGGTAGGGCTTAATAGGACGACAAAGATGGTGGACCTGGGGACCTTCATTTGGCCCCTCAGGCTGCCATGACGACCATCGGCATCCCGAGATCGTGGGATATAAGGACAAGTAATGTACGGTAGATTTTCTCCACATAGATATGTTGATAAATAATATCAGTATTGTTACTTTTTTGAAAAATACTGAACTGTTGGACAGTAGAGTTTAGGAAAAAATGATGGAGAGGGAATCCAATTAATAGAATAGTCGTTTTATGTTCTGAACCATTATTCTAAACCATCCGCATCGAGCCATTGTTGTTTGAGACTCTGCCGCCATTGTGTGTGACTATAACATCTACATTTCTGAAAATAATATTTATGCTGGCAGATAATGGCGGTATTATCCTGCTTGTATTTTTTAGCGCTTGCATATTTTTTTACAAACGTCTGCTTATTAAAACAAGAATTGAAAAGTCAGACATGGAAAACATAGTGCAGATGATTGGGAGCCAAAGCGACAATTGAGCTTTTATTTGTGGATATTTATGAGCTGCTCGGCCCCGCTCCTTGGTCATGAATATTTCAGTGTGTTTACGAACCGTCGTAACCTGAATGTTTCATATTCATGCCATATGTGCAAAAACGCTGAGATCATTTCTTTGATCAAGTATTCGCTACACTTGTTAGGAGGCCCTCCCATGACTGCTCGATTCCTTACTGAGCCCTTCATTCTTATTTAAAACTTCTTGAGTAGCTCCATTGTCTTTTGATTGCCGCAACATTTGTGCAGCTGTTTTCACTGATTAGAACTGGCAGGAAAACATCTTTTTTTTTTTTCCTTATAATATTTCAATCTGCTGAATATATTTACATTGTAGTTACAAGGATGCTTGGCAGCGATCATGTGTATTTACATATTCTACTATGCTGCACTGGTTGTGGCTCTTTATTTGTCACCTTTAAATCAAGTGTTTTAGCTTTATATCCTTTTGTCATTCTAGCTTGTTATTGTCTGCGTTTGTTGAACGTGAGTCACTGTTTGTATGTAGTTTATTTCTGTTAATGCTTGTTTTTATTCTAAGGCTTCATCCACATCTGCGTCAGGGCTCCATTCATGGGTTCCTTCGGAGCTTTCTGTCAGGGGAACCCATGAAGGGAACCCTGACTGAAACAAACGGAAACCATAGGTTTACGTTTGCATCACCGTTGATTTTCAATGGTCACGGATCCGGCGCAAATGTTTTCCGCTTGTCACCAGTTGTGCAAGGTTTCCGTCGTTTTCATTCCATCAGAAAGATGGAACCCTTGCACAACGGTGATAAGCGGAGACCATTTGCACCGGATTTGTCACCGTTGAAATCAATGGTGATGCAAACGGAAACCTATGGTTTTCGTTTGTTTCAGTCAGGGTTCAGTTCATGGGTTCCCCCGACAGAAAGCTCAGAGGGAACCCCTGAACGAAGCCTAAGCTAGTGTCCTGGGCTTTAGTCCGCAAAGACTAATGCCTTTTTCCAGAATTGATACACAAAATAAATGGTTTTGTTTTGTTTGGGAAGGTGGGAATGTTTTTTGTTTTTTCTCATTCAAAAATGATGCTTGGATCCTAAAAGATTCTATGCAAACTGATTTCACTACGATGCTAAAAAGTTCATAGCATTTTTTTTACAAAAATGTAAAAGAAAACATGAATAAATGTGAATATTGCCTTTGTGATTTTTGAGTTCTGTGCACCTGAAGATTTTTTTTTAAATAGAAACAGAATCGAGATGAGCTGATTTTGCGGGAGATCCCTCCAAGCTGCGATGCAAATATTCATTTTACAGGGAAAACGCAATATTTATTGGGCCCATTGGAATCTGTCCAGATGTTGATTTTAGGGTTCCGTGTTGGTTCAATATGTGGTTCTTGACTCTGAGGCCTCCTTCACACAGGTTCTAGTTTGTTGCTTTTAAAAAAGTGTGGGAAACCTTTTGTACAAGCATTTTTTAAGGCGTTTGTAAAGTTATAATGAAAACACTTTGGAGAAAAGCGCCTGAACAGAACACCACACCTTCAGCTTGTTGCATTTTGATAAAGACTGACCCAACTGTCCCCAAAAAACACCACTAAAATGGCACAAACTAAAACAAAAGCTGCTCGGCTTCCTCTCCACTAGTCCTCCCTCGGAATCTGCGGTCAGCAGCCGACTCCAGGCAAAACGGGGTGCGGTGACACCCATTTTCGATATAGGTGCAGGTTCCAGAGCGGAGACCCGCATCTATCCGACATTTAGGACATATCGTGTGGATATGCCATAAATGTCTACATTGGGAATAACCCTTTAACATTACAGTTCCCTTTTGTAAATGCAGCGACAAATGCTGGAATTGCGACGGGGTGAAGCTAACACATATATATATATACTCCATCGCCGCCCTGCCTAAGCAGACATCCCAGCACTTGCAGGGGTATTTTATAACAGATGCAGTGTTACATGGTGCCTTATGTCGTATCCTGACCTTCTGCTCTAGTAATTTAAAATGCATCCTTTGCACAGTAAGTCTGAAATTAACCTGAAAAATTTAGATCAAATCTATAGGAAACTCCTCTATTACAGAATTCCTTTTTGTTTACACTAACCCTTCTTCAGAAGAACATTAAAGGACAAATTAATCCTAAATGTAATCTTGATTATAAAATATCAGCTTACACGGCTGCCATGTTAAAGCATTAATGAATCTAAAATACAAGTTTACTGACTTGGGCAAATCCATATTCTCGTATGGTTGGAAAACAAAACAAATCAAATGGGAGCTCTTCCCTTGAGGTTAAATGGAGGTTTTTTTATATATATATTTGGAGTAGTGGTAACTACGTAAAAGTTTTGTGTTTTTAAGTCTTTGAAAATGACCAACCTTTATACCATATGATGAACAATTACCCTATTGGGGGCACTCCAAGTTAATAATCTTGTAGCTGGAGCAGAAAACCGCTACAAAGCGTCTCTTCCTCTGGAGGCCTCGGCATATCAGTATGTTATACAGACAGCTAATTGATGTCAATGAGCAAATTGTAATGCTTTGTTTCTCCTGTGATGGCGCCACAGGGGAATTGAACACTCAGTGTTTGGTTCCTCCACTGATTACAGCTGATCACTGAGGTTTCCAGCAGCGGTACACCCTGTGATCTGATTATTTTCAGTAGACCCTAAAATTAAGTTTGGTTTCATAGTACTTGGCAACTCAATTTAATTTAATTTTCATAATGGGTATATTATTTGATTATCATTCGGATAAACTTGTTGTAAAGCATGAGAATGACATAAATATATACATGTTTTTCCACATACTAGGAGAGGAAGAGGAGGAAGAAACTGTTACTCCAAAGCTGACAGCTGCACCTGCAGAGGAAAAACCTGCCAAGAAAGAAGAAATGAGTGATGGTAGTTTTCTTTTCTTTTTTTTTTATATTGTGGTCATATGTTTGCCCTTTCTTGGTAGTCTTTGTCTCAAAGTCTATCACCCTCTCACAACCTCAAACAACTGAACTATAAAACAATACTACATTTTGGTATATAGAAAATTATTGATATTGAATTATATAGGCTGTACGTACATGGAAACGTGCAGGTATTTTTAAGCACTTAATAATTACACATTTACAGCATATCCAGAGGATGTGGTAAACCGGCTGTCGCATCCAGGCGGAGAATGAATGGAGCGGTGGCCGTGTAAAAGCAAGCTTGGCTGTTTCTGTAGCTCCTGTAAAACTGGAGAGAGCTGCACACCTATGATCTCTCCATTCACTCTCCTTCTGCATGCGGTGGATGGCTCCCCAGGCACTTTGGGGGAACCTTGTTCTCCCCATTGGTGGGGGTCCCGGAGTTGGGAACCGCAACTACATGGATATAACATAAATATGTGAGTTGGGAATACAACCTCTTTACAAGGAGTCTCAGAACTGAAAACCCCCTGCGTTTGCATGGAAAATGATCAAGCATTTTTGATAACCAGAAATACAAAATATCACACAATGAAAACCTTTTGCAGTTCCAATTCTTCCCTTTCCGATCAGTCTGTGGATGTCCGGTGCATGTGTGTGGCCGCCTTGAGGCATATTACGCACTGTCTGAGTGGAGCTTACAATCTAATTTCCCGATATCTGCAGCCAAACTTGGACACCACAGGACTTCTTCAACAATATGTAACTGGGTCATACCCATTTTGAATGGAACCAGGTTCTCGTTATTATTTTCATTGCCAATGTTCGTTATTATAACTACTGGTTGGTATATGCAGATTAGTGAAAGATTAGCCTGACTTGTTCCTATCGATCATATTTCTTTAGTGTGAATTTTATTCATGTAATTTGCAATTACTGTGATATTTATATTCAGATTGATTACCGTATACAATGATTTCACAGCCCCACCACACGAGCTCACAGAAGAGGAGAAACAGCAGATTGTTCACAGCGAAGAATTTATAAGTTTCTTTGACCAAAGTACAAGAATTGTTGAGCGTGCCCTGTCCGAACAAATCAACATTTTCTTTGATTACAGTGGCCGAGACTTAGAAGAAAAAGAAGGGTAATTATGCAAAACACAATACATTTTATAATCTTCTCATGTAGAATTTGTAGAATGTACTTTTTAAGATTAGAGCTAATCTTTTGTTGATATTTTTCCTTTTTAACAGGGAAATACAAGCGGGCGCAAAGTTATCTCTGAATCGACAGTTTTTTGATGAACGTTGGTCAAAGCATCGTGTGGTCAGCTGCTTGGACTGGTCTTCTCAGGTATTAAGAAGAAGCCACCATATTTATAATCCTTTTGCTTTAAGGGGTTCTCCACTTTGGACAATCACTACTTGTTAGAAGGGTGAATTGACAATAAGCTGATCTCAGTGTCCATTTGCTGGGACCCCCAGTGATCAGCTGAAACCTGGCAGTAAGTGTTTAATTTCCCTACCAAGCCATCATAGTGGTAATAACACAGTGCTCATCCATATGAATGGGTTGTCTGTGTAAGGCCAGGATTACACACAAAGTTTTGATGGTTTTTGGCTTATTTCTTTGAGCCTAAGCCAGAAGTGGATCCAAAAGGAAGGAATAAAGAAAAGACTTATGCATCTTGTTTCTTTTGTATTCACTCCTTTATTTGGCTTAAAAAACAGAACCAAAAACTACATTAAAAGAGCAAGTGTAATCCTGGACTAATGCTGGACTGGATAGGTCATCAAGAGTGAAGAGGACTACTGCTGACTACTCTGGCCGAGAGATGATGATCCTGAACACAGGACCCCCCTTTGTTAACTCAGAATTCCGTAATAGGGTGTATGAAAATTGTTTTTCTACACTGGATATCCCCTTTAAAGTAAAAATCGATTTGAATTTGTCTTCTTTCATCATGTAGACCTATCTAAACAGGTGGAGGTGCAAGCTCACGGGCCTCCACTGATGCCATTATTTAAGGGACTGGCATGCTCTATCTATTTTTATTACAAAACTCTTAAAGGGGTTGTCTTACCACCTATCCACACGATAGGTGATAAGTGTTTGATCGCTGGGGATCCCAGCGGATCAAGAGAATGGAGGTCCCGAGCACCCTTATGAATGGAGTGGCAGTCCCATAGAAAATGAATGGACCTTCCGCTCCATTCATAAGGAGCGGAAGGTCCATTCATAAGGGGACTCGGAATCCCCGTTCTTTCGACCAGTGGGACCCCCATCGATTTAAACGCTTATCACCTATCCTATGGATAGGTGATAAGTTGCTGTGGTGGAACAACCCTTTTAATACTGCACTCTTCAATGAAGCAGTATTGCAAACTTTTTGTTGGAAATTTCCAAGAATCCGTTGCGATCAGTGGTCACCGATGTTTTTATACTGTCCTCTTTGACATGTCAGAAAGTATATGAAAGGAAATACCCATGTTGGATATTGATATTTGCTGCAAGTACATCAATAACCATGCCTTACCTGTTACAATTTGGCATTATAACGCTGTCCTATTTAGGAATTTACTTGTTCAGTGTCAATGAATGGAACATCACACTACGAAACTCACTGGCCATATGTCAACGTTTATCCTGTAGGGCTGGAGTTTTTACTGTAATTGACAGCTTGTTTGTTTTCAGCATAAAATGTTGGCCAACATTATGAAACAGATGGTCGAATATGTGCAGTAACTTAGGTACTGAAATGTAATGCAAAGCAAGTCCCCACAAGAAAATCGCTAAATGTTCTATGAAAGTTTTTTGCAGTACAACTCCAATGATCCCATGTGCTGCTGATTCCTGCTTATTGCAATTTTTTTGCCAGATCCTAGATAAGCAAAAATCTCAGTGTAGCGATTTCCCAAAGGATTTTACTGTACATTAGAATAAGTATCACCGCTGGCAGGCTTTTTACATGGTGGCATGGACATAACCGTAAAGTAAGCCTTTGCATGTAGAATCGTGTAATCTGCCACTCACTGCTGTCACATCCTTTGTGGAACCATTTTAAGGGTCCCATGTTGGGGTGAAGTCCCGTCCCCCCAAGTCATGAAGATTTATTGCGTTACTGTTCTCCTGAATCGCACTGATTGTTAAATGTTACTACATCACAGTGCAGGGTTATTTATATTGGGTTGACAATATATCCTATCTCACCATTTATAGTAGAGTTTTGCCACTTTTTTAAACTGGGAACGCCAACGTTTTGGTTGATGCAGTTTCTGAACATCCTTCGGCCGTGAAGTGACTTAATGCTTCTGCAACATAGTTGTAGTTTTCTGTTGATGTCGCACAGCTTACCAATACTACATAAAAATAAATTTTGAGACAAGGAGGGGGGGGGGGACTAAGACCAAGTGGCATCAAAGGACGTGTGTTTTTGGTGTGGCTCTGAATCGCCTGACAAAACGTGCTATGTAGCCCTGCCCGCATTTTTTAGCCACCCAGCAAACCTGTTATGGTTTTTGACTGTTCATATGTGCATGCCTTTTATGTCCTGACATGAAAGTATTATTTGTGCATGTATGGCTGTATTATTTGGGCTTTGTATGATATTTTTAGGTGTGCATTAGGGCGGCCTTGTTTAGGAAGGAGTATGGCGGCTCCCATCATTCATCTAGAAAGAGGGTTGACATAGGATTCTCTATAGTATGTGCAGCTGAGGGATGACCGATCTGCAGTATAAATTTATATTATTGGTGATTTCTCTGACAGTACCCAGAGTTGCTAGTTGCATCATACAACAACAACGAAGACGCCCCACATGAACCAGATGGTGTGGCTCTTGTTTGGAACATGAAATATAAGAAGACAACCCCGGAGTATGTGTTTCACTGCCAGGTATGAAACCAGACATTTTATGCTAATCATTTGGATTCATGCTCTGCTATGCCCCAAATACAAGTTCGCATAATGATTTCATTGCCCCTATTTAAACCACATGCATTTGCAAACATGTTGATTGAGCTCTTCATCAGTTCAAAAAAAATAAAAATCCTTTTCTTCTGGACCTGTTGACATCATTCGCATGGTTTTATGGTTGCCAAAAACCTGGCTGTTACATCCCTTCTGATTTATATTAGTTCAAGCCTTCCTGGTCCCAAAGAAAGATCCTAGCTGCTTTCTCATGTCAGACAATACTTTTTGGACCATTAAATGAGAAGAACGTGGCCCGAGGAGATGGAAACAGACTTGTTTAAGTGGAAACACATGCTAAAATTTCTATCATATTTTGAAGTAAAGAGAATAGCTTAAATGTGTTTGCCAACAAGTGAGCAGCTTCTATTTTCTGGATGTCAAAATTTGCTGAGTTTATTGTGATGGATTAAATGTAGCGTGTAATCCGGAGCTGTCAGATTACTGTCAGAGCGCCGTGGAGATGACTGACAAATGTTAATTTTACTGAAATTGAGATGAGACAACCCCTAAACATTACTGAGTTTTAAACTATATTCTGTGCCGTTTTTTTTCTCTTTGTGCCTCTTTGAAAACTTTCAATAGCGTTACTTGACAATGAGTAGTTAAGGATCTGCTACAAGATGTTACAACAATTCATAAACAGCAGTAGAGCTGTGTCATGAGGAACATTGTATAACCCAACTGGATAGTAGTGGACCTGGAATCTCCACAATGTTATCATGGTCCGGGGTTATCACCCACATTTTTCTGGTAATTAATTTTGCTGTATTGAGAGGGCCAATGGGTTGATGGTGACCTTTTCTGTTCTTTTCCGATTATCAGGGAGTTTCTGTGTTTGAAAATCCTGTTCCCTATTATATAATGTGTTCTCTACTGTAACTGTGTTGAGATAACGTTTGAAAGATCCCAGATCCCGGATATCCGTCCTCTTCAGACAAGTGTAGGCAGTAATGTAATATAAGCCTTTTATGAACTTGTATTTTTGTATTTTAAAAAAAATAAGGAAAGTCGGATGGAAATTTCATTTTCAGGCTTTACTAGTATGAACGCATTACCTAATAATTCTTGGTATAGCGTCAGACCAATATGTGCCATTACCAGTACTCGTGCACCATGATGACCATTAACCTGTTTGACCCTAATACATAGCGATTCTGTAACTCAGACTTTGACATTGAGGTGTCATTCATTATAGCTCTGTACAAGATCCATTTTGATATTGGAAAAAGTTATTTTTATCGGTTAGTGGTCACCTTGAGTTTAAAAGAGTTGCACTAAGTTTCTGGCAACGACCTCCTTTCCTTCATTCATTTTCAGATCCCCTGATGCAGTTTACAACATGCTCCTATTTTTAGAAATTTCTCATGTGATCATGTCCGTCCCAGTAATACATGCTGGATGTTAGTTCTGTGTATTTAGGATGCTACTCTACTAGTTCTCATATCAGCACAGCTTCATTCCTGTACTGCTTTCCTCCTCTAAAACAGCCCTTATATAATCTCTCACCTGTGCTGATTTCCCCCTCCCTCGAGCTGCAGAGTCTGCCATATGTGCTCTCCTCTCTATCTTTTACTCTGATACTGATAGTTGATGCAATCTGCCCCTCTTCACATTCTGATCTGCTGTGTACAACCACCTCCCCCTCCCTGCGAAAAGAAAGGGGGGTAGAGCAGAGAGAGCCAGTAGAAACAGCAGGACAACCAGCTACGTAGAGGAGCTTCGAAGACTCTACAGAATGAAAAAAAGTAAAACGTTTTTAATGAAGGTTTAGAAAGTTGCTTAATTTTAAATTTAGGAAGCAAATAAACAAAAATGTCAGTGCAATGGTGTCCTTAGCTTTTAATGCTTGTATAACTGTACTGCATATACATTTGTGAATTAGGGCTACTAGTGTATTAATATATTTTATTTCATTTTTATTTTTTAGTCTGCGGTTATGTCTGCTGCGTTTGCAAAGTTTCACCCAAACCTAGTTGTTGGTGGCACATATTCAGGCCAAATTGTCTTATGGGACAATCGAAGTAACAAGAGGACGCCAGTCCAAAGGACTCCACTATCAGCTGCTGCTCACACGGTAAGGGATAACTTTTTAGGGGTGCACTGGGCCTTTCGGAGAATTATTTTATTTGACATAGAACTAAGGCTATATTCACGTATTCTTTTGAGGCCTCGTTGCAGATTCCATCATATTTGATGAGAAAAATAGCTCTGCATCACTACGGCCTATCCTTAACAGTCCTTGCAGATCAGAGGTGCACAACCTTTTTTGGACCTAGGGTCACATTGTGATATTGTACCGCTTCAAAGGGCCACAATGAAACTTAGAGGTATCTTTATTTAGAACACTTGTATCCCCAGCTGCTTAAAACAAATGAAGCCAACTTTACACTTTTCGTCAATATTTCTTGACCCCCATTTAGGTTACATAGTATGGGTAGAATTGACTATTCTATCTGCCCTAGGTGTTATGTGGAGGAGGCTGATCTGGTCTTTCCCTCACGTATCAGACTAGTCGAAAAATATAATGGACCTATTGCCTACTATATTAGAAATTTTACTACCACCCTTCCCAACGCCCCGATTTGGCTGCTTCTATATAGTATTCTCGGGTGACCGCCACAATCCATTCTAATTGTGAGCCCAAAAATTAGACCAGATGATTTTCCTTGACTGTTAGATTAATCATTGTATCTCCTCTAAACCTTATTTCAAGAAGGCGCATCTAAACTTCATCATTGTTCAATGACCTCATATAACCTTGTATCAGACTTGTGTATAATACTGTGTATTGTTTATGTACTCCGGTATGATGTCATACGGTCATGCCTCCATTTTTGCCATCTTTTTGGTTTTTTTCTTTTATTGGATCTGTCATTTCTTATGTTTTTCTTCAATAAAATGAGTTTAAAATAAAAATTTGTCCGGACACCACATCTGAACATGACAAACCGCATTCGTTGTAATCATATACTGTATGTGTATAGATTATTTTTTATCGTATTGTTAAATGCTTTGGATCAATAACTTTAAACTTTAAATATATTTTGTCTTTTAGCATCCAGTGTACTGTGTTAATGTGGTTGGCACCCAGAATGCCCACAATTTGATCAGTATATCAACAGATGGCAAGATCTGTTCATGGAGCCTTGATATGCTCTCTCAGCCACAGGTTAGTCAATAATCTAAAATCCGTATTTTTGATGTGAATAAAAAAAAAAGATAAATGCGCTATTTAGCCTCCCCTCCCCCCCAAAAAAACCAAAAGACAACAATCGACTTATAAACTGTACATTAAGTCAAAGTTTACAACTTTACTTCTACAGAACGTACTCAGTATGCGCCATATGTCCGGCTTTTCTTACCCCCAGAGATCTGCCATTATCGCTGATGGAAGCTGCGACTAAACACTCAAATGTAGCATAACAGGCCGGTCAATCAAATGAATGGCCGTCGACGTCAAAGCATAGACGGGCTGGGTCTCCCAGGGGCTCGCTCATATGGTGTGGCTTTCTATTCTGGCTAATAGATGGGGGTCCCAAGAGGAGATGATGACCACCTCTGATGTTTATTTGCCCTAGTAGGGCATATGGTCTGCGGTTTTCTTCATGAGAGAACTCTATTTTTTTTTATTAAAGTGGTTGTCCTCTACCGGACAACTGATAACCTATCCTCCGGATAGGTCATCAGTATATGATCGGTGGGGGTCCGACACCCGGACCCCGCACCGATTGGCTGTCTCTGTGCATCGGACGTTCATGCCAGAACCAGATGGCTCCAGCCACGGAATAGCGGCCGAGCTGCAACGCTGCAGATCTGCTCCTATTCAAGTGAATAAGAGCAGAGCTGCAGTTCAGCATCATGGCTGGTATGTGATGCACAGAGCCAACTGCTTCCTGCTCCATACATTGCATACTGAGCAGCTCATTGGTGCGGGGTGGTGTGTCGGACCCGCACTGATGACCTATCCAATGAATAGGTCATCAGTTGTCTGGTAGTGGCCAACCCCTTTAAGCAATTCCCTAATACTTATCAGCTGAAGAAAACAACCTTTAAAAGAAACTAGCAGGTCATTTTGTATGTTTTTTTTTTTTTATACTGATGCTCAACTCTCCCATAGTTTGCTAGATAATGGTCAGTTCTTCTGGGATCAGCACTAAAGGAAAAGTTCAATTCATAGTTCAAACAACACCGTTCTACCAAAATGCTGATTATATAGCGCAGTGTTACTGATACACTTGATACAAGTCTTCAGTAAGGTCATTGCCAGTCCATGAGGATGAGAAACTTGCTAGTATAACTTAGAGGCGAGGGTTGTCACATGGCGGAGTTATTTTATTCAGAACAGTAATATATTACAGCTTCTCGTTAAAGGCATTTATGCCTCTTTACTGGTAAATTGGTTTATTTAACCCAGGAAAAAGATCATATATCCCAAAATGTAACATTTGAAGCGTTACTGCATATGACTTCACCACCACAGGAATGCTCTAACAAAATAAAGAATATTATCCCCAATTTAAAAAATATTTGTCAATTTATTGTTTTTCTTTTGAGTTTTTTTTGTCTTGGTGGCTTGTGCAGATTTGCATAAAAGGGCACTTAAAGAGGCTCTGTCATCAGATTCTCAAATCCCTATCTCCTATTGCATGTGATCGGCGCTGCAATGTAGAGAACAGTAACGTTTTTTTTTTAAAAGCGTTCATTTTTGGCCAAGTGATGAGCTATTTTATATATATGCAAATGAGCTTTGAAATGGACGACTGGGCATTTTTTTTTTCGTTATGTCCATCTGGGCATGTATTGTGTTTTTAACTGGGCGTGTTTACGTGTATGACGCTGACCAATCACTGACCAGTCAGCATCATACACTCCTCTCCATTGATTTACACAGCAGCGATCTGCAGCCACATACACAGAGATTAACGTTAATCAAGTGTCCTGATAATGAATACACATGAAATCCAGCCTGGACGTCATGTGTACTCAGAATCCTGACACTTCTGACTCTTTTCTTTGAGATTTCCAGCAAGGGAAACGAAATATCGTTTACCTCTGTAATCTCACAAGATTATGCGTGGCTTGCTGGAATCTCACAGAAAAGAGTCAGAAGTGTCAGGATTCTGAATACACATGACGTCCAGGCTGGATTTCATGTGTATTCATTATCAGGACACTTGTGTATGTGGCTGCACATCGCTGCTGTGTAAATGAATGGAGAGGAGTGTATGATGCTGACTGGTCACTGATTGGTCAGCGTCATACACGTAAACACGCCCAGTTAAAACCGCAATACACGCCCAGTTGGACATAACGAAAAAAACGCCCAGTTGTCCATTTCAAAGCTCATTTGCATATATATAAAATAGCTCATAACTTGGCCAAAAATTAACGTTTAAAAAAAACAAAGAACGTTACTGTTATCTACATACAGCGCCGATCACATGCAATAGGAGATAGGGATTTGAGAATCTGGTGACAGGCAGTTTTGGGTGGTGGTCTCGGACAGAAGGTGAGGCTTATTGTATGAAATGTTGTGGGCTATGCCAACCGCAACACACTACGCGCGCAACAGTCAGCTGACCACACACACACACACACACACACACACACACACACACACACACACACACACACACACACACACACACACACACACACACAGCGCGCAACAGTCAGCTGACTACACACACACACACACACACACACACACACACACACACACACTACGCGCGCAACAGTCGGCTGACTACGGTTTTCTATATCTCCCATGTATAGAGCGGGCCATGCACTTGCTTGGCCATGACTCAATTCATCTCCTTCTGTTAGCAGCCTTATATATTAGAGGCAACTGGGAATGCGGGGTCTTGTTCTAGCAATGAGTGGGGGGGCTCAACTATTGATAAGTAATGTTATTCATGGGGAAAACCCTTTAAAGAGGACCTGTCTGCTCTCCTCACATGTCTGTTTTAGTGAGTACTTGAATCTCCATATAATAACAATGTTGGGGCATCTTATCTTAGAATTTTGCATTGTGCTGTTCCTATGTTATTCCTCCTGGAAATGGATAAATAAATTGACAACCCGGTGTTACCATTCCCCATGTCAATAAGGTGTGTCCATACACAATCTATGTCAGCACTGATTGGACAGTGTCAGTGTGTAGGAACACGCCCCATTGACGAGAAATGGGAACGACTAGTTGTTTGTATATACATTTTAAGAAGGAACACAGAGTTCTAAGAAAAAAATCTACAAAAATAGTTAGAGCATAGAAAAGTATTTACTAAAACAGACATGTCTGGGGGATGACAGGTCCCTTTTTAATTCTCCTGCCTTTACTGCAAGTTTTAACATGTACATGACCGTAAATACCTTTTTTGGTTTTTGTGCAAGGAAGCACAGGAATATAATCATAAACATTTTTGTGATTTATGTCCTGTCACTTCCTTTCTCAAAATAAATTCTATGTATTTGTAGTATCCCATGTAATTTTTGTAAAGCTAAAATAGAAATCTTTGAGTAGGCTGCAGTCATTACGTGGTGTGGAGAATACATTACACAGAGCTTGAGAATACATTTTTGCCCCCTACTTCTCTCCAGGACAGCATGGAGTTAGTTCACAAGCAATCGAAGGCCGTAGCTGTCACCTGTATGTCCTTCCCAGTGGGAGATGTCAACAACTTTGTGGTGGGAAGTGAAGAAGGTTCTGTCTACACAGCATGCCGCCATGGAAGGTAGAATAAAAAGTCCAAGCCTTTTTCTTTTTTTTTTTTTCATGCAATTCTTAGATCTGACAAGGAAGAAGTCTCCCTAATGTCTCCCAGAGTGAGGCACATCGGCCAGAAATGTCTGGTTAACCCCTTCCCGACATTTGCCGTACATGTACGTCATGGAAAGTACTGACTTCCCGCATCTTGCCGTACATGTACGCCAAATGTTTGGGACCGGCTCAGAAGCTGAGCCGGTCCCATCATCACCGGATCTCAGCTGTATCTTACAGCTGACATCCGGCTGTAACGGCGGGGACCGAAATTAGCTTCGATCCCCGCCATTAACCCCTTAAGTGCAGCGCTCAAACGCGATCGCTGCACTTAAGGTGTTTGCAGCTCATCGGAACCCCAGTAATGAAATTGCCGGGGTTCCGGTGGCTGCAATGGCAACCGGAGGCCTAATACTGGCCTCCCGGTCTGCCTAGCACCGAAGCCGGTCAAGATCCGCCCGGCGGCGGAGCCTGATCGGCTTCCGTAGCTGTCGGCAAGATGGCGCCGGGTCAGGAGCTGATCCGGCGTCATCAGCGGTGGAAGTCAGCTGTACTGTACAGCTGACATCCACCTGTAACGGCAGGAACCGGAGCTAGCTCCGATCCCTGCCATTAACCCCTTCGATGCAGCAATCAAAAGCGATTGCTGCATCGTAGCGGTTACTAGCAGATCGCCAGCCCTGACAGGCAATCGGGACTGGCGACTGCTGTTATGGCAACAGGAGACACAATGGTCTCCTGCTCTGCCATTACGGAAGCCGATTTAGGCCCCGCCGGGAGGCGAAGCCTAATCGGCTTGCTGTCAGTGAATGACTGACAGATCTAATACATTGCACTACATAGGTAGTGCAATGTATTAGAAAAAAAAAAATCTGACCGTTGGAACTTCAAGTCCCCTAGTGAGACTTGAGAAAAAGTGTAAAAAAAGTATAAAAAAGTGTAAAAAAAAGTGCACAAAATAAAAGTTTGAAAACAGTAAAAGTTTCAAGTAATCAAATAAAACACAATCCCCCTTTTACTCTTATCAAGTCCTTTATTATTGAAAAATAATAATAAACCATATGTATTTGGTATCGCCACGACCGTAACGACCGGAGGTATCAAAATATTATATTATTTATTGCACGCGGTGAACAGCGTAAAAAAAACCCGTAAAAAACGTTACCAGAGTTTCTGTTTTTTGGTCACTTTGCCCTACAAATATTAGAATAAAAAGTGATCAAAAAGGCGCACATATCCAAAAATGGTACCTATAAAAACTATAGCTCGTCCCGCAAAAAACAAGCCCTCATACAGCTCCGTCGACAAAAAAATGAAAAAGTTATGGTTCTCACAACTTGGCGACAGAAAAAATACATTCTTTTTACAAAAGTAATTTTATTGTGCAAAAAGTTGTAAAACATGAAAAAGTTCTATAAATTAGGTATCGCCGGAATCGTACTGACCCGCAGAATAAAGTTAACATGTAGTTTATAACGCATGGTGAACGCTGTATAAAAAAAAAAACGAAAAAAGCTGTGCCAGAATTGCGTTTTTTTGTTTACCTGGCATCCCAAAAAATAGGATAAAAGGTGATCAAAAAGTCGCATGTACCCCAAAATGGTACCAATAATAACTACAGCTCGTCCCGCAACAAACCAGCCCTCATACCGCTAAGTCTATGAAAAATAAAATTAGTTATGGCTCCAATAAGTCAGGAAATAAAAAAATATGCAGTTGTGCCCGAGGGGAACATTTCTTCTGTTTGAAGAGGCGATTTATCAAGGACCTAAAATTAGGGAACCAGGAAAGGGAGGGCCCAAACATGTCCGCTGGAAGCGACGGTGCCCGTATTACACCAGGACAACACTTTCCTAGCAAAATTCCCCAAACTACAAAGGCGCGGAGTGTGGACCAAAGGGGGATAATAAAGGACGCCATTTATCAGTGCGACACCGGCCTGTGCGGAAAGGATCGATCACAGCGTAACACACATCTATGGATTATTTTATTGTTTTTTTTTACCCCATTATACCACCTGACTATGCCCCTGATATACTCCGCCCGGCTTACATATGCCCTACATTATAAACGGAAACACCAGTAAGACTCCAAACAAAACTACTACCAAGCAAAATCCACGCTCCAAAAGCCAAATGGCGTTTCCTCCCATCTGAACCCTACAGCGTGCCCAAACAGCAGTTTCCTTCCACATATATGGCACCGTCATACCCGGGAGAACCCTTTTAGCAATTTTTGGGGTGTGTGTCTCCAGTGGCATAAGCTGGGCACGACATATTTGCCACTGAATGGCATATCTAGGGAAAAATATAAATTTTTAATTTGCACCATCCACAGCGCATTCATTTATGGAAAAGATCTGTGGGGTGAAAATGCTCACTACACCCCTTAATAAATGCCTTGAGGGGTGCAGTTTCCATAATGGGGTCACTTCCCAGGGGTTTATTTTTATTATTTCACATCTGAGCCTCTGCAGTTGTGAACCAATACTTTGTAAATCGCCAAATTAGGCCTCAATTTTACATGGTACCCTTTCACTCCTGAGCCTGGTCGACTGTCCAGGCAAGAGATTAGGGCCACATGTAGGGTGTTTCTAAAACCAGGAAACCCAGCATAATAATTAGAGAGCTGTCTCGTTATGGTGGCACAAGCTGGGCACCACATATTGTCCACATATCTGTGGAAAAAATCCCATTTTCACTCTGCAACATCGAGTTCACACTAATTTCTACAAAACACCTGCAGGGTTAACATGCTCACTACACCCGTAGGTAAAAGCATTGAGGGGTGTAGTTTCCAAAATGGGGTCACTTCTGGGGGGTTTCCACTGTTTTGGGCCCACAGGCGCCCAGAAACCAATCCAGAAACATCTGCACTCCAAATGGCGGTCCTTCCCTTCTGAGCCCTGCCGTGTGCCCAAACAGCAGTTTATGACCACATATGGGGTATTGCCGTACTCGGTAGAAATTGCTTTACAAATGTTGGGTTCTTTTTTTCCTTTATTTGTTGCGAAAATGAAAAAATTTGCGCTAAAGCTACGTCTTATTGAAGAAAAAGGATTGTTTTTATTTTCACTGCCCAATTCTAATAAATTCTATGAAACATCTGTGGGGTCAAAATGCTCACTACGCCCCTAGATGAATTCCTCAAGAGGTGTAGTTTCCTAAATGGTGTCACTTTTTGGGCGTTTTCATTGTTTTTTCCCCTCAAGGGCTTTGCAAATGTGACATGGCCGCCGCAAACCATTCCTGCTCAATGTGATCTCCAAAAGCCAAATAGCGCTCTTTCCCTTCTAAGCCAAGCCGTGTCTCCAAACAGCCGTTTATTACCACATGTGGGGCATTGTTTTACTCGGGAGAAATTGCTTTACAAATTTTGTGGTGCTTTTTCTCCTTCAGTCCTTGTGGAAATGAGTAAAAATAAGCTAAACCTACATTTTCTTTGAAAAAATGTTGATTTTTATTTTCAGGGCCTACTTCCAATAATTTCTGCAAAAAACCTGTGGGGTCAAAGAGCTCACTATACCCCTAAATAATTTCCTCAATGGGTGTAGTCTCCAAAATGGGGTCACTTGTGGGGGGTTTCCACTGTTTTGTCTCCTCAGGGACTTCGTAAATGTGACCTGGCCTCCGCAAACCATTCCTGCTAAACTTGAGCTCCAAAAGCCAAATAGCGCTCTTTCCCTTCTCAGCCCTGCCGTGTCTCCAAACAACCGTTTATTACCACATATGGGGCATTGTTTTACTCGGGAGAGATTGGTTTACAAATTTTACGGTGCTTTTTCTCCTTCAGTCCTTGTGGAAATGAGAAAAAATTAGCTAAACCTACATTTTCTTTGAAAAAATTTAGATTGTCATTTTCAGGGCCTATTTCCAATAATTTATGCAAAAAACCTGTTGGGTCAAAACGCTCACTATACCCCTAGATAATTTCCTCAATGGGCGTAGTTTCCGAAATGGGGTCACTTGTGGGGGGTTTCCACTGTTTTGTCCCCTCAGGGGCTTTGTAAATGTGACATGGCCTCTCAAACCATTCCTGCTAAACTTGAGCTCCAAAAGCCAAATAGCGCTCTTTCCCTTCTCAGCCTCGCCGTGTCTCCAAACAACCGGTTATTACCACATGTGGGGTATTGTTTTACTCGGGAGAAATTGCTTTACAAATTTTACGGTGCTTTTTCTCCTTTAGTCTTTGTGAAAATGAGAAAAAAAATCGCTAAACCTACATTTTCTTTGAAGAAATGTTGATTTTAATTTTCACGACCTACTTCCAATAATTTCTGTAAAAAAGCTGTGCGGTCAAAATGCTCACTGTACCCCTAGATAATTTCCTTGAGGTGTGTAGTTTCCCAGATGGGGTCACTTTTGGGGGATTTTGACTGTTTTAGCACCGCAAGAGCCCTTCAAACCGGACATGGTGCCTAAAATTTATTCTAACAAAAATAAGGCCCCAAAATCCACTAGGTGCTCCTTTGCTTCTGAGGCCGGTGCTTCAGTCCAGTAGTACGCTACGGCCACATGTGGGATATTTCCTAAAACTGCAGAAACTGGGCAACAAATATTGAGTTGCATTTCTCTGGTAAAACCTTCTGTGTTATAAAAAAAATTGTACTAAAAATTTATTTCTGCAAAAAAATATGAAATTTGTAAAATTCACCTCTACATTGCTTTAATTCCTGTGACATGTGTAAAGGGTTAAGACATTTTCTAAATGCTGTTTTGAATACTTTGAGGGGTGAAGTTTTTAAAATGGGGTGACTTTTTGGGGGTTTCTAATATATAAGGCCCTCAAAGCCACTTCACAACTGAACTGGCCCCTGTAAAAATGGCCTTTTGAAATTTTCTTGAAAATGTGAGAAATTGCTGCTAAAGTTCTAAGCCTTGTGAGGTCATAGAAAAATAAAAGGATGTTCAAAAAACGATGCCAATCTAAAGTAGACATATGGGGGATGTTAATTAGAAACAATTTTGGGTGGTATAACTGCCTGTCTTACAAGCAGATACATTTAAATTGAGAAAAATGCTAATTTTTGCAATTTTTCGCTAAATTTTGGTGTTTTTCACAATTAAATACTGAACATATCGAGCAAATTTTGCCAGTAACATAAAGTCCAATGTGTCACGAGAAAACAATCTCAGAATCGCTTGGATAGGTGAAAGCATTCCGGAGTTATTACCACATAAAGTGACACATGTCAGATTTGAAAAATGAGGCTCGGTCAGGAAGGTCAAAAGTGGCTAAAGAGGGAAGGGGTTAAATATTTAATGGAAATTGACCCATTTAGGAAGGACAAAAAAAGGCAACATGTGAACAGCTCTGCATCTGCCTTTCAGTTTCTTGTTTTGCTTTCTCAGCTTCTTTCTCCGCACAGGTGTTCAGAATGGAACATAAAAAATATTGGAGAAGCTTCCGCCCCCCCCCTTTTCCCCCCCCCCCCCTTTCTGTGCGGGTAGAAGAGAATAAGACCGATCAGACAATTTATTTGAAGGCTACGTACACCGCCTTTGAAAACCATTTTATTTTTATTTTTTAAAACTTTCTAATTTAAAAAAAAAAAATACTTTTGACTTTTTTTTTTTTTGATACAGCAGCTTTGTATTCTGTATACAGAACAGCTTTATCTAGCAATGAAACCTTTTGTCGGTCAGCTCAGCGGCACTGATGGGTTCAGTGTAGACACGCATTATTGAGCTGTTACCGATCACATCTAACAGGTGGATACTGCGTATCAGAGCCATGCAGGACCCGCTGATACTGAACCCGTCAGTCCCGCAGACCTGATGGATTCAGGTCTCCGAGCTAGATACTATAGTTACAAGATAGTTTTTCTTAAATACATAATAGCATATATTATTTTATTTTAGAGTGGTCACATTGGAAATCTATGGCTGTGTTCACACTGAGTTTTTTGCAGGAGGAAAATTCCTCCTGCAAAAACTGCTCCAGTAGGTTTTTGCACAGTGGTTTGACAAAAACTCGTCAAAACACTCGTCAAGATTTTTTATTCCTCTTTCTGACTGATTGAAATGGGGTTTTGGAGGCGGAAACCGCCTCAAGATGGGTCATGACGCTTCTTTTTACCGCGACGAGTTTTTTTTACTCGCGGTAAAAAAAACTCGTCCAACTCCCATTGAAATCAATGGGAGGCATTTTCGGGCGGTTTTTGAGGAGTTTTTTGGCGCGGTTTCCGCGTAAAAAAACTCAGTGTGAACAGGGCCTATGTAGGTTTTCTCTTAGGTTCACGTAGATAATGTTGTTGCTGGGAATTTTGATGGTCTCTAAGAGTTCATGGTTTTTATTTGTGTTTTATATTTTTGTATGTAATTGTGGGTGTCCATGTTTATGGAGGAATAAAATAAAGTATTATGTTTTGGACTGTACAGGTCTAAATTGTTTAATTTGAGACATATTTTGGTTTAGTACTCAGTGCTAGATAGAGCTGCTCTATATACAGAATACAATGCAGCTGTATTTCAAAAAGTAGAAATAATTTTTAATGAAAAGTCATTAGAAAGTTGCACCAAACACACCAATACATATCTGTATTAAAAAAAAAAAACTTTTCAGAGGTGTACGTAACCTTTAAAAGACTATCTGACCACAAAGCTTTTAGACGTGTGCTGGCCCATATATACAGTGTTCGGGCATTTTAAGAAGAATTGTTTTTTTCAAGAAATTGTAAGTGACAACTCCTTGTGGGCAAAACAAATTCCATCCCCCCATTGCCCAATTTGCTGTTGTCCGTTTTTAGCTTGCGAAGATACGATGCAGACCTCTACTGTAGTTAAGAGACTGCATTCTGAGTTCATGAATTCTACGTGATCGCCACGTATTTCATCGATGGTCCATTCATAAAAGTTAATGCATGACCAGATATAATTGGCCATGGATTGTATTTCATTTCCAGATGAACCGGAACTACGGTATGGTTAAACACGGTTTTATGAAATGGATCCTAAATGCAAAAAAATACTTTCACAAATGTATTTGTTTTGAAGCACAGCTAACACCTCACTACCTTTTTTATTTTGTGCATCAGTCCGCCAGTTTTTTGTGTAATAAATATATAATAATTTTTTTAAAACGATATGATTGTTTTGATGCATTTTGTGCATTCTATTTTCATTGTAGTAAAGCCGGTATTAGTGAAATGTTTGAAGGACATCAAGGACCAATTACAGGAATCCACTGCCTCTCTGCTGTGGGAGCTGTGGACTTCTCTCACCTCTTTGTCACCTCCTCCTTCGATTGGACGGTGAAACTGTGGACAACAAAGGTACATTTCTGTGAAAGATCAAACACCAATACTTAGCTATGTTCACATTTATAGAACATTTTTACCATTTATATATAAATATTATATACCATACACTGTGAGACTTTACATACATTACATTGCTTGTACTGATCTTGAGTTACAGCCCGTACTTTATTCCAGAGCTGTCACAGTACTGCTAGTTGCTACTAGAAACCGTTGACAGACACACCCCCAAGGGGCTTATCTAAGCTCTTGAAAACTTGTGCTGGGAATCTGTATTTTATCTTCATCTAAATACTGTATACTATCTAGTATAAAGACTACTCTTCAGGGAAAGTTCATCACTAACTCTGTACAGACACTGATCAAGCAGGGGATGTTGGACGATACAGGCTCAGAAGCAAATCTAATTGTGAAAACAGCTTTTTTATCTATCCCATTTATAAATTTGTTTCAACACCCACAATGGCTGCCTTCACTGCCAGCATACTGCAGATAGTCATAATCCTGGTCTTGGTAATTTTCTCCCTTAATTTCTGTCTACACTATGTAAAAGCTATGGCGTCAGGTCTCTTTTAATTATAAGAATTTCTTTTCACGGAATGAGTTTTTTTCAGCACAAGTAAAAATGTTCTCGCCTAATGCAGAATTGTCGGTAACACTATGGGTTGCTGTTTCCATTTATCCATTACTTAAGAGTACTGTAGGTGGTTATAAACGAAATAATTCAATTTACTGAGAGCCCGGCAGAGAAAGAAGCCGATGTAAGGTTGTAAAGGCGAACGTATAAATAAAACGTATGAACCCGTGAAGTGCATGCTAATACAAATGATCTTAATTATAGTTTTGGCAATGTTAGAATCGTTAATTGAAAATTGCTTGTTGTATTCGCAGAGTCTCTGAATATTCCCTCACTGGGGCCTGCTTGTAAAATCCCCTTATTGTACTTCTCGCTTTCCTGACAAGCATTTGAGAAAATAATTTTACCGAAAGATGACATACAAAAATGTTCAGTGTGTGCATAAAAGATATTTATCTATAATCATTATGAAAAAATAGTGCATTTTAGACAGAATAATACCGCAGGCTGCTTCCATGATGCTCACCTGTCACTCATGGCGCCAATTCCTGCAATAAATTGTTTGTAAGTGTAGCAATATCAGTACTTTGGAGGTAATTAGGCAGAAAAATGGAGGAAGGTAGCAATCTTCAAATATAAGTATTACAGCTGCTTTAGATAGTAAAATAAACCTGCATATACATTGCACTCAAACCACTATTCCTCTACTCGACGGATAAGAAACCAATAATCATCTTTCTAGAAAATATTGCCTGTATGGCAAAATAATGTTTTACTACACACCCAAAATAAGACGCCTCTTTAATAATGTGGTCTGTGCTTTTACCACAACACTTTTTGAAAGGGGATTATCTCTCCATATCGTAACATTACCGTGTAGTTACAGTGCGGTGTCTACCATTTTATATGATACGATTATGTCCGACGAACCATCGAAATTACAGAGACCTAATGGTTGTGGTGTTCTCCCATGTCTGATCATATTCTGATTGACATGAATGAGCACTGCCGCCTAAAATAAAGAAACATCGCAGAGTATAAGCACAGCTCTTCTGCCATTTTTGTTGTATCTGTTTTTGGGTAGGGCAGTTGACATCCAGTATGGCTGCCATTTAGTTGTCCTTCCTGATATATATGAAACATTGCCATTTCAGGAGCCTGGGACAATGGGATGAAAGCCCCTGTGTAAGCGCTACTGCCAGCCATACTTATTGTCTTAGCTTAGCCCATAACACACATAAGTAAGAAATGGATGAATAATGGGGCAGATACTCAGCACTTCTGTAAATCAGAGGGGCCAACCATGATACTTCTCACCATGTATAGCCACCGTTATTCTATCAACTTCATTGTGGTCACTGTGGCCTGAGCTTCAATGTCATTTATAAAACTACAAACAATAAACAGGTCCGCAACAACGGAGGCTGTGACGTATGCTTAACAGTGACATATGTCACCCGTAGGACGTTATGGCTTTCGTTGTCGGCAGCTCTTCAATAGCTTTTCATGACGTATATTTTAAATGAATACCGGATAGGCAGTAGTCACTCATAGACTAATATGGTATCTGTTTAACATATATGTCATTTAAATTTCGTATGCGTTAAAAGGATGCCTGAGACATAGGCCATGCAGTTGCATACATTATCCATAGGATCCCATGTTAAAAATAACATAACGCGCGGTATTGTGAAGTCTACTACGCTATTCCATACCAGAAAAAAGTATACCAGCCCAATGGAGGCTTAACAGACACTTCTACCACATCGCTCCTTTGCCTCCATGGTTCCAGATTACAAACCAAATAGTATGTGTAGTTTAATCCTACTGAAAAGGCAAATGAGGGTTACTCCACCGAGGAGAGGGGGCATAGAGAGTGGAGTAACACAGGGTCAGCCTACAACCATGGAGACACATAGATCCACATAGGAGCTGTATACACAAACAGTAGGATGTTTTTGATCAAGCCTATTTGCAAGTTGTAAAGCTACATATAACTTTTAATCCTAATATAATAGTCCAGTTTACTGGAAAATGTGCGCACAGGTCAAGTCTGACTTGCATTAACCCTTATATCACTTGACCTTCCTGCTACATGACGAGGGAAGTTAAAGGAAAAATCTAGGAGGCAAACATTATCGTGAGTTCTTAAACAAAAGTTTAACTTAACTATAATGCAGGATGAAAGCCGCCATCGTCTCTAAAATTCTAGTTGCGGCACTTGTGTCAATGAAGTTATTAAACAGGCTGTACTGCCTTCATGAGACGTTCTGAACGCAGTCTTTTGACTTATTTTGCCTTTCTCTCCTAGAATAATAAGCCTTTGTATTCGTTTGAGGACAACGCCGACTACGTTTATGACGTCATGTGGTCTCCCACTCATCCAGCCCTATTTGCTTGTGTGGATGGAGTAGGGCGACTAGATTTGTGGAACCTTAACAATGATACAGAGGTAAGCAGGCGGCTACATAATAACCATTGGTCCGTTCAAATACAGTCATTTAAAAAAAAAAAAATACATTAATTTGATTAAATTAACCTCTACTTTACCAATAAGAATGTCCTGTTGTGATAAGACATGCAGTGGGTAAATGCATCTGTAAAGTAACACATGGAAGCAATTTGCTTCTCTGTCTTCCAGATGAGAGAATGTCACCAGGGTTTTCTGCTTGTGCCACTTGCCTTATTTAAGGGACTTTAGTTAAATTGATATTATATAAAATTAGAATTGGGTGAGATTGGACCGATGGGAGTCCCACGGTTCACTGAAAACATGGGGCCCGTAGTTCCATTCCCAGTGGGAGAGGTGACTGGTCATCAATGGCCTGCCCTCCGCTCAACACTAGAACCTATTACAGCCTATATCTGATTGCTACACAATGTCTCCCGCCAGCCTTTCTTGCGATCAGTACACAAACCGCACATAACTTTTGTTTCTTTATTCCTTCTCTTGTCTTGCATGATTTTATTCTGTAGCTGTGTTATTTATTTATTCTATTGCAAGTCGACAATCTTATTTCTTCCCTTTTAATGAGTTGGAGGGACCTATATCAAGTATATATGCGCAGCATAGAGCTGCAATGTATCGTTCTAGCAGGTAAAACTTCCTGTGATCACATCTGTACATGCTTCAAGCTGTTAAATGGTGGTCACCAAGATGTGGAGAAACGTAGTTGCTCAGCAACCTGCAGGAATGGGCTGCAAGAGAAATAATCATACAATCTGTAAATGTATCTAAGGCCTTATTTACACGAGCGTGTTAAACGTCCGTGTGACGGCCGTTGAAACAACGACCGTCCTATGGACCTTTGTAATTCAATATGGCCGTTCACACAGCCGTTGTTTCAACGGACTGTGTGAAGGGTCCGTGAGAATGTCCTATTTTTTTCCACGCTTCACGCATCCCTCCATAGATTCTTAACTATGGGGGTTGCGACACATCGTGTCCCGCAGCGATGTGCACCGATGCACCTCGGGCGTGAAAAACTGCCATTTTTCATGTCCGAGATCCGTAACGCTCTTGTAAATAATGCCTAAGGCTTCGTTCACATTTGCATTGAAGTTCCCTTTGTGGGTTCCATCAGACCTTTCCATAAGGGGAACACACAAACAGAAACCATGGCTTTCTGTTAGCATTACCGCTGATTTCAATGGTAACACTTGCGTTGCTAATGCTTTTCATCCGTTCCGTAAGGGTTTCATTTTTTTGGTGCAGTCAATAGCGTAGTAGACTACGCAAAGGTCTGACAGAACCCACAAACGGAAACCCAGACGCAGATGAGAACGAAGCCTAAGACTAAACTATATGTGTACAGTTACTGCAGTGGCATTCGGCTTTGTGATAAGTAATTGTGGCCATGCCGTTCCTTATTTTGGCATAATCGTGTCATTGATATGCTGATTAAATGACATTACTGTGAGAGGAATCTGGCAATTATATTCTTTTTCTTGTTTTTGCCTAAATAAGATTTCATATCGGAGAAATTAATATAATATAAACTTTTGTATACTTGGAAATTAAATAATTATCCCATTTAAATCTGCGTATGAAGATTGGTCTGATAATGCTTTTATTTTGGTACCTCGAGTGGTTAACAAGCCGTTTGCTGAGAGACTCTTAAAGACTCATTAAACCTTATTATTTTGTAATTGTGTTTGATATAATAGATATGAACTGATTCAAAGATAATTATAGTTCTATAATTAATATCCGTGTAAAATACAGTATTGTCATGGCGCAAACTTTTGTCCATTTTTAGGAAGATTTAGTCGCTTTATTTAATGAGCTATTCCTATAACCGCATTTATTTTAGATATAGAAAAATACAGCTATTGGAAAAACAAAAACCACTTCCTAATAAAAAAAGTCTTGTACCCCTGACACCATTAAAAATAATAGAGAGCAGTCTCTTGCTATATTTTGGAGACATGTAGGTTTTGGAGAGATATATCAAAACTGGTGCAAAGGAAAGTGGAGTAGTTGCCCATGGCAACAAATCAGATTCCACCTCTGGTGTTTGAGGCCTTTTAGAAAATGAAAGCAGCAACCTGATTGGTTGCCATGGGCAACTACTCCACTTTTCCTTTGCACCAATTTGGAAAATATCTCTCCCATGGGCTACAAAAAGTTGTTGTTTTTTTTTTGTTTTTTTTTTTTGTTTTTTTTTTTAAAGATAGACGGAAACATTGAAGAAGGGAGATCAGTTTCTTATAAAATAGATAGAAAATGGCCCGCTCTACTACTGATAATACCAATAGTGAGTGAACTGGTTATAGTCTGCTGTATTTTCAAAGACTCAAGATTAGAAATATAATACAACGAAACTGTCTCTCCAGGTGACTTAAGTTCCTGAATTCCTTTCAATTTATTTGTACCGTTCTGCAAGCTTTTTTGTTATTACGGGGTATTCCCATATAGGACATTTGACATATCCACAGGATATCCAATAAATGTCCGATAGATGCGGGTCCCACCTCTGGGACCTGCATCGATCTCTAGAATGGGGCTCCTGACACGGTCCTACCTTATACCGCTGGTTTCCAACCATTGAGTTATGAGGTGGCCAGGACTACAGACACTTCTTTCTTTAACTCCCATAGAAGTGAATAGGGGCTATGTAAAGAGTGTAGCACAGCGAGCTACACTGTTTCCGTAGCTTCCAAATTCCGGAAACTCCGCTCACTGTGCTCTGCTTTTTCCATGACTCCTATTCACTTCTATGGGAGTTACAGAAGCAGCGTTGCGAGCGCTGATATTTCCATACTCCTTGCCACCGCATACCTCAGTGACCAGCGGGAGAAGGTAGGAGAGGGGTCAGCGGGCCCTGTTCTAGAGATAGAAGTGGGACCGGCAACTATTGGAAATTTCCCGGTTGGGAATACCCATTTAACAGGTTGTTTGATCGTGTGGTTAGGAGGTGTCAATAGTTTGGTGATCTTAGAAGTCTTGATTCTTTTATGGGTCTCATAGAATTTTGGTTCATTTTACATGTAGTTAAAGAATGCGTAATAATTATATACATGTGAATATAAGATATTTCTGACGTATCCAATCTAATAATGTCTGCACCGTAGTTTGTTATTCATGTGGATTTGCAGTATATCGCGGTGTGAGGGAGCGATGACCTGCTATATTCTCACGAGCATTTGTGTATCTTGTCTTGTAAACAGGTCCCTACAGCCAGCATTACAGTGGATGGAAACCCAGCACTTAATCGCGTCAGATGGACTCATTCTGGTAGAGAGATCGCTGTGGGAGATTCTGAAGGACAGATCTTTATTTATGATGTGGGAGAGGTATGTTATTCTGTTTTACCTTCTTATTCTATTCACTTGCAAAAACAGATACTGTGCAAAAACAGAGTGCTGGTGTATCTCCAGCAAGGGATGGCACTGGCTCCAAATGTATAGTTTTTTTTATGTGTTATTGTTGATATGGGGATGCCAAATATATGTACAGTTAAACCCTCTTTGAAACGATCACCCAAAATTGCACATAAGTGTTCTTCCAGGGGGGGTGGTAGTCTTAAAGGAGTTGGCCAATGTGCGTATTTCTATAGCGTTCTCGATTGTGTATTTCCCATCATATAAGAGGTGGTGGCTGGAGTGTTCTTTGGTTTGAGATATGCATTGCATGCCAGCCATGGTGCTTACGATTGCAAAGAATCAAATGTCAACTATTTTGCTATTTTATATATGACCCACAATGTAGACTGTGTGGGAGATTATTCAAAAGAAAAGTGAATTACTTGCCCAAAGCACCCAATCAGATTTCAGCATTAATTTAACAAAGGGCCTCAGGAATAGAAGAGCTGGCAGCTAAATGGTTCATATGGTCCACTTTTCCTTTGCTCCAGTTTTGATAAATCTCACGCTGTATGTTTTATAACGTTGATTCTTTCTGCCTTCTACTTAACAGCAAATTGCCGTGCCACGCAATGATGAATGGACCCGCTTTGCAAGAACACTTGCAGAAATCAATGCCAACCGGGCCGATGCAGAGGAGGAGGCGGCAAACCGCATTCCTGGATAAACCATTTATATAATGTGTGACGTCAGGAGACCCGCCCTGACATAATATACCCTCCAGAGCGCTAGCATGTATCTGTTCAAAAGATAATTTATGAAGCCGTATGTGGACAGAATCTGTGGACTACAATGTTTTATAAACTTCATTGCAACCAAATGCAGCGTCCCTTTTTTTTTGTATCTCCACATCTGTCCTCCTGTGTCCCTTCTCCATGTGTAATAACAGTCCGCCGCTATCTGACTTGTGGCTGGTATACCCTTTACTGTCAGATGAGCTGGTCAATGTATTTCCACTTTTTTTTAAATAAAAATCCATTTACCGTACTAATGTACATCTTATTTGTAAGCTGAAAGCCTAACCCCTCAGGATAGCACTATTAGGGCTGTGTATGTGTGCAAAGGTTTGCCATGTTTCCAGCACTCGCACCAAACTACTGCATTCAGTGGACACTTTTGTGTTAATATCGTTACCTAGTCTGCCATTTTATTAAAGGAAAATGTTTCTAACGTGATATTTCCAATGACTGTCTCGTGTTTTGTCTGGTACATTAAGTAAAGACCAATAGATTTCTGTAAAAGTATGTGATTGGTATTTTCTTGGTTATGATGATACTGTACATCAAATGATATAAAAATAATTGCATAATAATCATCGTAGCCATGTATACATAGGTAGCGCTGTGAAGGAGACTTTTAGCACAGCATCATACACTAATCAGCGTCATACACTTCTCTTCATTCCAGCCCAGTTGATTCATAGCACAGTGTGATCTCGCGAGATTATGCTGTGACGTGACTTCCTCCCGCAAGTCCTTCACCAGAGCGGCGGAAGACTTAACGGACAGCGCCTCCAGCCATGCCAGGACTGCAGAGGCTGGAGGCGACGTCTGGTCAGTCTTTTGACGCTCCGTGAAGGACCTGCGGGAGGAAGTGACGTCACGCGGTGCTATGAATCAAGCTGGGCTGGAATGAAGAGAAGTGTATGACGCTGATTGGTCAGCGTCATACAGCTGTTCTATACAACGCCCACTTGGTGAATAAAAAAAAAACGCCCATTTGGGCATTTAGAAAAAATGTGCATAAATCAAAAAAAAATTCATAACTTAGTCAATAATAAGCGTTTAAAAAAAACAGTAGTTATCTACATCAAAGCACCTATTAGATTAGCTAGGAGATAGGGAAGTTATAAACTGGTGACACAACCTCTTTAAAGACGGTGATAGTCTAATGTGGTAGTCATTATTTTATTTCCCTGCAGCCCCATTGCAAGGCAAATAATTTGACCTTTTCACTTCACCACTTGTAGCCCTAAAACTAGGAATCTATTCCAATTTTTATTTTTTTTTAAAAAAAACGTTTGAGACTCCTTTTTAGGGACTCCAGACTCGAGGGATGTTTTTTATTCTCATGTTTCTAATTAGACCGTGAATAACAACCGGTAAATAAACAATAAATCTGACGTAATTACCACAAATAAGTAGTAGGGAAATAAGATTGAAGCTACGTTAACCAAGGGCAACAAATAAATTCTCTGAGTGAATGGGTTGCCAGCACTATATCAAATAAATATAATACAAAAACTTATTTCCAAATTTCTTTGGTCATCATAGTAGACTTCTAATTACATCTCATAAGAATCTGAATATGCAGTTACAAAAACAACAAAACCCTAATCTACGAAACCTACAGATGAAGGGGATGTCAAGATAAGGTTTTACAATCATCCTGCATTTTTCTCATTTCCAAACCCGAATGTCTACTGGGTGTCTACTGGTTGGGAACTACAGTCATACTGGTTTCCTATTTTCTTCTAAAATTAAAGGGAGTGTATCACCAGAAGATAACAACATAATATTTAAATTAGGTTTTATTAGAAATATATTTAAAAAGAAAAGGTGGTGTATTTTATTTGACTATATTCATAGAAATATTGACGTTTTCAGACTAGATCATACACATTAGCCTGACCTTTACTGCTTTCTGCAGATCACTTTTTACCTTTGCTGTGTAGACTGGGATAGAGTCAGCAAAGCTAGCTCGTTATTAGAGTGGGGGGTAGCTCTATTGTACTGCTGGAGGCCTGGATGCTGTCACACAGCCATAATATGGGTGCATTTTAGCATCGGTATTATGGCTGCAAAACCCAATCCTCCCGCGTTTCTAACCTGTGTCCGTTCAGTACGACTATGGGAGGTGCAAACATTGTTTCTATCATACACTAAAATGCACGTGTATTATGGTTCTGTGAATGCAGTCAAAGGCAGGTTAGCAACACTATACACGCAGATAAGGTTCTGTATGCAGCTTTGCCTCATACTTACTGGCTTATAGGGGGGCTATACTACATTACTTCCTGGAGGCTATTCGTCTATTAACTACTGAAAAAAAAAACGCAGTGTAAACGTTAATAAATTTACCTGCGGTGCGGAATTTGTCAATTTATGCTGCATTTTTATTGATTTTCTGTTGCGGGTTTTGCCTATTGAATTCGATGGAGATGCAAAACCCGCAACAGAAAGCCAGGTGTTGCGACTTTTGCGGCGTAATCGCAGCAATTGCGCTGCAAAAATCGCAACTCTGAAAAAAATATATACCTATAACACCCTCCTCCTTTCTGCAGTCCAGCCTCCTGGGATGACGTTTCAACCCATGTGACCGCTGCAGCATTACATGGCCTGCTACGTCATCGTCAGGGAAGACTGAGGGGGTAAGTATGAGCTCTTTCTTCCGCAGCGGAAATTCCGTTAGAAAAAACGCACTGCAATGTAGTGCGATTTTTCGGACAGAATGTAGTGCGGGTTTCAGGTCTGACACACTGCGTGATTTTTATGCAGCGCCTCCAACCCATGAGAACCCGGCCTTAAATGCAGAGAGCAGGAGCACTTGCCAAGCTTTGTACCATCTGAGTGGCACTTGCAACCTAATTTACTTCTCAGAATAAAGTGGATTTTCTTTAACAAGAGGGCGATAACCAGCCATACAAAGGTATGTGGGCGCCTGGTTTTAAAACGCCTACCAAACACTGGTAACTCATTTGGTCTGCAAAAATTACCTGACTGTTTCCCTTTAACTCCCATTCAATGCAAATGCCATAAAGCGCACACACCCTGCTGCATTGTCTATACAGGCCATGCAGGGAGGAAGTGTTTCCAATATGGCCGCCACCAGTGAAAAATTAATTTCAATTTAATGATACTAAAATGATCTACATGAGACAATCCCCTAAAGTAATCATGCAAGTTTAAACCCTTGAAGTATGAGTTCTGGCGGGAACATTCACTGGTTCCTTTGCGGAGATATTTTTCTTTGACAAATGCTAAGAATTGATAAACATTGAGCGGAGTCCAACTCGTAGAAAAACATTACAGAATAAACCTGTCAAATCAAACCTTGAAAATGTATGTAAAATACAAGTATATGAGATGAAGGTCGCATACCCGGCGCGTTCATTCAGTACTGAGGTGTGTGTGACGTGATGCGGTGGCGGCAGCCATTGTTGTTTGAACACCGAGCATTCATAGTCTTGTCAACTTTTCTATACTGTTCAGTAGTGTCGGGTGAGGCTTCACTCACAACCTGTGTTATAGCAGCCATCCGGTCCTCAATATTCTTTGTGTTCCCGCTGCCGTTCTCTGCTGTAATAACTGGTTTATGCGGAGATTAGCTGGTTTGGTTTCCAGCACATCTGCTCTCTCTCGCTTGATTTCTCCAATATATTGGTAGTGATTAGTGAGAATAGTGTGAAACCCTCCAAGATTGACTGAAGTATATCAAGTGAAATTGCTACAAAAATGAGATTCAAGAAATTGTTCCAACAATTTTTCCCGATTTCCTGTGGAGACAGAATATTTGACAGCCTCTGTATTACTTGAGAGCTTAAAGACACTCATTGCAGGCCCCTCGACCATTTCAGTGATCGCTTTCCGGCTTCTAATATCGAACGGGTTGGTTTTTTCATCCATGTGGTATAGGTAACTCGAATTTTCCTGTATCCAGAACAGACCATTGAAGTCAAATAAGTTTTGTTTTTGTTTTATTGAAATAATTGAAAGATTAAAAAAAAAAGTTTTCATTAAACCTAAATAAAATGCACATAGGATAGATGCAAAATGTACACAAATTGACAAATTACGGCCAAAAATTTGAGTGCATACCAAATTTATTATGTGTTTGACGCTTTTTGCACCTACCTCAACAGTTTGAAGTGTATTCAGAAAATGGGATGTAGTTCAGGCTAAATTCAGAGCGCATTCTGTTTATATTTTAGCAGGAGAGTTTAAAGCTGTCCCGTTGAACATATGGCCAATCATATGCTATACAGTTGCGTATTTCTGCAAATAATAAAGTATAGCGCAAATTATACAATTTTGTAAAAATTGTGTGCGTGTGTGTGTCCTGGCCTTAAATCACCAGCATTTCGCCTATTAAACCAGCAATACCTGGTGGTAGTGGGTGAAAAATAATTTCTATGTAACCTATAATTGTCTTCTTAGTAGCTCTGTACCGTTTTAGTATTAATTTTTTTTTAGTGTTCCTGTGCTGTATGCTAATGAGCATAAGTCATTCCTCAAGCCTTTCTAAGTTAACCCCGCCTCCTTACTTTTGATTGACAGCTCCTCACCTCCCCCCAGCACACACAAAATCCTGTGTTTGCGCATCGATGTCCTGTTCTGGTGCATGCGCACAATAGGACAACATAGTGGCGCATGCGGAGTATCTAGGTTTGGTGCCCAGACGAAGCAGAGAAGGGTGTCAGACCATACATGATCGGCGCATGTGTGCTATCTCAGACGGGATTTTGGCATTCAGGGCGGGCCAGTTTTCAGCGGTGGGCGGGCATAAGAAGAGGAACGAACGAGACTGCTGGATTATTACTATAAAAGGTGCAAAATGTTTGCACACCGTTATTTACGGTCGGAGGAGGAGTTTAGGAGAGGCGATAACGGCAATGGAATTTCGACAGCAGTGGCCAGCGAGGGGTGAGTAGAGTTCAATAGATGAAATGCTGGTGACAGGTTCCCTTTAAAGTACTTTCCATCCACATATTTAAAGAAGACTTGTCACTAGGTAATATAAGTTGAACTGGTTTGCTGACCGGAGTAGTGCTCTCTCCCTGATTCCAGCGCTGTTTTGTTTGTTTCCTGGATGCCCCCGTTTCAGAGATCTGGCCCATTGTTGTGTTGGCTCCCTGTATGCTAATTTGCTGTAGTTAGCCAACAGGGTGTGAACTACCCTCAAGCTGCCTTGCGCTGATTGGTTAGCATCAAAATTTAGCTCCACCCCGTTGGCTAACTGCATAAAAAATAGCATTAAACAACACAGTGGGCCATATCATTGGAACGGGAGGGTCTAGGAAAAAATAAATCAGGGAGACTATTCAGGTCAGATAACCAGTCCAACTTATATGACCTAGTTACCGGTGCTCTCCTTTAAAGAGCGATAAATAATACTCCCATGATACCGCTGTCAATTGCAGTGTCCTCCGCGCCCTCCTCCACTGCATGCAGGTGACAGGTGCTTTTTAATATAACCCTTTCTGTCAAATCTGAGAAAATATCATATTTGCAGGTAATTAATGCACTTTGTCTACCACTCACTGCTAGAAATTCTCAGTTCAGTGAATCGACAATTACACTGAATTATTAAAATTAAGAAATCCTATGGAAACCGTTCTGTTAAAGCTGCTGATTTTTTATTCAACAACATACAAAGTAATGATTTATTACAGGCTTCCCCGGAACACACTAGTGGTAGCCGTGTACTAGATGTATAATTTTAATCATAAGACATTATTGATATTTATTCCTTGGTTTATTTGTGATTGTAGTGTGGCTTTCACCGTAATTAGAAAATGTTATATTTTAGCAGAAAATTGCTCCCTTACTATGCTGTATCCCTGGTAACCAACCAGACAGGTTAAATGCAAAAACCCTCCAGTTATTAACATACAGTAAACACTACGTGGCCAAAAGTATGTGGACACCCTGTCTAATTGGTGAGTGCAAACATTTCAACCACACATAAGCAAACATTACCAGTAGAATGGGTGGTGCTATGGTGCCCAGGGGCTTTCAATCTGGCGCTATCGTAGGATTTTTATAGCATGTGAAATTTCGAGAGCGGCACTCTGTAAATGTTGCTATTGTGAAGAAAAAAAATGTCTAGGAGCAGCAACCCCTCATTTGTGAAGTAGTAGGCCACACAATATGCAAAATTATAACTAAATCATGTTGGTAGATGATGTGGTATTCTTTAGTTAAAATGTGTTCTCCTTAGTTGAAATCTCTGAAAAATGGTGGGACTGAAGCAGGGCGCATCCAAAAGCCATTCAAGTCACCATAGACCAGTGAGGACTAGGGTTCCTGGGAACGACCAGAGGGATTGATTCGCCCTCCGTCTATATCTGCATATCCGGTTTTAATTGCATCTTAAAGGGGTTTTCCACTACTTTTTTTTTTTTTTTAAATCATTGCAATGCTGCTGCCTTGTGAGTTTATTGTCCCGACTGTAGTTTAAACAATGAGATTTATTTAAATCAGATTTACGCTGTATTGTTTATATTGTGGTTTGGTTACAATATTTTGCACATGCGCATTAACCGTTCTGAAAGATTTTGTAGGTTACTGCACATGCGTTGGCGCAAGGGGAAGAAGACGTCATTCGGAAGAGAAGATGCAGAAAGACAGGAAGAGGAGGTCGTCCGGATTGAAGAAGACCTAACGAGAGGTCCGTGGAATAGAAAAGTTCAGACGGTGGCGGAGTCACATAACACTAGACGGAATTAGAAGACATCTGCAACTTTAAGGCCTTATTCAGACGAACGTGTATTACGACCGCGCTATGCGCGTGGAAATCACGCGCGTCGCACGGACTTATGTAAGTCAATGGGGCCGTTCTGAGAGGTCGTGATTTTCACGCAGCGTATGTCCGCTGCGTAAAACTCACGACATGTCCTATGCTTGCCCGTGTTTCGCGCAGTACGTACCCTTTGTAGTCAATGGGTGCGTGCAAATCGCGCACGGCACACTGAAGCACTACAATAGTGAAGGGAAACACAAAATCCTGTCCTTCTTTACTGTTTCGTAAACATCAAAACAGAGTAACATAATGATGCCGGCTGCGCGAAAATCACGCAGCCACACACCATATACAGATGCCACACTGAACTTTTGCGAGCGCAACACGCTGGATTTTTTGCGCGCGAAAAATGGACACATTCATGTGAATAAGGCCTAAGACTGTAAGTATATTTAAAAAATACTTTAATAAATATTTAATAGGTATTGCTTGATTGTTTTTCAAAAGCAGACAACCCCTTTAATCTTTGTTATCATTGCACAAACATGACGTATCATGTAAGGTAAGGTCTAATATATTATTAGTGAGCCTACCCATAAGAAATAGACCATGGAGGCAAGTAATTTGCTCCAAAGATCTCTCCGAATGAGGTTGTCTTCTGCTGAATCTATGGGCCCATTTTTATGTCAGAGCCTGGACCCATCAGATTACTGCCATTTTAACCTGCCCATGTACTAGCTTCCTACCCAAGGGGGAGCCTGGCAGTAACATGACACTGCACTTGCCAACTGATGCCTGTAAAGGGACAGTGAGCAGTGCTGACAAGTGGTCGCCCTTTTGCCTTCCGACTATGAATATCGCTGTCTACCGGAAACAGAAGTACCCAGGACAGATCCGGGGCAGCATCTCCAGTATCACTACGTCTTCTGGGACGTTGTGCTCCTGGCAGAACTTAATACGATTAGCATGACCGTTGTCACTACTGTCTTATTGGTTGTGGAATGTTGCCCTAGGTTGCGACATTGTGCATTTCTTTGTTTTTTTTAGGCCTATGGCCCACCGGAGGATACTCTGGTGAGCCAGTCCATCCCTGTAGGTATCATCCACTGTAAGGGCTCGTCCACGCGTAGCGGAATTGCTGCGTATTTTCCGTCCTGGATTGCGGACGGAAAATAAGCAGCAGAACACAGTAGCAGCAAAGTGGGTGAGATCCACACGCTGCGTAAAAATTCTGACCCGAAATTGACCTGCGGTGCATAGTTTTTGTACCGCAGCATGTCAATCCCCGCTGCGGAAAGTGGACTGAATTGCTGCATTTTTCTGGAGGAGATGTCACCATCTCACAGATTTGAGAAAAACGCAGCAAAATACGCACCATTTTCTGCAGTAAAAACTGCAGGAAATGGTGCCTTTTTTCCGCAGCGCAATGTCTGCTACTTTCAACGGAATTGCTGCAGAAATTTTCTGCAGCAATTCCGTTACATGTGGACAAGCCATTATTTGGAGCAGTGGAGACGCATTCTTTTGGGAAGGCCCTTTTTAGTTCAGCAGGACAATGGCACCGGTTTTCCCAGTTTAGTGTGAAAGAACTTGAATGGATTGTATGGAGCTCGGACCATAACCCTTTGAGATAAATTGATAGCATTCATTAATGCAATTACAATCATTTTCTGATGTAACTGTTGTCTTTTAAATACGTTTTTTGGCATGAACGCCATATTTATGAACAATTTTGCATTTCTTTTTCTAACAGGCAAATGAAAATTGTTATTTGTAAAGAAAAGTGGTTGTAGATTCCAATTTATTACATTTTGCAACCACTTTCTAAATGGAAAACAACATTAGGTACAACACTGTTCAGAATTATACACCATGTTGGGAAATAGAGGCCACACTACAGTAATACACAATACACCCTAACTATTTAGACTGCTGTAATGCTCTGCCAGTGATGTTCAGGTGTCCACATACTTTTGGCCTTCTGGTGTCTGTAACTCAAATAGTTACATTAATACATTAGTAAATAATTAAAGTACAGACAATGCAGAATTTTTCTTCGGAAAATGCTCAGATGCTGATTGTCTTACTGTGTTTTTGTAAATGATAATTCCAGCTATGTCAGTAAGGTGAGGAGAACACGGATAATTTTCTCTTAACAACACTGACAGATGTGACAACGCGTCAACAAATCATTTCCCTTATTTGCCTATGGGTGCGACCTAGTTATGCAAATTCCTCATAGAAAAAAAATGCCTGTTCTGTTACTGTGACAAGTCATATGCAGTGGATTGCCCTCGTGGCAGTGACTTACATAAAAAGTAGTGTTGACATAGATTCCTTATGTAGATGTACAACTGCAAATCAGTTTATAAGTCCATGAAGGCAAAGGCATATGTGATATGAGTTTCCGAGAGAGGGGCGCATCTGCTCAGGATGGCTGGGTTCCCAATATTTAAAAAAAAAGATCTTCTTGTTTTCAAGAGACGGCTTGTCTATGAAGTTGTGTCCACTAGGGGGAGCTTACTGCATACTGCATCATTATTGATTTTAATGTATAAACTGAATGCATGAAAGAGGTTGTCCAGGATTAGAAAACATGGCTGTTTTTGTTTGTTTTTTGAAAAACCACACTTGTCCATGGGTTGTGTCTGGTATTGCAGCATAGCTCTGCAGATGTAATTGGGTCTGAACTGCAATACCATACAAAACCTGTGGACAGGTGTAGTGCTATTTTTGGAAGACAGTAACCATGTTTTTTTTAATGCTGGCCAACCCCTTCAAGCTCCCCCTAGTGGTGGCTGTAGGCAGCCATAATTTCATCATTTTAACTCTGTCTATAGATTTGGAACTTGTATTAGTAAAACTGAGCCTCGACCTCTATAAATTGTGGCATGCTCAATCGAACTGTATATTATGGAGAATAACATCACAGAGCACCAAACAGCACCAAATATAGTGCCTATGGCTCCATGGTACAGAGCCATAGGGACTCTGTGTACCACCAGACAGCCATCTATACAGGTCTCTGGCATGTGCACATGGCCTTACCTCATAGGCTCGATTCACACATCGCATATTTGTTGCAGATTTTTTAGCCAAAGCCAGAAGTGGATCCGGGAGGTTGCGTAATTTGATACGAAAAATCCGCACCAAAACCGCAAGTGTACGCACGCAATTCTGCAGCAAATATTGTGTTTTTTTAATGCGTTTCAGGTGCGGTATTTACATTTTCATGCGGAAATAGATGCATTTTTTGCTGCGGATTTTCGTGCGTTTTTCTTTAAAACTAATCCGATACAATTCGCAAGCGGAAACACAGGATAAATTGACTTTCTGCGGATTTTAAAATGTGCACCGCAGGTCAATTTACGGGCAGAAAAAATCTGCACTGTGTAGATGAGATTTCTTGAAATCTCATTTACTTTGCTTTTACTGTAATGCATCCAAATACGTGTGGGAAATCCGTACGTATTATGCAATGTGTGCATTCAGCCTTACATTTTTTTATTCCTTTTCAAACCACTTGTGTCTTTGGCTCAAAAATCTGCATCAAAATCTGCAACAAATACGCGATGTGTGAATCCAGCTTAAAGTACAAGATTTGTTCATCAGTATATATGAGTATATAGTCTGTTACCTGCTTTGACCCAACACTTCATTTTACCCATTGATTGTATATGTATTTCGGTTACAGGACAATGTTACATTACCATATCATTTGCTAGAAGGGTATGTGCACATAGGGCGAATATGCTGTGTAAAAGTACGCTGCGTTTCCATCCTAGAATCCACAGGGAATTCTGTACGAAAAAAACGCACTAAATTGTGGTGCAGATTTTCGGCCGGAATCTCCGCTGCGGAAAAGATGGCAGAGATGGCAAAAAAAACAAAACAATACCTATTGGCTAAAGTGAGTTTTTTTCTGATTTGCGACAGAATTGCAGCTTTTCCGCCGCAAAAATATCAACATTTGCTTTTTGTTGCAGGTTTACCTCCCAATTTAATTTAATGGGGAAAACCCGCAACAAAAGTGCAACGATTACATATCAGACATTGACATGCTGAGGATTAAAAAACCGCACTGCAGGTCAATTTTTGAACTTTTCTTAGCTTATTTTTTCCGCAGTGTGTGAATGAGATTTGTTCAACTCGCATCCATTTTGCTGCTACTGTAATACGCTGTGGATTTTCCGCAATGAAATCTGTTGCGGCTAATCCGCTAAGTGTGACCATACCCTAAACATGTATAATATCTCTACCAGGGGTCATCTGCGTCCCGCGGGGAACCGTAGCTCCCTCAGGAGAGAGCAGGCCGAAGGAGGAGTGTGTCGGCGAATGACTAAGCTCCTGACGTCACTGTCCATATATGGTCAGTGATGTCAGGAGCAGAACTGGAGTCCCAGGCAGAGCGCTACTAGTGGACAGTGATGTCAGGGGCTTCCCCAGAGTTCCGGAGCAAAGCCTATACTAGTGCTCGGCTCTGGGACACCGGCTCTGGGGTTACCCCTGACATCACATTCTGGTCCAGCAAAGGAATCCCTGGCCAAAGTGTCGGAAACGCTCTGGCTGGGGATTCCACTCCTAAAGGGAGCCTCAATGGAGCTATCTACAGGAGGGGGGGGGGGTGAGGCATTATTTACATAGGGCACTGTGGCATTATTTACAGATGGCACTGTGGCATTATCTATGGGTGGGTGTGGCACTATCTACAGAGGGCACTGTGGCATTATCTATGGGTGGGTGTGGCACTATCTACAGAGGGCACTGTGGCATTATCTACAGAGGGCTCTGTGGCACTATTTAAAAAGGGGCTGCCCAATCTACATATTCTTTTGTCTGCCAAACGCTGCCAACTGAGCTGCCGGACTGCATTTAGCGACACTTAAACTGGAAAACTGGATTGTTAAAATAAGCACGTGGAGTAAACTCGCAAATTTCTGTTAAGTTCAAATCTAACGGTATTATTATAGTGCTGCAGTATTGTTATAGTAATGTAGTATAAGGGTGTGTTCACACACAGTGGTTTCAGGCATATATCGGGGCGTTTACGCCTCGAAAAACGCCTGAAACAATGGAAGCTGAACGCCTACAAACTTCTGCCTATTGAAATCAATGGGAAAAACAGCATTTAGTTCATACGGGGCGTCTTTTTACGCCGCTGTTTTAAAAAACGGAGCGTAAAAAGATGCTCTGTAAGGGTATGTGCACACACACTAATTACGTCCGTAATTGACGGACGTATTTCGGCCGCAAGTCCCGGACCGAACACAGTGCAAGGAGCCGGGCTCCTAGCATCATACTTATGTACGACGCTAGGAGTCCCTGCCTTGCTGCAGGACAACTGTCCCGTAGTATAATCATGTTTACAGTACGGGACAGTTGTCCTGCAGCGAGGCAGGGACTTCTAGCATCGTACATAAGTATGATGCTAGGAGCCCGGCTCCTTGCACTGTGTTCGGTCCGGGACTTGCGGCCGAAATACGTCCGTCAATTACGGACGTAATTAGTGTGTGTGCACATACCCTAAAAAAGAAGTGCATGTCACTTATTGAGGTGTTTTTTGGAGCTGATTTTCCATTGAACACTATGAAAAACGCCTCAAAAGAAGCTCCACATAAAAGAAGCTTAATTTTCAGCCTCAAAAACGCCTGAAAATCAGAGGTGGTTTTCTCTGAAAACAGCTCCGTATTTTCAGACGTTTTTTGTTAAGCGCGTGAACATACCCTTAGGGATTTTCAAGGGAAAGCAGCTCCTGATTTTCAGACATTTTTTAAGCGACTTGCGATATTCTCAAAATTTTTTATGGCCGTTTTTAGAGCTTTTTTCAAGAGTCAATGATAAACAGCTCCGAAAACGTCCCAAGAAGTAACCTGCACTTCTTTTTCGCAGCCGCGTAAAAAAACGGCCCATCAGAACAGAACGTAGTTTTTCCCATTGAAATCAATGGGAAGATGTTTGGAGGCATTCTGCTTCCGATTTTTCAGCCGTTTTTCGGGCGTTTACGTAATGTAGTAATGTAGTATTGTTAGTAATGTAGTATTATTATAGTAATGTAGTATTATAGTGATGTAGTATAGTCATAGTAATGTAGTATTATTATAGTGATGTAGTATTATAGTGATGTAGTAAAGTCATAGTAATGTAGTATTATAGTGATGTAGTAGTGATAGTAATGTAGTATTATTATAGTAATGTAGTATTATAGTGATGTAGTAGTCATAGTAATGTAGTATTATTATAGTAATGTAGTATTATAGTGATGTAGTAAAGTCATAGTAATGTAGTATTATAGTGATGTAGTATTATTATAGTAATGTAGTATTATTATAGTAATGTAATGTAGTATTATAGTAATGTAGTATTATTATAGTAATGTAGTATTATTATAGTAATGTAGTATTATAGTAATGTAGTATTATAGTGATGTAGTATTATAGTAATGTAGTATTATAGTGATGTAGTATTAGGGTATGTGCACACACACTAATTACGTCCGTAATTGACGGACGTATTTCGGCTGCAAGTACCGGACCGAACACAGTGCAGGGAGCAGGGCTCCTAGCATCATAGTTATATACGATGCTAGGAGTCCCTGCCTCTCTGCAGGACAACTGTCCCGTACTGTAATCATGTTTTCAGTACGGGACAGTGGTCCTGCAGCGAGGCAGGGACTCCTAGCATCGTACATAAGTATGATGCTAGGAGCCCGGCTCCCTGCACTGTGTTCGGTCCGGGACTTGCGGCCGAAATACGTCCGTCAATTACGGACGTAATTAGTGTGTGTGCACATACCCTTATAGTAATGTAGTATTATAGTGATGTAGTATTATAGTAATGTAGTATTATAGTGATGTAGTATTATAGTGTAGTATAGTCATAGTAATGTAGTATTATTATAGTAATGTAGTATTATTAGTAATGTAGTATTATAGTGATGTAGTATTATAGTGTAGTATATTCATAGTAATGTAGTAGTATTATAGTAATGTAGTATTACAGTAATGTAGTATAGTCAAAGTAATGTAGTATAGTCAAAGTAATGTAGTACTGTTAGTAATGTAGTATTGTTATAGTAATGTAGTATTATAGTGATGTAGTACAGTCATAGTAATGTAGTATTGTTATAGTAATGTAGTATTATAGTGATGTAGTATTGTTATAGTAATGTAGTATTTCAAATTTCTATTTTTTTTCTATGTCCGGCCCATTTACCCGGTTGATTTTGAGACCCGTGATCTATACATAGCCATTTCTTGTTCTTTAACCCAATTTTTTTTAACCGAAATGTGACATATATTTCCATTAATAAATCGTTTTGCCCTGTGGAATTCTCATGTCACCATCGTGACCAGAAAAAGAAATTGGATTGTGAGAGGGGAAAAAAACGAACTAAAAAGAAAAAAGCGAAAAACACTCTGAAATTCCATTAGAAGAAGCTCATGCGGCGTCCTTCTCCAGCAATCAGAGTTGTGTCTTCAGGTGGTTAGCCTTGCTGAATAGGTTTGAAGAGGCCTAGCTCCAGGCTTTCCAACAGGTTACTTCATCATAACTATCCCCTCTATTTCCAATCCAAAACCACCGCTGTTCAATTTGACATTTGCCCTGTGTGTTTTCATCACCTTTTCCTTTACCAGCAGTTCTGAAAGTCAGTCACTTGGAAGAGACAGGCCGCTTCACCCTCCTCTGACCTCATCATTTGCATATAATTGCTGTCCAGCAGAGAATGAAATTAACCCTTTCCTAAAGCTGGTAACAAAGACACTTTCCATTGGATATTGTTCTATTTTTATTTGCGTAAGTATAGTCCCATTGTGTAATGAATATCGTATTTGTAAATAAGAGCATAATGTATGTTTTTTTCCAATACAAAAGCTCAAAAAACCTGTGGTGCCCGGGCTGTACAAAGGGCACCATGGCAAACATCCAAATCAAATGTGGAATTTCATGGTAATTCACTTGTTTACCGTGGTAATTCTTTGTGTATTTTTTTTTTTTTTTAACCAAAGTAACTCCAGCTGCTGTGGAAATTCAAGGCTGACAGGGAATGCTGGGACTTGTAGTCTCATAACACTATCGATCTAAATCTTTTACTAACAATAGCCCTCTAATGTATGCATTATAATCCGATAAATAGGTGCATTTTATTATGTCTCTGATACAGTGTATATATACTGTATACACGTTTTGTTTCATTTTGTTAGAATGTGCTGATCAAACTTTTGTGTTCTTTATGTGATTCATAGATGTGGGGTTAGTGACTGCCGCCATTATTGATCTCGCACTCCTCCCATTCTGCCCTGGGTGAATTTAATTAGTTTAACGCTGGTTACTACCATCCCCAAGAATACGTAGGTTTAGTCCCAGTTCTGGGTGTACGTGCAGCGTAGGTTCCCGCCTCATAGAGGTCGCCTTGTCGTGGCAGGTGGGCTCACACAATTTGATCAAAATGAGCGCTAAGAACCTCACTATTGTAAGTAAATTTAACAGTAATGCATATTTATTTATATTTAATGGCTTAGGTGGCGTTAGTGTTCGCAGTGTGCGGTGATGTGTGTGTGTATATATATATATATATATATATATATATACACACACACAGTAGTGTTAAAAAAAATAGCAGTGAGTTTAAAAAAGTAAATAAAGCGAAAAATCATTCTAATAACTTTAATTTGCCTAAATGCACTGAAAATACGACATATTCAATTCCAAATCAAAACCGTAACAAAATGTATCCAGTTTGTGTTAATCCTTTACAAAATGTAAATAAAAGGGAATAGTAGGCTGTTCAAAAAACTATTAGTGCCGGCATTTTTCTTTAAAAACTCAAATGTTTGATTTCACTTTACTGAACTAATATTTAGTGGTATAACCATTGTTTCTGAGAACTGCTTGACATCTGGATTGCATGGAGTCGATCAGCTTCTGGCACCTCTGAACAGGTATCCAGTCCAGGAAGATTGGACGACATTCCACAGTTCTGCATTTTGGGGTTTTGCATCATAAACCGCATTTTTGATGTCACACCACAAGTTCTCTATGGGATTGAGGTCAGGGGATTGGGCTGCCACTCCATTACCTCAATCCTGTTTTTCTATAACCAAGATGTTGTTCGCTTACTACGGTGTTTTGGGTCATTGTCGTGTTGAAACACCTATTTCATGGGCATTTCTTCTTTAGCATAGGGCAACATGATCTCCTCAAGTGGTATATTCAAACTGATCCATGATCCCTTGTATGCGATAAATAGGCCCAACACCATGAAACGAGAAACATCTCCATATCATGATTTTTGCAGCACCATGCTTTACTGTCTTCAGTGTACTGTGGCTTGAATTCAGTGCTCGGGGGTCGTCTGACATACTGTCTGCGGGCACTAGACCCAAAAAGAACAACTTTGCTTTCATCAGTCCGCAAAATGTTGCGCCATTTCTCTTTGGGCCAGACAATGTGTTCCTTGGCAAATTTTAACCTATTCAGTACATGTCTTTTTTTCAACAATGGGACTTTGCGGGGAGTTATTGCTAGTAACTTGGCTTCACTTAAAGGGAATGTGTTGCCAGAAAAACATGTTTTTTTAAAAAAAATTAAACATTTAGTGTGTGGGTGATTAAACATTGTTCAAATTTTTTTTATTTTTTTGCACGAGTCCAGGAAATATTATAAATTATTTCTAATTTATAATACTACCCATTTTTGGTCACTAGATGGAGCTGTTCCCAAAATTGCAGCATTGCAACGTTGGGTTAAAAGCCCTCGCTCTAGTGAGCTCTCAGCATTCCCCCCTCCTTTATCCTGGCTAGTGCCGGGATAAACGAGGGGTTTGAACGATGTAACCTCCTACACTGTGTGTCGCCATTTTTTGAGCTAACCCACAGTGTAGTAGGTTTACATACAGTAGTAAACACACACAAACACGAACATACATTGAAATCTCTTACCTGCTCCTGCCGCCGCGGCTCCCTCCGGCCCGTCCGCTCCGTTTGCTGCCGCTGGTGCAAGTGCACAAATCCGGAAGCCGCGACCGGAAGTAGTAATATTACTGTCCGGCCGCGACTTCCGGTCCACAGGAAAATGGCGCCGGACGGCGCCAATTTCGAATAGGACTGTGTGGGAGCGGCGCATGCGCAGTTCCCACACAGACGCCGTACACTGCAGTCAATGGGACGGGAGCCGTTCGCAGTCCCTATGGGACTGTGGCTGCCGTATTCCATGTCTGTATGTGTCGTTAATCGACACACACAGAAATGGAACAAAAAATGGCAGCCCCCATAGGGAAGAAAAAGTGTAAAAATAAGAAAAAGTAAAACACAAACACACAAATAAATATAAACGTTTTTAATAAAGCACTAACATCTTGAACATATGAAAAAATTTTTGGGTGATGACACTGTTCCTTTAAAGGGGTTTTCCACCTTCTGACAACTGATGACCTATCCACCGGATAGGTCATCAGTACATGATCTGTGGGGTCATCAGTACATGATCTGTGGTGGTCCGACACCCGAACCCTGCACATATCAGCTGGTCCGGTGCCTCCGTGCACCGGACGTACATACGGGAAGCACTTTGCTCTGTCCAAGGAATATAGATTTGTCTGTAACCGGGCTTTGTGTGCCTGTATAGGCAAAGCACCTGTGAAACCCACACTTTCTATTTTCTTAAATAAAACTTTTTTTCCAATAAATTTTTGGAGAAGTCATTAATACATAGGTTCACTTATTTTTCTCCCTACACTGTGGATCTTTGCTCAATGTGCATGGTGGCTCAGTGGTTAGCACGACTGCCTTGCAGCGCTGGGGTCCTGGGTTCAAATCTCACCAAGGACAACATCTGCATGGAGTTTGTATGTTCTCCCCGTGTTTACTTGGGTTTCCTCCGGGTACTCCGGTTTCCTCCCACACCCCAAAAACATACCAATAGGGAATTTAGATTGCGAGCCCCAATGGGGACAGTAAAAAACGTGTGTGTGTATATATATATACACACACACACACACACACACACACACACACACACACACACACACACACACACACACACTAGTCCTCAATGAATTAGAATATCAAAAAGTTAATTTATTCCAGTAATTCAATTCAAAAAGTGAAACTCATATTATATAGATTCATTATACACAGAGTGCTCGATTTCCAGCTTTTTTCTCTTTTAATGTTGATGATTATGGGTAACAGTTAATGAAAACCAAAATTTAGTCTCTCAGAAAATTAGAATATTATATAAGCCCAATTTCAAAAAATGATTTTTAATACCGAAATGTTGGCCTACTGAAAAGTATGTCCAGTATATGTCATCAATACTTGGTCGAGGCTACTTTTGCACAAATTACTGCATCAATGCGGCGTGGCGTGGAGGTGATCAGCCTGTGGCACTGCTGAGGTGTTATGGAAGCCCAGGTTGCTTTGATAGCGGCCTTCAGCTCGTCTGCATTATTGGGTCTGGTGTCTCTCATCCTTCTCTTGACAATACGCCATAGATTCTCTATGGGGTTTAGGTTGGGCGAGTTTGCTGGCCAAACAAGCGCAGTGATACTGTGGTTATTACACCAGGTATTGGTACATTTGGCAGTGTGGGCAGGTGCCAAGTCCTGCTGGAAAATGTCTATATACTGTGTTATATCAAAGCTGATTAAGAACCTTAGCAGTTCGAAACGCGTTAGCGTCTTCCCGGGATTTTAAATCGGTTTGTTTTTAACATGACCAAATAAATCAAAAGTTTTACTTCAATGTGTGCTGGATACATCCTTTCTCATATAATAAATGATAAATACCACTAGAATGCAGTTGCTCATTGTTCAAAAAATAGGAACATTTCTAGGGCTTTTCTATGGACAAACCCTTGAAATGAGCGACAATTGGCAATTATAGTTTAATTATCCTAAACCTGGATTATCTTTATGATGGAACGTCTGAGAGTGGCCAGGTAGTTACTTGGGGATTGAGTTCTCCAGTTTCCAGGAGGAGATCTCGCAGTGTTCCAGCTTTGCGATGGTTGAGTGAATTCCTCTGAAGCAGAAATATAATGTACTTTGGAATTGAAAGGCGCTACAGAGACACAAGTTATTATATTACTTCTGCTAGTACTGGCATCCCAGCAGGAATTCATTTGTTGCTGGTGCTGACATGATGCACAATGCTTGTAACATCACACTAGTTAGATCAAATCGGTCACTGGAAGCCTAAAGCTTAACACCGACCATCCCAGCCGTCCCCTCCTCCTACCTCCAACTGTTGAATGAGTGTTTGTCACAAGTGAATTAGCATCCTGAGATTTTAGAAAAGGACAGAAAATGTTGGGGGATAGAATAATATTTAGAAATGTTTTGGTCCGAGACGTTGTGTGAACAGGTCTCTTAGGCCATTACATTAAACATAATGTCAAATATAATTACTTTCAGCGAGAAGGCCCAGCATGACATTGTTCAGTGCAAATGGAGCTTATGTAATAGAGTGGACATCTCTGTTATTGCCTTGTAAAAACCCTTAATTTGTTAAATACAGAATAATATAACGACGTTATATGAGCAATGTGTCTACTGTGAGAGTTGTAAATGAGATCAGTGTTATCCGGAGGAGGTGTAATCCGTTAGAACTGTTTAATGACAATCTAATCAATTATTAATAGATATGGAGATATTTCTAGCTCTTACATACTTCTTACGTATGTAATGTGTCTTCACGTACAGTAGAAGGCTCAATATCGCACAATGCTGTTCAAAAAAAGGAATACAAATAAAATAATACCATTGGATTTAATTAGTTTTTTTTTGTGCCACCCATTAAAGATAAATACTCCTTAAGAGGTTGTATGAGATTAGAAAACCATGGTACTTTCTTTTGGAAATAGTGCCACTCGTGTACATGGACTGTGTCTGGTATTGCATCTCAGCCCCATTAAAGCGAAACAGTGCAACTCATTCACATGAAATTCCCACTGTCAGCGATGTTGATGAGAAACAACTGACAGGAGAACAGATCAGAAACCGATCCCAACATCGGGGAAAAGAAAAAGTTTTGTGAAATGCTCACATTCCTGCTGAATCATGTTGTACGGAAGAACTTCTCTCATGGGTGTCTTTGCAAATTCTGCCTCAGGCTTGCAAGGAATACTTTAGGAAACACATATACGCTGTGTTATGCTTAGTGTAGTGGCCCGAGGGATTAAAAGAACAGCAAAAAGAGAATGTGTCATGCTCCACCCCCTCAGACCCTGCACTAAACATTACACTATCAGTTTTGCCCAGAATGTTCCCTTAAGTTAAGGACCCAACACAGAAGGCCACAAGTTCATGGTAGGTTAAACTTTGCTTTATTGTGCAGGGGGGCATCAGTTTTGGGTGGAGTTATGCTTTCAATTAAAGAAAATTATTTCTTTAACTAAAACCCCAATAACCATTACTTGACAGAGGGCTACAAATTTCACTTTTCTGTCTATGTTTCAACACCCTGGACCCTCTTCCAGAAGTTCGTTTGCAGTCCTACCTATATGATTTAACATTTATACAATACTCCCTTTTGTGGTGCACAGATAGTCGAAAGACTAAAAAAATCTTTGAGGAACATGGTCACCAACTCTATACTTACTCCAGTAATAATACAATGCTGCCGCAGCAGCTTGTCGTGAGGGTTGATCCACACTCCGCATAGACACAGATAAAAGGCAATCTTCAAACATTAATGATTTATTTTCCATAAAATACATTAAAATGAGTAAATGATTAACTGAAATCATAATACATTATATTATTCCATGGTTCTTATTAAAACACCTCCAATATGTCCTGTACATTTTCCGCCACCCCTAGTTCAAAGAGTAACAGATATCCTATGAGCTGCGGCGTCTGTACAGATGTACAATATGTACAGTAAGTGCAAAGCTATGTAAAGCCATCTATTAAAAAACAAAAACACATGCACTCTTTTTGGAAACAAAGATACATTCTATGTGCTGAATGAAGCAGGTAACCTCTTCTGTGCAAACGGGTGATTCACCTCTTAACAAATGGATATATTATAGAAAATGGGACAAGCCGCTCGGATAAACTCACATGCAATTGACGAGAGATGCTGCACCTTATGTAGTGTGGCACCCATAGACGTTCCTGTATTATACAGAGGGTGCGGCTTTGGCTTGAGCAGGAGCCACAACAGGAGATCTAAACTTTGGCAGGTATAGGCCAAATTTGTTCTCTATTCCGGCAAAGGTCGCAGTGGCCAGTCTGTAGCCACCTATATGATCTGGATGTGCTGGAGGCAGGTTGGAGATTCTCGTCTTCGGAGAAGGCTCTGTCCCGGAGGGTTTGCTGCAGAGAGAAAACAAAAAACTTCTATCAATAAACAAGTCGGTACTGTGCCATCTTATTATAACTCATGGCGTGAACATAAGGCAATCAGGAAACCATGGGTTATAAAGCGGTTTATTTTATTGAATGAACTAAGCTCAAAAGCTTTATTATATGGCTCGGAGAGAGGCCTAAGCATGGAACATTTAGACACGAGACTTGCTGATTTACTTGGACAGTTCTCAAGGATATTGTGACCCCACAGACACCAGGTTGAATTCCTCATTAGAATACACCATTCATCCACACACCAACACAATCCTAGATTTATTTTCATTGACGTAGAGAATGTCACACTGATAACCACCTATATATTGTGAAAAAGCCTTGATTCTTACTGTAGAATTCATAACCGTGATGGTCAGTGTAGTATTACATTGTCATGGTAGACACAAGACTGTAGAACTTATTTAATGAGAACCGGTCACCAGCAGCAGAAGCTGTAATTATGATTATAACCTATGGCTCAGATAATCCTAATGTCTACAAGAACATTAATATTACAGACTGTTCTGCTGAAGGCGGGGGCCATTTTGTTTGAATCCCGCACATGTTCCGTTGTGATGAAATGTACGAGCTGCCAGTAGTATGCCTCCCAACCGTCCCAGATCCAGCGGGACAGTCCAGATTCTGTCTGCGCTGGATCACACAGAGCACAGACCAGAGGAGACCTTCTGAGAGATGTCCTCCACACGTCGTGGGAACGGGACTAGGTGAATATTCATTTTATTATTTTTATTAAGCTCTAGTGGGACATTATACTGTGGGTAGGCACTATGGGGGCATTATACTGTATGTGGGGGCTGCTAAGGGGGCATAATACTGTCAGGGGCACTATGGGGGCATAATACTGTCAGGGGCACTATGGGGGCATTATACTGTGGGGAGGCACTATGAGCATTATACTGTGTGTGTGGGGAAGTACTTTGGGGGCATTATGCTATCTGGTGGCACTATGGGGCATTGTACGGTGGGGAGGCACTATGGGGGTATTATACTGTGTGGGCTGAACAGGGTGTGTATGGGTGTGGATTAGGCAGGGTTAGAGGCATGGCTTCATGTTGAAAAACAGTTGCCGCCACAGGAGATGTCCCTCTTTGCAATACTTGAAAGTTGGAAGGCATGGCAAGTAGTGTTGTCTGCATGGGTCGTCCGTGTATATACAGCTGTTATATTAACCTACAGTTACAAACAACACACCGATATGGATTAAAACACTTATATATATGATATGCAACAGGTGAGACTTTCTCTCCTCCCTTTCACCACAGCCTCACGACCATTGGCTGCAGCCAGTCACATGACACACATTGTTGGGCACAGCTTATCTTAGAGTTCTAATTCTGTTAACAAACATTCAGTACATAGGGATAACAAATATGTGACAGGTTCTCTTTAAATCAATAAATTGTAATAGAACATACAAAACATGATCATAATTAATTTATATGGCGCTAGTAATTCATGATAAACATTCCTTCCTCCGGTTAGACTTAGTGACTTCATATATTGTAGCCTCTAACTATAGTACTGGTAATACCTCCTCCTAGCGATGTGTTTTCATTCTATAATAACCTACATGTGGGGGTATCATAGTGGTTAAAGTGTACTATAGATACACTATAGCAGGTTTTTGTTTTTTTGATTTTTATTCTGTGATCCTCGTATCCACTCAATCATTAGTTTTATATCTTCATATTTAAACCTCAAAGTAGGTTTATTTCTTCATGCTGTATTTATTAGGGTACACAACTCCTTTTCAGGTACTATAGTTTTGTGCCGCATCAAAAAAATGTAGGTTGCCTTCACCCATGATCAGTCACTAAAGGGGGGGTGTCTCACCACTACAACCCCTACTGAAAATTAGGCCGATGCAGATTGCCGTGGGTCCAGCTACTGAAACGCCTGGCGATATAACATATGGACAGGGGATGTCCTGGTAGGAAAACTCATTTAATATATATATATATAAAAAACTAACAAAAGGAGTTTGCTTTTGCCATATGATGTTGAATTTGTTAAATTTCCTTGTCTTTGTGATATAAATGGGATTGTGCTACAATTTACAACATTTATATACACTGTATACCCAATGGACTATTTTTTGCACTATATAAAATAATGCGGCTCATAGTTTTTTCAACCATGAGGATCTTTTTTTGTGAACACCTTTATACATGTATTAGTTTTACTTCTAGAACCTGTGGAAGTTATCAGACATTCATTAGTATGGAACTGAGGAGAGAAAGGAAAATGGGTTTAGTTAAAGGACAGAGTTTCAATTTGAGATGTGCTCGGCTAAATGATAGCTTTTTTTTTCAGACTATGAATTGATATCATTCTGCACAGGAATCCAGACTTTCAGAGAGTCATGCCTCTCGTGTCATATGTCTAGAGTGAAATCACCCAGGGACCGGAAAAAAAAAAAGTTCTATATTAAGCACAGACAGGCAGTGTTAGCATTTCAGAAATCAGACATATATTACAGCTATACATAAAACACAGCATGTACACAAAAACAGCTCTATAATACTTACATCCCACCAAAGTCAACATACAGCCATCTCTGCAGAAGTTCATAGGTCACCAGGGTCACGCCAAACTGTGGGGACGATCGAAAAACTCGAGCTGCAGAAAGATCACGATACAATCTTCAATATGACTAAAAGAGGACATAGATATAGCATTTACTGTTAAGAAACTGGTTTATTCTATAGCGCCACTCCTATCCATGGGCTGTATCTGGTATTTCAGCTTCACTCTATTAAAATGAATGGGACTGAGCTGTAATACCACACACAGCCTATGGATAGGCATGGCGCAGTTTCTGGGGGGGGGGGGGGGAAGCAGTCCCTTTTTCGAATCTTCGAAACACTTTTCAAGCATGTCTAGTTCTCCCATTGTGTCAAACTAGGGTACCTTGGGGCCACCAGAAGAAATGATTCTGAGGGTCAACCCTCTATCTTTACAGAGTATCTAGATCTCAACTATATGTGGATATATCATCAATATCGTTTCCAAGGTTATTTGTAAATCAACCCCCTACAAAAATAGGGCCTGGCAGAAAGCAATTTGTTTCAAAGTCGGCTTCAAATGGGGGTCTTCTACTAAACCTTTTGGGCCCCATTTTAGATTAGAAGCTCATTACTGTGTGAGAACTTGAGCCAGTCTGATCCCAATTGCTCCTCAAGAACCCCTTCAGCATTTCATCATTTACCAACACGTCCTTGAGTTCTTTTCTTTTATCAATTAGGTTATATGGTTTTTTGGGTTCATTGGGCCATAAACAATATGGCTGCCATTACTCCTCCCCCAGAGTTCATCACCACAGACTCCTGAATGTCATACTTGCCTTTTTATAAGCCATTTAAGAACACATATACCAATAAAAAAAATGTGCAAAAGCTTGGGAACTACCCTTGTGGGAGAGGTTGTGGCAGCCATACTGGTTGTCCCATAACTTTTCCCCTAACAGATATAACCATGAAACAGCTGAATCTATTTACAAAACTGACAATTAACGGCTCATCTTTACAGACTTATTGATTTTTAGGGTAAGTAATATTTTTTAGCCTTTCAAGTTATGTACAATAAATTACATTAAAAGCTATGCAATATTCTCAGCCCGTATAGAAACGCCACAATAAGAGGCCTGTCTACTTCCTCACACTGCAATTTAATATGATATATGCAATACTGCAAAGTACTGAACTTTTCCTTCCCGATCCTCACTATTTTCCACTTCAACAGAATAGATTTTCTGCATTCTCACGGGATTGAACTGGTGAATTTTTTTGAGCTTTAGTAAAAGCTACGGCAATGATACAAACCTCCGGCTCCTTTCCAGAATGCCCTTGCTCCTTCTTCTTTGAGGATTTTTCTAAAGCAGTCGATCACGCCATTGTATGTTGTTTGACCGGCTCGAGCTGCCACTTGCAGTCTCGTCTTGATGACATCAGCAGGGGTTACTAAAGAAGCTGCAGGTACACCTGGCCAATAAACAAAAAAAAGAGATTTACTCACAAAGAACATTAGAGGAGCTCTGGGAATTCCTGGGATGTTGGATAATTGTTCAGATCTCTATCATGCTGTCAATATCAGACTAAAGAAAAATATACATTTTATGCATATGCCTCATATATTATCTAAGGAAGCCATATAGCTTCCTTAAAGGCGAAAAATGATTTCCCGACACACAACCGCTGAGAAGTCTATAAATCTATAGCACGCTCTTCTGTGACACAATCCATGTGTCTCAAGACGTATTCCTTGGATACCAAATTACATGCTTGTTAGGATTGCTACACACACCAGGCATTAAACAAAGTGTGCTTAATGGATACACAAATTGATTACCACGCTTATGTCACACACAGAGGCGCTGTGAATAGCTTATCTATAGCATGTCCGTAAGGAGAGAATTCTGATGATGGATCCGTCTATAACGCTTGCTGGGTTTTTTGTTACCTGAATCATTTTCTTTCTTGGTGTATGGGCTGCGTGCCCTTGCTCTACTCCCATCTACAGGGGGTTCTGTTATTTAGTACCACTCAATGGAGTCGGGGAATGCTGCGTTGCTAACAGGCGGATGAATAGATGGCTTTTTAGAAAAAGATTTACAATGCCACCTCTATGACTGGTCAGCAGGAAGCAGAGCTGCCGCATCCTGCCATCAGCTTGGCCCCGGGCATGAGGTGGCTTTTGCCCTGCTTTGCCTGGAAGTCAGGATGTTCCAGTACTTGAACACAATGTGGTTTATATGAGAGGACAGACCGTTGTCTGCGCCACCTATTTCCCTTGAGTGCCTTCAAATATGTCACTTAGACTCCTGGGAAACAGAATGTGACATATGGAAGGGGTAGAAGAGGAATTATGTAATTTTCCATGAACTAGCAGTGGAATGAAGGGGTTAGTTTTTATCAGAGAGGAAGAGGAAATTGATATAGTTCTTATGTAATGAATATACAAACTGAGCTTTCTATGGTCTGTAACTATTCCAATGTATGGCACAATTCATGTTTTATTATGTAGTAAAATGAAAAAAAAATCTGAGCCAAGGACCATAAACATGGAAGTCTACACTCAACATTTCAGTTGACGAATGATGCGTTTTGTATTAATATGAGCTCATTATAAAATTATTCCCATTGCTCTCTTACCATCCGAAGCTCGTAATGTTTGCCTGCGCTCAAGTCATGAAGATACACGGATAAAAACCAGTATTAAAAGAAAAAAATAAATAATAGGTTTTTGAACTAAAAAAAAAAAACATTGTCCAAAGTAATCTTTACAAGCAGTCATTAGGTCAATGCAAAATTCAGCAGTATGTGCTCGCAATTCTCATATTAAAGGGATTGTCTGGTGTAGAAAATTGTTTTTTAAAATTACCTATTAGAAATGTATAAATTAACAGAGGGGGGGTCCCCCTTTCAGGTCGCAGACAGACCATTGCTTTCTATGTAATTTTTTTTGCTGATTTTACAAAATTATGTCGAATTTGTAAAACTTCATTGTTAAAAATATTAATCGAGAGACCTGAACAAGCTGGCAGCCTGGGCAAGAAAATAGTAGATGAATTTCAATAATAATAAAAAAAAGAATGTCTTACAAGATTTACAAAGCCTGGTGAAATGAAAAACCGGACTTCTATAAATACACTCAACATTGAAATTGCAACACCAAGAAGGAAAAGTTGTGGAATTGTAGAAATCACAGGATCGATGGACATGTTAATGATATGGAAAGGATAAAAAAATGGAAGCAAAATATTCCAAATATCTTGGTTTATTCAGTATCGGGTATGAGGGACACGCACAGAAATATGCGCCATGGCATGCTATCGATGATGTTATGATTGGTTGTCTGAGGAATGTTATGCCACGCTGAATGCACTTGCGCGCACAAATCATCACGATTGGCCGCTGGCAGCTCCCTTTTGCAATTGCGACCAATGACGTCCCAGATGTGCTCGATGGGAGACCGAAGATGTCATAGGCTATGGTAGCACGTTTAGGCCACGAAGGCTGCTCCAGTAGCATGAACAACATGCGGCCTGGCGTTGTTCTGTTGAAAAATGGCTTCTGGGACACTTTGGAGAAATGGCTGTAACATTGGTTCCATGACCAAATTAATGTAATGCCTAGCTGCTAGTGTACCTGAGTAGGACCGGTCTGACGTTCCCTTTTGAAAGCCTCTTCATGGCGTTGCCCACATGCTCTGCAGACTAATCTCCGGCTATCATTGGGTCAAAAGCGGGACTTATCGATGAAGAGGATAGACCTCCATTCCAGCCTCCATTACCGTCTTGCTGTGCACCATGATAGCCTTTGAGAGCGGTGGCGTGTGGTGAATGGAATACCTGTAGCTAGACGTCTGGCTCATAGTCCAATGTCGTGCAAATGCCTTCTGATGGTTTGTTGAAACCGGTTGCTGTCCAAGGCATGGTTGGGGCATCCAATTTCACTTTCAGTAGAGAATGGATCACTATGACCCATTCGCGTTTGTTGTTGTTCTCCTAACCTCCAGGACTTGCAACGTTGAACAGTGCTGACATCTCGGCCTAGGCACGTAGCGAGTGATAAACCAAGGTCAGTTCAAGGATACTGTCCTTCTCCGTTCGCGACAAGTGACGATAACTGGCATGTTGTCGAATAGGAGGCATCGCACAATCATCCAACATCTAATTTTTGAGGTCCAATCTGGCTTTTTTGCCCTTCCCACAAGCAATAGATTGGAGATAGGTATTGAAAATGTGAAGATCTTTTAGCTACAGATGTAGCTGTCTTTACTTTGACTTTTAACGCATTAAACAAACAGTGGCTAGATCTCTTATCTTGATTTTTCAATAGCTTTTGTTGAGTGATATCACCTGCAGAGCAAGTTATCAGAGTCAAGATAAAGATGGCCACATCGGTATACCTGCTACTTCCTTGATTTGCATAACCTTACGGCTTGCCCTTCTTGATGTTGCAATTTCAATGTTGAGGAGTCATACAAGGTCAGTGCAAAGAAATGGCATGCAAACGAATAATTCCACAAACTAGGGGGCATAATTTGCACATGGAGGTGATACGTTTTTCATTATCAATATAGGAAAGGGTTCTTTACAGTAAGGGTGGTTGACAGCTGAAAAGTTGCACTGTAAAAGAGGAAAACATTTAGCGTATGTCCAATATTGTTGTTCTGAGCAACAAGAGGGTAGTATGAAGGGTATGTAATCCAGAGAGAATATCAAATTTCCATACCCTCCAGGTGGCAAAATTGGCTAAAACTACCCTTGGGGCAAGGAAGGGTTTGCTTTGCTTTCTGATGTATTAAGTCTGAGAATGTAGGACAGTGTTTCTAACCAGTGGCTTGGGAGATGCAGGTAATTCTTGGACTCCCGAATGTGACTCACTAGCTGTTGATTTGGTAAACCAGTAACACCTGTGTTAAGACATTACTGAAATGTGCCAACAGGCACCACAGCGCTGGAACTTGGGTTTTCTGCTGGGATCATGCAACAGTTTTTATTACACTCAGCACCGCAGAACGAGACTTTGCACCAACATAATGTCATTGCCACTTGACATTTTCAGTTTGGTTTTGTTTTTAGTAATTTGTTTGTAGATAAATATTAATACATTTAAAAAGTATAAGATTTAGATAATTTCGAAACCGTTTGAGAATATATTTTGTATAGAATACTGCACCCTACTGTTTTAACAGTTTTAAAAATATTTTTCCCAAAGAAGAAGAAAGTGTTAGGCCATCATTCTGGGTTCATCTGGATCACAAAACTGCACCAACAGCGTTCAACACTACACATATCAGGTAATCAGCCGCCTAGTTTTCTCTACCAAAATATTTTCCAACGACCTGAACATCTCAGAAGCTGCTTTTGACAGAAGCTTGCTACAAATGGACACCCATAATGCTGCACCAAATCGCAGAACGACATTAAGCTGTTTACACCAGTTATGCTAATGCAATTAGCGCTCATTAAAACAACGACATCACCCACCGTGAGCATATATTTACTGCTCATTGGTGGTGACTGATACAGCTTTTGTATAAACGGGCTGATGAGGACAATTTTCATGTTCTCTATTAACAAAAACAGAGTTATCTTGCTAAGGAAGAAAAATCTAAATATAGGGTCTTACCTGCGATTGCACCAGCTGTCAGTAGCTGTAACGCTCCTATGTGTCCCTCTTCGTCAATAAACTGAGATTTGCAGTGTGCGTAGACCGGGAAGTAGATGGCAGAGAACGGGATGTCGCGCAGGAAACAGGCTTTGGCACCCTGCAACAAGCATTAAAATTACTGCATTCGCTTTGGTGGCTTCTTTATCATCTTTTAGAATAATTTTTTTTATAGCACCAACTAAATACAGAAGGCCCACACTGCATAATCATTTTGGCACAACTTGCATGATCTTATACCACTTTTGATTTGGCTTATTTTGCGTCAGAATTTTGTGCCAGTTTTTTTGCGCACATTGTTGCATTTTAAGCAACACCCTTTTTTCAGCAAGCCACGTCCCATTCCCACTAAGTCTCACCCCCTTTTCAGAACATTTTTAAAAAGTGTTTAGTGAGGTGCAAACATCAAAACTGCGCCTAACTGCTCCAATTTGCTGTATTTTTTTTACATTTTCTACACCCCGACACTATAGTAAATCTGCCCCAATATATTTATTCACTCACCGCTATTTCCTGTACGCATGTAAGGCTCTAAATACACAAGCAAATGTTATAGTGGTAACAATACTATTCTCCATTGGCCCCTTTACATTGGGGTATCTTATAGATGGTTTGACAACATAAACTTCCCGGAGAGCAGCTGTGCCCATTAAATGGTCTTCCAATAATATCTTGCCCACACCCATCCTCACCTGAGTCTTCCTGTTAGGCTGAAGTTCAGGAAACAGGGCTACCAGCCAGGGGTTAACTTGATCCGGTAACCCAACTGGCACTTTATGAGGCCATTTAGTGGGTACAATTGTATCTATTAGTTCAAATTTGATAAAGCATTATAAAGATGCTCTAGTCCTGATGACAGGTCCCCTTTGGAAAATCAAAATCTCCCCGAAACACATGAAAGCAACAGGACTAAAAATGTGTGAGAAAACTGCTGTACTCCATGATGTGATCCAAGTCAACCCCTCTCCATAGTCTGCCGGCTGGACCATAAACAATTATTTAATATTAGTATAAAATAGTATAATGAGCTTTACACAGGAGACATGACATCTTTAAAAGAGGTGGTCCAGTTTCAGCAAAGAGTTGTTTTTTTTTTCTATAATGAAAAGTGAAACAATTTTCCAATATAAGTTCTGTATTAATTCCTCACGGATTTCAAGATCTGTTTGTTGTTATTGAGTAGAAACATTTATTGTTTACTTCTAGTGGATAAAATTCTGTCCCTGGTCATGTGATGGACACACAGGTGCTGGGATCATCAGAAGACACAGTTCTGATACACATAATGTAACGAGCCGTGCACCTGTGTGTCCATCACATGACCATGAACCGTAATGGATCATAGAGAAAGCAGTATGAGACTAAGAAACTAATTTCAATCATTTAAGGGTGAGTCTTGAGATGAAAATGTCTTGAAAGGATATATAAGCCTTTGAATTAATTATTTTTCCAATAAAATAATGTATTATGTGATTTAATGCAACTTTTAAATAGGTTTTTATTAAAAAAAATATTTATATCCAAGGTGGCTTACGATGAGGGAAATCAAAGACAGATACAATTTGGCTGATAAACATAATTTTCCCATAATGCAGATCGTAGCGTTTTGCAGAGAGAGGTTGCAGTCGCTGCACGAGGAAGTGTTAGTACACACTTTTGATGAAATTATAGGCCCGAGAGTGGAAAAAGCTTCGATATCCTCGTTATATAACATCATTAGAAATAGAGTCATTAAGCAGAATCCTAAGGATTGCTATAAAAGGTGGGAAAGATTGACAGGGGATTCGGATATTGCGGAAGTTATATTGAAAGGGTGGAAGACGGTTCGAAAGGACATTATAAATGAGAGATGGAGGGAGTCGTATTTCAAAATTATGCATAATGCTATTTATGGTTTTAACATCCCGGCTTCTGCCTCTAATCCGGATAGGATAACTGCTTGTCCTAAATGTCAATTGGCCAAATCTGATATGTACCACGGGATTTGGAGCTGTCCGGCTACTCAAAATTTTTTGGGGGGAAGTGTGCAGGTTTGTAACAACATTCTGGGCAACATCCCTACCAATGTCTCCACAATGTTTGCTGTTCCATCAGGTGAGACCACCTGAGGAGGATACGGCGATATCTAGATGAGTGCCCTCAATAATACATACTGTCCTCATGGTAGCAAAAATATGTTTATTGCAGAACTGGCTGATTAGGGAAGCCCCAACACTATCAGAGGTGATTATACAGCTGAAGAAGCTCTTGAATATAGAACGCCTAGAAACAGAACGACATCAAGAAAAGGAAACAACCCACTTTTTTTGCCAAATGGAAAAGATTTATTGTTACTCAATTTGATGATCAGGAGATCAGAGAATTGATGTGCTCGTTTAGACACACAGCGTGGTACCCAAGAGAACACCTTAGTGGCTCTTTGGGAGCATTGGAAATTCCCTAGATGTATTCGGGAGAACGATATTGGGACCATACTAGGTATAGTTAGACTACTTGCATAGGTGCTTACGGGTGGGACGGAGGGTGGGTCGTGTCGGAAATAATTGTAACATCTTACTTGTATGGACGTTCTAATGTGCATTATTTGGTGTAGGATAATTGATGTCGATACATTTTGGCAAATGTTAATTTGTTTTTCAATGTTTAATGTTCAATGTTGTATTGAATTGTTATTATGTAAAATTGAAAAAATGCAAATAAAAATGAAGGTTTGAAAAAAAATATATAATAATTTACTTTTTAAGTTAGTTTCTTTGTATCCTGTATAAGTGGAAGATATATCTTGCCGTCAAAGCTGAATCCGTCAGGTCAGCAGGACTGACGGCTCGACTGAGCGGTTCTTGCGTGTCTCTGATACGCAGGATCCAGTGGTTATCGATCACATCTAACTTCATGAATATTTGTATGGGTATTCTACCCTAATGTTATACTTATTAAAGAGACATAAAATAGGTATACAGTATATAATATATAGGTACACATTCTCAGCACTCACCTTATAAAGGCCGAAGAAGCCCAAGTCTCTGATTACGGTGACAGCACTGACTCTGGGGCCCGTGGTAATTTCTCCTGCGACCTGTAAGCGAATCTTGACAATCTCCAGCGGGTTTGTGAAAATGACTTGGGAGCCTCCTGCCTGCACACAAATAGACCATTCCGTCAGATCTTTTACCAGCCGTTATGGGACCAGATCTTTAGATAGTGTAAGGAGAATGCAGAGATAAACTAATTCCCTCGCCTCCAGTAGTAGTTAGATACTAATTACATTACGGAGAATAGTATTATACATTGTGAAAATAGAGATCCCATGAGTTCCCTATAAAAATGATGAAATCTTGTATCTGGAAGGATTAAACCTCATCTGTCAAATAAGGAAAATGAATTCAAATACTACACGTCTGACTGTGTAATATCTGTGGCAGTAAATTGGGAATGTGGCTGGTGGAGTTGTTAGATTTCACTTAATAAAATCTGCTCATCCTGCACCCATGTGTGTCTCAATTATTATATACAGGTACTTTCCTGAAGAAGCACGAGTATACACAGAGAGACACAATAACACAGGCTCAGGCGTTATGATAGAATCGCAGCCGTCTGACCCATCATCTGCCGTCATTTTGCACGGTGGTTTTTACCATGCAATGATGTGCATTTTCAGATTATTAAAAATAAATCTAGGTAGTGTTTTTACAATACATTCGTGTTAAAACCACTCATCGAGTTAAAACCAATGCATTGTGTTATGCCGTGCAGGGCCTGAGGGGGCAGTGCATGACTAATCTCTTTGGTGTTCCGTAGATCACCCTCCTCAGACCATGCACTAGGCACATCATATTGTAAAAGTTTTGCCTGGAGTTTTCTAGTTATTTTTTCATTTTTTATGCGATGTACCGGATTTTTAACATTTAATAAAATCAATGTATCGATTTTTCTTTTTTTAAGAATGGAAGTCAATGTAGCCAAACACATAGGTATACATTTGCCGAGTTTTAAGTATACATTTGGACCTGTCAAAGAAAAGAAAAAAAGCAAAGAAAATCTTCAATTTACCTTAAAAAAAAAAAAAAAAAAAAGATTTGTCAAACATATGCCAGCTGTACAGATGTAGCCATCTTTATCTTGGTTTGTTTTTTTAAGCGCATTAAATACAGTGTCAAGGAACTTTAACTTGACTTTTTCAATGGCTTTTGTTGTGTGATATCACGCTGCTGAAAGTTAGAGTCAAGATAAAGTTGGCTACATCTGTATATACCCTTTTTTAACAGATCCATCATAACAGTATGTTTATATGCATTCCGCAGTGGTTACACAATTCATTGTTCATAAGACAACCTGCCAGGAAGTTTCCAGAGTACTTGTTCAACATTCAAATGCTAGTTTTAGAGTTTATTCACAAAGTGCAGTCAAATGGCAGCACAACTGCGATTCTTCCCAAATATGATTGCACCGTGTGACTTTATCCACAAGTGGCGTTTTGTGGCATTTCCCCAGTAAGTATTCACCTTCCACATAATAGATATCAGGACTTACATTATTAGATCAGCTGCATTGCTGCACATTGGATTAGAGAATTTTAGAAATCCGCACAGTTCAAAAGTTCAATTAATCTAAAGGACCTTTAGAAGTTGCAGCCGCCACTACAGAGAAGCGCTGAATGAAATTAATGACTCTGTTTTTTGAAGTCTTTGTATTTCCAGGCCTGCTTCCAAGATATTACAGAAAGCAAGATCGTATGTAATAACAAATAATAATCCTAATAAAAAAAAATGATAAATAAGAATGAATCAAGACGTAGCAATGAATGTCGTCCATGCAGGATAATATGCACAGAAATCAATTTAGCCATCGTCGGTCTGCCCTGAGCAGATGAGTAGACGTGTTGTGACCCATGACCTTCTGGGGTCAGCACATTGTCCGCAGGTTACTTCTATATACAAGTCAGTGATTGTTCTTTGTTTATTTATGGAGATTTTAATTTGACACAACACATATTAAATCTTGAGTCCTGCAGTCTCCTGTCGGGACTTAAGCGATAGATTCAATAATGGCAGAACTTTTCAAGGTTTTATTAAAAATTAGTTCACTGTTTTATATTGTTTCCGAAAAAAGTACTTTCACTACCAGCAGATGTATTTTGTCAGCAATTTTCCTAACTTTTATCCACCCAACTCTCCAAATTCTCTTGGTTTTTGAAGACTGAAGCACTAAGTAGGGATTTTAATTAGGGAGGGGCTTTGTATGACATCATCTCAATCACACAGAATTATGGGTGATGTCATCACAGGATAAGTAATTTCCAATTATGGCTTTAAGTGGACTAATGACCTCTGGCATCTTAAAGTCACCCGATACATGAAACAAGTCTATTCAGGGACATATAATCCTTCATATTAGATATAGTTCTTTGAGTAGTTTATTGAAGTCTATAGTATCATCCAGTATATATCCAATACATTGAAGCATTGTTCTGTAGGTTTACTAAAAGGGCAATTCAGAGGTTTCAAAGGTCAAAGTGTTTTTTACTCTTTTGTAAATGTTTGTATTCTTCTGTTCTGTTCTGTTCACATCTCTGCTATAAATTCTATTTTTCTGTTCCATCATAGGTGAAATAAACGGAATTCAACGCTGTGATAAATCCGTCACATGACGGACACTAACAGGGCTCGATGGACCCTCTTGACTTTAATGGATTCTATCCAATTTCCTTTGACGTGTCTGTCTTTTTACTGGAGAATATATTTTCTTCTGACATTTTTTACTTAACTGATCAGGAAAAAACTTGTCTCGTCCTCCTCTGTCAAGTTAGTTATGTCTCTTACTGAAAGAGTTATAGTAAAAAAATAGTTAAGCAGCACAGCTACAGTGGTGGGTGCAAACCTCCTGGGTTGAGGCTAAGAACCCTTGTAGATAAAAAAAAAAGAGACAACACTCCAAGGAAATAGGTGAAAAAGGTGATGTGTTTTAATCACCCCACAGGCAGGCAATGTTTCGATCCGACTCAATCGGATCTTTGTCAAGCCTTGACAAAGATCCGATTGAGTCGGCTCGAAACGTTGCCTGCCTGTGGGGTGATTAAAACACATCACCTTTTTCACCTATTTCCTTGGAGTGTTGTCTCTTTTTTTTTTAATTTTTTTACTGAAAGAGTTAAGTATACATTTAGACCTGTCAAAGAAAAAAAAAGCTAAGAAAATCTTCAATTTACCTAAAAAAAAAAAAGATTTGTCAAACATATGCCTACTGTACAGATGTAGCCATCTTTATCTTGATTTTTTTTTTTGCGCATTAAATACACAGATTCAAGGAACTTTAACTTGACTTTTTCAATGGCTTTTGATGTGTGATATTACCCGTGGGACTGATCACCCATCTTTCCCTCTAAACCTGAACAAGCTCACAAACTTACACAGCGAAAGGTGGTTGGAGGATGCTGCATAACTAGACAGATTTGTCTCCCTGGGAAAGCTTGTATAACACCCACTGTAGAAGTGCAATATTAGCCATATTCATTGTCATCCAACTTTCCCAGAAACAGATACAACCTAAATACTTGACAAAAGAGAACATAAAATGGGGCCATTAAAAAAAAAAGAAAAATCGAGGCACTCACCGACAGTGGAAATTAATTTCTTTATTCAAGATCTTTTTGTCTATTCGATGTGGAGCAAGCCTATGTAGGCTTGCTCCACATCGAATAGATCAAAACATCTTGAATAAAGAAATTAATTTCCACTGTCGGTGATTGCCTTGATTCCTTCTATTTTTTAACTCAAGTTTTTGATGTGTTTTTGAAGTCGAGGAGCACCCCGTGGGCATGTACGTTGCCGAAATCCATCAATGTTAATAGTGGCATTTGGGAATCTCCATTCTATAGTAATACGTGTCTGAATTGGCAGTGCCAGAACTTTTCTTCCTCCTCTTTGAATAAAATGGGGAAATTGTTGAAAACAGTAGAACAATTAGGACAATAGTACATAGAACGATTGAATAACAAATACTCAATAATAGCAACATTTACAGGACACATTTTTACTATTTCCCAATTTCTAAACAAAATCTGTTTGGTAACAGACACCTTCGGCTGTAATGACAAATTACACTGTAAATACTCATTATCCAGTGCATCAATGTGAATAGTAGAAGTCATCTGTTTAACCTCTGTGTCAACCAAATGAGGTAAAACGCCCACAATGAACAATTAAGCAAAGCAAAAAAACTAAAAGAACTGGGAACAAAAAAAATATGCACACCGATATCCGGCAGACAGCACCCCGTGCCACGTTATTGCTGCAGGGTGTAAACATGTGACCCTACACATTAGACCTATTGCCCTTTACAATTCCACCCAAGGCAAATCCTCCAAACATTAGGATGTCCCATAGAAAGTCAATCTGAGCTTCCTACTTACAACCTACACATCCCTGTCAATTAACGGGTTTATATTGTTTAGTTTAGGAAAGGTGCAATTCTTGTTTCCACCTATAGGGGCAGCAATGCTACATTCTGCATTCTGGAGCACCGAGTACACTCTCCTGTGTAAGGACACATTTTATTTTTTGCTACGCAATGTTTCACTAATGACGGACTCATAAAATGACACATTGAGAGATAAAAATGTTTTTAATAAAAATACTCTTTATTTTAAATAGTGGTAACATATTCCGCAGCGATTTATATATATATATATATATTTATATATATATATATATACACATACATTTAAACACACATACATATAGTCAAATATTACTGGTCTGGCACGCATTGCTCCAGAAATCATGTATAAAATTGTCTTGAATTGGATTAATGTGAAAGTCCCCTGTTTATTTGTTTGTTTCCAGTAGGCGGGACAGGTCGTGCGGCTGGCTTTTATCCATTTTACAGGGGTTTAGGGGGAAAGCACAAATGGCAGAATAGATTACATTTATTAGCCTACCTCAATATTCAGGGGCAGGAAAACTGTGCGCTTACTCTATCACACTGGAGACAATATTCGTACATCAGCACCATCATCTGGATATAATATCAACCAATAGATGTAATCTACCCAGTTGCTACCATATGTCCCTTGGATCCCCAATGAAATGGATAAAGGTTTGATGCCCCTTAATGCCAGCAACACAACCAGGACCCACATTCTGCCACCAACGCCAGAAAGCATTTATGTGTATGTATGTATGTATGTATGTATGTATGTATGTGTACGTTTGTAAGTACAGTATGCATGTGTGTCATCTGATAATTCAGAATTTCACCACCCTGACAGTCCCAAGGGTGCTGAATTATTGGAATTTTACTGTCTATATCCTGCGTGTTTTACTGTGTGTATATATATATATATATATTTATTCATTTATTAGTTATATATTAGTTTCAATATATTACCTGCACTGCTGGTAAATAAAGTTTCTTGAAGTACGATAAAATACTCCTTGATTTATTCTGCTTTACTGACAAGGATGGTGTACAGGGATAAAAATATATATATATATATATATATATATATATATATATATATATATATATATTAATCAGATAAGAAATAACATGTAAATGTTTCATGTTTCCATATTAGCTGCTTCACAAACTCAAATGTGGCACTTCGTGGTTTAACCAGATATTGGAAGTTAATCTAAACTTCCAATAAACGGAATATTTCTCTTTACAGGTTACTTCTTAGCACTTGTCGGGCACTATGTAGGAAACATATTGTTCAGAGACACCATAATAATACATTACAACTTCTCTGCTCCCTAAATCTTGGTTTGTAGATTTCTGAGAGCTAACGGTGAAGAATTAGACGAGACAGGGAGATCTCGCCGGGTGAACACACAGACATAGTCCATAAGTGATATACATGGTATGTCTGTGCAGTGTTCCCATCTGATAATTTAATTGGATCTTGGTCATAAGCACAAGAAATAAGATTACAGGGTACCACTTATTTTAGATATATATATATATATACATATATATATTCTCTGCTAATAATATCAGGACAGATGTCACCATGATGATCTCAAGAACAAAGAGTTCATCAAATCTGTAGAGCTCAATCAACATCACTTCCAGCAATGAATTACATGCACTGTGTGGGTGAAGGGACTTTGTCTGAAGAAAAAAATAAATTAGTGTCTGCAATCCTGAATCCTTCATCATTTTATTACTTAACAGCTTTGATGTGTCAGTTTTCTGAAAGATCCTTAATCTTTTCAGGAAAACGAGGAGAAACTCATTTTGTAGAAATTTTGCATAATTAATACACTCAATGAGGATTTGTGTAATTGTTTTTCTTTTAATCACTCTAACAATTCTCAACAGATTCTAGAGTCTAGAAGAACAGAGGTATCATGGAAGTCAAAGCATAAGTCCACATCTGCACTTCTCTCTAAATCAACATACCGAAGATATATATATATATATACTTATTGTTTTAATAAGAAAAAAAATAAATTAAAGGTCAGATGTGACCACTAAAGCACTACAATATTGTGTTGGTCACAATAGTGGCCACAAAACTTTAGTTCTGGAGATTAAAAACTGTATTGTGTAGAATATTCATCTCCGAGCAACAATATGTTTTTCATTTTAATGTATTACCGTACTTCATTTTTTTAATACCTCTATATAGCTAGCCCTTTTGTGGCATATATATATAATAAAATTACGACTTATTAGTTCATTTATTTTTAGGTTTAAAATAATTTTTAATGATCCCTTTTCTTACCAACTAATGAAAATGTTAGTCCCTGATAAAAAAACAAACAATCACATTGCCTTTATAGAGCTGATATGTATTATTTTTGTGTCCGCTATAAAAATAAGAGCAAAGGAAAGAAAATTTTACTTGTTGTTTTTAGATGGAAAAATAGATCTTCTATAAAATATCTGCCAAGTACAAGTTTGCATCTGAGGTGTATTGAACTAATATTCATTGCTTGATTTTGAAACGGAGTCATCATACTATTAAAGGGGACCTGTTAGCAGTTATGAAGCAGAGAAAATTATGTTTAATACCCCCGGGGTGCCGATCACAAGTGCCACTGAGGCGGGACTTGATGTGCAAGTGCTCCTCCACTACATGCTGCAAGCCTTTGTTCTGAGTGACGGCTATAGCAGTCTCCTGATTGGTCGCTAGAGCCGTCACTCAGAGCAGAGTGTGACACTTGCGATTGTCGCGCTAGGGGAATCAGACATTGGTTTCTTGGTCATGCAACTTGCAAGGTAAAATGCTCTTTCCCCCCTCTCCTTTATCAACCTGTCAGCAGTTTTGAGACCTTAAAACTGCTGACAGATTCCCTTTAAGTCCTAAGTCAGATGTGGCCATGATATATCTAGTCTAGCATATATTCCGTAAAGCCTCTACACACTTAACTTCAGACAACATAGATATGATTCTGGGGGATAGATTATCAAGAATAGGATTTGGGGTGTTTCAGAACACCCCAACACAATAGCAAAATTTGGCTTTTGTTGCCATGACGTTGCACCTGCAAGAAGGAGGAGTCAAAACTCTGGTCTTAAATGCTATATATACATATATGTAGGATGATTCTCCTTCTATTAAAATAATCACCATCATTAAGAAAAATGGAAATACCATTGTATGAAGTCCCGGAATGCTATACAAAGTTCATCTTTATCTGGTTATACTGGACCCGTGCAGTCACTGCAGAGATAACCCTGAGCTGTGAAGAAAACACAGTCCTCGCTGTACTTGTCCACAGTACATTTTTTTTTTTTAATGGATTACCCCCACTTTTTTCACAACAGTGTCTTTCTCATATGGCGCTGAATGCAAACTTTGTGCAGTGACAGGTGAAGGTCTAGGTATGCATAAGGCTGCCAGATCCAATCAGAGGAGACTAGAAGCAGCCTCCTTCAGGGGCCCTCTAGGGACGTGTCTCTGAATTAAAAACCGGTAGGGGTCATTAACCCCACTGCCCTGAGTCCTGGGAGTGGATAGTATTTTTTTTTTTGGTTTTATTTAATCCCAACTTGTCAACTTCACTCAAATGGCAGTCATTAGAAATCATAAACTTTAAAAAAAGATTACAAAAATTGACATCTCTAGTATATTCCCAACAAAGAGAAATAAACAAATAGTAGTGCAGTTTTTAGGAACAAGCCTTTAAAGTACACAAATGTTTACAGAAAGGATTCGACTAACCTCAGGAAGCTCACCACCCGCATTGTAAGTATGCTTATTGTTACTTTGTGCAGTAAGCCGGGTTTCTGGATCTTTTGTATCAAGAATAAATAAAAACATTTAAAAAAAGTGGAAAAAAAAAATAGTGGATATTAAAGCGTAATTCCACCTTCAATCTAAATCCAAATTGAATGAAATATCCTAAAACATACACTGTTACAGGGGTTTATTTACTTGGGGTTCAGAAGAGGCAGAACACCTCCGTCTGGTTCATGAACCATGGTCAAGAAATGTTTTTTTATTGCAGCAGAGCAAAGGCAGCCATATGGAGATAATCGCCAGTCAAAGCATCTATACCATCAGCAGAAATGGATCACTCTTGACTTGTATGTTAAAGGGAACGTATCCTGTATTTAATTATAGTTTCATTCAATATATTTAAGTATATAGATGATAAATAATGTGTTTTGTCTTTATTCTTAAATGCTGTAGCTATTTATTTCCTATTTGTAAAACTGTTCATGGGGCGGCCATATTGGAGACACACACTTGCTTGCTGTACTTCCTGTGTAGTCAGTACAGCAGGATGTGCGCGCTTTATGGCAGCTGAAATTAATGGGACAGAGAAGATGCATTTAGAACTTCCATCTATATTCTTATTAATTTTCTATGGGGATGCCGGAGATAGCCAACGCGATTTCTGGTATGTCCATAAAAAACGAATGGAGCGGTGGCCGAGAATGCACAGTAGTGCTCTATTCATATGGGGCGCACAGTATTGGCCAGGTAAGCTCATTCTTGGGATCGGTGGAGATCCCAGTGGTCGGACCCCCACAATCAGATATTTATCATCTAACCTGTGGATAGATGATAAATGTTGATTATGGGAAAACCCCTTTAAATTTGGTCAGAAAAAAAACCTGTGTAAGGCCTCATGCCTATGGCTGTCTTTTTTTTGTTTTTTTGCAGGCGGAAAAATCTGAGTCAAAATTCTTTCATGAATTTTGAGGCAGATTTTGACCTGCCGACAGAACATTTGCTGTTTTTTTTGCTGCATTTTCTGGCCGCGGGCAAATACCGCAATCTCTGCTTTCCATTGACGTTCATGATAGGTCAGACGGAAACGGCCGAAGAAAGGGCATGTCACTTCTTTTTCCCGCAAGAAGTTTTTACCACTAATTTCAAGTGTTTTTAGGCGCTGTTTACGGCACGGTTTCCGCATCAAAAACAGCGCCAAAATACTCTGTGTGAACGTACCCTTACAAATCCATGTTGTACGTATCCTTGTATATAAAGTTTTTTTTTCAACGGATTCCATTTGAATCCAGGTGAAAAGAAAATTGTAGCATGCTCCCATGCATGCCATGCAGGATTTTGCTTCTATGGGGAGAAGCATGTATAGTGCCTATGGCTCTGTATAGCTCCATGTGCTGCTTTACAGGGTCCGTTCAGGCGCCTTTCCAGGTGCATGGATCTATAGGTGTTTAAACCATATGCTTTCTTAATCTTTTTCGTACAGAACCCAACACAAAATAACTTAGCCCAAGCCTCTCCTCGGAACATCAACATTTTTTTTCCCAAATTGCTTCACTAAACAAGATACTCACACAGGCACCAGCCATGACTTCAGCCAGGAACGGAATTGCACCATCTCGCTGAGTAAACTTGTCTCGAACAAAATCATTAACCTACATAAAGAAGGGAAATTGTGACATAAGTAAACAAAATGACAACATTCACTGAACATCTCCCGAGCTGCGCATTCTTCCACCAGATTATTGGCAGCGCTGCTCTTTTATAAAACAGACATAACAATTTATAATGCTATCTATAAACAAGAACCACTACATGATGTGATCTGCTTTTCACGCTCCCATAATGGGCTCCGCAGGCCTATCTCGTAGCCGGAGAACTGACAAAGCACACGACTGGTTTCTCTTTTTTCACTTTATATAACAAATGAAAGCCAATAAGCAAGTGAATTTAGAGAAATAGGCGAAATTATAGACTGTGGGACACCAAACTTTGCAAACATATGTCTGCTATTGTCAACTTCAAAGGGATACCAGAGCCGAAACCCAATTTTGTTATTACAAGAAAAATGATCCACGACAAAGAAATATATGGCGTTTTATTATATGATGATACACAGATTTATTTTGGAATTATTTTGACTTTTGAGGGATGATTTTATATTTTTCGTGTCTTCCAAGTGCTGAAGATGAATAGTTACTGATTTGTGAGAGCAGATTCTACAGATGTATATTAAAAGATTTAGTGATCATGGTTGGATTTGTACATGCAACATATGTCCAGTGGCTAAACAATTATTACTACAAGATGTACCGTTACTTATTAAATTTATGATCTGAAGATTCAACTGGAGAGATTTATTGTGAATTCAGAATTGCTTTAAATTACAAAAAAAGACACAGGTTTAGGTGTCCCACGGTGTGTTAGACAGGGATATGTTCTGCAAATGTCTACACTGTAAATACAAAAATAAGAATACTACTGGGAGGTCACAAAACAACATAAAAAAAGCATTGAAACATAATCACAATTTGGCTTCATCATACAATTGCATTAATATAAAATCTGATAATCCGAAACACAATGATGGGGATCTATGGAGTCCTGTGTTAAACCCCCAAGCCAAACATTTCCTTCTTCTCTGACATATTAAGCATCGTGATACTAGATAATGTTAGCTTTGCTCAGTTTCTGATGCAAATCCTTATTTGCAATTTGCATATTTCTAGGTTGGATTTTCAGTTAAGAATGCCAAAAGTCACCTACCGTCAGTTTAATAGCCTTTTCAGGTGCAACTCCTACAAGCTGAGGTAGCAAACCTACACAAGGAGCAGAAGGGAAAACATTTTAGAATTCTGAATATACTATATATTTACTACTAGATTACCACCAATTCCCAACATCCATCCCAAAATTCTTATATGTCAGGTTTACAGCAAAGACCTGTAAAGTTAAACATTTCAATACAAGAATTTCATAACTCCAGACTCTGTTCACATAGGAATTATTCGATTCCATAGTTCTGCTCTGTAAAACTAGCAGAACAACAAAAATTACAACATTGACTGATGGACCCCATTGACTATAAAGAGGCCTGTCGGTTTTTGTCATTTTGTAGCCATATTAGGCATTTTGTGTTCTTTGCTGCACAGGAAATGGTCAATGGTAATAATTTTATTGCCCACAAAAATCAGTGTCCTCTGCCCAATAACGCAACCAATGTATAAATAGAACAGAAAAAGACCTGAAAATATGCAAGAGTCTGACTGTTTGGTCTTCGTTCTAGTGGTTGCCCAGTTTAGAAACCCATTTTCAAATACCCTATATGGGAATTCTGATTTAATGGAGACAAATCTCCCATTTAGGCACCTCATATAGCTACGAAGTGTGTCTCTCGCTGTTGATTACCTGGCACCTCTTTGAATTACAGACAGCTCAGTGATTTCAATGGGAACTGTGTAATGCTTAATTTCCCCTTAGGTGGCACTGTAGAGAAATTTAGCAGTTACTGCCGGGTTCCCTCACAGATTATATCTGAGAAATGAAGCTTCAAGCTCAGGGCACCTGTGATTAGCTTGTGAGCGGGGGGACCCTTCTACCGAGAAGATATTCTCCACAGTGAACAACCCCTTTAAAAACACTGGATAGTTTCTCAATTAAGCGTGATCAGTGCACGCTTAAACTGGCTGTACACACAAGGAAGCTGTTGGCCTAAGCATTTATGCACATGGCCATATTACACTCCGTTTTATATGGAGCAATAATAGGGCTCCCTCAAAAGTGCATGAGTTCTCTACTGTACCTTTGTATGTAAGCCAACGAAGAGGTGGTATAAAGTTAGAAATGTCTAGATACGCCAAATGTATAATCCAGCATGAGCCACTGTGATAAATTCTAAGCTGTCTAAATTTAAGATAGTATTAGTAAATCTGTCCCATAGAGTCCGTAAAATTCTCCATGCATTGCCATTAGGGTGGCTCTGCCGTGTGCATGAGCCCTTACACTCGTTTGGTCTACCATTTTCTCTCCCAACCTCCGCAAGAAAATGCAGACTCCGTTTGCTTGTTAAAGGGGTTGTCTCGGAACAGACATCTATGGCATATTCACAGGATATGCAATAAATGTCTGATAGATGCGTGTCCTACTTCTGGGACTTGCACCTATTTCAAGAATTGGGAGTCCCCCGACCCCATTCTTGCCGGGTGACCCAGCCGCTGCATCCAGGGAGTGAAGGTGGTCTGGTTCCAGAAACAACATAGCTTGCTGTGCTATGCTGTTTCAGTAACTCGCATAGAAGTGAATGGGAGTTACGGAAACATTATAGCAAAGTGAATTACGTCGTTTCTGTAACTGCCAAGTTAAGCAAACAGCTTATTCCACTGTGCTATGCTGTTTCCATAACTCCCATTAACCTCTATGGGAGTTACGGAAAAAGAGTAGCTAAGCTGTTTTCGGAACCCAACCACCTTCACAGCCTGGATGCTCCAGCCGGCTCACTAGGCAGGAATGGGCTCAGAGGATTCCTATTCTTGAAATAGGTGCTGGTCCCAGAGGTATCCTGCGCATATGCCATAAATGTCGGTCGTGAGGCAACCCATTTAAATCCTCATTTACATCAATATCTGGTTTTGGGGGACAGTTGGATCTGGGATTCATCAACATTAATTTAATGTGCATGGGAAGCATTAGGGTATATTCACACAGACCTCCCTATTATATTATTACAGTTCTTACAAAAAAATGAGAACGTGTGGATCCAGAAGAAAGCCTTTACACATTTGTACAGATGTAACAAGGATCAAAAATTTAGAAATGCACCATTTGTGCATGTAGCCAATGGGTACAGGATTTATGTGTATGATGATAATCTCTGTACAGCGCTGCGGAATAAGTTGAGGATAGATAAGCAACAGGAATAAATAAGTAATAGCAAAACTTTATAATCAACACATGAGGTTGTGTGCCCCTAAAGTGCCACTTAAAAAAAAAGTTACTCATTCATTTGCATTTACAGCAAGTTCCTATTATACTTCTAAATATTCTAATCCATCAGTACAATAAACGCTGACTTTTAGGACATCTAGTAAATTTTTTGCCTATGACGCAGCAAGCACAGCCTGCCCTAAATGGTCTGTGTTACCGATTGTGATAACAGAAGTCTATGAGGAAATTGCTGTAAATGCAATTCCCTAATATACAAGGTTAGGTTCACCTTTGTTCTATGCAAAAAGAGTTTTACGCTGTTTTGAGTTTTGGTTTTTTTACTCATAAAACATCTAATACGTCACTGTTAATAATAATCATGATGTTTGTGCTGGCAGTGAGAGGCAATTAATCCAATCAAATAATGCTTCCATGCTGTCTTCCCATAAAATGTAAATATTCACATTCATAGAATATTACAGGCATTGCTCTACTATAGAAAAGTAACACAATTAAGTCTAAAAGATTTATTCAAACAGCAAGAAATGTGTTTTTGAATTATATACACAGCAAAAAGCAACAACACTCCATGGATTAATTAACTTTAATAATATTCAATCATAGCTCAATAAAATTCAATCATTTTAGGTTTTAGAAAGGTAAGAAACTGGGAAAATTGTACGGTTTTTTTCACATCATTTAACAATGCACAAGTCATTAATAGTATCGACACAATTATTCCCCTAATAAATAGGCTACCTGTAGCCTAATGTGAATTGAAAGAGATATTCCAGGGAGCAAATAGAGGGCAGTATCACAATAGAACAACATTGTAGAATTCATCCAGAACTACCGGGTTCGTGAATATAATGCCGGTCCTACTCCCAATAATCTCTTCTCCACGCCCACTTTTGGTTGGTATACCACAGGCTCTAAGCCTAAGGCATTGGCTAACTAATCAACTCTTTTAGTTTTCAAGATCAGCTATACACAGATGATACTCAAATATCTCTGCTCCCTACCTAGACATGCTACTAGCTTGATTGTCAGCCAGCTCCTGCTTCATATCTTCCCGCTTTGTGAAACTAAGCATGAACATAACTGAGCTCGCCAAATATCCCAATCACAATCAGCTCTCACACCTGAAATATCTTTATCAGTTAACAACACCCCCCTATCCCGCTGTACACAAGCACGTTACCAAGGGTTAACATTTAACTCAGCCTTCACATTAGCCTTTTATCCACACTCCGACTATCTCCTGTTGTCCACAACTCAAACACATTTTCTGTATCCTACCACAATGTTAGATAATGCACATATAACACTTCCGTATGACTCATCTACCTCTTTTCTTGTTCCTCTAATGCCTCCCCCTCTCTCATTCTCTACCCTGACTGACAATCACACAAAGATTTGAATTCCCAATCCTCAATTACCTATAAAACCATATCCAATTCTGCTCTGTTCCACATTTTTCTCTAATTCACAGATACCACCCCACACCCTACCAAATGACTAACACTCTAATCACCTCCTTGCACTCCCGCATACAAGAGTTCTGTCGTGCCTCGTCTCTTCCGGAATTTACTCCCTCATTCCATCCTACTTTCTCCAATCCCCAAACTCACAACGAAAATTTAGGCTGTGTTCACATCAGCATTGGTTTCCGTTGAGGGATTCCGTCTGACCTTTCCGTCGGAGGAACCCCTCAACGGAGTTGCTATTGATTCCGTAAAAAAAAACGGAAACCGAACACAACGGTGACAAACGGAAACCATAAGCAACGGAAGCATTACTATTGAAATCAATGGTAATGCAAACGGAACCTATGGTTTCCGTTTGCCTTTTTGTTGAGGGGTTCCTCCGACGGAAAGGTCCAACGAAACCCCTCAAAGCAAACCAATGCTGAGGTGCACAGGCCCTTACCTTTTACAATAAGCTTTTAACCTGGCCTAAAGTGTCCACCAACTGCCATTCCAATTGCCATTACCTGACATGTTTAGAGCTGCTTGCCCCATTCCCTGACCTTTATATCTATTCCTTATAGACTGTAAGCTCGTATTAGCAGGACTCCTACCTAATGGCTCTTATGAACACGTTTTCATTTGTCTGCACCAAACTTTCTTTTGTAATTTTTATAATCGGATACCCCAACACTGTGTTATGATAAGCAGCATGGAAGATGATGAAGCTATACACCATTCAGCCAACACATTAAAACCACCTGCCTAATATTGTGTAGGTTCCCACTCGTGCCACCAAAACATCTCTGACCCATTAAGACCTCTGAAGGTCTCCTGTGGTATCTGGCGCCAAGGCATTAGCAGCAGATCATTTAAGTCCTGTAAGTTGCAAGTTTGGACCTCCATGGTCCAGTTCTGAGGCTCACATGCATATTGTAGGCCCTTTCAGAAACATAGTGTAACGACAGTGGTCGCTGACCACGAGCGCCTTCCATCCAGTCGACGCCCTTCTCTCCAGAGATGTCTGCACATACGGCCGTCCTGTTCCACAGTGACCGCCAGGGTGCGCTCGCGAGCTCAGTCCAGACTTAAGAAGCCAAAGCGCACGCAGGTGGGAGATTGAGCTGATTGCTCCCAGAGCACCCTGGGCTATAAGAAGGGCTGTGCCCCTCCCTGCAATGCCTGAGCGTTGTTTGTCGTATTCCAAAGTTTGTCTATGCAAATGGTCTCCTAGTGTTTTGCAGTTCCCAGTGTTCCCTGTACCTGTATCCTGTGCTATCTTGGTCAAGTGCCGTGCTGAGCTGTAGTCGTGCTGTGCTGTATTCCACGCCTGTCCTGCTACTCCATGCCTGACGTCTACTTGCTGCCTAGTCCCAGCCGAGCCTGCCTTGCTACTGTCCGAGCTGCCACAGGCACACTATACGAACTATAGACTGTGACCTGCGCCCTGTTGGTCAGCTGCCATACCGTCAAGGCGGTACGGCCCAGTGGGTCCACGAACCCGAAGTGACAGTACGCTCAGGCCATGGACCCCGCTGGTCGATCCAAGACCAAGATGACGTCGCAAGAGATGCGGACGGATATGCTAGACCTCCGGTCTCGACAGGACCAACTCCTCTAGGCCTTAAACATTATCGCACGTCGGCAGGAGGCGCTAGCTGCCGTTCCTCCTCCTATACCTCCTGGCAGTGTTGATCCCCGTTTCTCTTTACCACTTCCTGACCTCTATGATGGAGACGCAGGGACTGGTCGTGGATTTTTGAACCAGTGCCAGATCCACTTCAGCCTGTATGCAAGGGCATTTTCGTCTGATGGCGCAAGGGTCGCTTTCATCATCTCTCTCCTCACTGGCAAGGCCCTTGCATGGGCGAATCCTATCTGGGAGAAACAAGGACCAGAGACCTGTGACTTCCAGGGGTTCCTCCAGACATTTTGCACGGTGTATGAGGAGCCTGGACGAGTCTCGTCTGCAGCGGCTTCCTTGCTGAACCTACACCAAGGAGACACCTTCGTGGACGAGTACGCCATCCACTTCCGCACCCTGGCGGGAGAACTGCTGTGGACAATGAGGCCCTGCTGGCTACATTCTGGCAGGGACTGTCTCCTAAGATTAAGGACGAACTTGCCGCTCGAGATCTACAGTCTACCCTGGATGACCTCATCCTTCTGGCCACCTGGATTGATATAAGGATCCGAGAATGGCTCCAAAAAGCTTGTCAGGAGGGAGGTCTTCCTAGTCCAGTCTCTACCTTGCAGGGACCCCTGCTGTCCTCTGATGCCGACCCTCCTAAGAAGTCTGTGAGGATGGACCAGTGTAAGCTTTTTACCCAGTAGAGACAACGCAGACGCACTTCGGGACTCTGTCTATATTGCGGCATCGGAGGCCATCTTGTGTGTCTGTGTCCCCAAAAGCCCACAAGCCTAGGGTTGGTAGGAGAGACAACCTTGGGTAAAGAAGGACTTCCCTCTAAATTATCCATCCCCGTGACCATAGTGTCCGGGGAGAAAACACATCGGGTCTCTGAATATCTGGACTCTGGATCCGCTGCTAATTTCATTCGTCGGGACCTGGTGGATAGTCTCCAATTGCCCACTACCCCTCTGGAGAGGCCGTTGGTGGTTGCATCTGTGAATGGACTACCTCTGCCAGACCCAGTTATTGCTGTGACCAACCCGCTGAGGCTCCAAGTAGGAGCTCTCCACTCCGAGCTCCTCTCGTTCTTTGTCTTGTCCAAAGCCGTTAACCCCGTGCTGCTGGGCCTGCCTTGGCTCCGCCTACATGCCCCAGTCCTGGACTGGAACTCTGGAGAAGTTCTCCAGTGGGGCCCAGAGTGTCACAACCGTTGCCTGCTACAGATTAGTTCGGCTCAGCCTCCTGTGTCTCAGTCATTGGCAGGATTACCTGGTCATTATGCTGTAGTCTTACTCCCCGGCAGGAGCCGGGTGTCATTTCCGTGGCTGCGGGCGGTCAGGTTCACTCTCCTCCTGACGGCCGCAGCCATGGGTCTGCGAGCACTGGCCCCAGTCCCCTCCTCAGGAGACGCCAATGCTCACTTCCACTAACCTCGGCCAGGTCCCAAAGCGTGCATGCTCGTGCCCACTCTTAAAAGGGGCAGCGCGCGCACGGGACTTTAATGTGTAATCAGCCCATGAGTGCCCTGGACTTTAAGAGGGGCCCAGCCCCTTGCTTCGATGCCTGAGCGTTGTTTGTCGTATCCTAGTTTGTCTAAGCTAATGGTCTCCAAGTGTTTTCCAGTTCCCAGTGTTCCCTGTTCCTGTATCCTGTGCTATCCTGGTCAAGTGCCGTGCTGTGCTGTAGTCGTGCTGTGCTGTATTCCACACCTGTCCTGCTACTCCACGCCTGACGTCTACCTGTTGCCTAGTCCCAGCCGAGCCTGCCTTGCTACTGTCCGAGCTGCCACAGGTACACTATACGAACTATAGACTGTAACCTGCGCCCTGTTGGCCAGCTGCCATACCGTCAAGGCGGTACCGCCCAGTGGGTCCACGAACCCAACGTGACACATAGCATGTGTGTTCTAACCTCAGTCTTAACCCAAATGTGTGTTCTAGCCGCAGTCTCAACCCCATTGCAAATCTGTGTTAAAAAGAAACTACTGCTATCCATCAATGGGCCTTGGTGTCCATGACCATGTCGGCCGGTTACCGTTTGTCCTTCCTTGGACTACTTTTGGATTATACTAACCACCGCATACCGGCAACACCTCACAAGACTGGACGTTTTGGAGATGCTCTGACCCAGTCGTCTAGACATCACAATTTGGCCCTTGTCAGAGTCGCTCAGATCCTTACACTTGCCAATTTTTCCTGCTTTCAACACATCAACTTCAAGAACTGACTGTTCATCTAATTCCTAAAATATCCCACCCCTTGTCAGGTGCCATTGTAACAAAATAATCAATGTTACTCACTTCACTAGTCAGTGATATCAATGTTATGGATGATGGGTGTAGTAACAGTAGGAGGAAAGTTAGAGTGGAAAAATTTACAGTTTTATGAAATCGTATATATGTCCTCTGCTTTTGCATATATTTTATACCTAACATTTTTGTTTCTTTTAACTTCTTCTCGACATCCGCCGTGTATATACAGCGGAGGTCTGGTGGGGGAATATGGAGCGTGCTCCATAGAATGAGTGTGTCGGCAGTATCTTACAGTGGGTACTTCAGTGTAACGAGCGGGATCCAGACCGTTTTAACCTCTTAGATGCCGCGGTCTATAGCCTCTGCGGCATCTAAGACATCAAAATGAGTGGGCCAGCCCCATCTGACGTGCCATTGCCCCCCCCTCCCCCCCGCAAAACGATCGCGGGGTGCTGAAGGTCGTCATGGCATCCCGGGGGCCTAATGGAGGCTCTCAGGTCTGCAATCTTTGTACACATATTAGGGCTTAATAGGTGCCCGTCAGGATCACGATATACTGCAATAAATTAGTATTGCAATATAGCGTCTAAGCGATCCAAAGATAGCCAGTTCAAGTTCCCTAGGGGGACTAGTAGAAAAAAGTTAAATACAGTTAAATACATTTTTTTCCTATATAAAAAAAAGTCAAATATTAAAAGTAAAAAAAAAAAAACAACCCCCAAAAGAAATGTAAACTAAATAAAACATAACTAGTATCACCACATCCATAAAAGACATTATTTTACCCGCATGGTGAATGCAGTAAAAAAAAAAAAAATAATTAAATTGAAAAGCCTGAATTTCTGTTTTTTGGTCACCTCATCTCCCACATGAATGGAATAAAAAGTGATCAAAAATTCTCATGTTCCCCAAAATGGTATCAACAGAATCTATTAAAAATGTTATGATTCTCAGAATATGGCGACACAAAACAAATTTTATATTTGACATCTATTTTTTTTCTTAGTAAAAGTAGTAAAACTATAAACATTTTGTATCGCTGCAATCATATTGTCCCAAGTTAACATGTCGTTTTAACCGCACGTAAAAATTAACCCCCCCAAAAAATGGAGAAAATCGCTGCTTTTTTCCTATTCCACCGAACAAAGAATTTTTTTTCCAGTTTCCTAATAAATTATATGGTACAAAAAATGGTGCCATTAAAAAGTACAACTCGTTCCACAAAAATCAAGCCCTCATACGGCTATGTTGACGTCAAAATAAAAAAACAAAGTTATGGCTTTTGAAAGGTGGGGAGGAAAAAACAAAAACGAAAATCCGAAAAATGGCTGCGACAGGAAGGGGTTAAAACAAAGTGTAACATTAGATGAAAGGAACCAGTGTAAACACACTTTTTTCCCTAGTTCTGCTTGTAGTGGTATTTTACGGCAACGGTCACATATAATACATCGTGCTGATCACTTCATCTTTTAAAAGAAACAAAAATCATTAAAATTATTATTTTTTCTTTATTATTGCAAACCTCATTCTTAGATTCGTGCCATACCACTAAGATTTAATATCCCTCATAATTAAATAGCCATAAACTTATTTTAGGCGTACACCCATATCATCTATGTGAAAGGGTAACATAACAATACAACTTCATATGCCATTTAGCATTTGGAAACAACTGGGCACTGTAATGGCTGCCGTAAGTGGTTGTCATTCAGCATTGGTAAAAGACTGGAATAATTTCAAGAATATCAAAATTATACACCATACGGGTGTACTTCAACTAAATGTACATAAAATATTCTAAATGTCAACAAGTGCAGAAAACACCAACGCAGCTCCATTGTCGTAGCCAGCACAGGCCTCAGTTGTGGGCTAGTTGAAGACAGCACTTCAAAAGGGGTGACACAACTCTGTCACTGAATTTTCGTATAAATGTTAATTTTCTTATGTAAACATTTGAAATAAAGCTTTTATTCGGTGACCACAACCAAAGCGAGCCATACATTAGTGATTTCAGGTGGCTGTTTTCTGAACCATTTGTCGTTCATGGTTGGTCTGTAACTTTTTGAGCAAAAACGACATAAATTTCAAAAAAATTGCAGATTGATCTCTGCCTTGATCTGTGGCCTGGTCTGTGATCCTAATGATGGCACGCATCGTTTGGCATAGACAACAAAAAAAAAACAACTCACTACAAGAGTAGAGAGCCTTCAGGAAAAAATGGAAAAGTAAAATCTTAACTCAGTATTTGGCTTCTGATTTTGAGAAATCTTACATTCTATTGCGGTAATGTGCTGGAAACAGGTGCTGGATTATTAGACCTTCTGGATTATCAAACGTTGGATTAACAAAACGTCATCATACTAGCATCTTGTTAATGTAAGAGGTCTACAAGATTATATATATATATATATATATATATATATATATATATATATATATATATACACACACACATATATATACACATATATATATATATATATAATTATTTTTTTTCTGTCAATTATACACACTTTTACTAAAGTAAAATATGCTTAGAAATTACACAATGATCTATATTCATATATTGATAAAGACGCACATAAATGATAAATATTTGAAGAACACATGGCAGGAGAGTTTAAAACTTTTTTTTTTGTTTTTTTTAAATCAAACTTGAAAAATAGTCAGAATGAACTACTCAGGGACCCAACCAATTTCATAGCATGTGTGTTCTTGTGTTCTAACCTCCGTCTCAACCCCATTGCAGATGTTTGTTAAATAGAAACGTTTCTGACGTCGTACCACATGGAGAGCAGCTATTCTGTGTTCAGAGAGCTCCCTGATTGCTGGTTGTCTTTATAGTTGAATTATATGGAAGAGCATTCTCTGTACACCACTGCAGAATTGGATAGCGATATATATATATATATATATATATATAGGGCAATAAATAAAAATTAGCGTTAACACAAAAACATCCAACATCCATAAATTTGCATATATTTAAAAATAAGTTTGAACGGACTCAGACCATACACACATGTACACATTATCATGATCATGATCTAGAGGTGTAACTAGGCTTTCCTTCAGCAGGAGAAAAGATTCAGTTTTCTGCCCTAGTTCTGTACCTAAAGACCCTGGCGAAGGCACAGTGGCTTGTCCCCTCCTCAGAATGAAGCCACCTTGGCGATCTGCTGATTGCAGTAGGTGTGACTTCTTTAACCCTTGGTGATTAGCTGTTATTGAAGGGGGCCACTGATCTTCGCTGCAGGGTAAATGTAGTATTACATGGGTCCCAGTCATACATTATTGCACTGGCTCATAGAGTCGCCCCCGAGCGAGTGAAACCCCCTTCCTGATGTCTGTATGCCCTAAATAATTCTGCTAAATTGTGTTGATTCAAAAAACAGATAGGAGTTGTCCTAAATGGGGTTAGAGAGGATTATCAATTTTTCCCATCCAAAAAAATGGAATATTCATTTGTTATTGCTGACAACCTATATTGCTCCAAGAATAGACTTCTTAAGACTGTAAGATTGTGCTGCTATATCAGTTAGCACGTTTTGAATTTCATCACACAATTTTCAGCCCTGCCGTAATTCATAAAGCAGAGTAAAAATTAATATAGAAATATCCTATGCTTGAATGTACATAGTGTTCGGCATTGTTGTAAGACACATTCGGCTGCTTTAAAGCCTACTATAAATGGCGGCGTCTCGATATAAGTCTGGGCTAGATAGTGATGATGTAAAAAGCTGCCTTCACGCTACGTTCAGGAGATCTGGGAGTTAGAAAGGACCCTAGTAGGGAGAAGGATAACACTGCCAAAAATATTTTCTTAAAGGGGTTGTCCGAGATATATTTTTATTTTAAAGTTAAACACACAATGCACACATTAAGTATTCCCTAATATACTTACCTGTGCAATCTTGCTTCTGTTCTCCGTTCTGGCAGCTCTTTTCTGCCGATCACATGTCTTCTGACGTCACGTTTTCTTCCTCCTCCACTGTCGTGTCGTGTCCCGATCACATGGTCTCGCCACAGCGAGACCTCGGATGGGACACGACACGTCACTGGAGACGTGACGTTTCTGCGCGTGCCCGCCCGCCCAGCCTATGCATCTTTTCACTGTGAACGCGCCTATGCGTGTTCACAGTGAAAAAAGTGAAGAGGGACGGCACCCGCGGACTAGAGAGGTACAGTGGCATCTGTACTTTTAGTTCTTCCCCTATCAAAGCCTACACATAGTAGGCTTTGATAGGGAATTATACAACACTATGCAGAACACGGGTCGCATGCAGCCCTTGAGGCTGTTATCTGCGGCCCGCGGGACACCGTGCACTGTTTAACAACTGGTTCCCGACCGCTGGCTGTATTTTTACGGCCAGCGGTCAGGGTCCTTAAAACCCGAGCCATAGACTTTCTACGGCTCGGGTTTTAACTTGCTGCCCGCGCGATCGGGCAGCTGAATGTCGGGTCTCCGGCTGTCAGTGACTGCCGGGGACCCTGAGGAGAGGATAGAAGCAGCTTTAGCTGCTTCTGTCTTCTCCGATGTCTTTTTACATAGCGCTCAATGAACGCTGTGTATAGGAATAGAGACAGCAGCAGCGGCGCTGTCTCTATTCCTCCCGGTGATCATGTGATCACATGTGGTCACATGATCACCGGGTGCCGTTACTGACAGACTGCTGCTGGGTCTTACTAGACCCAGCACAGCCCTATTAGTGACAATCGTCACTATGAGAGGGCTGATTTCCCCTGTAACTGGGGCTGCTGTGCAGCTCCAGTTACAGTGGAAAAACATGTAAAAGAAAGAAAAAAAATATATAAAGTTCCCCAAAGGTCTTTTCTGACCTTTGGGGGACAGACCATAGTAAAAAAAAAATAGTAAAGTAAAGTGCAAAAAAAAATACAATAATAAATACACATAAAATACCCACCCCAAAAAAATACCGTTCCCCCCGCCAATCATTGTTGTAACGCTAGCGCTGACCCAATTACCCTAATATAGACATGTAATATATAAAAATTTACAGTAGACAATGACGATCACAAATAAAAGGTCTATTTTAGGGTAAAACTATGTTATTACGCAAAAAAAAAAATAGCTGAAACGTAAAAAAGCTTTTTTTTTTACTATTATTTTCAAACTTTATGAAAGAAAATTCTAAAATGGCAAAAAAGGTGTGTATAAAAACGATAAAAAATGAAACCTGTATTGTCTACGGAAAAAACGTCGCAAAAATCACGTCGTTAGCCCAACAAATAAAAAAGTTATAGCCATTTAACGAACACGTGCTAAAAATGGCTAAACGGTGTCTGGTCCTGAAGGCGCAAAATAGCCCGGACATGAACTGGATAAGATCTTCTGGGGTCCTGTATCTAAGCCTACATTGTTAGGGTATGTTCACACGAGGGCGTCCATAACTGCTGAAATTACGGGGATGTTTCCGCCTGTTTTTTTTTAAGCGGAAACAGCGTAGCAAAACTTGTAAAAAACGGCCCGAAAATGCGTACCATTGATTTCAATGGGAGGCGTCGGCATCTTTTTCCCGCGAGCAGTAAAACTGCCTCGTGGGAAAAAGAAGCGACATGCTCCATCTTCGGGCGTTTACGCCTCTGACCTCCCATTGAATTCAATGGGAGGCAGAGAAAGCGTATTTCCGTTGTTTTATGCCCGCGGCACTCAATTGCCGTGGGCGAAAAACATGACGGAAAACGACGCGAAAAACGCAGCAAAAAAAGCCGCAAAAACAAGGCCAAAAAGGCTACGATAAACGCCGCGAAAAACATCGCAAATAAAGCCGCGAAAAACGCCACGAAAGACGCAACGAAAAACGCAGAAAAAAAAACGCAAACAGCGACGCAAAAAAAAGAGGCGAAAAAGGACGCAAAAAAGGCTACGATAAACGTCACGGAAAACATCGCGGAAAAAGCCGCAAACAAAGAGGCAAAGAACGCCGCGAAAAACTACTGGGAAAACGCCACGAAAGACGCAACGAAAAACGCAGCAAAAATAGCCGCAAACAACGATGCAAAAAAAGAAACGATACGAAAAAGGCTACGATAAACGCAACGGAAAACACAGCAAAAAAAGACGCAAACAAACAAGCAAAAAACGCCAAGATAAACTAAGCGAAAACCGGCCCGAACAAAGCGGCAAACAAAACCGCAAACAAAGCCGCAAACAGCGCACAAAAAACTCCGGGAATAATGACGCAAAAATCAACGTGCAGGGAGAGGTAAATCTGCCTCAAACTTCAAGACGGAATTTTGAGGCAGATATTCCTCCGGCAAAAAAACTCTGTGTGAACATAGCCTTAGTGGAGAGAGACATGAGATAGAAGAGGGTGGACGAGGGTGAGGGTGGACGAGGGTGAGGGTGGACGAGGGTGAGGGAGACACGAAGAGGTTTATAGACCTGAAAAGAGAAAGAAAACATAAATGTGAAAAACATAATGGGGAGGAGAACATTTGCTCATCATCCTTCAAGAATGTCAGCAAGGAGACAAGTGCAGTGAAGGAGGTCAGCGGGGAGGAGCAAGGACAGCTCACATGAACTCTTGGAAGGTACGTGCACGCTCATTGCAGCCTGCAATGAGCGTGCACGGGAAAAAAGTTTCATAACAAGGAAAGATCAACAAACCAGAGCTGAACTGCATGTAAACAAGCTGTGCTAAATTCAAAGCAGAAATGTGCGAAGTAGAATTTTTTTTTCAAATAATGCTTTATTTAGGTTGTCTGTATAAGGGGTAATGTATGACAGAGTTTTTGAAAAAATGTTGGTATCTCGGACAACCCCTTTAAGGAATATTTATCTTCTCTGTTCAAAATATAGTAGATAGAGAAATCTGGGAGCATATATACCATATGCCGAGATGAGTAAAAAATATGAAATATTAAAAGGTGTTGTCCAGAATTAGAAAAACGTGGCTGCTTTTTTCCAAACATAGCACCACACGTGTCCACATACTGTAAATGGTATTGCAGCTAAGCCTATTTCACTTCAATGCAAGTGAGCTGCAATACCACACACAGCCTATAAAGAGGTGTTGCACTTTTTTTGGGTAGAAAGTAGCCATGTTTTTTAATCCTCCACAATCCTTCTGAAAAAAATGGTGCAAATTCAACTTTTTGAAAAAGAAAAAAACTTATCTGGCCATTGTATATCAGCAAAAAATAAAAGAAGATTGCTATGTGTCCTACATAAAAGGAACAAACAGTACAATGTAGTCATAAAAGGCAGGTGACTTAGAAAGGGCAGTGGGACAGGTGTTTTGATGGTCTTACCACAATAGCTTTTTAGATGTATGATAGTCTTTTGACACCCAATCTTGAAGCCCTTTATCATTATTAATTTAGAGCAGCACCAACATGTCTCCAACCTAAAGGCTCGCCAGAGCTATGGGGCCATTGGCTCTGCACCATTTAAGATCAGATGTGTAAGTCAATTCCAAAATACGTATAGGTTGAAGGCCTACTCAAAGAGGATATACAGAATGCAGTTGTCACAGCTGTGGGGTATGTGGCCCCACTGGGCTGCTCCGCCGTAGCGTAGTAGCAGCTGGTCAAATGAGAGTCAATAATAGCCTTTAGAACAAGAGTACCTGGGTAGATTACTTGTGCCAGATAAGGCTTGTGCCGGACTATCGGAAGCTAGCTTGTGCCGGACTATCGGAAGCTGGCTTGTGCTGGACAACAGGACTTGTTTCGGATACAGGACACGGATACTGAAGTGGTCACGAACACTGGACTTGGAACAGACATGGATAGTGAAGTCGCCACAGACACTGGACTTGGCACGGGCACAGATACTAAAGTCGTCACAGACACAGGACTTGGCATGGACACTGAAGTGGTCACGGACACTGGACACTGGACACGGCACGGACACAGAAACTGGACTAGACACCGAACACAGACACTGGATATAGGATACAGGATAATGCTTGGGAACCTTTGCAGACCAACACAGGGTTAGATACAACATTGCTCAGGCAATGTGGAAGTGGCCAGGGTTCTTTTTAAAGTCCCGGTTGTGCTGGGATTGGTAAGGGACAAAGTTTATGGTGTGCGTGCTGGCCCTTTAAGACTGGGGTTGAGCGCGCGCGTGCACCCTATGGGCATCAGCAGTAGGCGAGAGCAGTTTGCACCGGCGTCTCTGAGGAAGGAGACGCCGGCCAGGTTTTAGAGTCCTGTGGTCGCGGCTGCCGGTAAGTGGGAACTGCAGTCTTTGTAGTGTCAATATTTCCTTTTTATGGAGACCTGATGGCTCGACAAAACTGAAGCAATAGTATTTGTTTTCTACAGAATAGTGGAACCAGGTGAAATCTTACTCTTATTGGCTGTCCATTAGTATTCATAAGGCTTACATGGGCAACTTCAAACATGTATATGTAAAGGTCTATTCAACTAGCAATGGAAGATGCAGAGATTTACATTCTATCCAAACCTGGATATTTTTAAAAGACTTTATGAACCTGAAGGAAATGTCCATGTCTTCTATGCAGCACAAGAGCATCAGAGGAGTCAGGATAAGATCAGTAAAAATGTCCTACGTGTTAAATGCCCGAGTCTCTCCTCGGCCATAATAATGATTGTTTAGTGTATCCTAGGTTTCCAGCAGCAGATAATATGGTTTTCTTACAATACTGATGTATTATAACATCCCCATGAGGATGGCATAGCAGCATGCCAACACTTTCTTCAAAAGAACAATCTAGCGACAGAGCCAGCCCTACAACTCATCAGGTTCGTACTCCACAATTATTTTTTATTTCACAAAGCCATATATCTGCAGTGTATGGGAAGCGCTATGGGTAGCAAAATGTCACCACAATATGCTAACCTGTTCATGGCCAAACTAGAAGAAGAGTTTTTATCAACCTGTGCAACTAAACCTCTAGCATATTTCCGGTACATTGATGACCTGCTGATAATGTGGACAGGCTCTGAACATGAACTTCTTTCTTTCCACAAAAACTTCAGCATGTTCCATCCTACCATCAAACTCACTCTCAACTACTCAATATGTCAAATACATTTCCTGGACATGACCATATACATGAGAAGCAATACCATACAACAACTATCTACCATAAACCTACAGGCCATCCAGCATTTCTGAGATGGAACAGCTTCCATCCGAGACACAAAGAAATCCATCATCTACAGCCAGGCTCTGCGGTACATACGAATCTGTTCAGACAGCGAAGACAGAAAACAACACCTGCTATCACTGAGGAATACAGTCATTTAAAACGAGATTACGCTTGCCTTGCTGTAAATCTCACACAAACATTAGGGAAGTGTCAGGATTCAGAATAGACATCCCGTCCTGGCTGGAGGTAATGTATATTCATTGTCAGGACACTTGAGTAACGTTAATGTGTGTGTATGTGGCTGCACATAGTGATCTAGTTAGAGCACTATGTGCTGTGTAAATGGGGAGAAGTGTATGACGCTGATTGGTCAGCGTCATACACTTCTCTGTACAACGACCACTTGGTCATATAGTAAAACACGCCCAGTTGTCCATTAAGAAAGTAATTAGCATAAAGCTAATATAGGTCATAACTCCGTCAAAAATGATAGTTTTTCTAAATAAAATAACACTGCTGTAATCTACATTACAGCGCCGATCACATCATGTACAAGATAGGCCACTTATAATGTGGTGACAGAGCCTCTTTAACAAAGACAATCAACTGAAGGAAATATTCCCGGTTATACCTCTCCTTGCATACAAACAACCACCAAACCTAAGGAATCTCCTGGTCAGAAGTGCCGCTCATCACCATCAGAGACTGGCACATTTCCTTGCAACAGTAGAAAGTGCAAGACCTGTACCAACATCTTGTCATCAAACACCATCCAGATACCAAACACGCAGCAGGACTATAAAATCACTGGCACGTTCTCATGTACATCCTCCAATGTAGTGTACATGATCCTGTGTACAAGGTGCATAGATAAAGGAATCTACATTGGTGAAACCATACAAAAACTACAAACCAGGATGAATCTTCACAGACATACACTAAAACAGGAGGTGGATACACCGGAGGGAAAACACTTCTCCGGACCAGATCACAGTTTGGTAGATTTAAAGGTACTCATTCTGAAGGGTCATTTTAAAAACAACAGAGAAAGAAATATTTGGGAATTCAAGATGATGATAAAATTTCAGTCATTGACACAAGGCCTCAATCTAACACCTGGATTTATGAGCCACTACATGGACACACGTCACGTCCCCCATCAGACTGACCTCCGATCCCTTAACTCCTAAGTCATCACCCCTATAACCTCAGTTTTATTGTCCCGGCTTATCTTAATGATGTATCACCTCATGTACTAATTGTCTTTGTGTAACATCTTAAATGTTGTGCTTTTTTATTTCTCAGTCATTCATTTGTTACCTTGCCTGAAGAAGGAGCCTGTGTGCTCTGAAAGCCGCATATAGAACTTTTATGGTTAGCGAATAAAGGTATCATACCAACTATACTTTTGTCTTTTTTGACACAAAAGTATTTGACACAATACAGACATACCTACTGTACTTGGTATTTGTAATACTAAACATCATAAATTATAATAAAAAGTGTATATACATCCTACCAGCTGTGCTGCAGATGTCGTCAGCTAGCAAAAAATAAATCATTGAGTCACACAATCATTTCAACTCAATCATAAAACACCTACAATTTTTGTTAAACGGAATTAAAAGAATTCTTTTCATAGCAACAACAATCCTAAGGAACCTCATGTGAACTTGTCACCTACATACTGCGGGAAGGTTTGGAATTTATTGGCATTATCCACTACAATCCTTTGAACATAAGGTTTATGGGACAAAAAAAAAACCAACAAATTTGTTCTAATGATAGGGAATTGTTCCTTTGGCCGTAAATGGTCGAGGTCATATTTTTAGTTTCTCCGTTGTTACTCATTAACATAAACAACAGATATTGTGGCAGATATTTTGCAATGTATGTGCCTTTAACCATTAATTTTCAAAAAAATGTCGAGGAATGGCCGGACTGGAGGCAAATTAATAAACTATAAACGGGTACATGGTACAATCTGCAGAATGCCTCAGCCATGTTAAACCCCTCATATTATTTTCCTTAGGAAACACTTTGATCATTTAAAATTTCCTTTCCCTGACTAACAAAACAGCAACTCTTAAAGTAAAACAGAAATACGTTTATTTTTACTCCACGTGGAGACTGTGGGGCCACTATCATGTTGGTCAGGAAAAAACATTCACCAATGACCAAAGGGTTCTCTCCATATCAAAAGCAGATACAGACAAAGCTAGAGCAGCTCTGCAGTGTGAGTACCCTAACAAACAGCTCCCCATAGCACAGCTTCCTGAACTTTTAGGGCATAAAAAAAAAGTGTCATCTTAGCCATAGGGGCATATGGCTCTGCTCACTACGCATCCAGAGCTGCCAATATATATACACACACACACACACACACACACACACCTATATAAATATATATGCTACATGGTAAAACTAGTAAGTGTATTGTGCAACCCGAGAAAATGAAACAACATTTTTTCACTTAATATCTGAAATGCAGCGTTTATGTTTCCTTCCCTCATACTCTACGTCCTTATACATTATGGTTATACTAAAAAAAATGAAAAATAAAAAAAAATATGTTTGAACAGTCAACTATATATCCACAGGACAAGTAAAGCCATTTTATTTCTCATAGTATTAACAGGACAATCTCTTCTTTGAAGAATAGAAGATCAAGGTTTTGGATAATTTGAAACAATACCATTACAACCAAGAGTTTCAAGACAATTAAATATGTTAAAGGAAGGGGGTGCGGACTGATAATAACATCCACAATACAGATTATGGATTATATAAAGAAGTACTGTCTGACTACCTGGTGATTTAAACCTTCCTCCCTACCTCCAGGTTATCAAATGATGGACGGGGAATGAGAAGGAGGGCGCATTTTGTCATCATAGGAGGAAAAGCATAAGCCGGATTACTACTAATGTGGAAGTAGACAATATAGGGTTCAGCAAGGACGTTTCTAACACGTAAATGGTTGTAACAGGGGGATTAGAAAGAGAATGTTAAATTATATTTTATTTAGCGGGTGAGAACAAAGCTGCAAACAAAGTTGACAAGTCATTGGAGATGACAATTTGAACATAGCCACTTATCGTTTTTGTAGTTGACACGTCTGGTGCTTCTGGTGTAGGGACACTTACTGCCTCAGCATAGTCAACATGCTTTCCCCACTGATTGTATCATGTCACTTGCACAGGACCATATTACGGATCGGTGATGTACAGATCCTAATGTACGAAGCCTACAGATGGCTATGTGGCCATACTGGACCTCCGTGCGCCTCTGATTTAAATGGAGGGACATGGAAGTTTTCTAGCTCTAATTCGTACGGGGGAAAAAAAATGAGAATATAGTGCCTACTATGTTCGCACACAGTGTGTTGTGCTTTTCCCCATCCCATTTTTTACATTTTCTAGAAAATTTTCACTCAAATGAACCTGAGATGCAGTACCAGGCCCAGCTGCCTGCATGGAAAAGCCACTGTGACTGTGTAAACAATAAAGGAGTCCCTTCATTTTGCTGAGGTCGGTCCCCCACCAATTAAACATTTATGGACTATACTAAGGACAGCCATAATTGTTTAAATCCTGGAAAAACCGCACAAAAAAAGTGTCACTCCCTCTAAAATACGATGTTTCCGATGATAACTGTAAAAATTGTCTGCATTAACTTGAAATTTTGGCCTAATTTTTCAAGTGCAGTAGCGCTCCCACTACCACACTACTCTGCTCAAATGTCAATGAGGCATAATGATTTCCAGAGGAAAAATTGTATTAAATGGTGAAAATCACAAATCTGGAATATAATTTTTTTTGTAACGACATCTTCTCCTTCCTTGCCCCCAACCCCCCATTAATAAATCCACTGATTATCGGCTACAAACTTTTTCTTTAGCCAATTAACATACTGTAGGAACTATAACTTGTATTAACTTTTTAATGGTCCTCACAATTTTGTTTAGTCATATAATTTAAAATCTGAAATGATGCAATACAAACTTTTTGCCCTTCCTATTGGAGTTTTTTTAGTCTTCAGAACACAGGCAACAGTATAAAGCAAACAGATCTTCATTCTGCTTGCCATGGATACATATAGGTACATGCATATATATTTTTAATGGTCTCTTACTTTCAAACAAAGGCTCCTGGACGTAGCCATGGCAACCAGAATGATAATATCCACTGTTTACACTCATGCATTTACAAAACTGAAATACTGTTTCAGTTTTTATAAGGAAACACATATGTAAGCATGTCTTCACATTTGCGTTGTGGCTTTTGTTGATAACAGGCACCATGACGAGAAAAAAGGTGCTCCGAATGGAGCCTCCAACCCAGATGTGAACAGAGCCTAAGATGTATTATTATCAGCCGTGTCCTTTTTTTCATAATACACATTAAAAAGGACCAGGGTGCCTTTTCATAAGTAGTAGAGCCAAAAGGTGGACCCGGATTTTTTTTTAATTTGCTCACTAAACTGCCTGTATGCAAAGATATACAGATACCTGGTTATTATAGGTAAACCAATGCAGAGAGTTCAGGGCAAAAATATCAGAATGTATGTATGGCAAACCTTAAGTCTATAAACTGTGTCATTTCTATCATGAAAAAAAAAAAACAACTTAAAACGACAGGCAATCAATCTCTCCCGAAGTGCATTGCACTTTTGTTTAAAAACCTATAGATACACCCATTACATCCTCAGAACCAGGAATCCACAACGAGTAAGTGAAATTGATTTGACGTTGTCTACCGGTGAATACTGATTTCCTGGCTTCCATTCACGGAGCATATAAATAACAAATCCCTGACGTACTAAGGACAAGAGAGGGATGAGCGTTTTCTTTTAACATTTACTAAGAGGAAACCAGCCAATAGATAATGAAACTGCCTCGATTTCCATCCCCATGTCAGTAATTTAAAAGACTTCTGTGTAGGAGAAAGGTAGTTATTAGATGCAAGGGGAGTTGAAGAGAATACAAAGAAAGCGATCCTCCCTCCATGGTCTGTGAACCGTTATAAGAGAACACCCACTGAATATTATGAGGGAGACAAGTCACAAAGTGCTATCACACCCCTTCTCATCTCCTGTATGACAACAGACCCCTTCTGTACCAGAAGCCTAGAAAATACAATTTAGAACTTCAATCTTGTACCCAATGAACGTAGAAAGAGCATTGAGAGTATATATCATAGGTGCGCACATCTGCACATGAAGATACCCACTGCCAGGATAATTGGGGTTCTCATTAAGTGATAATTTATACCAAGAGTTAATGTTTTGGTCGTTGAGATAGGCTTATATGCAAGTTTTAATGCTATAATATAGGGTGACTAAAGTCTACGGTCCCTTTTATTCACAAACCAATCTCCGCATGGTTGCTATAACTTTGAAAAAACTTACTGATGTATCTCTCCCACTCATGGAGAACTCACGTTAACACATCTAGTGTTCTGCTTGTGATTGCAAATGCAATTCTTTAGGTAATTCATGTTTTGTATCTTTTCCTGGTACACCATGGCCTTCAAGTGAAAATCGAGAAGGCGGAAGTTTAGGGATCTCGGAGGCCACCAAATAAGAAACCCCGAAAGGCCAATTATTCCTTATGTGTAGGGAATTTGGAATCAGCCTATATGATGATAATAAGCCATAACAAGGATAGGTGCTAATTTTATTCATCAATCAATATATACTTTAAAGGCTATGTACACCTTTGAAAACAATTGTTTTTTTGTTTTTTGTTTTTAAATAAAACAGTGCATCAGTGTGATTGGTGCAACTTTGTAATATCTTTTTATTAAAAATAATTTTTAGTTTTTCCTGTAGCTGATAGCAGCTGTATCGTGTGCTGAGACCTGCTATCCATTACATCTAAGTTGTGAACTTAGATGTGATTGGTAACAGCTCGATCCTGAATGTCAGAGACACGCAGAACACACGGTCACTGAGTCCGTCAGTTCCGCAGACCTGACGGATACAGGCTTCAGCGCTAAATACAGCTGCTCTGAATACAGGAAAAAAATAAAAATAAAAATGTATACAGAATACAAAGCAGCTGTATCTCAAAAAGTTACAATTATTTGTAATAAGTAATTAGAAAGTTGCATCAATCACATTGATCCACTGTTTTATTTTTAAAAAAAGTTTTCAAAGGTGTGGCTGAGCAGTTGTTCTTCCTAGCTGCTTCCACTTCACAATAATAACACTTTCAGACGACCGGGGTAGATCTAGCATAGAAAAAATAATCTCACGTGGCAAAGAGCTCTTCAGTATGAATCAAACTACTTTCGATGTTTGTCTATGGAGATTGCCTGACTGTGTGCTTGATTTTATGCACCTGTTTGCAATGTGTGTGGCTGAAACATCTCGGGGGAATTTGATAAGACTGGCGTTTCATATTCCAAAGTGTACTGAAATATGATTGCACCTATTTATCTTGATAAATTCTCTGGACATCTCTGGCCAGAGAATGAGAATGAGCTGCGACAGACTTTGGCTATAATTCACGTAAATTTCTGGCGTAAATTATAGTAAATATGTCGGGATGTGGGTGGCCCTGCTACTTCAGCTAAGCCCCACCCACTCTTATTTAAAGGCCCAAAAAAATTTTTGCAATGTTTTTAACTGGTGCAGAGTGTTTGATAAATTCCCTCTGAACACAATAATTTGGAGGGGGGTCCACATACTATTGGCCATACAGTGTAGATTATTTTTATTATCATTTAGATTGCATTACAATACTTCATTATATAAAGTAATAAAATATCAACTTTTTCAAAAACTTTTAGTATTAAAGAAACCCAAACGTAAAATTAGGTTAATAAAACACATAACAAAAGCTACTTCAAGTAAATAGGTTACAATGTATATTTAATGGCACATTTATTACCATTGTCATGAATATTATACAACAGTATTAAAGCTTATAAAACAAAATAAGACTTTCTATTCATTATTCCCACTTCCACCCAATACACGCACATGTGAATGCACTAGGCTACATAGAGCTCTGTAGCTTTTCAAGCACTCCCACGCCGTCCATTAACGTTGCTCTGAGGAACACAGTCAGTGTAGTCTGAACTCTTTTGTCATCACCACAACAGCCAATGATGCAGGGCAGAACAATAAAATTCATTATGCACCTCAAAAAGATATGCGGTATACACACCAATCATTTCTAAATATAGTAAATATATATAAGCACAGTTCAAAAATAGTTCGATGAATTTATGAAGAGCATTGACATTAAAAAGAGCAAGTTTCTCGAAGAATCGCATCAACGAAATAGAACAATGTTATGCTTCGCAAACGACTTCCATGCCGGTAACCTTAACTAATGGCAGCTAAAGCTGGGCAATTTCCGTAGTTTTCGGACAATAAGACGCACTTTTTCGCAAGAATAAGTCTTGCTAAAAAGTTCCTGCGACTTATAGTCGGCAGTCAAGGGGCCTGGCTGCGACAGACCCCCTGATCTCTTCCTTAACCCCTTCCCGCCCCATGACGTGCCGGCACGTCATGAAGCGGAGGGAAAGTGATGTTTGGAGCGGGCTCACGCGCGGAGCCCGCTCGATACACTGCAGGTGTCAGCTGTGTTTTACAACTGACACGCTGCTCTAACGGCCAGGAAAAGCGATTGCGATATTCCTGGCCGTTTAACTAGTTAATGGGGTTTTCCCATGAGGGATATTTATGCCATATTTACATTGTATGTCATAAATATCAGATAGCTTAGGGTTCCACCACTGGGACCATGCTACGCTGCTTCCGTTACTGCCATTCACTACCATGGGAGTTACGGAAACAGTGTAGCTCAGCGAGTTACGCTGTTTCCGTAACTCCCGACCGCGTCCCGACCATGTAATCAGGAAGTGGCCTAATGAAGGCGCCTAGGTCTGCCTTGTGTCTACCTCGACTAGACCATGCCTCCGGCAGGGCTTTGCAGGGGCCTGTAAAAATGACAATATACAGCAAAGCATTCTAACGCTCGCTGGTCCAAAATGTGTAAAAAAGGGTTAGATAAATTTTCAGGAGTGTAAAAAAATACAAAAACATTTTCCCATTTTCCACCGAGCAGAATGTCAAAAATAAAAATTGGTATTGATGCATCTGTAAAAGTCCGAACTATTACAATAGTTATTAATTAATTGCACGGCGTAAAGAAAACAACAAAAAAAAAAACAAAAAAAAAAAAACAGAACGTTGTCTATGTACCAAAAAACGGTGGCAATAAAAACTAAAGTTCGTCCCGCAAAAAATAAGCCCTGCCCTCTAGTGACTCACCCAGGCTGCCTTTCCCATCGCTATCACGCTTCCCCCTTTCAGCACACGAGCGGAGGAAGAACAGCGCTGGTTATCAGTGGTTTTTCTGTGCTCTGGTATACAACCAGAGCGCTATTGGCAGCACACATTACAGGGAGATCGGCCCACTGACAGAACTACCACTCAATCTGCCCATTCATAAATAGTCAGGGGGGAAATCAGAGTATTGGTTTCAAATTGTTGATGCCAGGTGCATTAATAGCCAATATCAATAGATGACTAAAGTACAGCAAGGTTGGGCATATATCAGTATTTAGGCTTGATTGTTTCCCTCCAATGCAGAACAATAGGGGTCTCTGCAATAATTCAATATATGCTGACTGTTAATATTTTTAATCAATTATCTAAAATTAATAAAGAATTTATTTTGTTTACTATTGTTATACCTCCACACACTTTTCCACTCTCTATTTACTGGTGGTATACACCCTGTGTGGTTCCTCATTGTCATATTGACAAATTTTGAGGGCTTTTGCCATTCTCTATATAAGATCCTTTACAGACTAGGATCTGGTCATACATCATTTTTAGACAAAATTAATAGTGGGAAAATATTGGGGTGATGTCATTTGCTCCAAAGAAACAATTACCGATAAAAGTAATTATAGCTCTCCCAATGCCAATTTAAACTATAAAAATAAACTCTTAGGAGGGACTACAGCCTGCAGAACCTTTCTCTAAAAGGCAAGGTCAAGATGAAGGGCAAACTATATCTAAAGAAGTTATGGGGAGAACTGCATGTAGATGCATTATAGGATTGGAAGTGAAGTGACTGCTCTCTCTGCCCATGAGGTGGCCACTGCTCTAATAGAGTGGGCACCAAATCCTCTAGCGGGGTCTAACGCAATGGACGTATAGGCAGAGTGAATGGATAGTTTAATCCATCTAGCTACCGAACCAGAGGAAGTCTTATAACCCTTACAAATTCCCTGAAACTGGAGTGATAGGTTCTCACACGTTCTTCAATTGGAAGTGGCATCAAGATAAGAAATCTGACACCTACTCACATCTAATAAGTGAATCTAGGGGCATAGCTATAGGGAGTGCAGAGGTAGCAGTCACATCCGGGCCCTGGAGCCTGACGGGGGCCCAAAAGCCCCTCAGTCACATGAGAAGACACTAGTATTATAATAGATATATGGTAGGTGGGGGCCCTGTTATAGATTTTATGCATTGGGGCCCAGGAGCTTCAAGTTACGTATCTGAGTAAATCTTTTCTTTTTTCGAATTCTTGGGATGAGGGTAGAAAGAAGGCAACACTACCTCCTGGTTCCTGTGGAAATCTTACACTACCTTAGGTAAAAAGGAAGGGAGAGGATTAATTAAAACTTTAGGTGGTATTAGGGACAAAAGCTGAAAAGGCCTGAACCACTGACACTCTCCTAGTCGCGGTGATCGCTAACAAAAAAGTCAATTTAAGGGTCAACATTCTGATAGAAACCTCAATAGGTTCAAAAGGATGCTGTGACATATCAGAAAGAACCACATTAAAAACCCAGGGAAGAACCACCGATCTAACAGAGGGATATTATATGAAAGAAGCAGTAATAAACCTCTTCACCCAGGGATGAACTGGCAGTCTCACATTGTAAAAGGAACTAAGTGCCACAATCTGCACTTTAAGAGTGCTTGGTCTTATATGATTATCTAAACCCGCCTGAAGGAAATCCAGGATTACAGGGATGTCTAGGACCCCTAGAGGGTCTGGTTCTTCTCCCACATAGTTGATAAAGGTCTTCCAAACTTTTAGGTAAATGTTAGAAGTGACTTTCTTTTTACTAGCAAGCAAGGTGGAAACTATTTTCTCTGAAAAACCTCTTCTAGATAGGATTTGCCTCTCAAATTCCATGCCCTGAGATGTAATTGGCGTAAATGAGGCTATAGCAGGGGACCCTGAACTAGAAGGTTCTTTGTCACAAGGAGAACAATTGGTTGGTCAACCAAAAGGGCCTGCAGACAGATGAACCAAGGCCTCTTTGGCCAACAATGGGCAATTAGGATTATTGCTGCTCCTTCTTCCCTTTTCTCTTTTAATCCTTTGGGGATCAAGTATGGGGGGGAGGCGTACCTGAACTGAGCTGGTTGATGTATGCCACCGCTGTTGTATTGTCTAAGTACAGTTTCACATGTCTTCCCCCTAGTGGAGGACCTACAACTCTGAGTGCTAGACCAATTGCCAATAGTTCTTTGAAATTTGAAAATTGTCCGGCTCGTTTTGGTCATCCCAACGACCCTGCCAGAAGGTTAACTCTGAATGCACTCCCCAACCCCAAATGGGTGAATACACACAGAAATGGGTTGGAGATACACACAGTGCCAGCGTTCTGTTAGATACACACTTTAAGTAGCTGTACTTGAAAAGTACTGATGCAGTTTTGTTCTCAACACAGTTTAACATTGGCATAAGTTACATTAACACCAATTAGTGGAAAAAAGTAACATTAGGCTGTGGATTGACAATAGAAGACATACCTCTATAAAGTCCAAAAAAGCCCTCATAGCGCAATACTTTCTTAAAGCAGTCAAAACTGCTTTTATACATCAGCTCTCCAACAAAGGAGGATCGTTGGTTCTGCATTCGAGTCTTCACAAGGTCAATAGGGTAAACAGCTGTAGCTCCCACCGCTGTAAACAGGATAAGAAAATGAATATATATCTTTAATGCTAATATGCAAACACAGCAATTCCTTTATATAATATTAGTAACTGAAGAACGCTAAAAACGATGTCCAGGGCACTAAAAAAACATGTAAAATTCACCTCTGCTGACAGTCTAAAGCCTCATGCACATGGCCGTATAATGGCTCCTCACTACCTCCGTGTTATATGGATCTGTAATACCCACAGCAATCTATTGGGGCAAACTCTACCTCTGTATGCCTCTTACTTTATATGAAAATAAATTTTTGTCAAATACGTGTCAAAAATTTGTAGCATTCCGTATTATGGAGGTATTCTCCCCTAGAACCATTGCCCCGTGTGCCTCCATACATGAGGCTTTAGGCAGATTATTTTTTAATACGTTCCTACAGCATGCCGAGATATAGGAATCTGTTTGTCAGGGCTTTCACATTGGAGAGCTGCGGGTGGCCGGTGAACCCCTATGAGTGGGAGCCCCTATGAGTGAGTTAGGATGTGAGTATTACACATTATACATAAATCCATCCATTACATTATCTATAAATACACCTAAACATTAGCAATCTTTTAATGCAGTCCTAAGAAGAAATGCTCCACAGGACTGAAATAGCAATTCCCTATTATCTTTAAAGGTTACATTTACCTTTAACCTGGCCATACAACAATTAACATTTCAATGTTTAGTTTTTAAATATATTTTTGTATTAAAATCTGTTTATAGAAAGTAGATGTTATTTTTAAAGAAAGTGCAGCTTTTTACATTAATTTTCTCTGACATTATTTTTAGGACAGTAAAATACTATAAAATGTCTTTTTAATAAACATTTAATTGAATTTGATTTAATTTCACCTTCCTTTTAATTGTTTAAATTCTCCATGTTTCTCCCTTCTTTCATCTTTGGTTTTCATTTGCTTGTACTACTGCCACCGCACATAATTAACGTGAGCGGAGAGTACTGTATCTGGAAGTACTGTGTTATTATGGAAGTCCTACTCTCAAGACTGTCTGGAGCCAGAGGTAGAACTGCCGTACTGGCGGGGCCTTGTGATCGTGGCCAAAAAAAAAAAAGGCCTCCAGTTTATGCTCGATTGAACAATGCAATGCACCTTCGCTGATCTGAGCCGCTCTGAAGAGATAATATTACATTAACCCAAGCATGCAGACATATCACTCACCTCCAGCAATTGAGCCCAATGAGAATCTGTAGGCAGACTCAGCAACCTGGAGCCAGATGGGCCTACCGATGTCACTGTAGGATTGCTATAGGAGAGAATACGGAAGAGTTTATGGGAAAATGTTGAAAATGGAACATTTTATAGTGCAGCAAATCATTAACAATGGGGTCTATTACCATTACAGTTTTGGCATTATATTAAAAGTGGGACTTCTATAGAAAGCCATGTCTGTTGTCTAATAACATTATACATGGTACAAACTAAGAAAAAATAAAATATATATATATATATATATATATAGAGAGAGATAGAAAAAGTAAAAAGTAATGATATGTGCTGTAGTGTATTGTAATTAGACACATATGAAAATAAAGCCCACTGTGGCATGGAGAACACAACATATCAGGTTGGATGGGATAAGAATGTCACTTAGAGTGACGTGATACATTACACATATTTCCCAGAATATGGAATATTATTTGAATATATTATGTAACTAATTAGGTCCACAAAATCCATATTTTCTAACAATTCTTGTGGGGGGGGGGAGGGGATTGTATACAGAAGTTAAAATGGGTGAATTTGCATTTTGTGTTAGCTGTAAATGACTAGTAAATCCTTCATTTTGTTTTTATTTATTTGTGTAGCTTATGACATAAAGTGTTTTGTTTTTTCCCCATAGAAGGAGTTCTAGGAATATTTCCTAGAACCGTCTCTTTAACAGAAAATAAAAATACATAAAAGAAACCACCCGAAAATAGACACTTCAGTTCTGAACTGCACCAGAGACTACCAAAATACGTTTCAATAAAACCTAGTAAAGATAAAAGTCGTTTTACATCCTTTATAAAAAAAAAAAAAACACAAAATGTCACTAGTGCAGCCAGTGGGGGTCCATAGAACTATATGAATCTGTGAGAAAAAAAACCTCTGTGTGCTTCTGTATGAAATCAGAGACACACAGATCTGACAACAGCCCCACCACAGATAAAATGAACTATTACAAGGTGCCCCTCACAATCAATGGGCTGTCAATGTAATGCATGGACGTCCTGGCTCCTCCTGAGAAAGAGGTACTCTGTGCAGTCGCTCTCTGCTCCGGCCAAATGGTGAAGGTCCTGAATGAGGGACCCTTCTCTATTAATTCAGAATACGGTATTTGAAAGTGGTATATTAAAAGTATTGTGTGCATAGAGCGTACCTCCACTTTCGGTGAAAAACTATAAGGGTATGTTCACACGGCAGCCTCCGTTACGGCTGAAATTACGGAGCTGTTTTCTCCTGAAAACAGCTCCGGAATTTCAGACGTAATGGCAAGTGCAGGTGCTTTTCGCTGCGTCCATTACGGACGTATTTGGAGCTGTAGAGTCTGTGTAAAGTCTGTGCTGCCGGCTGCTCGTAACTCTTCAGTAGGTGACAGAGCGCCCTGCTCGTCTCCAGAGCTCCCGTACCCAGAATGATAGAATCCCAAAACCTGTGATCGTGCAGCAATAAATAATAATCATACAAATCTTGATCCTGTTATTGACAGTACACAGTTTACTCCTTTTGCACAGATAGACCCATGCTATTCCGAATAAATAACCTAAATTATTTTATGTTATAAAAGATTTGTTAATGCAAAAAAGGTGATTAATACAAATTCTCAAAGATAAAAAAGGAGAACTATTTATATATTGCTATTAATATTCACATCAAACATCAAGTATAGGAAACGAAAGGTTACATGGCTGCTCTTTAAATCAATGTGATCTGAGCGATGACAGCTCCTTTACATATGCCCCACTAGTTTTATCAGGCCGAGTCAAGCTTGAAGAGTTCAGCTGTAAGGGAGTTCACTCAATACGGACAGGCTGCCATCAGCGGAGCTCTACCCTGGCAAAGCTTGCTCCAGCACTTGCTAACTAACAAAGATAATTGCAAAAGTTCAAAAGGCCACGTATAATTATGTTTTCAGAGAGGGATTAAAACCCGCTCTCCTGATGATAGCTGTAGAGTTGCAGTGTCACTAGCCCTTTGTTGCACGTTTTTCGTAATATGTTTAACCTCTCACTATAGGCACAGGAACACCCGCTAGAAAAGCCACGAAGATCTTTATCTACGCTTCATTCATGTAATATTGAATTCTGCTATTAATAATAAAAAATATCTGTATTGGGCTTAAGAAATCATTTTTTTAAAATAAATAGTATAGACAGTGGCATAGCTATAAGGCTTGGTTCACACCTGCGTTTGGCTTTCCGCACGACAGACACCACCGGCGGCCGGGCGGCCGGTCAGGTTTCCGTTGGGGTGTCTGTGGTTTTACTGGAAACACTAGAACTATTGTTTCCGGTATTTTTGGCCAGATCTGTGATGGAGGCCCCTAACGGAACCTCCATCGCATATGTGAGGGAGGCTTAAGGGCTGCAAAGGTTGCAGTCGGACAGAAGACTCTAATGCCTAAGGAGGCCACATTGCCACATAAGAGTAAAGCTGCAAAGGCGTAACTTGAAGCTCCAGGGGCCCGATGCAAAATCTGTTACAGAGCCCCCATCGATCATGTGCCATTTATAATACTGGTGTGTCTCAATAGGTGGCAGAGGAGCCTTTCACCTCCTCTTTAGGACCCAAGGCCAGAGTTTGACTGCTACATCTGCACCCCTGCTACAAAGCTGGCCATACACAGAGTTTGGCCAAACCTGCCAATTTCGGGTCAAGATCTAAATGATGGCTTTGCAACAGTCCCCCTGCCGAAAGATGTTGGATGAATGAAGGATCTGGCATGGTAGTTTTCAAAGTGCCCGATCCTTTGTCCTTGCAGGAAATAATCCGCTGCCAGAAACGGTAAGATGGCGATACGCATGAGATTACTGTCAGGTAAAGACTCATTAGGCCAATAGCTCTGTCCCTCAACCTCCCCATAAACAGGTGCAGGTATTCTCCTTGTTTTTTAAACATACCTGTACCTGCTGAGAGTAAGCACCGAGCACCTACTACTCTTTTAGCAATACAATATTTAGTGCCATTACTTCTGCGAATTCCTGATATCAACAGTTAGTCTTTTGTTTCACATTTGGGCTATAGTATTCCTTGAAATATTTTATAAGGATTAAAAAACAATGCAGTTTAAAAAATACAGACTAACTGTAGCCAGACATCCCACAATAAGCAAGACTGTCTCTTGTAGTTTGAGCTATGGCTGCCTGGCAGTTATGGGAGGTGATCTGAAGAGGCAGACATGCCGGTTTCTTCATTTCCGAGGAGGATTCCCCGTCTTAGACGCACCTGTTTATCTTTATCCCTTGCAAAGACAATTCCCTACCTTGTAAGCTTCCTCCGGTCACACAGAAACCAGAGGATTATACTCTGCATTGTCTGAAATCACTTTCCTGGCTAAAACTTCTATACTGTTAAATACTGTAATTTTCTTTGAAGGATATGTCTTGTCCAATTTAATAGTAGCAGATAAGACACAATATTTGGTTAGCTGGTGTAGATCAGTGGAGCCTGTGTACTTCTAAAACCTCAAAAATAAACATGGAAAGCATCTGTAAGGAGGTCACATAAGGAAATGAATAAATATGGCAGGTAAAACTTATATCAATGAAGAAGAAATTATTACGATGTATTCTTGATTACAAACCAGTTGTCTCTGGTATAAAGCTGGCCATATGTGGTCACATTTTGACATTGGATCAAACTGACCTACACTGAGATGTACAGATGTAGCAGAGATGAGATGGTCATTTAAAAGGGGTTATTTGAGATTAGAAAAACTGTCTCCACCCCCCCCCCCCCAAACAAAAAACACAGCACTACTCCTGTTACATAGTTACATAGTTAGTACGGCTGAAAAAAGACACATGTCCATCAAGTTCAACCAAGGGACGGGAAAAGGGAAGGAAAAATTTCTACACATAGGAGCTAATATTTTTTTGTTCTAGGAAATTATCTAACTCTTTTTTAAAGCCATCTACTGTCCCTGCTGTGACGGCTCCTGCGGTCGGCTATTCCATAGATTCACAGTTCTCACGGTAAAGAAGCCTTGTCGCCTCTGCAGCTTGAACCTTTTTTTCTCCAGACGGAGGGAGTGCCCCCTTGTTTTTTGAGGGGGTTTTACAAGGAACAGGATTTCACCATATTTTTTGTATGTGCCATTAATATATTTATATAAGTTAATCATGTCCCCCCTTAGTCGTCTTTTTTCAAGGCTAAATAGGTTTAGTTCTTTCAATCTTTCCTCATAACTTAAATTCTCCATGCCCCTAATTAGCTTCGTTGCTCTTCTTTGTATTTTTTCCAACTCCAGGGCATCCTTTCTATGAACTGAAGCCCAGAACTGAACTGCATATTGTAAATGAGGCCTCACTAATGCTTTGTAAAGTGGTAATATTACATCCCTGTCCCGTGAGTCCATGCCTCTTTTAATACACGACAATATCCTGCTGGCCTTTGAAGCAGCTGATTGACACTGCATGCTGTTATTGAGTTTATGATTTACAAGAACACCCAGATCCTTCTCAACAAGTGAATCCGCCAGTGTAGCTCCCCCTAGGACATATGATGCATGCAGGTTGTTGGTACCCAGATGCATAACTTTACATTTATCTACATTCAACTTCATCTGCCAAGTGGACGCCCAAACACTTAGTTTGTTTAAATCTGCCTGCAATTCATGAACATCTTCCATAGACTGAACTATATTACATAGCTTGGTGTCATCTGCAAAAATAGAAATAGTGCTATTAATCCCATCTTCTATATCATTAATAAATAAGTTGAATAATAGTGGTCCCAGCACTTATTACCGGGGACCATTCAGAGTAGGAATCATTTACCACAACTCTCTGGATACGGTCCTTGAGCCAATTCTCAATCCAATTACAAACTATATTTTCTAAACCTATAGTCCTTAATTTACCCATTAGGCGTCTATGGGGGACAGTGTCAAATGCCTTTGCAAAGTCCAAAAACACTAAATCCACAGCGGCCCCTCTGTCTAGACTTCTGCTCACCTCTTCATAAAAACAGATTAGGTTAGTTTGACAACTTCTGTCCTTAGTAAAACCGTGCTGGCTGTCACTTATAATGCTATTTATTGTCACATAATCCTGTATATAGTCCCTCAATAGCCCCTCAAACATTTTCCCCACGATGGATGTTAAGCTTACTGGTCTATAATTACCCGGGGAAGACCTAGAGCCCTTTTTGAAAATAGGCACCACATTTGCGCTGCGCCAGTCCCTTGGCACTATACCAGTCACTAGAGATTCTCTGAATATTATGAAAAGGGGACAGAAATAACTGAACTAAGCTCTTTAAGAATTCTAGGGTGTAACCCATCTGGTCCCGGGGCCTTGTGCACATTTATTTTATTTAATTTAGCTTGGACCATATCTACATTCATCCAATTCAGTATATCAACTGATATATTAACAGCACCGGCAGCGGCTACATCAGCTGCCCTTTCTTCTGTTGTATATACAGAGCTAAAGAACCCATTTAGTAACTCTGCCTTCTCTTGATCCCCTGTGACCAACTCCCCATTACCACTATCTAGGGGTCCTACATGTTCAGACCTTGGCTTTTTAGCATTTATATACTTGAAGAATTTTTTAGGATTTGTTTTACTATCCTTGGCCACCTGCCTTTCATTTTGTATTTTTGCTAATTTTATTACATTTTTACAGATTTTATTAAGCTCTTTATATTTTACAAAGGCTACAGCTGTACCCTCAGATTTGTATTTTTTAAATGCCCTTTTTTTGTCGTGTATTGCCCCTTTCACAGAAGGTGTAAGCCATGTGGGGTTTAATTTGAGTCGTTTATACTTGTTACCTATAGGAATAAATTTTGCACTATAATAACTCAAAGTAGATTTGAAAATCTCCCATTTATCATTTGTTCCATTATTTGACATTAGTTCTTCCCAGTCTATATCCTGAATTGCAGCCCTCATCCTGGGGAAATTGGCTTTCTTAAAATTAAATGTTTTTGCCCTCCCAGCCTGCGTTTGTTTTTTACAGTATAGGTAAAATGTAACTATATTATGATCACTGTTACCGAGGTTTTCACGAACATTGACATTCCCAACAAGCTCTGCATTATTAGAAATGACCAGATCCAACAGAGCTTCACCTCTAGTCGGGTCTTCCACAAACTGGCCCATAAAATTTTCCTGCAACAGGTTGAGGAAATGTCTCCCCTTTGCAGTTGAAGCTGAACCATGACACCAATTAATATCCCGGAAATTAAAATCTCCCATTATCACTACAGTACCCGCCTGTGCAGCCCGCTCCATCTGTTTATATAGCTGAACTTCCATCTCCTCAGTTATATTGGGGGGTCTATAGATTACACCAAAAGTAATTTTTTCAGTGTTTACCTCCCTTTCTAGTTCCACCCACAAGGTTTCAACCTCCTCACAGTATTCACCCACTATTGTCTCTTTCACACTCGCCTTCATATCATTTCTCACATACAGACATACACCACCACCTTTCCTATTTGTCCTGTCTTTCCGAAAAAGTGTAAAACCCTGTAGATTTACAGCCCAGTCATGTGAAGAGTCCAGCCATGTTTCAGCAACACCAACTATATCTATATTTTCTTCCAGTATCAAGGCCTCCAGCTCCCCCATTTTGCTTGCTAGACTTCTGGCATTTGTGAACATACACTTTAACTTGCCTGTCAGTTTTTCACTTTTATTATCAGAAATGTGATTTGACATTAATTGGGCCTTTTTATTTACACTGATGTTTTGTAACGAAAGGATCTCCTTATCTTGTTGTCTAGTCCTCTCCCCACACTGTGCAGAGGCTTTTTCTGGTATTGCAGATCAGCCCCATTTGCTTGCGCAAAAAACTTTCCTGTGAGCAATAGTTGCTTTTGCACTGGGAACCACTGATTTAGGATTCCCTTTACGATCCCCCATCTGATATAACTGAACTTTACTACCCTTAGCGATGGTGCTGTGACCATAATGTATGAACCACATACACGGACAGTGTGAGTCCAAGAGCGGATATAATACTACTATATAACTACAGGTGTAGCCATCTTTATCTTGACTTTTAACTCAGTGTCAAGAAACTTTAACTTGACTTTTTCAATAGCTTTTCAATGGCTTTGTTGTGTGATATCAAACTGCAGCAAGTTATCAGAGTCAAGATAAACGTGGCTACATCTGTACATTGTACCCGATCACCACGTAGCCTAATGCTGGCCGCACACATGGAGATAGAGCGCTCAACCGCTCTATCTCCCATAACCCCCCTCCCCCCATTAATATGCATGCTCACATCAGCCAAGAATACATATTTTTTACAATATACTTTAATGATGAGTATTTCTTCTCAAAAATCAAATCAGCTCCCAAAAACAAGAGAAATAAAAATAACTTTTACGTCCATATAGCTAAAAATATATTGGGCTCCACTGGGCTCGATAGGACAGATAGTGGATGCATAGAGAGGTAGAAGATAGAGGTCTGACACTATCAGTAGATATTCAATCATCTCTACTCTCTCTCCCTCCATTGAACGGTCCATATGTGACATAGACAGCACATACCACCCTACTGACTATTTTTGATAGGGACAGTAGCGCTGTATAGAGATTGTCACCATTCAGTTCCTCTCCAAATGTGCCTCAGACCTACTTCAATATGGCTTTTGGAGCGTGGGAAAATACAGAAAACCTAAACGAAACCCACGCAAACACAGGGAGGACATCCAAACTCCATGCAGATATTGTCCTTGGTCGGATTAAGACCTAGGATAGGACCAAAGCGCTAAGCACTGAGCCACCGTATGAATAAAGCCTTCACCGAAAATAACATATCCTGCTGGATTAGTAACCATTGCCTAGACCATAACGGTATGTTCACACGTAGCGTAAACATTGCAGATTTTCTGCAACTAATTTTATTGCGGAAAATCCCCAGCGTAATACAGTAGCAGCAGAGTGGATGAGATTAGAACAAATGTCATCCGCACGCTGTGTAAAACAGCTGCCGAAAAACTGTTCATAAATTGACCTGCGTTGCGTTTTTTTAATCCGCATGTCAATTTATGCTTCGGAATAGCGCCTTTTCTGTTGTGGATTTTCCCTGTTGAATTCAAACCCGCAACAAAATAGCAAATGTTGTGATTTTTGCAGTGGAAATCGCCTCAAAAATCGCAACTCAGAAAAAAAAAAAAGAAAGCTTATGCTTACTTCATTTCTCCGTCCAGGCTGGCCTCCTGGGATGACTTTTTATCCCATGTGACTGCTGCAGCCAATCACAGGCTGCAGCGGTCACATGGGATCAAACGTCATCCTAGGAAGCCGGACAACAGAGGGACGCGTCGCCATGACTACAGAAACCAGTGTAAGTATGAGTTTTTTGTTTTCTAACCTGCTCTTTTCCGCAGCGGACATTCCACCGGAAAAACTGCACAACAATTTGGTGCGTTTTTCCGGCCGCAGTGCCCTGAGGGTTCCAGGGCGGATACGCTGTGCACTTTTACCAGCCAGCTCACTATGCCCCTATTGTAGTTCATCTCTTCCATTAACCGTATCAGGATGGGGGAGGGGGGAGTTAGGATTCTGCTGCTTCAATACAGTAATTAGCTTTGATTAATCACCGCTGTGACATTAATCAGTCTGAATTCTCTCTCAGGCTTTGCTCCGACGTCTCAATTTTCTGCCCCAACAGGTGTCTGATAAACGGCTTTCCGAGCAGCAATATATAGAATACAGACAGTCAACAATCATGTGATTCTGTCAGTCTCCGTAACATGTCAAAACAGCACAGAGAGGTGAACCTCGCCACACTGCCAGGATGGGCAAATGGCATTTACACATGTAGACTTCAGATAGGAGAAAACAACGTAATTACTATAGGTGCTGACTGGTAGGGTCGTTTTCTTGATCTGCATTCAATATTTATAGATAATTGGAACCTACATTATGTCAAAGTATCGGTTTAGATTGCTGCCCGGTCATTGCATTGAACACGATGAGGAAATTTTGCAACATAATTGCAGATAAACACAAGTAAAATCTGCACTCAGTATTGCACATTTTTGTTGCGTTTGATGCGTAGTTTTTACATTTTGATATGTAAACACGTGCAGATTATATGCTGTGAATTTATAAACTTGTAAGATATAATTCTGAAACAGACACATAAATTGACATTTTGTGGACTTTAAAATTTGCACCGCAGGTCAAATTCTTACAGCGGCATTGCTGCGATATCGCCACAAGTCGTGCAGGTTTTACATCCCCATTTAATTCAATGAAGAAAGCCCAAAACAGTAAAAGCAAAAACACAGCATAAATTAAAATCTGCGTTTTCGCTACGTTTTTTTCCGCAGCGTGAGTGTGAGATTTTCCAAATCTCATACACTTCCACATTCCACACAGAATTCTGTTGCGGAAATTCTGCAGCGTTTACGCTACGTGGGAACACGGCCTAAGGCAGAAGAGCAAGGCAGAATCTCCTACCATCAGGTAACCACTGGCAAAACATGGTCAAAGAAAACGGGTTTTCTAAATTAGACAGCTCCTCTTAGGGTCTATTCACATGGTGCACTCCCATGGTTACCACAAAATCACGGAATAACGACGTTGCTAGGCGACGTCAGTAAATAGTCACTGTCCAGGGTGCTGAAAGAGTTAAACGATCGGCAGTAACTGTTTCAGCATCCTGGACAGTGGCTACCGATCACAATATAGAGCAACCTGTAAAAAAAAAAACGTTCATACTTACCCAGAACTCCCTGCTTTTTCCTCCAGTCCGGCCTCCCGGGATGACGTTTCAGCCCATGTGACCGCTGCAGCCAATCACAGGCCAATCACAGATTTTTTGTGAAATCTCTTAATACTGCAGCATTTTGCCACCATTTTGCAGTAATCATAATAAACTGCGATTTGACCACTCTGTGTGTACAGATCCTGAGGGCACATTTTCTGGAGACATTTTTGGTCCCGCAATAAAAACCGCATAGAAAATCACACCAAAACCGCACAGTTTTCTTGCAAATTGCCGCAGTTTTGTCCCGTACAGTTTTTACAAGTGAAACATGTAAAGCAGGTTTCGCCTCTTTTTATTTTTTTTGCGTTTTTTACCGTGCGGCCAAAAATGTCTCGTGTAAATGAACGTTGAGGGTTTATGCAGATGTTGAAATTGAAACCACATAAAAAAACACATGTAGTTTTACAGCGATTTTCTGAGGTAGAAACCGTAACTGCATTAAAAAATGCAGTAAAACTGCATTCAGTATTTTATGTATTTTTTCAACGGCACCTGAATTCATATGTCGCAGATTCGTTTGCGAATATGATGCAGACCTCACCCTTTTACATTGCAAAGGATAAAATTCACAATGAAAATCTGCGATGTGTGAACTCAGCCTTAGGCCTCATGCACACGAGCGTGAATCAGGTCCGTGTGTGTTGCGTTATGCATCAGTGTGCTTTGCGAGTGGCATGCGTTATTCACGCACTCGCAAAGCACATTTTTTTTTTTCCTTCTTATTTTCAACTGAATTGATGCGTACATCTCGCGCCGAACACGCATGTGTATGCCTGTGCGGTGCGTGGTTTTCACGAACCCATTGACTTATTTACGGGAGGGAAAAAATACGTTCGTGTGCATGAAGCCTTAAATGGTATTTTTTTTGTTTCATTTTGCCTCTGTTCCACTAGGTTTCTGGTTTTTTTTCACACTACGCTATTGTTTGTGAATAAAAAACAAAAAACAGAAACCTATCGGAGCGGAGGCAAACTGAAACAAAAAAATACCATTGAAATGGTATTGCAAACGGAAATTATACTTTCAGTTTGTCTTTCCGTGCAGCTCTGACGGAACAAATAAGCGGAAAGCTAAACGGAAGTCCAACGCTGATGTGAGCAGGCCCATCGCTTATTCTGTAGTTTTATGGACAATTTTTTACCCCTTTTCCAGTATTGCCGTTTTAGAACTAATAGTATGTGTTTAATAGAAGAACAACCCTCCAGAGGAAATCACTTAAATATTTATTTATTCTTCTAAAACAACTAAATAGGACAAATTCCATTCATCTTTTAGAAAATTGGGGACAGAAAAATTCGGCATTTCCTATCATGTTACTGGAGATATCCCTGCACCCAGAGGATTTAACCATTCTGTTTACTGCAAACCCTCGGCTTTTCTTGATGTTCTACACTGGTGTACTTGAATAACTTTTGCCGTTCCCAATAAAGTCTGTTTGGAAAATGTAAGGAGAGAAAGGAGCAGGAAAGAATAAGATTACGCTCTGGTGTCATTTGTCTCTGTTGGTGGGCCAGCGAAGTTCACTGTTGTGACATTCACCAGCCTGGAGCGACAGGTTGTGAGCAATTTCAAAATAAGCCAGAATCCGACTTCCTGAACATCTGTTCTTAACACTTCTGCAGCACTGCGCGGGCCTGGCAGATATGCACTTCATTTGGGAGAGGCATTAGGCCCTGTTCACATCACGTTAGTGACGAACGCTGAGGCTGGATTCACACGAGCACATTACGTCCGAAATAGACGGACGTATTTCGGCCGCAAGTCCCGGAGAGAACGCACTGCAGGGAGCCGGGCTCCTAGCATCATAGTTATGTACGATGCTAGGAGTCCCTGCCTCGATGCGGGACAACGGTCCCGTACTTTAATCATGTTTTCAGTACGGGACAGTAGTTCCACGGAGAGGCAGGGACTCCTAGCGTCGTACATAACTATGATGCTAGGAGCCCGGCTCCCAGCAGTGTGTTCGGTCTGGGACTTCCGGCCGAAATACGTCCATCCATGACGGACGTAATTTGCTCGTGTGAATCCAGCCTTAGCGTATATGTCGGGAAAAGCTCCCTAAGCATATCCACAGGGCTCCAGTAACCCAACAGAGTGTCCTATTGGTCTCCGTCGGGCCAATATGTGTTTGGTATACTGCAATAAAAGGTATGGAATGCCTAGTAGACTACGCTATTCCATACGATATACAGTAAAAAAAAAAAAAGTAAACCGCACAGTATCTGTTTATTTACAATGAGACCCTAAGGGTGATGCATCCATACAGTGGGAGGCATCGCAGCTTTCTGTCGGAGGTAAAGGTCGGGAGTTTTTTCCGGCATACACGACAATCGGAGGGCCATAGCGTGATGTCAACAGGGTTGCTGGAAGCTTAAAAGCTAGTTATGGAAAAAGTGAAAAACTAAGGGAAAAGACCACTGTCTGGCAGGTAAAAGCCGTTTTTAACAGTTACCTGCAAAAACTGCACAACAATAACAATCATTTAAATATCACTCGCGGCTATATGTGTTGGTACTCGAATAAAGACTTATAATAATATATTTTAATGTGGACACTGGTGGAGATTTACTAAGAAAATGAACCAGAATACTGCTACAATTTGCACCCAAAAATTGCCTTGTGCTCAATTTTTTATATATTTTAGGTCCTTTTTGCCCCTTCCTCAATAGTTTAAAAAAGAGTTGTGGTTAAGAGGAGTCGTAAAATGTGGCACATTTATTGATCTTTTTAGGATCAAGGTCCTCAAATGCCTGAATGTCCAGAGCAAACTTTCACATTTTTGAATGAAACATAAGAGTGAATATTTAGCGTAATATTTTTTTTTGTAACACATAAGGCTTTCGTATGGTACTAAAGCACCACCAATATAGTTTAAGGTTTTATATAGGGGAAATTGGGCAAAAAATGCAAATTCTTTCTTTCTTTTTACAACTTAAAGGGAACCTGTCACTCACATCCTGTAATGACGGACAAGCAGATTATAGCGCTGTCACTTATTTTCCAAGCAGTTTCCAAAAATGTACATGCAGAGTCCAGGAAGTGCCGCCAGAGTTAAGTCCGGCATATTGATAAGCTGCTGCTAGCTCTGCCTACTTGATTTTATCGCCGCCTACTATCCATTAATAGACCGATATCTCCCTATTACTATGCATGGAGAAAAATGTGTCAATCAGCAGGGAGTGGACGGCATTAGGTGCAGCTCCTGAATACGCCATACTAATCTCTGGCGGCACTGCCTGGGCTTTACATGTTAGGGTATGTGCACACGCAAAATCAAAAATGTCTGAAATTCAAGGGAAAACAGCTCCTGATTTTCAGCTGGTTTTTATTCAAAGTCGCCTTTTTCGCAACTTTTTTTATAGCCGTTTTTCGAGCTGTTTTTCTACAGAGTCAATGAAAAACGGCTCCAAAAACGGCTCAAGAAGTGACATGCACTTCTTTTTCGCGGCCGTTTTTTTACGCGGCCGTTTTATTCAAAACCGCCACATTAAAAAATGGCCTGTCGGAACAGAACGCAGTTTTTCCCATTGAAATCAATGGGCGGATGTTTGGAGGTGTTCTGCTTCCGATTTTTCTGCAGTTTTTCGTCCGTGTACGGCCTGAAAAACGGCCGAAAACGGCCTGAAAAACGGCCGAAAATAAGCCGTATGAGCATAATCTTACACCGTGTTCCAAATTATTATGCACATTGAATTTAAGTGTCATAAACATTTAATTATTCGTTTTTCAATTAAACTCATGGATGGTATTGTGTCTTTGGGCTCATTGTAATCAATCTCAGACACTTGTGATAATTAGTTTGCCAGGTGTGCCCAATCAAAGGAAAACTACTTAAGAAGGACGTTCCACATTATTAAGCAGGCCACAGGTTTGAAGCAATATGGGAAAGAAAAAGGATCTCTCTGCTGCCGAAAAGCGTGAAATAGTGCAATACCTTGGACAAGGTATGAAAACATTGGATATTTCAAGAAAACTTAAGCGTGATCATCGTACTGTGAAAAGATTTGTGGCTGATTCAGAGCACAGACGAGTTCGTTCAGATAAAGGCATAATGAGGAAGGTTTCTGCCAGACAAATTAATAGGATTGGGAGAGCAGCTGCTAAAATGCCATTGCAAAGCAGCAAACAGGTATTTGAAGCCGCTGGTGCCTCTGGAGTCCCGCGAACCTCAAGGTGTAGGATCCTCCAGAGGTTTGCAAGTGTGCATAAAGCTATTATTCGGCCACCCCTAAACAATGCTCATAAGCAGAAACGGTTGCAGTGGGCTCAGAAATACATGAAGACTAATTTTCAAACCGTGTTGTTTACTAATGAGTGCCGTGCAACCCTGGATGGTTCAGATGGATGGAGTAGTGGATGGTTGGTGAATGGCCACCATGTCCCAACAAGGCTGCGACGTCAGCAAGGAGGTGGCGGAGTCATGTTTTGGGCTGGAATCATGGGGAGAGAGCTGGTAGGCCCCTTTAGGGTCCCTGACGGTGTGAAAATGACCTCTGCAAAGTACGTAGAGTTTATGACTGACCACTTTCTTCCGTGGTACAAAAAGAAGAACTAAATTGCATAATGAATAATAAATTGAATAATGCATAGTGCCCCTTAAAACTTTTTTTTTCTTTAAACAATCTGTGCACTGACCTAACTTTACATGCATATATTTGTGCATATATTTTTTATTGTTCGGTATTGTTAAAACTCAACCTACCTGTCTCTGGAGTTCAGCCAGGTTGTAAGGTAGTGCCCCTTCCTCTAGAGGTGCTATTCTTTCAATATCGGTAAGAGTTAGACGCCTGCAAACAATAGCAAATATATACAATACATATATAATACATATATATTAATAAATTACTCACTAGTAAAATAACAACATTTTCAAGTAATGTGACCAAAAATAAGGGGTTTACAAGTTTCCACCAGGTACTCTGGTTTCTACCCACACTCCAAAAACATACGAATAGGTTAATTGGTTTCCTTTAAAATTGGCTCTGTATGTCTGTAATAAGAAAAAGATTGTGAGCCCCATTGGAGACAAGGAATGATGTGAGTGATGCCAATATTTGTACAGTGCTGCAGAATATGTTGGCACTATATAAGCAACAGGAAATTAATAAATGTATATGCTTGGTGTCCTGGTATGTTCTGTACACCTCTTTCTGCTTTGTGACTTAGATGCCCACCTTTGTACACCCATTTGTTTTTTTGGGACAAAATTTTATATGGTCGGAGCTCAGTTTTTGTCAGAAGTGACAACTGATAATACAAGCCGGGTTTTCTAAGAGATGCTATTCTCGAGTACGCAGCATCAGCACGTGTTTATGAGGGATCGGTCCTGTCAAACCAATCTGATAAGCTTCTATGAGGAGGTAAGTTCTAGACTGGACCTTGGTAAGGCTGTGGATGTGGTGTATCTAGACTTCTCAAAGGGGTTTGATACTGTGCCGCATAGAAGGTTGGTATATAAAATGAAAATGCTGGGACTGGGGGAAAATATGTGTAATTCGGTCAACAACTGGCTCAGTGATAGAAAACAGAGGGTGGTTATTAATGGTACATCCTCAGACTGGGTCACAGTTACCAGTGGGGTTCCTCAGGGGTCAGTATTGGGCCCTCTTCTTTTTAATATGTTTATAAATGACCTTGTAGATGGTTTACAGAGTATAATTTCAGTATTTGCAGATGATACTAAGTTCTGTAAAGTAATCAACACAGAGCAAGATAATGTAATGCTACAGAGGGATTTGGGGAGGCTGGGGGTCTGGGCAGAGAAATGACAAATAAAGTTTAATGTGGATAAAACTAAGGTTATGCACTTGTGCCGAGGAAACAGATATTACAATTATGCATTAAATGTAAAACACTGGTTAAAACTACCACTGAAAAAGATTTGAGGATATTGGTGGACAGTACATTTACCTTTAGCAACCAATGCCAGGCAGCTGCTGCCAAGGCAAATAAAATCATGGGATGCATCAAAAGAGGCCTAGATGCTCATGACAAGAACATAGTTTTGGCTCTATACAAATCACGAGTCAGACCACACATGGAATATTGTGTACAATTTTGGGCTCCTGTGTACAAGAAGGACATGGCTGAACTAGAAGAGGTACAAAGATGGGCGACCAAGGTAATTAAGGGAATGGGCCGATTGCAGTACCAAGAAAGGTGATCAAACTTGGGGCTTTTCAGGTTAGAAAAAAAGACGGCTATGGGGCGATCTATTTACAATGTACAAATATATAATTTGACAGTACACAGATCTTTCTAATGATCTTTTTACACCTAGGCCTGTAATAAGGACAAGGAAGCATCCTCTACGTCTAGAGGATAAAAGGTTTCACCACCGTAACAAACAGGGATTCTTTACTGTGACAGCAGTGAGACTATGGAACACTCTGCCACAGGATGTGGTGATGGTTGATTCTTTGAACAAGTTCAAGAAGGGCCTTGATGTCTTTCTTGAAAAATATAATATTACAGGTTATGAGTACTAGATTCTGGAGATGGGGCGTTGATCCAGGAATTTATTCTAATTACCATATTTGGAGTCAGGGAGGATTTTTTTCCCCTAATGATGCAATTGGCATCAACCTCATGGGGGCTTGGCCTTCCTCTGGATTAACAGGGTAGTATTATAGGTTGAACTTGATGGACCTGTGTCTTCTTTCAACCTTATCAACTATGCAGCTATGACTCTCTCCCAGGAGAGGGCACAAGAAAACACATTACAACTCTATTTTTTTTTTTGTAATTTTTGACTGTCACTAGAATGTTTTATTGCCACACAATATAGAAAACTTGAAATATAATAAATATATAGAACTGAAGATTAATCAAAATATGTTCAGACAGTAGTAAGATGCTACTTAAAGGGAAACTTCAGTAAAAAAATAATGAAATTTTACATTGTAATTATTCATTATGGAGTGCATTATATTAGGGCTTAGCACCAGGTGCCTCAGGGAGTGGGTCACAGGGCAGAATCCCCGTGATCTTGTGGATAATCTAGCATGTCTTCTGCTACACTGAACAAGACATGTATTGATTGACACCACCTGCACTGCACTGGAAACTGTATTGTAGTGTAACTATGCATTGATTTTTATATTTTCTTTTATATAAAACTGTCTTGTCAGGAGTCAAGAAGACAAGAAGATAGTGGCAGAATATAGACAATGTTTTTTTTTAATGTTTTTTTTTTACTTATACACATTATCAGAATATGAAGGGGTATGTTTTATTAGCAAAGTTTATGGCCCTGTTTACACTGAGTTTTTTGTAGGCAGTAAAAATGTGCCTCAGAATTCCTTCAGGAATTTTGAGGCAGATTTAGAACTGCCTGTGCTTTTTTTCTCTGCGTTTTTCGTCCGCGGCCATTGAAGGTAAGAAAATACCACAAAAATTGCTTAGAAACGAGCGCTGCAGGTTTTTTCTGCCTCCCAGCGGGAGGTCAAAGGCGGAAACCGCGGCAATAAAAGACATGCCACTTTCTTTTTCCAGCGAGTGGCCAAAAACGCCTCTACCTCCTAATGACATCAATGGGGGGCCGATTTTTGACTGTTTTTTGGCACTGATTCGACGCCATTTCTGTGTCAAAATCAGCGCCAAAAAACTCTGTGTGAGCTGACCCTAAATCATGAACGTTTTGTGGTTTCTATTTTGCCGAATTGCTTCACTGCTCACTGTGAATCGTCGACATGGATGTAGCGGTGATTCACAGGTATTGCAGCCTTTTCTCCCATTCACTTCATGTGCTACATGTGTCTAAGATTCACAGTGAGCAAGTAGAGATTAAGGGGAAGCAGCGCTCGTACGAGCGCTACACCCCCTTCAAAACAGCTGATCGGCGGAGGTCCCAGGATTCGGACCCTGACCCATCAGTTAATTTTTAGGGACTGGACCCCTTTAAAGGGAAAGTCCAGCTTTACAACCCAATTTTATGTTATTGTTGCTATGCATCTAAAATGAAATATGAAACAACTTTGCAAATAGTCTTCTTAAAAAAAATTGATTGTTTGATCCTGCAGTCATATTGCCATCCATCTGTCTCCTATTTCTTGCTAGCCTACCAAATGTATGTTAGTAAGAATTAGGGGACAGATGGAAGGGAGTGTGACTGCAGGATCAGACTACACAGGGGTTGCTTGCAGACGGTTACCATGGGGGACACATAAGTCTACATCAAAGCTGTAGACACAAAATGATAGAAGATTTTCAATTAAGGTGCTTTATTTTTCATTTTAGAACATTTGGAACAATAAAAAATAAAAAAAATAGTTATGAAGGAGGACCACTACTGGCAGAATTAATAGATTTCATTATTTATTATAAAGAAAAAATAGATATAGTACTTACCCAGTGGCATTGAATAAATCTGAAAGTTGGTACAGAATGTCAATTTCCAGAGGAGTGATCTGCCCAAATTTGTTTGCAGAATTTGCAAATTCCTCTGCATAAAACGAGAACAGCATTTTTAATAAAATGTTCACAATTATTAATTTCACCCAAAAAATGTCTATCTGTCTCAGGTACCAATATTAGTAACATGAATTGTGGGTATATTTATACTGGGTAATGCACTTAAAGCATACTCCCAGCTTAAACACTTGTGGCATATACAGAGAATATGCCATAAATGCCCGATAGGTGCGGGTCCCACCTCCCTCTGTAACTCTCAAGTGAATTCAGCCACTGTCAACTGGCCTTTATTCATCCATTAGGTGAAGGTCTTAGAGGTGGGACTCAACCCTTTTAGGCATTTATCCTGTGCATATGCTTTAAATGTTAAAAATGGGAATAGCCATTTAACCCCTTAATGACATCGCCAATCTTCGTTTTTTCATTTTCATTTTTTCCTCCCCGCTGTCCAAAAGCCATAACTTTTAAAGTTTTTCGTTGACATAGCCGTTTGAGGGCTTGATTTTGTGCGGGAGAAATTGTAGTTTTTCATGGCACCATTTATTGTACCGCATAATGTACTGGGAAGCTGAAAAAAAATATTTGTGGTATGAAATGGGGAAAAATGCCCTTTCCCCCTCCACAGACTTGAAGGGGGGTGTCAAAAATAGCTCAAAGTGATAATTCGGCTATTTCCTCTAGCCTCATTCAAGTCTATGGGGCTGTTGAAAACAGCCGAATGAGCGTTTTCATTAATTTCTGATGCCCCCATTCAAGTCTATGGAGAGGGACAACTAATACTAGTCCTGCTCTCCAACCGAGGCTTCTAAGACCCCCATCATTTTTACCTTTATAATCTGTCTGACAGGTCAAAAAATCAAAAAGGGATTTTCGTAGGACACTTGTAGCAATATCACTAAAAGGGATAGTTCTATGTAGGTTATGGGATCTACATTAATTGCAAGTACATGAACAACAGTTGCCAAGAAACTGTAGAAATTTATGGTCCTTCTCCAACTACAGTAACACACTTATATAAAACCACACAATAATGGTCCAAGTGGCCAGTTCCCATTCAATTTGAACCCCTAGTATATAAATATGCTGTTCCACTTGGAAGAAATAAAGATGAGATCTCTGACATAGCTGATGTTGGATCATCTTTGTTATGGCCCAGACTCTTCAACAAGGCAAAAAATATTAAACACTATAAAAGCCGATCTACTGCAAAAGGCCATAGCACAAACTGTAGCATTCATTTACTACAGCTCAGAAATTTTCAATAATACACAAGAGAGAAGGCGTCACGAGAAAAAAGATAATACCTTTAGTGACCTCCATGTCTCTTCTTGAGCCCGCTAAAGTGCTGTATATCTTTCGTACAAGCTCCATGTTATTAAGCAAAGAGTTAAAAGCATTGAAGTAGGAGAAGCTCACTTGGTGGGAGATCGTTCCCCCTGCAGCCTACAATAAAAGGAAGCATTGATGATTAAAAACGTGAAAGTGTTGCTATAGTTACTTGGGGCCATCCTATGTAACCACATATTCCGTCGTTTTTTCTTCAAACAGAATTTTACGGATTTGCTATTTAAAGTTGTGTTACCCAAAATGTCATACTTTTGGAGTTATCAGTTCATAAACCATTTTGGAGAACCTGAATTTTCAATATACCCATATCCGAACATATTTCAAATTCTTTCCGATTTCTAATTGTCAATGTTAGACAGATGTGCTTCCCAAAACAACTCTTTGATCAGCCTACTACAGTAAAGGCAGCCATATACATATTGTCTAAAAAAAATTGCCATGTATGGGGAGATATTAAGCATTCACCAGGAGATGTTGAAAAAGTCCCTTGTGATGGCCAAGACTTCCACTGTGCTAATATGTCACGCATGGATAGTCTTGGGATGGGTAGATGTCTCACCAACCACCAAGAACTGATCATATATCTCCACTCGTATGGCTAGCCATAGTAAAGACATCTCTCCCCAAGGTGAGGAGGACACTTTTTATGTACCAAATATATGGGTTGCGGTAAGTCTTCAGAAATTGAGGAAGGGGCATGCAACTAGGGAAAAAGAAGAGACCTTCATAGTCTAATAGAAAAGAGTATGATAAGAATAGACAGAGCCAGGGGATGTAGTGGCAAAAGAGACCATGATAGGAAGAAGGGTCTAATTTTACATTTTAAAAGACGCAGGTGATGGAATCTAACCTGTTTATAACGGAAAACACAATGCAGCGTTGATCCGCATCACAATAGCCCCCAACTGACCACATTGACATACAATGAGGTCCGTCGGGTTACGTTGTAATAAATGTCATTTTGGCGGCAAGAATAGCAATCTTGCCGTTAAATCTGATGGCACTGGCAACGGAGTCTCCAAAGAAGGTGTGAAAGGCTAAGATATCACAAAAGAACAAAACATAGAAAATATGTCCCATAGGGAACTAAAATCAAAAACAATTTTATATCGTTGTTACTGATTGAATATCCTAATTTAGCATTTGAGGAGACGTTGTGTTTTGTCATTTTATATACAAGTAACGTCTGCAGCGGCTACTTACGGAGACAAGATTTTCTTCTACAAATGATGTAAGCATATGTGACCGTATAGTAACCATAATGTCACTGAAGTCCAGAGCAGTTATCATCCCAGATTTATTTTTGTCCTTTAGAGCAAATGCCTGTCGAGCATGTTCCTGCTGCAGCTCCTGAAATTCAGAGTAAGATGAAGTTATCATTTGCTAATTGTACATAATTAACCTAAAGCACCTAAAACGACCTTCAGATCCTTTATGACGCAAGCCCTGTGATAAGCTAGGAGGTGCATTTGATAAACTTAAAGAGTCCAACAAAATTTCAAATGTGGGCCAAAATAAGGCATATTATATACAAAAAGCATGATCTGCCTCTCACTGAGCCCCTGAGAATACTCACAAGTAGGCACTTCCAAGATTCTGGCTACTTGTATAAACCATCTCAGCATTTATGACTGTTAGACGTCAGACCAATAGCCGTATTATGGCTGCGTTATGCTAGTCCAAGTTGCACGGAGTCGTAATACACCAGTCATAGAAGGATATGGGGCCTTAGCATACCTCGTGCGCCTCCAACTTCATACAGAGGCATACTGAAGAATTATTTTTTTTATCCCATATTACAGAGAATATCTCCCAAACATTGTAGTATACGGAGCACCATATGGCGGCACACAACATGTGTATTGCTCCGTAGTATAGAACTGCAGGGACATTAGGCCTGAGGGTACTATTACACGGCCCGTCCTGAGACAGCTCGTTGATCGGCGCTCGTTTGCTCCTTTCAGATGGAGCGAATATCGGGACGAGCGCTCATTACTCCAATCGCTCGTCCCCATACATTATTATCATGTCGGCAGCACATTTCCCCGTTTACACAAGGAGATGTGCTACGGACAACAATAATTGTTTCAGGACAATTATCGGGAACGCTCGTTTGCCTGATAATTGGCCAGTGTAAAAGGGCCTTTAGGCTACATTCACATGACAGTTAAAAACAGCCGTGTGACAAGGAAGTTCTATGGGTGTATTCACATGGCTGTTTTTTTTAATCTCTGGCCGGGGACTCGAGTCTGGTAGATAGCACCCCTCCATGTAGAGTGGCACCCCCCTGCCTGAAGATAGCAAAACTCCCCATCCCCCGTAGATAGCGCCACTGTAGCTCCCTGTAGGAGTGGAATTCCCGACGGCTAGACCCCGCTCTCGCAGGGGATTCCGCTCCTGGAGAAGCCCATATATGGACAGTGACGTCAAGGGGTTACTCCTGGAGTGGAAACCCGGCCCACTCTGGCATGGGATTCCGCTCTCCTGAGGTCACTGTCCATATATGAGTGATTTTGTTCCTACAGTGAGCTACAGTGGCGCTCTCTACAGGGGAAGGGGGTGGTATCTACAAGGGGGAGGGTACTATCTACAAGGGGGTGCTATCTACAGAGGGCGCGCTATATGGGGGTTGTGGCGCTATCTACAGGGGACACTGTGACTATCTACATGGGCACTGTGCCACTATCTACAATGGGCACTGTGGCACTATGTGGGCACTGGCACTTTATATGTGAGCACTATGTCACTTTATATGTGGGCACTGTGGCACTATCTACAGTGGGCACTGTGGCACTATGGTACTATGTGGGCACTGGCCCTATGTGGGCATTATCTACAGTGGGCACTGTGGCACTATCTACAGGGACATTGCAGCACTATCTACATGGGCACTGTGGTGTTTTCAGGTTTTGGGACAAAAAAAAACTGACAAATGAAATCCATCCTTTTTTTAACAGTCATGAAAAACAGTTGACAAACGGATGACAAACGGCCATTAAAAATGGACAGACAGACTGGAAATGAATGAAAATTTAGAGACACACTGATGCAAAATGGCCATGAAAAACTGACAGTTGATCAGATTTTAATGGCCATTTTTTTTTCACTGACCAAAAGTAGGCACGCATTTAGTCATGAGGCCCTTTTACTCTGGCCAATTATCAGGCGAAAGAGCGTTCACAGAATGTCGACAGCGCATCTCCCTGTATAAACAGGGAGATGCGATCGGAGTAACAAGTGATCGTCCCCATACTAGCTCCTTGTGAAAGGAACAAATGAGCGCCGATGAATGAGCTCTTATTCAATTTTTCATTGGAGAGAGTATAGTAAGTATGAATATGATGTATTGCTTTTATTTTGAAGTAAGAGCAAGAATAATCAATAAGATCTCTAGATCCGTATGTTAAATAATAATAACAATAAAATGAAAGAGCAATAATGATCATGTCATTTAAATTTACGAAGCTCTGTCAAATTATAGAAATACTGAGAGAAAAAGTCTCTTGATTTATTTAGAAAGGTTTGAAAATGCCCTTTTGTTATAGATCTTTAATTTAGATATAGTTTATATTTCCCAAGTGAATTAGTATCAGTCACTATGATCTATGTCGGTGTACAGCCATATGCAATATTTCAGATACATACCAGACGGAAACTAAATTAGAATGAGGTGTATCATTTTTGTGGTTTTACATAATCATAAATAGTAAATTATAATTATTATTTCTTAGGAGATCCTGTCAATGTGTGAAGAGGAAACAGTTGTATCTACTAGACACTCCGAAATTAGGGCTATAATTATGCTAATTCCATATGTGTTGGTTCCCATCTCCTCCCAAAATCTTTTTTGCCATTTAGCAGCAGTGAGATGGCCTATGTTTCAAGCCCCGACTCCACCATGGAAGTGGAGGGGCAACTGAGATTCATAAAACTTATCAGTGCAGCAAGTGCCATTGCTTTCTGCAGCACAGGATAGCATATTTGCTATGCTGATCACCTGACATAGGTGCAAAATATAGTTTTGTCTAAGGACTTTGTTCCAGTGATGCCCCCTACCGCTGTGGTCCAAAGATTGATTTTCATCAGTATAAAGTAAATACACCCAACTGGCTCAACACATACAAAAGTGCTGAATGTTTACATCTGTAAATAATACTGCCAATTACTAATATAATGATCTTCAAAGTAATTAAATGCCACCCTGCAACTTTGTTGCTGTAAAAATAGCCTATGTGGTCTTTCCAGAAGACACCAGAAGTCACCTTGTAAACTTTTATATGTATAGGTTGCATTTTTTCCTTCTAAATTCCGACTAATAATAATTTATGGTCAAAAATATCTTACCTGTAAAAATTCTGTGAATTCCAAATAGGAAAGATGTTTTTTCCGGTTATGCCCAAAGTGAAGTCTGATGAACTCACAGTCCCAGTTAAATGGGATATGGTGATGAATGATGGTTTGTCCAAATATTTCCTTAACATTCTCTTAAAAAAAAAAAGAGCAATTCAGATATTGTCTTCACAGCTGAAAGGTTATAAAAGTTTTTGAGTGCAGCGATAGAATTACACATGATCTCAGGCAATTATGCAACCCACCACGTACAGGGATTAATGGCAACATTGCAGGATTGGTGTCTTGCAGTCTTATTTTTGGTATTCACAATGCGAATCCTCATAATCCAAAATACTACTCGAGCAAACTATGATTGCACAAGATTGGTAGTCCAAAGGCTCAGTGGGTCCCAAATCGTTCTAGACAATCTACGCTTTCCTCCTTTGAGCATGCCCCTGGTGGTGGCCTGTAGCTAGTGCATTTTCTCAGTTATTAATTTTTAATGATGTTTATGTAAAGGATCTGCCAGACACAGCTTCTGGGTCGACGCCCGTGCTTAATCAGTCTGCATCTGCTCCTAGGTTTGATAGAGTGACTCGATCTGCTACCACTCAATCTGGTAGGCTGAGGAGTGGGAGAACCTACCACAGCCTGGCCAGAAGGAGCTAGCTCCCGCCCTCTGTCTATTTATACCTTCATTTCCTGCTCCTCCTTTGCCTGTGATTCTGCCTGTTTCCTGGCTCTGCTGCTGCTGCTTGTACTATTGACCTCTGCTTCAAATTGACCCTGGCTTTACGGACTATGCTCCTGCTCTGCGTTTGGTACCTCGTACACTCCTGGTTTGACTCGGCTCATTGACTACTCTTGTTGCTCACGGTGTTGCCGTGGGCAACTACCCATTTCCCTTAGCTTCTGTGTACCCTTGTCTGCTTGTCTGTCATGCACTTATTGAGCGTAGGGACCGTCGCCCAGTTGTACGCCGTCACCTAGGACGGGTCGTGCAAGTAGGCAGGGACTGAGTGGCGGGTAGATTAGGGCTCACCTGTCTGTCTCCCCACCCCGACATTTCAGTTTATTAAGATATAATAACCGATTATAAGTGGATGTTTAGCGTTTTTTTCAACCACATCTTTTGCATCTATATGATTAAACATGTATTACAGCTATTAATGTTTTTAATGCCTGGTATAGAGAGGTGACTGAGCATGCTCAATGATTCTTCATACAACACTATGCGAGATATGGAATCAGCAAAGTGAGCGGTCTAATGTTTGGACCCCCACTGGTCTATCATTTGTTACCTATCCAGTACATAGGTGATAAATGTGAAATATTTTAAATGCAAGACAAGGGAATCATACAGTGTTGACTGAATGTAGTAACATAACAAAAATTAAGATTGGTTTCTGGTCTTGGATTTGAATCTTTGTTTAAAGCCTTTAAATTTTCGACAAAGGTTATATTGGCCCTTTAAAAACTAAGGAAGAGCAGTATTTTGCACCATGTAATTGACAACTACTTTTCATATGGTCCACAATTAAAGTAAAAAATTAATGTTTTAAGATAAAACAATACAATATTTTTTTCGTTTATAATTACAATATTAATCTGCTACATGTATAACTCCCATTCCGGGAGAAAATTAAGTGTTAATTAAAAAGAGTAAAATTTAATAGAAATAAAAGGATATTATCTATTGTATTCTATATGTTTACTTTGCATACCACTCAGTGAGAGTCACAAGGATAGGTAAATGTATTAGTGGAGCAGTCATCATATAAGAGCCTGGATCGTGCATTTTGGATGGTCTGAACCAGACAAACAAATAAAACATAAAATGACAACAATGATTCTGTAGGATACATAATAAAGAGTTATAAGCACAAGTAAATACCAGCAGTACACGAGCAGCAGCATTTGGCCTGCAGCAGCTACTTCGGGGGGAAAGCAGGGGCCGGCCGTACCTTCCCTAAGCGATAACAGATAGCTTTTTTTTCTGAGGGGGTTCTCATGGTGAGACAACCGCTTTAAAAGTCCCCCGGGGTCCATGAGTTGTGACCCACTTTGATCGGTAGAGCAAGGAGTCCCGGAGACACTTTGCATGCTGCCGTATGAGAGGCATTGTATTATTTTCTAGGAGCAATGAGTCTAGGGGATAATATTGCCTAATATGGCATGGATTCATTAACTGGTTCAGGTCCGGGCTATTTTGAACCTTCAGGACCAAACACGGTTTAGCCATTTTTAGCATGTGATAGTTAAACAGCTATAACTTTTTTATTTGTTGGGCTAGCGATGATTTTTGCGATGTTTTTTCCGTAGACAATGCAGGTTTCTTTTTTTTTTACTTTTTAGCTATTTTTTTTCTGGTAATAACATATAGTTTTACCCTAAAATAGACCTTTTATATGTAATCGTCATTGTCTACTGTAAATGTAGATATATTACATGTCTATTTTAGGGTAATTGGGTCAGGGCTAGAATTATGACAATGATTGGCGGGGGGCACAAAGTTTTTTTTGGGTGGGTATTTTATGAGTATTTATTATTACATTTTTTTGCACTTTATTTTACTTTTATTTTTTTATTATTATGGTCTGTCCCTCAAAGGTCAGAAAAGCACTTTGTGGGACTTTATATATATATATATTTTCTTCTTTTACACCATGTTTTTCCATTGTAACTGGGGATGCACAACAGCCCAGTTACAGGGGAAATCAGACCACTTGTAGTGACCATTGTCACTAATAGGGGTATGCTGGGTCTAGCAGGACCCAGCAGCAGCCTGCCACTAATGGCATCCGGTGATCATGTGACCAGTCACATGATCACCGGGGCCAATAGAGGCAGCTAAGTGGTCGGGAGTTATCAGTGGTCAGGAGTTATGGAAACAGCCGAGCTCGCTGAGCTACGCTGTTTCCGCAACTCCCATAGAAGTGAATGGAAGTAATGGAAGCAGCGTAGCACGACCCGCATCTATCAGACATTTATGGCATATCCTGTGGATATGCCATAAATGTCTAAGATGGGAAAACCCCTTTAATATGGATAAGCCCTAAGAATTGTACATGTGTCACTTTTCTGCAGTAGCAACATTACACTGAACAGAAAGGCTCCATGAATACAGCTGTATTCAGGATCTGTGTCACACGGATCCCAAATACATCGCCAATGTAAGACTATGCACCCATACTATACTTCCTCATGCCTCCGATTTTAAATGGAGGCAAACAGAGGTGAATATGCTTGTTTTCTACACTGGAGAGTACTATGGTAATTTTTTTATGTCATAGAAGTGCTAGTAGTGTGTAATGCTGTTGCACCCCCTGCATTTTGGAGAAGAACATGGCTGCTGGTCTTAGCACTAAAGTATAAAGTCATTTTTATACATTTTGCAATGTTAGAGGACATGGAAGGGGGCAGAGGAAGAAATGTGTCTTTCCGACAGAGAGTTTCTTTGAAAAAGTATTTCCATCTTAAGCATTAATGCCACATCCACAGTATACAGTATGCCATAAATGCCTGATAGGTGCAGGTCTCACCTCGCGGACCCTCACCTATTTGTAGAATGGGGTCCGTTGACTTCCGTTTGCCAATTCATGACACTTGCACACGGCCCCCTACATTGAAGCCTTTGGGAGTGACGGAATGAGCTGAGCAAGCAGTGCTCGGGTCCTTCCCTAACTACCATAAACTTCAATGGGGAGGGTCACATACAAGTGCGGCTACCTCTCCATTGACTTCTATTGGAAACCTGGCTGGCAAGAATAAGCAAATCGAGGTCACAAGACTCTGTTCTCCCAACACGTGAGGGCCCGAAAGGTGGGACCTTCACCAATCAAGAATTCATGGCATATCCTGTGGAATGCCCCTTTAGGCAATCAACGTCATGCACATAACTAGTTCTTTGACAGAACTAGAAATAAGAAAACCAATCAATGAATGAATAAATGACAAATGTTTTATTTGATTACTTTCCTAAAGGCAAATGCAGATACAAAGTATCATTGTCAAATATCAGGCACTTATTTTTCATGTATTTTTTAATAATATTGTGTCATTAGAATAAAAATCTCTCTAACTTGATGACGTAGTTGAATTTAATCTCGTGTTCCCTATTGGCAAAAATTTCAGGCTTGAACTGTAATGGTTTTCAATAGGATTATTGACAGAAAGTACAGAAAAATGTCTGCCCCATGATCACTACTTTATCTCGCATATCTCTAGTTCTCACATATGAGTGAATGATATTAGCTGCTCTTTTATAAATCTGTAGACTTTAGGTTTAGTGCTCTTTTATATATGTTATCAGAACTAAATGCATGTCTATAATGTTTAAAAAAAAGCAGTATATAGTTAGTGTGACCGTTCTCTTATTGGTTAAACACTTTGCAGAAGGAAAAATAATAGCGAGAAAATGTTTTTATCTGCATCCAACTTCTAGAATGTGTGGTAGATGGTACTTCAATTTCATACATCAGCGTCAGGTGGTAAAGAAAGTGGTACTGGCTGAACAACCTACAGTGTCAAATCATTGGGTTGGCAGAGATGAGCCTATGGGCATTTCTTGTTCGGCCTACAGCTCTATATTATTACTCAGCACCCAGTCTCTTGCACATGCTGCTCTTGGTAGAGACAGATTTCATGTGAAGACGCTTCACCTCCTTCAAATAAATAAATGATTGACCCATACTAGACCCTCCACTAATAAAACGAGAGTCTGCATTGTGAAAAAAAATAAACTAAAAAATATAGATATAGCAAAGCTAAATTTGTCATTTAACTCTTTAGGCTTATATGTTGGGCTAACTCTTTGTGTATTAATAATGAGCAGGTTTTCTTGCAGTCCTATGTAAAATGACATGGTAGTATCATAAATTGTGCCATATGACGAGCTCCGCATCTGATAAACTCCGCTCTGCTGCATCTGTTATAAAGCCATCTCTTTCCCTATGTGAAATGCACTTCCCCTATTACACTTAAAAGCCAGTTTCTTTGTGTTGTTTGACTTCACTGTTGATATGTTCTTACCGAATGTTACCTCTGCAGTGCCACTCTTATCAAATAACTGATAAGCCACAATGAACATAGCATCAGGGGCACACAACACCGACTCGAATGCCAGAAACTCTTGGAAAGAGATCAACCTGTGGATAACAAAATAAATGCACTTTGTCAGAGGAGTGGGAGCAGGAACGGGCAGCAGAGGTCTCGAGTTAACAAAGTGGTACATTCTGTAAACATTTACTGTGTTATTATCTAGCTGGCAATCTCTGTACTTGTTCACTTTTTACTTAATGCATACTGCAGTGTGTTATCTTGTGTCAAACCCTCCGTGTGTTGACAGAGATTTAAGCAGATGGAGTTCTGAGCAGGGGAAGCAGACGGGCTGAAAGGCTAATGTACCGCTCAGGTAACATAGTCTTTCTATTTCCGATTTACATTTTGCTTGCGAGCCTATCTGATGGCGAGGATTGCAACTTGAAACACTGATGGCTTTGTGACTGCGCTTCAAAAGTGCGGACTGATTTGAGGTTTGTCAATACTGGGAAATAAAGTACGAAAGATTTGGTAAAATCCTTATAATCAGAACACATTTTAGCCGGGGTGATTTCACTTTTAAGAAAGTAAAAAGATGAGTCACACAGCCCGCTCTTTATAAACCAATCTTTCTTAGCTGGAACACTTGCAAATATGTATATGTTCTAGGACATGAATACCCTTGCAGCCAAGGTTTACATAAATGGAGTTAATAAATTGTGATTTTATTTAATTAAAGCGAAATTCCCATATCCACGGCATGTGACATAAAGGTCTGAGAGATTCATGTCCCACCTCTGGGACCTGCACCTATCTCCCAAACATGGGTCCCCTGAACCCGTCCCGCCAGGTGAGACAGCCGCGGAATCCAAGCAAGAATCAGTGGAGAGGTCATCAGTATGAAAAACCTCCCTGGCCTGGACAACCCCTTTAATCTGGTTCGATTGTCATTACGGATCATTTATTACAATGACAAACGCAGATAGATCTCTGCATAGGTCTGTGAATAGGCGGAACATGTGAATATTTACAAGTGTCGCAGAGTAAGCTCTGTGGGTGATAAAGTTTTATGTTATGTCGAAGACATGCATAAAGCCTAATGTACCACTGATTTGCATTTGAAACATTGATGTCATTATTGATCTTTCCTGTGTGCTATGGCAGAACTTTATTGAATGGTGATATTAGTATATGCTATATATATGTTTTTTGAAGAGATTTCTTCAGTCAGGTATTCTTATGAAAATCTAATCATAACAGGATGATGATAAGAAATCACCCATGGTAAGCAGGTGTTTGCGGCTACTAATACAATAAATACAAGAATATGTTATAATTCTCATATTGTACATTTATATCTGGAATTGATTGTATAGCAAAATGAACTAGTAACTCTACACCCTTCAATTTTAATCTCAGTACAAGCAACATGAATGAAAAATGTAAAAGCAACAATGACCCCAAAAAAACAAATATAATTTTTTTTTAGCCTCACCCATCTTTGGTTTGATCAGCAACTCCTCCTAACAGCTCCACGGTTTTAGGATTGAAGTGCAACTCTGTGTGCAGTCCAAGATATTTCTGCACGAAGTCAGACGGAGTCATGTAATGTTCCCCATCTTGATCAACGCTGGCATGCTGAAACAATAGAAAACTAAATTAATCAGCACGGTATACAGGATTCCAAGAAACAATACATTACTGAAATGGCGATGTTTTTTTAGGACCGCAATTAAACATGAAAAGTGTAGATGAAACATCGGGGGATGGGGGGGTTAATCCTACATCCAGAATACGGGCTGCTACATGCGGGTACACAATACATGCCTGACTGAGGCCTAAATGTGGACATAATACTGAAAGTCATGAACTAATCATAAGCAAAGTTGAGTTTTCAGAATAATTATTTGAAAGATATTTGTAACGTCCATGGTCGCTGACCACGAACTCCTTCCATCCAGTCGACGCCCTTCTCTCCAGAGATGTCTGCATATACGGCCGTCCTGTTCCACAGTGACCACCAGGGTGCGCACGCGAGCTCAGTCCAGACTTAAGAAGCCAAAGCGCACGCAGGTGGGAGATCGAGCGGATTGCTCCCAGAGCACCCTGCGCTATAAGAAGGGAGGTGCCCCTCCCTGCAATGCCTGAGCGTTGTTTGTCGTATCCAAAATTTGTCTATGCAAATAGTCTCCTAGTGTTTTCCAGTTCCCAGTGTTCCCTGTATCCTGTGCTATCGTGGTCAAGTGCCATACTGAGCTGTAGTCGTGCTGTGCTGTATTCCACGCCTGTCCTGTTACTCCACACCTGACGTCTACCTGCTGCCTAGTCCCAGCCGAGCCTGCCTTGCTACTGTCCGAGCTGCCACAGGTACACTACACGACTATAGACTGTGACCCGCGCCCTGTTGGCCAGCTGCCGAACCGTCAAGGCGGTACGGCCCAGTGGGTCCACGAACCCAACGTGACAATATTGACAGTCTCAGGCAATCATATGACCGATAACTAAAGTGACATGAAAGGGTTACAAATCTCTTTCTCAGCTCCTTAGAACTAACGGTGTCTTTACATGGTACGATACGGCGTACAATTCTGCAATATCTCGCTTGTGCAACTATTCGCTACTGGTCTTGCAAAAATAGGACGACCTCTGTTTATATGTGGAAATTTCTACATTTTTGCAATGAAATTGTAATCGTAGTCGCACACGGTACAGAGGTCGTACAGCAAAGTTGAGATGGACAGTTTATTTGCCAGGTCATTGAGCGATTGCATTTACACACCGTGATCTTATGATCAAAATTTTTTAGTTTACCTGAAGATCTGTGATCGTGATTTTGACTATCAAAGACGTTCACCTACAAGTATATACATGTTGAGATGATCATAAGCAGCGATCGAAATTAGTCAAAGCGTACGCATTATCGGATTCTGTAAAGGCATCTTAGGACACAGGCTTTATTTTTATCTTGGTCGCTCCCAAACTGGACTACACATCTACTTTATGTCCTCTAACTGCTCAGAATACAAAATTCATTCTAGAGTTAAAAAGTCCATGTATTTTTCAAAAATTAGGATTAGCGAGTCCAATGAACTTCCATATGAGCAGCATGGAGGCCATGGGCGTACATAGAGATGAGAAGGCCCAATAGAAAAGATTAAAATTGGACTGCCTTTTGGTGCTTGTTAACACTTCTTATACCTCTAACCACCTGGGACATGATGACTTGGTTCTCCTTTCCAAGATCCTTGGGTTAACTTCCCACAGCCTTGTTTGTAGGGCCTGTGGAGAGGGGATCCATGTACAGGTTCTTACTACCCATTAAAATAAGGGATGCAGCAATCTTCTCTATAGCAACCGCATGGGTGACCTCTATGGAGGCCATATGTCTTCTGTAGAGCGTTCAATGGAAAGGTAGGAGAACTGAATTTCAAAAATCCAACCGTAACATGACAATGATGACATATCACACATATCATAATAAGAATACAAGCAAGTATTTGTTCCCTACTGAAAGTTAGATCTGTAAATCCTGTAATATACAGTAAGATATGTGGGTAATAAAGTATTGCGTTACGACAAAGACATGTAACCTTCTGAATACAAATATACAAAATGTCTTCAATCTTCTATAGTTTGAAAGTTGCATTATGAAAAAAAATGTCTATTAAAGATATTGCTAATCCCTTTACTTGGTTAACCCATTAACCACCTTACCCTAATTACATTAATGTTACATTAGCAATTTGCAACAAACTGATAACAAATAAAAGTGTATAACTGGAAATTTCCCCATAAAATATACTTAGCGTCAAATATATTGCACATTAATTGCAGTTCTACAATGCAGACTGAGGTGACAAGTGCCCGAAATATAATCCGGACCTACAATGAAAATTTCCTCCTTTTGCCTTCCTCTGGAACAATATAGCACAAAGCAATGGTGTGAACGTGTAGTTCTCCATTTTCAAGCTCACTAATCACTATTTCTAATAACTTTTAGGCCTTATGAACACAACTGTATTAGAGCATGTTCCCACAGGCAGTATACGCTGCAGCTTTTCTGCAACAGAATCTAAAAAAACGCAGGTAAATCAGTCACAGAAATGCACAGCAAATAGTGCATTTTTCTGCGCATATTGCTGCAAAATCGCAATGTAGCTAAAAAAGTCATTGCAGATTCTCTGCAGCGGTTTTATCTGCGGATTTAGGCCTCATTTACATGAGCGTGAAAAACGTGTGTGAATTGGGTCCGTGTGTGTTGTGTTATGCATTAGTGTGCTTTGCAAATGGCATGCGTTATTCACGCACTCGCAAAACACATCAGGACATGCAGTAAGTTTTACGCAGCGGACTCTCTGTGTGAATGGCCCCTTTGAAATCAATGGGTCCACGTGCTGTGCGTTGTTTCAATTCAACGTGATTGAGGCCTTAATGTAAAGCATTGATCGTAGCAAATTTTACGTGAACCTGAAGATTTCCAGTGTTTTTTACAGTGTTTCCGCTGCGTAACAAAACGCAAATTGTGTATTTTAGTGCGGAATTTATGTTACCTTTTCACATCTATGACCCAAACATTCTGCACATCTTTTTTGCCTATTTTTGCAGACATCTCATCCACTTTGCTGCTACTGTAAATGCTGCGAAATTTACACACAGAATTTAGTTGTGGAAATTCCGCAGTACATCCTGCCTGCGGTAACATACCCTCAGGGCTCCATAGAAAAGTAATACAGCACACATAGCAGTCTAATTGTGGCACGCTCTATCTTATGCCATATTATGGAGGTATTCTACCTTAAAGTCTATGTAAACCTTTAAAAGGTAGGAAAAAACATTTAAAATATAAAGACGTATCAGTGTGTTTTGTGTAACTTTATAAATCCTATTTATTAAAAATTATTTTAACTTTTTTAGATACAGCTGCTCTGTATGCTCTATACAGAGCAGCTGTATATAGCGCTATTCACTGAATCCGTCAGTCCAGCTGTCAACGCAAGATCCACCTATAATCTATTACATCTAAGTTCATAACTTAGATGTGATAATTTACAGACACGCAGGACCCGCTGTCACTAAACCAGTCAGGTCCGCAGGACTGACGGATTCAGTGAATAGCGCTAGATACAGCTGCTCTGTATAGAGCATACAGAGCAGCTGTATCTAAAAAAATTATTTTTAATAAAAAGTATTTACAAAGTTACACAAAACACACTGATACACATATATATATATATATACATATATATATAAAAATATAAAGTTGTCTTTCAAATGTGTACATAGCCTTTAAAAGAATTGTTTCTATGGGAGAATAGATTTGTATTTGGCACGGATCATGGACTGGATGTGGCGCCATAAAGGTTCTGTACATATAGCTCTGCCGTTTGTTTGAGGCGATATTACTAATCATCATTAACAATTTTTTTGTATGACCTAGACTTCCAGAAGTACTTTTTTCAAGCACTTGAAGAGGCAGACATGTTCATAACAGTTATGATATTAGAAGTTAATACCTCACATCTCTGTGATGTTACTAGAACAGGATGAGTTCATAAGAAGAATGTTGTTACAGAACATTATATGGCTGTCTACATTGGTCTACTCAAAGTAGTGGCAAATAATCATGACAGGAATATCAAATGAGGGTAGTACATAACTAAATGTAATTTGCTGGCACTTTCTATGTCTGTGCGTCACTAATGGCGCCTGCTTTGATACCAGGGAGAATGACTACATTTTCTGTCAGCCTCCACTGATACATTATGTACCTGCTGGTCATACAGCGGGGAGTGCCATGTGTGAATGACAAGAATTTGGATGCAGTGACGTATGGCCAGTATACTTTCTGTCAAAACAAAAGGAGCACGTGCTATTCTGCTTGCTGTGCCAATGTCCATCACTGCTGCTTAAACACACGCCACACATTGTTTTACTCACAACACGTAAGGGCGTTTAAGGACACTAGCAAATATTCTCTTTTTATTCCTTTTTAAGAAAACATGTCGTTTTTCTGGTGTTGGAATTTGATTAATGATGCGGCCTAGTTTGGGCCTTAAAGGCACTGTAATATTTTTGGTTTATCAGCCCCACATTCCAAGAGTTCTAACTTTTTTTTATATGTTTCCGTCGTAGCCATATGAGGAAGGCGTAAAGGGAAAAAAAAACAAAAAACATTTCAGCATTATAATTTTTAAAGTTTGTTTTTATGGCATTCACAGTTCTGACATGTTGACAATGTCTCCTGGTCACTACAATTACAGCAATACCAAATTTATATAGTGGGTTTTTTAAAATATATATATTTTACTACTTTTGCACAATAAAAATACTTTTTATACCACTTATGTGTATTTTTTTTTTCCCATTATAAAGGCATTTTGTAAGGGAAAAAACTTTTTGGGCATGACCACACGTGGCGGAATTGCTCTGGAATTCCGCTGCTGACAGTCCGCAGCGGAAATCCGCAGTGTACACGTTTCTCCATTGCCTTCCACAGCTTTTTAGTTGGGTTCGTTTACACGTTGCGGACAATTCCGCTGCGGAGCTTAGGCTGCGGTGCGGAATTTGGTGTCCACAGCATACACTGACTGTTGCGGACGTGTAGCGGACTTGTTGCGGACTCATTGCGAAATTTCTCCATTGACTTCAATGGAGAGTCAAAATTCCGCAATGAAGTCTGCAGATGTTATGTGTGCTGCGGAGCGTATTGGTTTTACTACCATGACATTTCTTCATTCTGGCTGGACCTATGTATTTCTAGGTCTACAGTCAGACTGAGGAAGTCAATGGGGCTCCCGTAATTACGGGTGACTACGTATGTGCACCTGTAATTACAGGAGCGTTGCTAGGCGACGTCAGTAAATAGTCACTGTCCAGGGTGCTGAAAGAGTTAAGCGATCGTCAGTAACGGTTTCAGCCCCCTGGACAGTGACTTCCGATCACAATATACATCAACCTGTAAAAAAAAATAGAAGTTCATACTTACCGAGAACTCCCTGCTTCTTCCTCCAGTCTGGCCTCCCGGGATGACGTTTCAGTCCAAGTGACGGCTGCAGCCAATCACAGGCTGCAGCGGTCACATGAACTGCCGCGTCATCCTGGGAGGTCGGGCTGGATGGCAAAAGAGGGACGCGTCACCAAGACAACGGCCGTTAAGTATGAATTTCTTTTTACTTTTACTAGGAAAAGGGCTGTCCCTTCTCTCTATCCTGCACTGATAAAGAGAAGGGAAGCCCTCTTCCCCTCAATACGCAACGGCTAGTCCGCATCAATTTAATGCCCATTTTAGGCAAAGCCGCAACAGAATCTGCAACGCAGATTCTGTGCGGCATTGATGCGGACAGTGTATGCAGAACTCCACCACGTCTGGGCATGCCCTTTCACACTTATTTTTTTAGGATTTTTTTGTTATTTTTCTATAAACTTTATTTGACTTTTTTAGTCCTTCTATAGGACTTTAAAATCCAATCTTCTGATCACTTTTACAATACATTGCAATGTATTATGCCTTTCTGACATGCAGTCTAATAGGCCCTCATACATGACAAACCTTGTGGACCATTGTTAGGCACCCAACTCATCGGCACCCCGTGATTAAATCCCTTGAGTGCCGATGGGCTTACAGAGGGAGCCCTCTCCCTCTGTAAAAACACTTAGGTGGCGTAGACGCTATTGACTGCCGCATTTAGGTAATTAGACAGCCGAGATCGGAATTATCTCTGATCCTGGCCATAAGGGTATGTTCACACGTTAGCAAAAAACTTCTGAAAATACGGAGCTGTTTTCAAGGGAAAACCGCTCAATAAAAAACAGCTCCAAAAACAGCTCAAAAAGTGACATGCACTTCTTTTTCGCTGGCGTTTTTAAAAACGCCCGCGTTAAAAAACGGCCTGTCGGAGCAGAACGCTGTTTTTCCCATTGAAATCAATGGGAAGATGTTTGGAGGCGTTCTGCTTCTGATTTTTCCCCGAAAAACAGCCGAAAATAAGCCGTGTGAAGAGCGAGATGTCGGCTGTATAATCCATCATTGTGTCTTAATAGTACACAACCCACAACCCACTCAATGCGACGTCCTATTACAGCGCAGGGCAGGAAAGGATAAAAAGGGGTTTCAGGTTTTGTATAAATAAAACTTCACCACAGTGATATTACTTTAATTCGGCATCCGATAATACAGAAAGTATGATAATCCAGCACTTGTTTCCAACAATGCAATATAATGGATATGTAATACGTCACCAATAATGTATAGGCCCAAAATGTACCTCGGAGTACTTATGATTTTTTTATGAAGACACATTGAGGTTTTTTCTTACGGTTCTATATGAATAAAAGATTGTGCCATGTTTCATTGCATGTCTTAGGTTCTCACTGATGAAATGGGATCAGTGGGAGGAGATGTGTGTAATGTACATATAGCACAAGATACATTTCGGACACTAAATCCGTGCATTAATAGGCTGAGAACTAACTAATTAGCTTGTTTAATGACATTTCAATTCTGCTTATTGCTCTTTGGCCACTTTGTCTGCCCTGAACTGTTATTAATAAAGTGCCACTTTACAGTCGGTTGTCTTTTTTTGGAGGAACAGCGCCACTCTTGTCCATGAGCGGTGTCTGGTATTGCAGATCAGCTCCATTTAAGTGAATAGGGCTTAGCTGCAATACCAGGCACAGCCCATAGATAGGAGTAGCGCTGTTTCTAGGGGAAAAAAGCAGACTTTTTTTTTTTCAATCTCAGACAACCCCTTTTTAAGGAGCATCTAAGGCCCCATGCACACGGCCGTAAAATCGCCCGTAATTACGGACCCTTCATTTCTATGGCCGACGGACACCTTACCATATATTTACGGGAAGGTGTCCGTGCCGTAGAAACTTTACGAAAAAAATAGGACAAGTCCTATTTTTTTATTTTACGGACCGTGCTCCCATACTTTATAATGGGATCACGGCCCGTAAATGCGGACGGCTGTTCGTGGCCATCCATGCCCATAATTACAGGTCGCAATTACGGGCACAGTCGTGTGCATGGGGCCTAACGGAATTTTCCATGTCATATGGCAAATGTCAGTGAAATTAATTTTTTCCTTCTAATAGGATGTTTATGAATGCAGGTATTTATTATATGCTAGGAAAATAATTGTTGTTAATATTAATTTTGCATCAATAGAAACTAATTAAGATATTATAATACCAATTTTAATCAGAATATAACATAAATATATACAAAATACATATATAACAAAAAATATATCTTTCAATTTCCATGCACACAGAGGGAACGCTACACTTTTTTCTCTCTCAAAGCATCTTCTGTTACACGGAGCAGGCTGACGACATCCATCGCAAGTCACGAGACTCAGTGAATGACAATAATGAGCAAAAGAAAACATTTCCCTTGCTGCTTTGAAAAAAACGTCTGTTTCGAGGGGTGATTGGTTTGCAACGTCAAGAAATGAAATCCGATCAGTTGTGATCTACACTTGGTTTATATAAAGCTTACTGTACAACCTGGATATAAATTATTCATATCTCCAAGGACACGATCTTGCCTACTTCTGAAAAGAGAATCCTTGTAAGTTTCTAGTAATAGAGCGCTGTGATTGCTACTGGCCGCTGGTGTAGCCAACCTTGTATTCACCTTCTTACTGACTGTTTGCAGTGAATTGACAATACACAGGGGAAACTCAAGTTACATGCTAATTTCAAACACAAACATATTGCGTTACGCGATCAAGAAAGTGACTGGGCCAACGTCAGGAATAATAGTCGTATAGAACTGGTCACAACACAAGGAAGGGACTGTGGTAAAGACCATGTTAAACATTGTGCTTTATATAAGGGATACTATCATCAGAATATAGAAAATCTAATGCCTCTAGTTAAAAACACCAAGATTTTTTTTTAAGGCTATGTTCACACAGGGCGGTTACGCTGTGTAGAAGCACATAGCGTATATGCCCTGGGCGCCAAAGGGAATTCCGACTGAAAAAACACACCAAACTGGGGTGCAGTTTTTGGGCCGAAATGTCCAATGCGGAAAACTGCACATAAAAATAAAGTTTGAAACTTACGTAGTCACGGCTACGTGTCCCTCTGCCGTCTTGCAGGCCGGCCTCCTGTGATGACGTTTCATCCCATGTGACCGCTGCAGCCTGTGATTGGCTGCAGCAGTCACATGGGATGAAACGTCATCCCAGGAGGCTGGCCTGGACGAACAAACACAGAATTCTGGGTAAGGATAAGATTTATTTTTTATGCTTTTCCGCCGCAAAAATGCAACATCTGCTATTTGTTGTGGGTTTTAACTCCTCATTGCATTAAATTGGGAAGACCCGCAAAAATAAGCAGCAATTACGCAAATAGGATTAACATGCTACGGATTAAAAAAAGGCACCGTAGTTACATTTCTCAGTATTTACGCAGCGTGTGGATGAGATTTGTGCAAATCTCATCCACTTTGTTACTGTATTATGCTGTGGATTTTCCGCAACGAAATCTGCAGTATTTACGCTACGTGTGAACTTACCCTAATAGACCTGAATGGCAAATCTGCTTAGTTATGCAGCAACATGGAGGATGTATCACTGCATAGCTAGACACTGGGAGACTGGGAAATCTGGGTGACTACCTTTTCAAGAGCGGTTAGGTTTGTCATATTGGTTGTCACCAAGAACTGGCTAGCACATCAAATGAAGAAAAAAGTAAATGCTGAAAAGAGATTACAGATTGTTAGATCATGCTAGAAGGATATTTTTTATTGCAGACTATGGAGAAGATCTTTAAATAAAGTGGGGTGCAGCACCCCATTATAATTCTTATTATTCTACATCCAATGCACATTTCGCAGGACATCATAGGTTTACGTTTATGAGACAATGTACTGGATGTCTTATCCAGCAAATGCTGTTCAATGTGCACAAGTTCCTGTGTTATAGAATACACTGTATTGCTGCCCATAGCTATTCCCCCTGATTCCCGCGTATACATGCACACCCGGTTCATTCTGCATGTATAGACACCTCTGGCAGCAGCTTATCTCAGCGGGAACAAAGGATCGGTATGTTGAAGTCCAACATGACCAATTCTTCTTTAGCCCCTCGAGGGGAAATCGGGACGCCCCAATACACATCAGACAATAGGCAGGTCCTGCCGAAATCAGCGGGTTCAGTCAACTGTCATCTATGGGGATGAGTACCGTAAAGTATTTTTTATAGAATATGTGTTTCTTCTTATAGAAGAATAACCAGGTTTGTGGGAAAGCAGGAGTGCAGATGTAAGAGAGTACATTCACAATGTGCTTTTCTGGATCTGTACTGCTGCCCCCCTCTTGCGATTAGTGCAGAGACTGAATACAGAAATAGTAACGATTATTAGTTTTCCTCCATCCTGGACCCAGGTATGCAGCTAAACGACGGCAACATGAACTGAATGGCCACTTTATTACAGACACAATCTATTAGTGCGTTGGACCTACAGAACCGTAGCGATTCTTCGTGGCATAGATTCTACTAGGTGTTGAAATCATTCTGCGGGAATATTGGCCCCTGCGGACAGCATAGCTTCTCGCAGTTATCACTAAAGTGTTTTTCTACCATAGGGTACACAGCTGCCATGAAGGGATAAACTTAGTCGGCCACAATGCTTAGGTAAACCCTACTGTTCAAAACGTCCTTCTACAGGTATCAGAGGAACCAGAATGTGCCAATAAAACATGCCCCACACCATCACTCCACGTCCACCAGCCTGTACATAATGGTAGATCCTTTAAATAATCAGGTCTGGATTGAAGTCAAACATTGACATGATTAAGGGGGTTTTCCCATCTTGGACAATTATGGCATATCCACAGGATCCGATAGATGCGGGTCCCACCTCTATCTCTAGAACGGGGCCCCCTAAACTCTGTTCTGGCTTACTCGGCTCTTGCTGCCTCCCGGCCACTTCCTGGTTAGGTGGTCGGGAGTTACAGAAACAGCGTAGACTGGCGAGCTATCCTTTTTTTTCCGTAGCTACCGAGTTCCGGAAACAGTGTAGCTCGTCGTGCTACGCTGTTTCAGTAACTACCATTCACTTCTATGGGAGTTACGGAAACAGCATAGTTCAGCGAGCCCTCGGCTGTTTCCGTAACTCCTGACCACCCAACTAGGAAGTGGCCGGGAAACAGTAGAGCTGAGTAAGCTAGAACGGGGTTTAGGGGGCCCCATTCTAAAGATAGGTGCGGGTCCCACAGGTGGGACCCGCATCTATCGAACTTTTATGGCATATCCTGTGGATATGCCATAAATGTCGAAAATGGGAAAACCCCTTTAATGAAGACTTGGAGTTGGGACAATCTGGAATACCAGGAAGACACCTATGCAGGTGGCCTTACACAAAGGCTCAGGGTGCTGTCCATCTATCTGATAATCTGGATACACTACATTTTTCTATTTGCCTTTCAAGGGATGGACAGGGTCACAAAAGTGTAGTACAAAGTAGAATAAAGTCATGTTCTTATACTTAGCACAAGTTGGAGGAGGCCATGCTGAGGAGCAATAAACATAAATGACTTCTCTGTAGTATCTGAGATCGACCTACAAACCAAGGCCACTGGGACCAGGTCAATGAGGGCCTTGCTATCATATATCCTGTATAAATAAAAGTACACATAGAGAAAGACATATCACTTACCCTGTTATATTTACGAGCAGTGACAATGAAAGGGTATTTTGCATAACTCTTACAGACCAGACATGGAGACTTTGGAATTGAACATTTAAAAGGTGTTTCGTGATTTCAGAAGGATTTTTGTACAGGCAGGTTTGCCCCTGTGGCATAGACTTTGTTTTTAAAACAGAATGCCAGCTGTAAAAGGACATAATGTACTAGTCAGAGGAAGGCAAGGCTTCTCTATACAGAGCCCCTTCAGGAAAGGGAGCCAAATTTAGGCCGGAATGTGTGGCCTTTAAAAGCACGAACATAAAATGTCCTACACACAAGCTCATGTGACCTTCCGAGCTGCCTGATCCTCCATCATGAATATTATTTGTACAGATTTTGTTTTACTTCCGCCAAAAATAAAATGGATTTCACGTGAAACTCTTTATTATGTATGAGGACTCGCCCACATTTTTCTTTTCACAAGAAATATTACACTGTAAATTACAGCTCTCATTTTGTGAAATTTTATTTTCTTCCATTTACTTAAAAGAATCTGGATTATGTATGAGAATCACACCTCCTGTTTTACAAAAAAGAAAAAAATGTATCATAGAAACAATACTAAAGTATATACACACACACACACACACACACACACACACACACACACACACACTAGTCCTTCTCAATTAATTAGAATATCATCTAAGTGTTAATTTACTTCAGTAATTCCATTCAAAAAGTGGAACTCATATATTATATAGATTCATTACACACAGAGGGATCTATTTCCAGCATTTTTTTCTTTTAATGTTGATGATTATGGTAACAGTTAATGAAAACCCCAAATTTAGTATCTCAAAAAATTTGAATATAACATAAGCCCAATTTCAAAGATGATTTTTAATACCGAAATGTTGGCCTACTGAAAAATATGTCCAGTATATGCCCTCAATACTTGGTTGGGGCTCCTTTTGTATGAATTACTGCATCAATGTGACGTGGCATGGAGGCGATCAGCCTGTGGCACTGCTGAGGTGTTATGGAAGCCCAGGTTGCTTTGATAGCGGCCTTCAGCTCGTCTGCATTGTTGGGTCTGGTGTCTCATCTTCCTCTTGACAATACCCTATAGATTCTCCATGGGGTTTAGATCAGACAAGTTTGCTGGCCAATCAAGAGCAGTGATACTGTGGTTATTAAACCAGGTATTGGTACTTTTGGCAGTGTGGGCAGGTGCCAAGTCCTGCTGGAAAATGAAATCAGCATCTCCATAAAGCATGTCAGCAGAGAGAAGAATGTAGTGACCGAAAATGTCCTGGTAGACCCTGCGCTGACTCTGGACTTGATGTAACACAGTGGACCAACACCAGCAGATGAAACGGCCCCCAAACCATCACTGACTGTGGAAACTTCACACTGGTCCGCAAGCAACTTGGATTGATGCCTCTCCACTCTTCCTCCAGACTCTGGGACATTGATTTCCAAATGAAATGCAAAATTTACTTTCATCTGAAAACAGGACTTTGAACCACAGAGCAACAGTGTTGGTCCACTGTCTGTAATGAATCTATATAATATATGAGTTTCCCTTTTTGGATTGAATTACTGAAATAAATTAACTTTATGATGATATTCTAATTCATTGAGAAGGACTAGAATGAATATATATATATAGTGGTATCCTAGGGATTAGTGAACAATGAAGCCCTGGACCTGCCCTGATTGGCTTTTGTCGGTACTATGACTCACACGTACAATGCACAACATCGCCAAATGTATGTCCATGTGAACGTACGCCTATATAGTTGCACACATCTGTCATTGACTCCTATCTTGTATTGAAAGGTGTACTTGACTAACTATGCTTTTCTATACAGTTTAAAAAAAAGGTACAATAACATTCACATTGTTAAAGTTCTATTCAGCCTTTTCTTAGTTATATTTGTCTTTAGGAACAAACATGGCTGCCATTACAGCTTGCAAAAGAATTGTCACACAGCTTTCTAACGGTAAGGCCACACGGAGCGGCCCTGACACGGTCGCAATGCGGATAACAACCGCGCCGACACTGTTTGGTGCGGCTGTCAAACAGCCTGTTAGTGGCCGCATGTTAACGCAGGTAAACCATCCCTTTATCTGCAAAATCGTGCGGCCATGAATTAATACACCCTTTATGGCCGCACGATTTTGCAAATTACAACAACTTACCTCCTATTCATTCTCCATGGCAGCTATCTCCGGCGCTAGAATGAACGGAGCGGCAGTGCGCATGCGCAGGTCACCGGAATACATCTTAACAAGGTATTTGTGAGCTGCTTTTACATGGTGCCGTCGTGGTTGTTGGCCGCGTTGCGATCGTGTCAGGGCCGCTCCGTGTGGCCGTACCCTAATACACCTGCATGTCAAATTTGTCTAATTATGCAAAGGGAAAATGTATCACTTGTATCACAGCACAATTGGATAGATTTGTCATTTAGGCACCTAAGAAAGCTGGGTGACAACCCCGAGTGAGCTGTAATGGTTTTGCATATGTCACAAATCATGAAAAAGACATAACGAAGAAATGGCTGCATAAGTTTTGTAACAATGACATATATTTACTAGTGATATTTTTTATGAACACATTTCGATAGAAATTGTATAAAGCACATCACCAATAAATTATGATTTGTGTGTGTGTCAAATTCAGTATTCACGGGTATTAGCTTCTTGTTTATACAATGCCCAGACATCCACCATTTGTGATGAAATAGAACGAAGTTGTAACACCCAGATATTCTGGTCCTTCACTTACAACACTTCTGTTTCTATCTTTAGAGCAGAGTCACAAACCTTTGAGAGGTGCCGACCACGAGGAACTGTGACCTACAAATCCATAATGCAATGTGAACAAGAAAACTAGACCTTTTCCACTACAACCACTTCCCCATTAGATGCTGAATAGAGGTAGATTTTAGGAAAGTAGAAAAAGGAATAGCTGTTTTAGGCCCTGTTCACATTGTGCATTAGTGTGGTTGCATTTTTATTTAGCAAAAAATGGGAATGAATTCAAAAGAAGTATAAAGGTATGTTCACACCTGGTAAATTTGTAATCAAAATGGTTGCTAAAAGTGTGGATAGGCTAATAATGCTTATTATGGTAATAACACTTGAAGGCCTTAAAACTGCATGCTCAACGGAGCATGCAGTAGGTGGGAATCAGTGAATGGGGGTCACTGGACAACCTTGTGAAAGGAAATATATTTTTCCAAAGTGTTTTATATTTACTGTATACCTTATATACTCATATCCTTATATGTTTGTACAAGTTAGTTATATTAGAAGGTAGGTGCTCTGGGACTTTAAGGCATAGTGCCGTGTGCAAAACATTACGCAGCAATAATAATAATTAAAATGGAGAATCATAGTGCCGTGTGCAAAGCACCACGCAGCAATGATAGAGGGGCCGTTCCCTCATCTTTCCTAAGAGCCAATTGAATTGTGGAACTATATCTAAACTTTCTGACTCATTTGTTATTTTGTTATTGTCCGACTATAAATATCCGTGCTGATAAGAATAAAGTAGAAGCATTTTCATACAGTAACGTGTCTGTGTGTTTTTGCTACTCCGAGCTGCTCGTACTCATAAATTGATTTTTAAAATCTAATTTGGAGCTGGATGGAACTCAAGGCGTAGTGGAATGCTAAATTGCACTCACAACCTCTTCTCCGGATAGCTGTGGAGCCCATCTTTATTTTGCATTTACGGCATATTCTGTGGATATGCTATAAATATGTCAGATGGGCATACCTCTAAGGCCCCTGCACACGTAGCGGACTTGTTGCAGATTTTTGGGACGGATTTGCGAGTAGAAAATCTGCAGCGGAAGACTGTTGCTGGCAAGTGGATGAGATTTCAAAAATCGAATCCACATGCTGCTGAACATTTTCTGAACGGAAATCTGCGGATTTTCAAATCTACAGCATGCTCATTCTACTCTGAATGTTTACTGTGGATTTCACCCTTTTCAATGTACGTAGAAGACGTGAAATCAGCAGCAAATTCCGCATTTTGCAGCAGAAACACTGTGGAAAATCCGCTACATGGGTGGGTATCCTCAAGCATAACAACTGTAGTGAACCGGGGATATATAGGTTAATTTATATATAATGTACGGTATATAGATAATATATAGACAATACATCATGTGTTTGGTCTTTTTTTTATTTTTTATGTTGTAGCTATTTATTAAATAAAAATGTATAAAAAAAAACTCTCTCTCTGGGGGGTGGCAATATTGGAGGCACACACTTCAATCCGGGATTGCCTGTATAGAAAGTGCAGCAGGATGTGTGCGCTTTATGGCAGCTGAAACGAATGGATGTCAATTGACAAAGAAATGTCATAGATTTTTACAGATTATCTCCAGGAAGTGATGGAGTACAGCCCATCCCCAGAGACCAGAGAGTGAAGCGGTCAGGAAACAATCCAAGCTATGTGCACAATTAAGCAGCAATAGTTTCTAGAGGCAGCAATGAACTAGAATAGAGGAAGGAAGATCAATAATCTGGCAAAAAGAAGTGTAAGGTCCAGACTTATATAGGAAGCCAAAAGAGTGAGGGTATGTTCACACGAGGTCATTACTTCCGTGATTGACGGACGTATTTCGGCCGCAAGTACTGGACCGAACACAGTGCAGGGAGCCGGGCTCCTAGCATCATAGTTATGTACGACGCTAGGAGTCCCTGTCAGTACGGGACAGTTGTCCGGCAGCGAGGCAGAGACTCCTAGCGTCGTACATAACTATGATGCTAGGAGCCCGGCTCCCTGCACTGTGTTCAGTCCGGGACTTGCGGCCGAAATACGTCCGTCAATTACGGACGTAATGACCTCGTGTGAACATACCCTGAGACTGATCTGGTAATCAAGGCAAGGAATCTCAAAAGGCAAGAATCAAGAGAAGCTAGACAACAGATTCAGCATCGGAGCTGTCCCGCAATACCAGTAGCTCAATAAAAAGAGCTACTGCCTGGGACACAGGTTTGTCTGGGTTTGAATCCTGACATAATGCCTTATATGTGTGTATAGTGGCGCTATTCCACCTTATCCAGGATCTTAGTGGTACAATAAAGATGTCATTAACTTGCCCACCCTCTAATAATAATAATGAGATAATTCTTCTCAAAGATGACAAGTGAGCTACAGAACACAAAAAATATCTGATAGTGACTGCTCTTGTGGCCGGTGTGAAAACCGTAATAATTTCATGATTTTTCAGCACAAAAAAAAAAAATCACCCAAAAATGTATTTATACTAAAAACCTGATTTAAATAATAAATAAAATTATTTTTTTTAGGCTATCCGTATACAATTGGTGGGGGTCCGACCCCCGGACCCTGCACTGATCAGCTGCTTCGGCTGCTTGCGGCACTGGATGTTGTTGCACATTATGCAACATACGGAGCCGGAAGCAGTTGGACCCTTAGGGTATGTTCACACGACCTATTTTCGGTCGTTTTTCGGGCTGTAAATGGACAAAAACGGGTGAAAAATCGGAAGCAGAACGCCTCCAAACATCTGCCCATTGATTTCAATGAGAAATCGGCATTCTGTTGCGACGGAGCGTTTTTCGAAGCATTTTTTTACGCATAAAAAAACGGCCGCGAAAAAGAAGTGCAGGACACTTCTTGGGACGTTTTTGGAGCAGTTTTCCATAGACTCTATTGAAAAAAGCTCTAAAAAACGGCCGTAAAAAACGCCGCAAAAATCGCGAGTGGCACAAAAAAAGTCTGAAAATCAGGAGCTGTATTCTCCAGAAAACAGCTCCGTATTTTGAGACATTTTCGAGTTTGTGTGTGAACATACCCTGACATTGCATAGATGTCGTGCTGCAGCTCTGCTCCTATTCACTTGAATAGGAGCAGAGATGCAGTACTGCAGCTTAGCCGCTGTTCTGTGACCGCAGCAATCTGCTTCCGGCATAGACGTCCGGTGCACGGAGGCAGCTGTAGCAGATGATCGGTGTGGGTTTCGGGTGTCGGACCCCCATCGATCATATACTGATGACCTATCCGGTGATGAACCCTTTAAGGCCCTATTCACACGACAGGGATTTCAGGCCGTGCGACGGCTGTCACACGGCCGCAGTAGGAACAATAGACTCCAAATGGCCTATTCACACGGCCGATCAAAAAATGGGACCGGGCCATCAAAAAATGGGACATGCTCTATTTTCGTCCGTTTTCGGATTCCGCTTCAGGAGAAGTCCCTGACTTCACTGTCCACATATGTACAGTGACGCCAGGGACTTCTGTTGGAGCTGAATCCCCGACGTCACTGTTCATATATGGACAGTGAAGTCAGCGACTTCTCCTGGAGCAGAATCCCCGGCCACAGAGTTGGGGATTCCGCCGCTCCAGGAGAAGTCCCTGACGTCACTGTCCATATGGACAGTGAAGTCAGAAACTTCTCCTGGAGCGGTCCCCCACAGTGGAGCTATCTACAGAAAGGGTGTGTGCCATCTATGGGGGGGTGCTATGTACAAGTGGACTGTGTGGTATTAGCTACAGAGGGCAGTGTGTGGCATTAGCTACAGAGGGCAGTGTGTGGAATTAGCTACAGAGGGCAGTGTGTGGCATTAGCTACAGAGGGCAGTGTGTGGCATTAGCTACAGAGGGCAGTGTGTGGCATTAGCTACAGAGGGCAGTGTGTGGCATTAGCTACAGAGGGCAGTGTGTGGCATTAGCTACAGAGGGCAGTGTGTGGCATTAGCTACAGAGGGCAGTGTGTGGCAGTAGCTACAGAGGGCAGCGTGTGATGGGGTCTATTGTTCCTACTGCGGCCGTCATACGGCCCTGTCATGTAAATAGGGCCTATTGCTATCCTGTATAGATAACAGGTACGTAAATACACATTATCTGCACCTTCTCAGGAAGGTTTGGAAGTAAAAGAATGATCATCAGCTCAATAGCAGATTGCTGCATGGAGACTCATTCTTGGTGCAAATAATGGAATAATTGGTGCATATACTTAATTCTAGAAGTCATTAGTTGTCTCATGTGCATCTCATAAAACCTCTCTTTTGTGAGACAAACACTCGACAACATCTTCGTAGCCCAGAAGTACTGGAGAAAGATGCTCTGATTCCAGCATATTGCAACGTGAATGACTAACCTGCTCAGATTTGAAAATCTATCTCCTTTGTTTCATGTCTATAAAAGAACAGCGGCTGCTTTATTGTACAAAATGTACGAGTTCAGCTGCATCTTTCTTTTGTGAACAACTTTGCATGTGTGTTCTTTCTTATATGTAGGTTCAGACCACTCGCTGACTACTGAATACAATTGTCTGAGCGCAACTACGCACAGAAACAATAGTAAAAGAGCACAGTTCTGAACAATCCCCATCAGGAATCATCCAGAGAAAGAAATATTCATGTAAAAGGATAAAGATTATCTATATATATATATATCTATATACACACATACATACACATATATATGTACACTTACACACACACACATAAAAAATATATAGATTTGATTTTATCATTGAAGAAATCCTGCAAAATATTTTATAATCCTTTTTTGAATCCCTCTTGAGTGCTGCTATTCCCTCCGTGTGTGTGTGTGTGTATGTGTGTGTGTATATGTGTGTGTGTGTGTGTGTGTGTGTGTGTGTGTGTGTATGTATATATATATATATATATATATATATATATATATATATATATATATATGAGAAAGAGACCGGGATTATTATACATAATAGAAGTGGTAGGAAGTTAGATATAACAGAGCTGGACAATTGGTTGTCTTCATACATTACTGATCATATGGAGCATGTGATGTGAAAAGAGCAAACGAGCACCGAACAACTAACTGTTTCGTTGATCGACGCTAGTTTTTATGGCCATAATTGGCTGGTGTAAAAAGGAGCAGAAATGTTAGGCCTTGTTCACACAATGCAGATTTGCTACAGATTTTGCATGCATTGTTTAATTAAAACTAGAATTGGATCCAGCAGAGCAGACATATAAGGCCTTCCTTTTTATATTTCTTCTGTTTAGGTTCCATTTCTGGTTTTGGTCTAAAAAAATACATTCATAATCTGCTGCAAATCTGCACGGTGTGAACAAGGCATTATATAGATTGACATTGTGTAAGAACAAGGGTTCCAAAGGTTGTACTCACACTCGGGCTTTCTATTTATGGTCCAAGACTGACTTTTCCTACATAATTAGAAAAACAATATTGTAAATGAGAGGTGTGGTGGTATTTAGGCAAGTCGTCCAAAGTAAGGAGCTGCTATTTGCATTGGCCCTCCACTCTGGAAGAGGACATCCCCTTTAGGCCCAGTTCACACAGAGTTTTTTTTACAATGATTTTGATACGGAAACCATGTAGGAATCTGCGGCAAAATACGACCGCAGCGATTTTTGCCCGCGGCACTCAATGGCCGTGGGTGAAAAACGCTGCGAAAATCGTGGCAAGAAATTGCAGGCAGGTAAAAATCTGCCTGCAAAAAAACTCCATGTGAACAGGGCCCTAAAGTCAATGAAAAACAGACTGATTGGTCCAATTAATTTTGATTTTTGTATCCATTGACCTTTATATGGAACAAAAAACATACTTTTTATAAAATTAATATTAGAATTCTGAATTTTTGGTCTGATAAAAAAAAACACAAGTCAAGTCTAATAATGTTGAATAATAAGGAAATCATAAGCTTCTATGGGCCCTACTGTGGCTACGATTTCATACTTTTTTTTTCTGTCGAATACCCTATTGTGGCCCTGTATATTGGAGGTATTTTCTCCTAGAACCATCGTTTGTATGGGAGAATATCCCTGAACAGGCGGCATACAGAGTGCCTACAGCTCTATAGTACAAAGCCACGGGGACTCCGTGTTCCTCCATTTCCTTCCAGCTTTTCCATGTAAAAAAATAAACAAAGTGTTAATTTTAGGGGTTAAACATGTACAGATACATGGAAGTGCTGGTTTTCCGTTTAAAAAATTTGCCGCAGGGGAAAGAGGAAGAGCAAAATATAATCAACGGTTTACTGTAAATAAAAGTGACGGCACAATAGTTTTCTGCATGATATATTTCTTATATCTAGCATATCTAGGTTTGTAGTAGAATAATTAATGTTCTATTGTATAACATACATAAAATATGTGATGAACATACTGACCGACAGTTTGGTGGAGTAAGCAAAGTGTCACTCTCTATGGTTATTTTTCTTGTTCAGACGTCCTCTGCAAACTCTCAGCCCTAGGTCCACTACCAGAGGGAACAATATTGGCAACTATGGATGTGGAATCTTTATATTCTAACATCCCCCATGAGGATGGCATAGCCGCATGCCAACACTTTCTTCAAAAGAACAATCTAGCGACAGAGCCAGCCCTACAACTCATCAGGTTCGTACTCCATCACAATTATTTTTTATTTGACAAAGACATATATCTGCAATGTATGGGAAGCGCTATGGGTAGCAAAATGTCACCACAATATGCTAACCTGTTCATGGCCAAACTAGAAGAAGAGTTTTTATCAACCTGCGCAACTAAACCTCTAGCATATTTCCGGTACATTGATGACCTGCTGATAATGTGGACAGGCTCTGAACATGAACTGCTTTCTTTCCACAAAAACTTCAACAAGTTCCATCCTACCATCAAACTCACTCTCAACTACTCTACATCTCAAATACATTTTCTGGACATGACCATATACATGAGAGACAATACCATACAAACAACAATCTACCATAAACCTACAGGCCGTCCAGCATATCTGAGATGGAACAGCTTCCATCCGAGACACATAAAGAAATCCATCATCTACAGCCAGGCTCTGCGATACATACAGATCTGTTCAGACTGTGAAGACACAAAACAACACCTGCTATCACTGAGGAATACATTCTTACAACAGGGATACCATCCAAGGATTATAGATGATCAGATCTACAGAGCAACAAGAATTCCAAGGAGCAATCTTCTGGAGTACAAAAAGAAGGAAGACAATAGCAGGGTTCCCCTAGTGGTCATATACAACCCCCAAATGAACATCTTGAGGAAAATTGCTGCTGATCTCCAACCCATATTTAACAAAGACAATAAACTGAAGGAAATATTCCCAGATTTACCACTCCTTGCCTACAAACAGCCACCAAACCTAAGGAATCTCCTGGTCAGAAGTGCCCTCTCACCACCATCAGAGACTGGCACTTTTCCTTGCAACAGTAGAAAATGCAAGACCTGTACCAACATCTGGTCATCAAACACCATCCACATACCAAACACGCAGCAGGACTATAAAATCACTGGCACGTTCTCATGTACATCCTCCAATGTAGTGTAAATGATCCTGTGTACAAGGTGCATCAATAAAGGAATCTACAGGGTGGGCCATTTATATGGATACACCTAAATAAAATGGGAATGGTTGGTGATATTAACTTCCTGTTTGTGGCACATTAGTATATGGGAGGGGGGAAACTTTTCAAGCTGGGTGTTGACCATGGCGGCCATTTTGAAGTCGGCCATTTTGTATCCAACTTTAGTTTTTTCAATGGGAAGAGGGTCATGTGACACATCAAACTTATCGAGAATTTCACAAGAAAAACAATGGTGTGCTTGGTTTTAACGTTACTTTATTCTGTCATGAGTTATTTACAAGTTTCTGACCACTTATAAAATGTGTTCAAAGTGGTTGCCCATTGTGTTGGATTGTCAATGCAACCCTCTTCTCCCACTCTTCACACACTGATAGCAACACCGCAGAAGAAATGCTAGCACAGGCTTCCAGTATCCGTAGTTTCAGTTGCTGCACATCTCGTATCTTCACAGCATAGACAATTGCCTTCAGATGACCCCAAAGTCTAAGGGGGTCAGATCGGGAGACCTAGGGGGCCATTCAACTGGCCCACAACGATCAATCCACTTTCCAGGAAACTGTTCATCTAGGAATGCTCGGACCTGACACCCATAATGACATAAATAACTCATGAAAGAATAAAGTAACGTTAAAATCAAGCACACCATTGTTTTTCTTGTGAAATTCTCGATAAGTTTGATGTGTCACATGACCCTCTTCCCATTGAAAAAACTAAAGTTGGATACAAAATGGCCGACTTCAAAATGGCCGCCATGGTCAACACCCAGCTTGAAAAGTTTCCCCCCTCCCATATACTAATGTGCCACAAACAGGAAGTTAATATCACCAACCATTCCCATTTTATTTAGGTGTATCCATATAAATGGCCCACCCTGTACATTGGAGAAACCATACAAAAACTACAAACCAGGATGAATCTTCACAGACATACAATAAAACAGGAGGTGGATACACCTGTGGGAAAACACTTCTCTGGACCTGATCACAGTTTGGCAGATTTAAAGGTACTCATTCTGAAGGGTCATTTTAAAAACAACAGAGAAAGAAAAATTTGGGAATTCAAGATGATGATAAAATTCCAGTCATTGACACAAGGCCTCAATCTAACACCAGGATTTATGAGCTACTACATGGACACACCTCACGTCCCCCATCAGACTGACTCCAGATGCCTTAACTCCTAAGTCATCACCCCTATAACCTCAGTTTTACTGCACCGGCTTATCTTAATGATGTATCACTTCATGTACTAATTGTCTGTGTGTTACATCTAAATGTTGTGCTTTTTTCTAAGTCATTCATTTGTAAACTGCCTGAAGAAGGGGCCTCTGTGCTCTGAAAGCTTGCATATAGAACTTTTATGGTTAGCCAATAAAGGTATCATACCTATTATACTTTTGTCTTTTTTGACACAAAAGTATTTAACATTTCACCTTATTTCCTAAAATACATCATTGCAAAAGTCAACATAAATATCATTGACGAATTCAAGTTATAACAGTTGTATTAACAGGTCAATCCCATTATATAAAAGACCTAAACTGTCATCTCAAGGGTGTGAAGTCCCACAAAATGATTACAGAAGCTGGTACCAGTAAGGCTCAGTTCACATCTCGTTCTGTGCACATGTTCATGGTATACATCGACGTATACGTTTTTAAAGTTACAAAAACATATGCGTTTGTTATATACTCTTTTACGTTTTTTGTGGTATAAGTTTCATTACTTCTAAAAACTTACAAGTTTATTGTTCTTTTGATTTGTGCCAAATCAAACTTTGTAAGGTCAAAATATAAAAGAAGAAGTAGGGAGTGGCTGCAGGGTTTTCTGGTGCCAGTACTGAGGGACAGGGCAGCGGGAGACACTGTTTTGTCTCGTAATCTGGGTAATTTCCCACATATGGTGACAAAAACGTGTACGTTTTATGTATGCAAATGTAGGGTTTACGCATGCATACATCGTCCATACAATGCCACTGACTACAATACGAATGAAAAATTATACGTGTGGTATATGTTTTGGAAAAGTACTGAAAGCGTAGTAGAATATGCTTTTCAGGACTTGGGGAAATAAAAATTAACGTAAGCCAAAAACATATGGGGATTCCGTCCTGACCATAGAAATCAATGTTCGCACTGTGGTACAAGTTCTGACACTGTTTTTTCATGTCAAAACGTGCACGCCAGAGGTAGAGTAAAAACGAGACGTGAACTTAGCCTAAGGCTCTGTTAGGGGCCTCTGTTGCAGATCCCGCAGGGATTACCGGAAACAATGGCGCAGAATGCTGCTCTATTTTGCCCGGTAAGATCACGAACACCCCGTCGTAAAGCCAACGGAACCTGTTAAAGTCAATGGGTTTCGTCGACCACCGGTGGTGTCAGTTGTGCAACGGAACCGTTCCCTTGTTCTGCTCCTCTGACGGAGCAGAACGGAATTTCACAACGCAGGTGTGAACGAAGCCTAAGGCTGGGTTCACACGAGAATGTTACGTCCGTAATGGACGGAATGTATTTCGGCCGCAACTCCCGGACCGAACACACTGCAGGGAGCCTGGCTCCTAGCATCATAGTTATGTACGACGCTAGGAGTCCCTGCCTCGCTGAGGGACAATTGTCCCGTACTGTAATCATGTTTTCAGTACGGGACAGTAGTTCCGTGGAGAGGCAGGGACTCCTAGCATTGTACATAACTATGATGCTAGGAGCCCGGCTCCCTGCACTGTGTTCGGTCCGGGACTTGCGGCCGAAATACGTTCCGTCCATTACGGACGTAACATGCCCGTGTGAACCCAGCCTAACTCGGCAACCCCTACATGTCTGCCACTTAAATGGAGGGATTCTTTGTAAAGATATAAATAGCACTTTCTTAACCCAGTTATGTTCCAGAGTTATGAACAAAATATATTGATTTTATTTTATTGAACTACAAAAGGAACTTGTTTATATTTTCATTCGTTTTTCTTTCAGTACTAACTTTCTTCAATACATGGAAATAGAAAAAGGAATATAGCACTGGATGGCCAGATGCATGACAAAAATGGACAAGGTGCCATAAAAAAAACAACATAAATGGGTATAATTAGCAAGCATTTATAAAAGATTATATTGTTAGCGGAACTAAAAAAAAACCTCTAAATGCCCCAAAATTTCTCCTGATTGAGCCGGGACTTCTACTTCATTGATGCTCCTACTCTCTCATCCAATCGGGGTAAAGCATAGTGACCACCCAAAAGATGCCCAAAGTGTCACTTATCAACTTTAAGCCACCAGATGCCATGCTGTAGTTAAGAGTTATTTTGTCTGATAATGAGGCCACTAATGTAAGATTTTGAGCTGCAGCAGATATTGAGACATTTAAATGCGGCAATATAAAGATTCTGTCATTCAAAGACCATTCACTCAAATATCAAAGACATTCTCACCCTGAATCCAAAACCCACAGGTCACACAAGATAACATCTCAATATATCATAAGTCAATTCTGCACAAATTCTACTGTTATGTTCCTATAATTGCTATTAGTGAAGACGTATGTGCTAAACCACATCGAAAACATGAATCATTTTCGATATTTTTAATATAGCAGTTTTTCTCTAAAATCATTATGAGATCCATGTTAACAACCCCTAAACTTTCTCCATTTCTCCGAAAATAAAAGTTTGTCCAGAAGTGGAGTTTTTCTATATGATCCTTAACATATGTATGTACATTTAGACAGTTACAATCTTCAGAATACAATATCACACAAATTATGCTTCACATTGAGCAGTGGCCTATAAAGGGAGAATACGTTTGTCTATAATATAATGCATCATAGGCTATGATTAAAGAATAATGTAGAAGCTCCTGTGTATGCCTTGTGTATACCGGTTCGGTTCACATGCCATTTATGGGTTGTCAGCCATCATGGTTCCTTCTTCCCCTCTGATATGGTTCCCTTAATGCAGTCTAAATTTCCCGTCATGCTTCTGGCTTTGCAGAGACAGAGGCGTGGAGTTTCATCACACTGCACTTGCTCTGCTCGGAGTCAAAACTAAGTGCACTAACTACTGTACCCCAACACTGCAGTCTCAGTGTATTCCTATGTGATGCAGCTTCAGCCTGTCTCCTCTGCCTTCAGCTAGTGATAGATTTCTCTCTGTTGTTTTTACACAGGCGGCAGTGAAGAGCAGCATCTCATAGAAATATACTACATAGTATAGACAGGCAGTGATATTTAGTGGGGGTTTATAACTCTGCAGCTAATAATTGTGTGGACTCACCTATTAGATCACTGCACTCCTGCTCTCTAAGATAGGGCAGAAATGATCTCTTCAACAGCCCTATGTGCATGGAGGGACATACAAAGGAACAAGGAGGGTGGAGCTGGGTGGGGGATGGGAGATGTCTCAGAGTTGCCAGGAGGGATTTGATAAGTTATTATGTAATCCTGAAGTTAACAGGAAGCCACACAGGAGAAATAACTTCCTGTCCACACATGAGCCATGATCTATTAGGGTATGTTCACACGGCTTAGCAAAATACGTCTGAAAATACGGAGCTGTTTTCAGGCGAAAACAGCTCCTGATTTTCAGACGTTTTTGTAGCAACTCGCGTTTTTCGCGGCGTATTTTACGGACGTTATTGGAACTGTTTTGAGTCAATTAAGTGACATGCAGTTCTTTTTCATGGGCGTCTTTTTACGCGCCGTATTTTGACAGGGACGTGTAAAATAACACCTCGTGGGAACAAAACACCGTAAAACCCATTGAAAGCAATGGGCAGATGTTTGTAGGCGTAATGGAGCCGTTTTTTCAGGCGTAATTCGAGGCGTAAAACGCCCGAATTACGTCTGAAAACAGTGCGTGTGAACATACCCTTATGGTGGTCAGAGATCACATGACACAGCTGCCCATTATGAAAGGGTTCAAAATGTATAGATGTAATTGAGCTATGAAGAAACAAATGGCACTGCTAGAATAGTACTGGTGAGTTAGCATTATATCTGTCTATGGCACCCAAGATCGAGTTGTTACTGATCACATCTGAGTTCTTAACTTAGATGTGATCGATAACAGGTGGATCCTACATGTCAGAGACACGCAGGACCCGCTGTCACTGAACCCGTCAGTGCCGCTGACCTGACAGATACAGGTTTCGGCACTAGATACAGCTACTCTGTATACAGGATGCAAAGCCACTGTATCTCAAAAAGTAAAAATAACTCTTAATAAGTAGTATTAAGAAAGCTGCACAAAACACACTGATACTCATATTTCTTTTTTAAAAAAAAAAAAAACATTTCAAAAGGTGTACATAGCCTTTAATAGAGGTCAGGTGAATCTGTGTGTAGAAAAACATTTCTCTATTTTTTATATCTATCTATCTATCTATCCATCTATCTAGTGAAAGAGGAAGTCCCCTGCCAAGAACAAACAAAATAGACCCATGGGTTATATAATAATGAGCTGCTCTAACACACATTTGCATTGCAATTAGTCTATAACTTAAGACGTTGTACAGTATATAAATCACTTATTTCCGGTTGTTTCGGTCATTGATCTGTCCATCTGCCATTCATAAAGGGGTCGCTGCTGGCTGATTTCTATTAAAGCATTTGTAATGATACAACATTCAGTTGTCCTTGATTCAGAGCAGGATAGGCCATGGGGAGGGAGTCAAGTTGCATTAAACCTCTTAGGTATGCGGGATAGCACCACACTGTACTATCAAAGTGGTGAAACCGGTTAATAACATGTTACTGCATGAGATGTGTGTTAATAAACCTGCGTGGTTGACGAAAACTACTGAAAATAAAAAATTTATCGAAATAGACACCATTAGGATTCAGTCAATAGATACAAGTAAAAATATAAGCTGCATATACAAAAAAAAAGTACAAAAATAGTTTTATTAATTATTACTTAATAAGCTCAAATCATCTTCAAGCATATAAGAAAGACACATAAAAAGACAATATCGATGGGGTCATTAAACCTTTGTCTAAAATGTTACATTGGAGATTTTCAGAAACGTAAAGATCTCAAAACAATGAAAAACGGGTCTGTGTAAAAGCCATAAAGGTCCATGCACGCAGCAAGGGTACCTGCACCAACCCTATAGTTTCCTATTGCAGAGTCGCGGGCACGCCGCTTGTCGCTGTATGGTGCCTCTGTTAGGCATCGTATTCTCTTTGAGTCCACGTAATACGCCATAAAATGGAACATGTCACCATTTTTCTTCTAACAGTCTGTGAAAGAGGACCTGTGTGCCTCACGGTGGTACAGTATTGAACTGTAGCGGTCTATGGGCGCCGCATAATGGATCCGTATAACATGACCCCATAATACGGCTGTGTGCATGTGTCCTAACTCACAGACCCACCAATCTATTGATTAGTTAATATGTCATGTCAGATGATTTTAGAATTACTTTTCCTTAAATTACTGTGAAGATTCAATTACTAAAATACAGGTCAAATCCTGTATTCGTCACACATTGAGACCCAATTTTGTCATTAGTTAATTAATATAGGCCAAAGGGATCATGTATAAGGCACAGTGCATCAGAAAACACTATTCATTCCCACAACTCTCAGGCATCGTTCAGACTACCGTTAGTATACGTTTAACTCTCTTCCTTCAGAGGAAAAGAGGATTGAAAAATTAAATGCAAAGCAACGGTTCCGTTAGAATTACCATTGATTTCAACGGTAATTCTTTTGTTTTGGTTGCTTTCCGTTTGTCTCCATTCGCTAAGTTTCCTTTTTTTTTAACGATAGCAAAAGTGCAGTCTGCAGAACTTTTGTTTTCATGAAAATAAACGAAAACCTAGCGAACGGAGACAAATGGAAAGCAACTGAAACAAAAGAATTACCATTGAAATCAATGGTAATTCTAACGGAACCGTTACTTTCCGTTTAATCTTTCGATCCTCTCTTCCTCTAACAGAAGAGTGGTAAACGTATACTAACGGTCAGTGGCGGATTATCATATGGGCGTTTCGGGCGGCCGCCCGGGGCCCGAGGCTTCCAGGGGGCCCATGGCAGCCCGAAACGCACATTATCTCGTAAATCTATTCAGCGCGCTAGCGCTGCTAACGGCCGAAGATGGGGAGGAGCAGGGAATTTGCCGGGATCCAGGGGTAGGACACGCCTCCCTGACAGTGCGGGCCGCCGCCATTGAGTAACAGAACAGCGACGGACGGCTGTTCTGTTACTCCAAAGCAGCAAGAGAAGAGCCGGCGGGCGGTCACCGGCGCTGAGGTCAGTACAGGATTATCCTCCTGCCCAACTGGTTCCCGACCGCTGGCTGTATTTTTACGGCCAGCGGTCAGGGACGGGTGCTTAAAACCCGAGCCATAGACTTTCTACGGCTCGGGTTTTAACTTGCTGCCCGCGCGATCGGGCAGCTGAATGTCGGGTCTCCGGCTGTCAGTGACTGCCGGGGACCCTGAGGAGAAGACAGAAGCAGCTTTCGCTGCTTCTGTCTTCTCCGATGTCTTCTTACACAGCGTTCAATGAACGCTGTGTACAGGAATAGAGACAGCAGCAGCGGCGCTGTCTCTATTCCTCCCGGTGATCATGTGACAGGTCACATGATCGCCGGGTGCCGTTAGTGGCAGACTGTTGCTGGGTCTTACTAGACCCAGCACAGCCCTATTAGTGACAATCGTCACTGTGAGAGGGCTGATTTCCCCTGTAACTGGGGCTGCTGTGCAGCTCCAGTTACAGTGGAAAAACATGGTGTAAAACAAAGAGAAAGTAGATATAAAGTTCCCCAAAGGTCTTTTTTGACCTTTGAGGATCAGAACATAGTAATAAAAAATAGTAAAGTGCAAAAAAAAATAATAATAATAAATACACATAAAATACCCACCCCAAAAAAAACGTTTCCCCCCCCACCAATCATTGTTGTAACGCTAGCGCTGACCCAATTACCCTAATATAGACATGTAATATATTAAAATTTACGGTAGACAATGACGATCACAGATAAAAGGTCTATTTTAGGGTAAAACAATGTTATTACCAAAAAAAAATAGCTGAAACGTAAAAAAGCTTCTTTTTTTACTATTATTTTCAAACTTTATGAATAAAAATTCTAAAATGGCAAAAAATGTGTGCATAAAAACGATAAAAAACGAAACCTGCATTGTCTACGGAAAAAACGTCGCAAAAATAACGTCGGTTTTATTTTTTTTTAATAAAAATGTGTGTTTGGTGCAACTTTGTAATTACGTTTTATTAAAAAATATTTTCACTTTTTGAGATACAGCTGCTTTGTATCCTGTATCCGTCAGGTCAGCAGGACTGACGGGATCAGTGAAACGGGCCCTGCGCTAAATTATAATCTTAGATGTGATAGATTTGAGGTGGATCCTGCGTGTCACTGATCCCGTCAGTCCTGCTGACCTGACGGATACAGGATACAAAGCAGCCGTATCTCAAAAAGTAAAAATATTTTTTAATAAAATCAATCAATCACACTGATACACAGACATACTATATATATATATATATATATATATATATATATATAATTATAATATAAAGTTTTTAAATGTGTACATAACCTTGTGGCACTATATACAAGGGGGAGCGCTGTGTGGCACTATATACAAGGGGGAGCTCTGTGTGGCACTATATACAAGGGGGAGCGCTGTGTGACACTATATACAAGGGGGAGCGCTGTGAGGCACTATATACAAGGGGGAGCGCTGTGAGGCACTATATACAAGGGGGAGCGCTGTGAGGCACTATATACAAGGGGGAGCGCTGTGAGGCACTATATACAAGGGGGAGCGCTGTGAGGCACTATATACAAGGGGGAGCGCTGTGAGGCAAGGGGGGGCTGTGTAGTGCTATCCACCGTGGTATGTGTGTGGCGCTCTTTATAGGGGGGCTTTTTGGTGCTATTTACAAGAGGGGGAGGGCTGTGTGGCGCTCTCTACAGGGGGGCTGTATGGCACTATCTATAGGGGGCTGTGTGTAACGCTCTCTACGAGGGGGATGTGTGATATATAGAGGGGGCTGTGTATGGCGATATCTATGGGGGTGTGTAATATCTACAGGGGCTGTGTGTGGCACTATGTACAGGGGGCTGTGTGTATGGTGTTTTACAGTGTGTGGTATTATATTCAGGCGCGCAGTGTTTGGTGCTATTATATTTAGGGGTACACTATGTGGCACCATGATAACTTTATTTTCGTTTATAGGTGTGGAAATGTTGGAAAAGTGAGGAGACGTCTAAGTGGCAAATTCTGCAGAAATGAGTCATGGCCGGGAGAAGTCGTCATGAGCGCTGGACCGGATGGAGAAGAAAAGAGGAAAAAAACTACTAGAATCTGAGACGTCGTCACCTGTGAGTCACTAGATTTATAGAGAATCTGTCACCTCTCCTGACATGTTTATTATAGGAAATCCTTGTATTTCACAAAAAGTCTTTCTGCGGTCCAGGACTGATAGACAATTCCCCTTGTCAGAAGGTTGTGTCCCTGCACAGTGTGATCCTGTCAGTATGTAGGGACACCGCGCTGTGACAAGGGGAATCGTAACACTGTTAATGCTTGCCCAAAAAGGTAGTGTTAAAAATAGTTACGGTGAGGAAGGGGGGCCCAAGTTTGGGTAACAGCCCAGGGCCCATGGTCTACTTAATCCGCCACTGCTAACGGTAGTGTGAACGATGCCTTAATGAAAACGATCAGTCTGCGACTGAAAAACATTAAATTAAGGGATTAATTGTGAATTACCTGTTCATTTCTTTATTCTACCTTTGATAAACAATTGTTATGGATTCAACCTACACAATGCCTTCTACCTCCAGCCTGTTTACATGACAGCTCCTCCTTTATTGCACTTTCATGTCATATACAGACATTAAATGAGCGCCATCAAGTTTTAATGGACAGCCCAAATGTCAGAAAAGGTAAAAATGTCTTGTTACCATAGCAACCAATCCTAGAATTTTCATCTGCCTAAAATGCCACAGGGAATCATTTATGGTAACCAGTACAGGCAAAAAGTGGAGCTGTTGCCATAGCAACCAGTATCTAAATCTCATTGTTTTTTTTGTTGCTGTTTGTTTTATTAATGGATATTGGGTAAGATAATAAAATCTTTGAAATGATTGGTTGCTACGGGCAACACCTCTTTTTGCCTGCACTAAATTTAATAAATAGGGAATACTTTCCCATTGTTAAAAATTCTTATTTAGCAAAGTGCACTGCTCACTGCTTACATATATAGGGCCCCATGAACATCACAATTTTCCCTATGTTCAGCGTATACACCAAGAAAGCTCCCGATGGGGTATGTTCACACAGAGTTTTTTGCAGGCAGAAAAATCTGCCTCAAAATTCCTGCAGGAATTTTGAGGAAGATTTTGACCTGCCTGCACTCTCTTTGCCGCGGTTTTTGCCGCTTTTCTCGGCCACGGCCATTGAGCGCCGCAGGCAAAAAAATGCAGAAAAACCCATTCCTCTGCCTCCCACTGATGTCAATGGGAGGTCAGAGACTGAAACGCCTGAAGAAAGAGCATGTCGCTTTTTTTTCCTACGAGCGTTTTTATCTGCTCGTGGGAGAAAAACGTCTCCGCCTCCCATTGAAATCAATGGAAGACAATGTTGTGCGTTTCTTGGCGTGGTTTCTCATGCAGTTTCCGTGTCAAAAACTCTGTGTGAACTAGGCCTTAGCCTGACAGAGGCAAAAGAGAGTCCTTTCAGGCTCTGTCAGGCTATATACGTCAATAGAACTTTTTTTAGATAGCATGTTAGCTTATGGCTGTATGGCATGCGTTCCCAGCACATACGCTATACATAGGGAAAAAACATGATGTGATTGTGTCTAATTCTATAAATGTGGCCATGATCTTTCAGGTATACAGATAGAACATAATGTGCATCTCCATGTCCATTTTATCATAAAAATCATGCTATACTCCTCATCCATAAACCTCGTCTTAGTTATATAGTATATTGAACTACCTAATGTGAATTATATGGCTAATACAAATAACCAAACGGTTTCTGTTGGCCTAATCATACTAATATTTATTAGTATATACCACGTTTTAGGAATAATACATTTAAAGAGGCTCTGTCACCAGATCGGCGCTGCAATGTAGATTACAGGAACGTTTTGTTTTTTTAAAAACGAGCATTTTTGGCCAAGTTATGACCATTTTTATATTTATGCAAATGAGCCTCTCTTATGTCCAACTGGGCGTGTATTGTGTGTGTTACATCTGGGCGTTTTTACTTGTTTTACTAGCTGGGCGTTGTGAATAAAAGTGTATGATGCTGACGAATCAGCATCATCCACTTCTCTTCATTACCACCCAGCTTCTGGCAGTGCACAGACACACAGCGTGTCCTCGCGAGATCACGCTGTGACGTCACTCACTTCCTCCCACAGGAACTTCATCGCGTCGGATGAGCGAGGACACGCTGTGTGTCTGAACTGCCAGAAGCTGGGTGGTAACGAAGAGAAGTGGATGATGCTGATTCGTCAGCATCATACACTTCTATTCACAACGCCCAGCTAGTAAAACAAGTAAAAACGCCCAGATGTACACACACAATACACGCCCAGTTGGACATAACTTTAACCCCTTAAGGACGCAGCCTAGTTTGGGCCTTAAGGCTCAGAGCCCATTTTTCAAATCTGACATATTTCACTTTATGTGGTAATAACGTCGGAATGCTTAAACCTATCCAAGCGATTCTGAGATTGTTTTCTCGTGACACTTTGGGCTTCATGTTCGTGGTAAAATTTGGTCGATATATTCAGTCTTTATTTGTGAAAAATTGCAAAATTTAGAGAACATTTACAAAAAATTGCATTTTTCAGAATTTAAATGCATCTGCTTGAAAAACAGACGGTTATACCACCCAAAATAGTTACTAGTTCACATTTCCCATATGTCTACTTTAGATTGGCATCGTTTTTTGAACATTATTTTATTTTTCTTGGACGTTACAAGGTTTAGAACATAAACAGCAATTTCTCATATTCTTAAGAAAATTTCAAAAGCCTTTTTTTGAAGGTGCCAGTACAGTTCTGAAGTGGATTTGAGGGGCCTATTAATTAGAAACCCCCATAAAACACCCCATTTTAAAAACTAGACCCCTCAAAGTATTCAAAACAGCATATAGAAAGTTTTTTAACCCTTCAGGCATTTCACAGGAATTAAAGCAAAGTGGAAATGAAATTTGCAAATTTCATTTTTTCTGCTGAATTTCAATTTTATTCAATTTTTTTTTAGTAACATAGAAGGTTTTACCAGAGAAATACTACTAAATATGTATTGTCCAGATTCTGCAGTTTTTAGAAATGTCCCACATGTGCCTCTAGTGCGCTCGTGGACTAAAACACAAGCCCTAGAAGCAAAGAAGCACCTAGTGCATTTTGAGGCCTCTTTTTTATTAGAATATATTTTAGGCAGCATGCCAGGTTTGAAGAGGTGTTGAGGTATCAAAACAATGGAAACCCACCAGAAGTGGCCCCATTTTGGAAATTACACCCCTCAAGGAATTCATTTATGGTTTTTGTTATCATTTTGACCGCACCGTTTTTTCACAGCACCTATTTGAATTGGGCTGTGAAATGAAAAAAATTATATTTTTTCCAATAAGATGTCATTTTTGATCAAATTTTCTTATTTTCACAGGGAACAACATACCCCATTTTGTTGCCCAATTTGTCCTTAGTGCGGCAATACCCCATTTGTGGTGATAAACTGCCGTTTGGGCCCATGGGAGGGCTCAGAAGGAAAGGAGCGCTATGTGTTTGTTGGAGTCCAGATTTTGCTGGATTGGTTTTTGGGTGCCATGTCGCATTTGCAGAGCCCCAGAGGTATCAAAGCAATGGAAACCCACCAGAAGTGACCCCATTTTGGAAACTACACCCCTCAAGGAATTCATTTATGGTTTTTGTTATCATTTTGACCGCACAGTTTTTTCACAGCACCTATTTGAATTGGGCTGTGAAATGAAAAAAATTATATTTTTTCCAATAAGATGTCATTTTTGATCAAAATTTCTTATTTTCACAGGGAACAACATACCCCATTTTGTTGCCCAATTTGTCCTTAGTGCGGCAATACCCCATTTGTGGTGATAAACTGCCGTTTGGGCCCATGGGAGGGCTCAGACGGAAAGGAGCGCTATGTGTTTGTTGGAGTCCAGATTTTGCTGGATTGGTTTTCGGGTGCCATGTCGCATTTGCAGAGCCCCAGAGGTATCAAAGCAATGGAAACCCACCAGAAGTGACCCCATTTTGGAAACTACACCCCTCAAGGAATTCATTTATGGTTTTTGTTATCATTTTGACCGCACAGTTTTTTCACAGCACCTATTTGAATTGGGCTGTGAAATGAAAAAAATGATAATTTTTCCAATAAGATGTCATTTTTGATCAAAATTTCTTATTTTCACAAGGAACAACATACCCCATTTTGTTGCCCAATTTGTCCTTAGTGCGGCAATACCCCATTTGTGGTGATAAACTGCCGTTTGGGCCCATGGGAGGGCTCAGAAGAAAAGGACCACCATTTGGCCTACTGGAGCTTTTCTGGTGCTAAGTCATGTATGCAGAAGCCCCTGAGGTACCAGTACAGTTGAAACCCCCGAGAAGTGACCCCATTTTAAAAACTACACCCCTTAAGACATTCATCTAGAGGTGTAGTGAGCATTTTGACCCCACAGGTAATGTGTAAAAGATAATGCGCAGCAGATGGTGCAGTGTGAGATTTGCAATTTAATATATATATATGCCATTTCAGTGTCCAATATAGTGTGCCCAACATGCGCCACCGGAGATATACACCCCTTAAATTGTAATGTGGGTTCTCCTGGGTACGGCAATACCCTACATGTGGCTGTTATCAGCTGCCTGGGCATACGGCAGGGCTCAGAAGGGAAAGATGAGGGGGGTAAGCTGTGCGGAGTGCATCAGGGTAAATTAAAAATCAAGGGATGTATGATACATTTTAAAACAATCTTTTATACAGAGCCCTAGTTTTTCGGGACACGTGTCACATTGATATATTGTGTTCTTCCTTATCCCCCTCTTATAGCAGACTCTGCACCTCTTTTGACTCTTTCCCTTTCCACCGGTTTGGGGAACTTCTCCTGGAAAGTGTTGCCCTGGTACGATGCGTGTGGCCTCGCTTCCAGAAGTACTGGGTGCCCCCCCTTCCTGGTCCCTAAAGATTAGATCTTCAAATTCCAGGAAAGTTCCCCTCTGGCCTGCACATCGACGTAGCACGTACGCATTGTACAATGCCATCTGTATGATGTGCCCGGCCAGCTTCTTATACCACACCGCATGGCGCTGTAGGGCTTCAGGACTTGATTTGACAAGTCCATCCCTCCCATGTACCTATTGTAGTCCAGGATGCAGTCTGGTTTGGGGGTGGCCTTTCCTTCATATATCCTAAATCTGTAGGTATACCTCATGCACTCTCGCACAGCTTATACATCTTCACGCCATACCTTGCCCTCTTATCCGGCAGGTACTGGCGGAATTGAACCCTCCCTTTAAAATGTACCAGGGACTCATCAATAGAAAAACACTTCTCGGGGGTGTATGCTTGGGAAAACCGGGCACTGAAACGGTCTAATAGGGGTCTCCGTTTATACAAACGGTCAAAACTGGGGTAATCTCGGGGTGGGCACGGCTCATTATCAGTATAATGTAAGAAGCGAAGTATTGCCTCATTTATTTATTTTTTTAGTTTCCAGTTCATTTCTGAAGTTGCTGTGAGGGGCCCATATATTAGAAACCCCTATCAAACACCCCATTTTAGAAACTAGACCCCTCAAAGTATTCACAACAGCATATAGAAAGTTTATGAACCCTTTAGGTGTTTCACAGAAATTTAGAGCAAAGTAGAGGTGAAATTTACTCTTTTTATACCATTTTTTTTATAACACAAAAGGATTTATCTGAGAAACGCAACTCAATACTTATTGCCCAGATTCTGCAGTTTAGAGAAATATCCCACATGTGGCCCTAGTGCGGTAATTGACTGAAGCACCGGCCTCCGAAGCAAAGGAGCACCTAGCGGATTTTGAGCCCTCTTTTTTATTAGGCACCATGTCCGGTTTGAAGAGGTCTTGTGGTGCCAAAACATTGGAAACCCCCCAAAAGTGACCCCAATTTGGAAACTAGACCCCTTGAGGAATCCATTGTAGTTTTCTTGGGGTGCATGCGGCTTTTTGATCAGTTTTTATTCCATTTTTAGGTGGCGTGGTGACTAATAAACAGAAATTCTACTATTGTTTTTGTATACTTTTTTTTTTACAGCGTTCACCGTGCGCTATAAATGATATATTAACTTTATTCTGCGGGGCGATACGATTACGGCGATACCAGATGTTTATAGTTTTTTTTTATGTCTTATGGCGTTTGCACAATAAAATACGTTTTGTAAACAATAATTCACTTTTTGTGTTACCTTATTCTAAGAGCCATAACGTTTTTATTTTTCAATCAATAAAGCCGTGCGAGGACTTATTTTTTGCGTAACGAACTGTAGTTTCCATCAGTACCATTTTTCGGTGCATGCGACTTTTTGATCTCTTTTTATTCCATTTTTTGGGAGGTGAAGTGACCAAACAATTGTGATTGTGGTACGGTTTATTAATATTTTTTTTTACGGCGTTCACCGTGCGGGATAAATAACAAAATAATTTTGTAGTTCAGCCCGTTACGGACGCGGCGATACCAATTATGTATAGTTTATTTGTTTGTTTATATATTTTTATTAATAATAAATGACTGATAAGGGAAAAAGTGGGACTTTTACTTTTATAACTTTTAAAACTTTTATTTTCTTATTTTTACACATCTTTTTTTAACTTTTTTTTAACTTTATTACTTTGTCCCACTAGGGGACTTGAGGGCAGGAGGCTCTGATCGCTATTCTAATACACTGCACTACATGCGTAGTGCAGTGTATTAGAGCTGTCAGCTACTCACTGACAGCAAGCATAGTGGGTCCTGACGTTGTCAGGACCCACTAGGCTTCCGTCTATGGCATAGCCGGACGCCATTGTTTGGTGTCCGGTTGCCATAGTCACCATCGCCGGCCGCTATCGTGTAGCAGGCCGGCGATGGCGGATTAACCCCTAAGAAGCCGCGATCGCTATTGAACGCGGCTTCTGAGGGGTTAATCGGCGGGGGAGCTCCGCGATCGGTCCCGGCACATCGAGCAGTGATAGTCTGCTGTCGGAAACAGCAGCTATCACAGCTCATGAACGCGCCCCGCGCGAACGGCGCCGTGTTTACTCCATGACCTACTATTAGGTCACTGAGCGCGAACGCTACAGTTAGCATGACCTAATAGTAGGTCATGGAGCGTTAAGGGGTTAAACACGCCCAGTTGTACTTAAGAAAGGCTCATTTGCATAAATATAAAAATGGTCATAACTTGGCCAAAAATGCTCGTTTTTGAAAAAAAACAAACGTTACTGTTATCTACATTGCAGCGCCGATCTGCTGCAATACGAGATAGGGGTTTGAAAATCTGGTGACAGAGCCTCTTTAAATAAACCCTCCAAAACATCACCCATTTGTTGCAATCTAACAAAGTTGTAGATTATGTTTATTTTTCCACTATTCTATGGACCATATCTATTAAAATTGTCACAGAGGAAAAGTGTCCTTGTTGCCCATAGCAATCAATCAGAGTTTGTGTTACATTTTTCCAGATTACTTTAGAAAATAAAAGTTGATCTATGGTTGCTTGCTAGGGGCAACAAGGGCACTTTTTCTGCAAGGCACTTTTCATACATGAGACCCTTTGTCCTCTATAGGAATGTGAGCGTAAAGGATTCTTCCCAAAACTGACACAATCAAAAATGTTATAAATGTCAAATTGATAGGATCAGACATCCAGGACACCTTAAAAAAAATAAAAAAATTAATTCGCAAAAAGAGGTTCGTAACCCACATAAATTGCAATGGAAAGGAGAGGTACCTTGAATTTGCAGGCAGCTCCCCATTGAAGATGGAGACCAGACCACTTCTTTAAAATATAGGAACCCTTGCTTAAAAAGTACCTGTCATGTCCCCAGAAAAGATCATCTGCCTCCAAACTTATAGCTGGCTACTCCCCGATTCTAGCAGTTTATTGCATCTTTGTAGGAGGATTGAAGGCCACAGAGGCACCTACGAAGAAAGCATAAACGGTGCTGGAATCAGGGGGAAGCCAGCTATGAAGGTATGGCAGCAGATTCATATTTCTGGGGACATGACAGGCCCTCATTAATGCTCAAACGTCTATGGCAGCACTAGGTATCTAATGTTTGCTATAACTTTGTGTGAATGCGCACCGGTAAAATAATTCCAGAAAAACAATTCAATGTCAATATTTTGACATTTTATTTGATACATTGCTCTTTTATTTTTTCCCGAGATTTGACATTTACTTGGTGATGGCATATAGGAATTTTTTGTCTTGCAAATTTTATTAACTGGAAAATGCAAAAAATAAAAAACTACTACTAAAAAAAAAAAAAAGAAGAGAAAAAAGAGATGGAGACCAAGTTGTTTTTCAGCTGGGTGGAGTTCCCAGTTGCCAGACCTCCCCTAATATAAATAACGACATGTCTAATTGACACAGTCATCCCTATTTATTACCCTACTAATTACCAATATTGTTTTTACTGTACACTGCCAAAATATGTAATACAAGGACACAGTGGCATTTATACAGATATTGACCTATGTTATTCCCATAGAAACCTACCTTTTAGGAAAAAAACATAACCAAAAAGTGCAGTGAAAATATGTTGTGAACATGGTCTTATAAAGTGCTTCTTTTCCTTGACGGTCCAAAATTGTTCCAGCACAGGCCACTGTTCCTATTGTGACTGAATACTCTAATGATGTCTGTTATCGGAAGGCTGGGTTCACACGAGCATGTTACGTCCGTAATGGACGGAACGTATTTCGGGTGCAAGTCCCGGACCGAACACATTGCAGGGAGCCGGGCTCCTAGCATCATAGTTATGTACGATGCTAGCAGTCCCTGCCTCTCTGTGGAACTACTGTCCCGTACTGAAAACATGATTACAGTACGGGACAGTTGTCCCGCAGCGAGGCAGGGACTCCGAGCATCGTACATAACTATGATGCTAGGAGCCCGGCTCCCTGCAGTGTGTTCGGTCCGGGACTTGCGGCAGAAATACGTTCAGTCCATTACGGACGTAACATGCTTGTGTGAACCCAGCCTAAGACTAAAAATTCATAACGTTACACAGAAAACACATGATTACTTTGTAACACAGCGCTCTTTTCTAGTCTTTATCTTCGTCCCTATATTTGAATAAATCCAATACACTATACACTTCTAGAGGACATCATCCAAATATTTACCCACAATAACACAAGGATCATGAAAATAATGAAATAATATTGTTTAAACATTCTTTTTCTTACCTTTAGAAAGATAGCCCGCAACTCAGTGGGGTCCGCTCTTTTGGTGAACTGTAATTAACATTAATAAATAATTAGTCGGGTATTTGGGGTACGACTTAAATGACAACCCCATTAGAGTTTGAAGGTCCCCCAGACTCAAATTAATCAATGGAGTATTAATCAATACTGAAGAGAAAATCACACATTGCAATAGGCCTGGAGGTGCAGGTTCCTGGCTCTGGTTAATATAGTTGGGTTCAGATCAGGAGATACACATGACCATCACTCTAGTATAAGCCATAGACATGAAGATTCCTCTAATCACATGTATGTAACAGGACTGGTAATGGAAATCTGATAACTGGTTTTATATGGTATGTTAAATGCAAGCAAGAAAAACGTAAAATCTTAACCGATACAATTTCCAAATGACGAAAAAAAAATCATTGCTGATTTGTTATAATAAACACCCAGATTATTGCTCTGACTGGCTGAATGAATATTTGAGGCTATTATTTTAATCTGACTGGGGTAGAAAATCAGTCTGTAGAGAAGTGGCCTCCAACCAGCTGGTCTACAGAAGGGCCTCCAACCTAGGGCTCTCCAGATGTTGCAAAACTACAACTCCCAGCATGCCCTGACAGCCGCAGGTCTCCAAAAAGCTGGAGAGCCACAGCTCATTTCAATGGGCCCATGGACACGACTGTGGATTGGCCGGCAGCTTGGACCGCAAAAAGATAGGACATGTCTTATTACGGCTGCATATTGCAGTCCGGGCTCGTTGAAATGAATGCACACGGCAATGTGCATGGCCCGTGATTTGCGGGCGGCCGCGGGTGACATTCCGCGGACGTCCGAGACGCAAATCACGGGCCATGCACACCATTACGATCGTGTAAATGGGGCCTTTGTCTAGAATCACACACAGCTTTAATGCCGTTTCTGGTCCAGTTCTTTTTAGCCAAAACATATGAATGGACACAGAAAGAAGATGAATCAGTCTTTTCTTTATACCTTTCCTTTCTTCTGGCTTTGGCTTAAAAAAACTGAGCCAAAAACTGCGTGTGTGTGATCATGGCCTATCAGAGTTTCCCTTTAAGACATGTCGTCCTTGTGTGACATCTGCATAAATAATTGTGTCCTCCTCTCAAGCCTTTTTTCCCCATCCATAACCGTCACAATTACGCAATAATATTATCACATCTAACACATTTTCCATGTAAATGGATTGTTTTGATGCCATATACGTAACAATTACGTGGTTTTTTTTTTCTCCAGGTGGCATAATGTAAAATATCATCAGATCTATGGGCAGCTTCACAAATCACATCACTGGACTGCACACAGTAGATAACATGCTCCGCATTCATTTTACACAAAGCTGTCAATCATTAACCCTTCACATAGAGAAGATCAGCAGCATTGCAGCCGAGCACGCCGCTGATCAGACAGAAGCCTCTGCCACTATGAAATGGGCATGTATGACACATAGAAAACAAGCACTAGATCATGACAGCACTAAGCAGCAATGTAGCAGGGCCCGGGCAGAACCCCACCCCCAGCTTATGCCAACACAAGACATAATTGCATGCATAGCGCCTCCAAGTTGAGGAGGTCTCTGGCATTGTAGCCAGCTGGGTTAGGGGAAGCGACAAAGCATGGAGATTACGCTATAAGAACAGCTAGTTCGAGTCACCTTGAGCGCCATGCTGAGGCTGTGTGATGTCAGAGCTGGGTGAAGGCGCGCTCCCGGGAGGTCGGGGACGCGCGTTGTTCACTGCGGCGGCTCGCTCTTCTGCTGCCGGCTCCTGTCACTGTTTGTCGCACAGCTCTGCTCTGGAAGGTCGCTCCTCTATAAACTCCCCCTTCCTTCAGCAGTTTATTTATATGTGCCTATGGTGGTGAGAGCCAACTGACTGTGTCACTTAGAAACGTAAGACATGCGGTCTAGGGTTTCATCTCCTCCAGGCTGCAGCCTCACACTGCATGGACTGAGATGCTTGTCCAGGAGTCTTCCCCTGTAATGCTGCCACGGTCATCCTGGAGGCAAGTTTTTATACCAGTCTTAGCTTTGACCAAGATGGTACAACCATAAAGCCGGGTTTCCACACAGCGTTATGTTCACACTGAGTTTTTGACGCGGAAACCGCACCGCAAAACTCGCCAAAAGCCGGACGAAAATGCCTCGCTTTGATTTCAATGCCCTATCTTTGCGCGATTACGCCTCTGACCTCCCATTGACATCAATGGGAGGCAGAGAAAGCGTATTTTGCGGCGTACTTTGCGTGTTTTATGCCCGCGTTTTATGGCCACGGGCGAAAAACGCAGCGAAAATCGGCGTTCAGGCAGAGGAAAATCTGGCTCAAACTTCCAAACAGAATTTTGAGGCAGATTTTCCCCCTGTAAAAAACTCAGTGTGAACCCAGCAATGCTGTGGAATTTCCATAACGGAATTCTGTGCAGAAATTCCGCAGCATTTACAGTAGCAGCAAAGTGGAAAAGAGTTGTACAAATCATACACGTGCTGCAGAAAATATCAGCAGCGAAAACGTTCATAAAGTGACATGCGGTGCCGATTTCAAATCCGCAGCATGTCAATGTAAGCTGCGGCTTCGTTGCTCTGTTGTTGAATTCAATGGGGAGGTAAAACCCGCAAAAAAATAGCACATTTTGCGGCGGAAACTATGCGATTCCGGTGCAAAATTCACAAATCAGAGAAAATAAACCACCTTTTTTTTGTTAAAAATTAATAAAATAGTTAGGGAATGTTCACACGCAGTGACCAAAAACGTCTGAAAATACGGAGCTATTTTCAGGGGAAAACAGCTCCTGATTTTCAGATGTTTTTTAAACCACTTGTGATTTTCGCTGTGTTTTTTGCAGCGTTTTTTACGGCCGTTTTTGGAGCTGTTTTCAATAGAGTCAATGAAAAACGCCTCCAAAAACGTCCCAAGAAGTGTCCTGCACTTCTTTTGACGAGCCGCCATTTTACACGCCATATTTTGACAGCGATGCGTAAAATAAAGGCTCGCGGGAACAGAACATTGTAATTCCCATTGAAAGCAATGGGCAGATGTTTGTAGGCGTATTAGGGGCGTTTTTTTAGGCGTAATTCGAGGCGTAAAACACCCGAATTACGTCTGAGACAACTGCGTGTGAACATACCCTTAGGATCAAGTGAAGTTTATGTCCCCCTGATTGAACAAGTGAAGATTATGTCCCCCTGCTTCCTCAGTGACGTTGGGGGAAGATTTATCAAGCTGCCTTAGGGCTTGTCCACACATAACGGAATTGCTGCAGAAAAGTAGCGGTCTTTCCACTGTGGCAAAAACGCACCATTTCCTGCGTTTTTGACTGCAGAACATGGTGTGTATTTTGCTGCGTTTTTCTCAATGTTGGGGGATGGTGACATCTCCTCAGAAAAACGGAGCAATTCAGTCCACTTTCCGCAGCAGGAATTGACATGCTGCAGTCTGAAAAATACGCACACCAGATCAATTTCTGCTCAAAGTTTTTACGCAGCGTCTGGATGAGATTTGTTAAATCTCACCCACTTTGCTGCTACTGTATTCTCCGTATTTTCCGTCCACAATTTCAGGCGGAAAATATGCAGCAATTCGGCTACAAATGGACGAGCCCTTATAGTAAGAATGTCCTTTGTTGCCCATAGCAACCCTACAGCTTGCATATATTAACACCTTCCCAACATTTGACGTAACCATACGCCAAAGTCCGGTAGGGGAAGTATGGAGCGGGCTCACGGAGTGAACCCGCTCCATACGATGCCGGTGTCGGCTGTAGGTTACAGCCGACACTTCAGAGTAATGAGCGGGATCGAGCGGTCAATGGCGACTTCGGCATTTAAATCGTTAGAAAGAGGAGGGCGACCCCCTCTAACAGCTCGTCGCACCCTCCGCAATGCAATCGCGGGGGGGGGGGGCAGGGGGGCGATGGTTGCTATAGCTGCCTGGTGGCCTAATGAAGGCCCCCCCAGGTCCGCTATCTTTGTGCTCCTATTAAGGGCTTAATACAAGCCTGTCAAAATCACGATATACTGCAATTCATTAGTATTACAGTATATCGTGCAAGCGATCTAACGATCACTGGTTGAAGTCCCCTAGGGGTTTTCTAAATAAATAAATAAACATAATTGGTATCGCCATGTCTGTAAAAGTCTGAACTATTGCAATATATCATTATTTAAGCCGCACGGTGAACGCCGTAAAAAAAAAAAAAAATGTAAATGCCAGAATCGCTATTTTTTGGTCACCTCATCTCCCACAAAAAATGAAATAAAAAGTGATCAAATCGTTGCATGTACCCCAAAATGGTATCATTAAAAACTACAGCTTATCCCGCAAAAAATAAGCCCTCATGCCACTTAATCGACAGAAAAATAAAAAAGTTGTGGCTCTCAGAATTTGGCGACACAAAATAAATGTTATTATTTACACTTAGGTTTTTACTTGTAAAAGTAGTAAAATATAGAAAAAACGATATGTATTTGGTATCGCCGTAATCGTATTGACCCACAGAATAAAGTTAACATTAAGGCTATGTTCACACGGAGTATTTTGACAAGTTATTTGACGCGGAAACCGCGCAAAAAAACTCGTCAAAAACGGCCCGAAAATGCCTCCCGTCGATTTCAATGGGAGGCGGGGGCGGTTTTCTCCTGCGAGCAGTAAAACCGACTCGCGGGAGAAAGAAGCGACATGCCCTATCTTCGGGCGTTTCCACCTCTGACCTCCCATTGACTTCAATGGGAGGCAGAGAAAGCGTATTTCGCTGCGTTTTATGCCCGCAGCGCCCAATGGCCGCGGGCGAAAAACGCAGCGAAAAACACTGCGAAAATCGGCGTGCAGGGAGAGGAAAATCTGTCTCAAACTTCCAAACTGAATTTTGAGGCAGAAATTCTGCCTGCAAAATACTCCGTGTGAACATAGCCTAAAGTTGTTTTAATTGCACAGTGAATTCCATAAAAATGAAGTGCAAAAACCAATGGAGGATTCGTTTTTGTTTTTTTTTCTACCCCATAAATATTTTTTCTCCTGTTTCCTAGTACATTATATGGCACAATAAATGGTGCTACGAAAAAATACAACTCTTCCCGCAAAAATCAAGGCCTCATAGGACTATATCGACAGTGAAAAAAAATGATGGCTTTTGGAAGGTGGGGAGAAAAAAAAATAAATGAAAATCTGAAAAATGGCTGCGGCGGGAAGGGGTTAATGAGCTCAGGTAAAATGAAAGCTGACCTCCGATTGGCTTCTATGAGCAACAAAGGACATTCTTAGTACAAGACAGCTTGATAAATTCCCCCCCCCCCCCCCATTAAGAAATATGGGTCTTTGGGATTATGGACACAGCAACAATGCCAGCTATTGGGTGTATGGAAGTTTTTCCTGATAGAAGTGCTATTATTCGACGTGTGGTGCGCCCAGGTTCGACAGTGCACAGTGATTCCTGGTCTGCCTACAACAATATTCAACCGGCACTGAAGTTCAGTTATGAATGTGTCGTGTCAGTCACAGTGATCCCAAATTTCAATTTGTTTCTCCAACTGGCACCCACACGCAACATATAGAGTCTTAGTGGAATAAATGTAAGGCTCGTATCAAGACTGAACGGGGTTCTTCGTGATTTGCTTCCTATATATCTTGCAGAATTCATGTGGAGAGATCGGTTCGGCAAAGACGCATTTAACACGCTGCTTCTGCATATTTTAGAGCAGTTTCCTGTTCAGGATTATGCAGTATGATTATGTTTATGCTTATAACTAAATTGTTATTACTAAAAAATATTCACAGGGGACATATACTTCATTTGTGTTAACAACATTTGTGTAGAGTGAAGTTTAAAGGGGTTGTCCACCCACGGACAACTGATGACCTATCCACAGTATAAGTCATCATTATATGATCGGTGTGGGTTCCACACCCGGACCACGCATTGATCAGCTGCTCCGGCACCGGATGTCCATGCCGGAAGCAGATGGCTCCGGTCACGGAATAGAGGCAGAGCTGCAGTTCTGCAGCACGTCCGCTATGCAGTAGTCGTAGCCATCTGCTTCCAGCTCCAACTACTGCATACCCTTCATAACATCCGGTGCCTGCAGGCAGCCAGAGCAGCTGATCGGTGCGGGGTCCAGATGTTGGACCCACACCGATCATATACTGATGATCTATCTTGTGGATAGGTCATTAGTTGTCCGTGGGTGATCAACCCTTTTAAGATCAATGACCCTTTACTAGAGGAATAATTTATAAAGAAGATAAATAATTTTATCGGTGGGGCCCTGACTCTCGGTACTCCCGCTGATCAGCTGTTTTGAAGAGGCCACAGCACTCATGCGGGCGCAGCTTCCCCTTCATTTTTGCTCCGTACTGTGAATCGCCGACACACTTGTAGAAGCGGTTCACAGTATAACAGCCGTCTCCCATACAAGTGATCCCCTTCAAAATAGCTGGTCGACGAGGGTGCCGCGAGTTGGACCCCCCACCCTATCCTAAGGAATGGCCATCAATTTCTTCTAACTGGAAAAACTCCTTTACTATGTAAACCCAGCCTTGAAGTGAATATCCACTCTGGCAGCAGCTTATTTGCCGCCTGAATAAATGAGTTGACCATGTAAAAATCCAACATACTGATCCTAATTTCCCTGATACCTTCCAATCATGAGCTCCCATACACATTAGATTGTTGACAGATCTGACAACATTTCTCCAATGTTTATGGGCAGCTTTATAATTTAGTGTAAAAATGTAGGTTTTAGGGAGTATCTCAGGTTGAGTTGCTCAGTCTGAACAACATAATTTTGATAACGTGGTGCCCTGGCAATAAGAAGATCATAGCGGGTCAAGCTAATGGGACCCCTCCACCAATCAGCTGTCTTGAATAGGGGGAAGTAGCTGAGTCCTTAATTCATTGCAGGGGAAATTAAGCATAAGGGCAGATTTACACGAACGTGTAATATGTCCGTGCAACGCGCGTGATTTTCACGCGCCTCGCACGGACCTATGTTAGCCTATGGGGTCGTGCAGACAGTCCGTGATTTTCATGCAGCGTGTGTCCGATGCGTGAAACGCACGACATGTCCTATATTTCTGCGCTATTCGCGCATCTCGCACCCGTTGAAGTCAATGGGTGCGTGAAAGTCACGCGCACCACACGGAAGCACTTCCGTGGGACGCGCGTGATTCGCGCAACAGCAGTAAGAAGTATATTTGAAAACAGAAAAGCACCACGTGCTGTTAAGTGCCTTTTGCGCGTGCAAAATGCAGCGTTTTTTGCGCATGCAAAACGCACACACTCGTGTAAATCCTCCCTGACACTGCACTCAATTAAATCAATAAGCTGTGTCTGTAAAGCATGGAGATGATGGGCCTTCCAGCACTGGAGCCACTTATATAGGAAGATGCCTCGACTGACTGAGCATTTATGATGTCACAAGACCGGGCCAAAATTTTAATGGTTGTTTAGTAAATATTTTGTAGCTCACTTTTACTTAAGCCTCAATCACGTCTGCGCTGGAGGCTCCGTTAGGGGCCTCAATCGCAGATCCAGACTAAAATAGATGTGCTATTCTTTCCGGTAAAACCACAGACACTCGAAGAAAACCTGACAACCTATTAAAGTCGATTAGTACCGTCGGGCCGCTGGTGGTGTCCGTCGTGCAACGGAACTGGCGCTTCTGGTATTTCCGCTGTTCTGCTCCTCTGATGGAACAGAACAAAGAAAAGCCGAACGCTGGTGTTAATCCAGCCTTATAGGTTGGTTTTATTAGGAGAATTTGTATAGACAACCCCTTTAATGGAATAACGGCACTTATCAGATGCCGCACATCAGTGTAGAAGTTATATTTTATTTATGAGACAATGCTAGATGTTTTGGAAGCGGACAGATTTCTTCAGCAGGCATCACCAGTAGCGAATTAAGTAGACCATAGGCCCTGGGCTGTTCCACAAACTTGGGCCCCCCTTTCCCACCGCCGCTCTGCTGTGTCTATAGTGAACACCACCTTTTTGTGTGAGCATTGACAAATGGTTGTTACGATTCCCCTTGTCAAAGGGCTGTGTCCCTACATACTGACAGTCTCCAACCATCGCTGACAGTATCACACTGTTCAGGGACACTTCCTCTTGACAATAGAAATGGTAACACACATTTGTCTATTAGTCCTAGGTACACAAAGATATGTAGAATACAAGGATTACCTACAACAGACATGTCAGGAGAGGCGACAGATCTTCTATAGTTCCAGTGACTCACGAGTGATGTCTTCTCTGATAGGAGTCGTTTTCTTTTCTTCTCCATCTGACGCAGACCGTTATGGCGACGTCTCCCGGTAAGACATCTTTGCCTATCACTTCTGCAGCTATTTCCAGCCTCTATAGAAACACACAAATTTAGACACCAAGGCCCAGGCCCATACATTAAAGGTTTGTCCGGGCACAGACCGTTTTTTATACTGATGACCTATCGATGTGCCTGGACAACCCCTTTTACTCAGACTAATAAATGTTAACCCCAGACTAGATCATAGAATACATACAGACCCAGACCTTCTAAACTATTGCAGTCCCCAGACCAGACCCCCTAAACTAATACAGACCACCGAAACTAATACAGACCCTAGACCAGGCCCCCTAAATACAGACCCCATAAACTAATACAGACCCCTAAATACAGACCCCAGACTTCAAACTAATACAGACCCTCTAAATACAGACCCCAGACCTGACCCCCTACATGAATAATGACCCCAGATCTGACTCCCTTAAGTAATACAGACCCCAGACCCGACCCCCTAATCTAATACAGACCCCACAGCAGACCCCTAAATACAGACCCCTAAATAAAAACCCTAAACTAGTACAGACTCTAGAAAAGGCCCCCTAAATAGACCCCATAAACTAATACAGACCCCCTAAATACAGAGCCCAGACCCCTTAAACTAACACAGACCCCCTAAATATACAGACGCTAAACCCCTTAAACTGATACAGACCTCATACCCCCTAAATACAGACCCCAGAAAACTAATACTCACATCAAACGTCCTAAATACAGACCAGACCCCCTAAATACAGTCCCCAAACCAAGCCCCCTAAATATAGACCCCTTAAACAAATTCATCCTCTTATACTTACATAGCAGCTCACCTCAGTCTTCTCTGTGGAATTTTGCTGCTGCTCAACGACCTGCGGTCATGTGACCCGTAGGTCTCTAAACAGTAGTAAGAACTTCAGAGATGAGGTCATGTGACCTTATGTCTAAAGGTCCTTTTGCAGGACATATAGAATTCCGTTTCTTTCCGTTTTTTGTTGCTGTGATTCGCGCCACAATCGCGGCACAAACGCATCAAAACTACATTGTACTGGAGCCCCAGACGGCCGCCCAAAACGCCCTATGATGATCCACCATTGGGCATCGCATATTCTAAAGTTAGCTTTAGACATGAATGGAGAAGAAAATATTGAATAACTCAAAATCATTACAAGTAAAGTGGAACATATACTGGCTTACTTAGCTGGTACAGGGCCACTTTAATCATACAGCAAAAGATAATTATAGCAAAACGCAACAATTTATTGATATTTTAACTAGTGTTTTAGACCCTGCCAGTATGAGCATCCTCTGGTTACAATTTCCTTAATGTTTAGTGAACATCTCTCGTGGTGGATTCTATGGAATTTACAAACCCCTGGTGGTATTTCCTTGACAGCTATTACCCACTTCATTCTTTACCAAATAGGGATGCCAAACTCATTAACTTATCAAAGAACATTTCATCTGGTACTTCACTATACAAATCCTTTCTGCTTCTCATTTCCTCTCAAATCAAAGTCCAAGTCCTCACTGTCACTCATGCATCATTTTATCATGTTGGCCTTTGTTGCGTCTCTAACCTGGTCTTCAAATACTTCCCTTGATAATCCCTCCACTCTAATTATGATTGACTACAATACCTATTCTCCTCTTAGCCACCTCTCCTTCCTGCATGCCATATGTTCTTGAATAACACAAAATACCCTATTCAATACCCTTCAATTTTCATTATTTGCTACAAATACAGTGAAACGTCAAGACCACCTCTTTATCTCAACCAGATTTCCTGTGATTGATTCAGTTCCATCATATATTATGCATACTAGCCATCTTCTTTCAGAGGACCATCCCTCTAAAAGACCATTTTCCAATGCAATTTGGCTGGTCCTCTCCAAGAGATTTAACTGTACTGTATACTGCCAATATTTATATTGTTTTGTGTGGTGTGCATGATTATTCTGTACACGCCAATTCAATTAACTATTAAAATACTGGCCACTGCTGAATTTATTGAACTACTCTGTTTTCATATCTGACAAACATGCTTTAGGCACCATTCACATCACGTTTTTTAGCCCAAGTTTGGCATATACGCCGGGAAAAGCTCCCGATGTATACATTAAATGTAGGCACTGACAGATACCTACAGTGATATCTGTCGCCCATAGACTATTACGGGATCCGTTGAATGGATTCTTCATGAACTCTCATGAAATTTTCATGGCGTATCCATTAAATCGATGCCATAATAGCCCATAGGTTATTAAGCTACCCGGATATGTCACAAAAAGATATTTAACACATACGTAAAACGGATGGCTGTGACGGTCACCATACAGTGGCATCGATCAGCCATAGGCTTCCATGTTAAAAAAAAAAAAAGTATACCGCACAGTATAAAAATTTTTATGCTATTCTGTTAGTCTACTACGCTATTTCACCTGTCACGGCTATGGCGTATGTGGGCAAACTAGGTTGCTCCATCTTAGCGGAGTAGCAGCTGGCTAAACAATAGTCGATAGTCTTTAGGACTAAGCGTACCTGTATAGAAGATTAGGCAGACACTTGGCGTGATGACACTTGGCACAGATGACACTTGGCACAGATGATGAACTTTACTCCGACATTATACTTCGCACTAGAATAAACACAATTAATGGATATGAGATACAGGATACCTGAACACAGGATACAACTAAGGGACCATTTGCAATAACGAACATGGGCAGACACAACAACGCTCAGGCAAGGAGAAGGAGGCCAGTGTCCTTTTTATGGCACAGGATGCATAGGGATTAGTTAGGGACAATTGCACGCTACAGGAAGCAGTGAGGAGTTGCAGCCACGTGTGCTGACGTCTTCGGGGAGGGAGACGCCGGCAAGAAGAGAGTGCCCTGCCGTCGCGGCTGCCCGTGGTGAGTAGGACGTGCAGTCAGCCAGCGACTGCGGACACAACAGTACCCCCTTATGCCCCCTCTTCATAGGTCTAGAGCGTAACAGGAACTTCTTGATGAGCGTTGGGGCATCAACATTCACTTCTGGCTCCCAAAACCTCTCCTCAGGACCAAACCCCTCCCAGTCCACCAGATAGAACGTATTTCCTCCTACCTTCTTAGGCTATGTTCACACGCTGAGTTAAAAACGGCTGAAAATTACGGAGCTCTTTTCTGAGAAAACAGCCCCTGATTTTCAGCCATTTTTGAAGCTGAAAACGTTTTTTTCAGACGTTTTTTGAGCTGTTTCTCTATTGACACAATGAAAAACAACTCCAAAAACGGCTCAAGAAGTAACATGATACTTCTTTGTATAGGGTCCCGAGACCCGTGAGTTACAGCGGTTCGTGCAGACTTTCCGTACTATATTTGAGGAACCCGGGAGAGTTTCATCGGCTGCTGCATCCCTGCTGACCCTTCGCCAAGAGGACACCTCCGTGGGCGAGTACGCCATTCAATTCTGCAACCTGGCTGCCGAACTAACCTGGAACAACGAAGCCTTGGTGGCTACATTCTGGCAGGGACTGTCCCCTGAAATTAAGGTGAGCTTGCCGCCCCAGATAGACATGAGAACGGTCCCAAGAGGTTCGTCGGTAGCGAGGACTCCCTAGGCCGGCTTCTACATTTCAGCAACCACTGCTGTCCTCATCAGCTGTTCCACCAGAGGAGTATGAAGATGGACCATCTCAAGTTGTCTATCCAGGAGAAACAACGCAGATGCACTTCGGGACTCTGTCTGTATTGCGGGCCTTGAGGCCATCTTGTGCATCTGTGCCCCCAAAAGCCCCAGGGCCTAAGGTTGGTTGGGGAGACAACTATGAGTAGAGAGGGACTTGCTTCCAAATTGTCCATCCCTGTGACCATAGTGTCCAGTGAAAAGACGCACCGGGTCTCTGCCTAGCTAGACTCTGGATTCACAGCTAACTTTATTCAGAGACATGATGGATCTTCTCCAGTTGCCCACAACCCCTTTGGAGAGGCCGTTGATCGTTGCCCCGGTGAATGGACTGCCTCTGCCCGACCCAATTGTAGCTGTGATCAAGCCCCTGAGGCTCCAAGTGGCAGCCCTTTATTCAGAGCTGACCTAGTTTCTTGTCCTGCCCAAGGCTGTCAACCCTGTGCTGCTGGGCCTGACTTGGCTTTGACTACATGCCCCAGTTCTGGACTGGAATTCCAGAGAGGTTCTCCAGTGGGGTCCCAAGTGCCTCGACTGCTGACTGGGGCAGATTTATCCGGCCCAGCCTCCCCTGCCTTAGTCATTGGCAGGATTGCCTTCTCACTATTCCCAGTTTGCTGATGTCTTCAGCAAGAGGGAGGCGAAGACGCTGCCTCCACACTGGGCGTAAGACTGCACTACTGAACTCGTTTCGGATGCGCCCCTTCCCCATGGACAGGTATACCCTCTCTCCTTGCCAGAGACTCAGTCTATGTCCGCCTATATTAAGAAGAATTTGGAGAGGGGTTTCATATGAAAGTCCTCCTCCCCGGTCGGGGCCGGGTTCTTATTTGTCAAAAAGAAGACAAATTTCTTCGACCTTGCATCGACTACTGGGGCCTCAACCAGATCACGGTCAAAAATGGATATCCGTAGCCGCTGATTTCAGAACTCTTTGACCGCATACGAGGAGCCAAGTTTTTTTCCAAGCTAGACCTGCGTGGGGCTTACAACCTAATCCAGATCCGCCGGGGTGACGAATGGAAGACGGCATTTAACACCAGAGACGGGCACTATGAATACCTGGTGATGCCCTTCGGTCTGTGTAATGCTCCCGCGGTCTTCCAAGAGTTCGTTAATTACATCTTCCGTGACCTCCTCTATGTCTGTGTTGTGGTCTATCTCGATGACATCTTAATATTTTCTCCAGACCGGACGACTCACCAGAGACATGTCCGTCAAGTTTTGCTGTGATTAAGGGAGAATCGCCTGTATGCCAAGCTGGAGAAGTGCGTTTGAGAGAAATGCTCTACCATTCCTAGGCTACAACATCTCGGATCAAGGCCTCAAGATGGATCCTGAGAAGGTAAAGGCTGTCCTGGAATGGCCACGTCCTCAAGGCTTAAGGTCCATACAGCGTTTCCTTGGATTCGCCAATTTCTACCGGCAGTTCATCCCAAGCTTCTCACTGACAGCTCCCATCTGTACCCTCACCAAAAAAGGCATGAACGCTAAGGTGTGGACTCCAGAGGCTGAATCCGCATTTAATAGCCTAAAAAGTGCCTTCACGTCAGCCTCTAGCCTCCATCATCCTGATGTATCTCGACAGTTTTCGTTGGAGGTGGACACCTCCTCGGTTGGTGCTGGCGCACTTCTGTTCCGAAGACGCCCCAAAGGCAAGGCCGTGGTATGTGGCGATTTCTCTAAACTTTTCTCTTCCGCAGAGCGCAACTTCTCGATTGGGGATTGGGAGTTACTAGCCATCAAATTGGCCCTGGAGGAGTGGAGACATCTACTAGAGGGCACAGCTCACCCCATCCTGATATTTACTGACCACAACAACCTCACCTATCTCCAGACGGCCCAACGGCTGAACCCCGTCAAGCCAGGTGGTCGCTGTTCTTTGCCCGGTTCCAGTTTGAGCTCCACTACTGCCCGGCCGACAAGAATGAGAGGGTCGATGCCTTGTCCAGGTCGTTCGAGGCAGAGGACGCCATGGAGTCTCCACAAAATATTATTGATCTGTCCTGCATTATCTCTGTCAACCCTCTGCAAGTTAGAGATATCCCTCCAGGGAGGACTTTTGTGCGCCTGGCAGAGGGAGAATCCTTTGCTGGGAACACAGCTCCAAATTGGCAGGTCACGCGGGTGCCCGTAAAACCCGAGACCTGATTGCCAGTCATTTCTGGTGGCCCACGCTGCCCAAAGACATCATGAACTTTGTTTCATCCTGCACGGTGTGCGCGGCTAACAAGGTTGCTCACTCCAAACCTGCTGGCCTGCTCCAGCCACTGCCTATGCCCAATGCTCCCTGGCAGCATATAGCAATGGACTTTGTTACAGACCTGCCTCCCTCTGCTGGATGCAGTACGGTCTGGGTGGTGGTGGACGAATTTTCAAAGATAGCTAATTTTGTTCCGCTCATCTGCTTCTCGACTAGCCAACCTCTTCATCCAACACATCTTCCGCCTGAATGGCTTACCTCGGCATATCATATCGGATCGAGGGGTTCAGTTCACCTCAAAGTTCTGGAGAGCCGTCTGTAAACTCCTCGATGTAAAGTTGGACTTTTCCTCAGCCTGCCATCCCCAGTCCAATGGTCAAGTCGAGAATCTCAATCAGATCATGGAGAATTACCTACGACACTTCATCTCCAGGCAGCATGATGACTGGGTGCAGCTTCTTCCTTGGGCTAAGTTCTCGTATAATAACCATACAAGCAAGTCCACAAGAACTACACCATTCTTCATCGTATACGGCCAACACCCACAAATTCCTATCCTGGTGTCCGTTACGTCCGAGATGCCCGCAGCTGACTCTGCATTCAGGGCCTTCCTGCAGATCTGGCAGCAGACCCGATCCTCTATTCTGCTGGCGGTCGACCACATGAAACAAAAGGCAGACACAAGGAGAAGAGAGCCTTCCTAGTTTCTCCCAGGTACCAAGGTCTGGCTGTCCTCCAGGAATATCCGGCTGAGGGTGCCGTCATACAAGTTTGCTCCCAGGTTCCTTGGACCCTTCAAGATCCTACAGCAGATCAACTCTGTCTCCTACAAGCTTTGGCTGCCTCCTACCCTCAAGATCCCCAACTCCTTTCATGTCTCCCTCCTGAAGCTTGTGGTTCTGAACCACTACACCAGGACTCCTAGTCCTGCAGTTGCCCCCAGCGGTTCATCTGATTCATGTGAGGTCAAGGAGATCTTGGACACCAAGAGAGAGGGAGGAAGAACTTTTTATTTGGTGGATTAGAAGGGGTATGGTCCAGAAGAGAGGTCCTGGGAGCCAGAGGAGAACCTCAATGCCAAGAAGAAGGGGCGTAAGAGGGGGGATACTGTAACGGCCATGGGCCGCGGGATTACTCACCTCCCGATGGCCGCAGCCATGGATCTGGGAGCGCTGGCCCGCATCTCCTCCTCAGGAGATGCCAGCGCTAACTTCCGCTTCATTCTGCGGTGTCCCGTAGGGTGCGCGCACGCTCATGCCCAGCCTTAAAGGGCCCAGCACGTGCACGAGAATTTAATATGTAATTAGCCCATACTCACCCTGGACGAAGGGCCCTGCCCCTTCTCTCATTGCCTGAGTGTTGTTTGTGTTTACCCATGTTAGTCTTTGCAAATGGTCCCTTGTTTTCAAGCTCCCAGTGTTCCCGTACCTGCTACCTGTATCCCGTGCTACCTTGTTCCTGTGCTATTAAGAGTTAGTCGTGTTGTGCCGTATACTACGCCTTCCGTATTACACGATGCCTGGTGTCTGCCTGCTGCCAAGGTCCCATCCGAGCCTACCGTTGCAACTGTCTGAAGTTACCAAATGTACCCTTATTAGAACTAAAGACTTTGACTTGGTATCCTGTTGGCCAGCTGCTATCCCGCTATGGCAGTACGGCTCAGCGAGTCCATGCATCCATCGCGACAGAACGAGTTGTGAATCCTGAAAGTAGGAGGCAGCCGAAGCTTATAGGACACAGGGTTTATTTGTTGCAAGACTCGAAGGGGCCGGGAAATTTGGGAATGAATTTGTCACACGGGATCTTAAGATTAATGTTTTAGAAGATAGCCAGACCTTGACTTCGGGAGAAAACTGAGGAGGAACTCTTCTTTTCCTATCGCCATACTTTTTCATGCGATCAACTGCCAGAAGAATCGCGTACTTCATTTGCTGCCAGATGTGAAGGAAAGACCCAAAGGAAGAATTCACATTTTTGCAACATTTTCAGCGCAGTCTGCCATTAAACTTTAGATTGTAGATTTACGCTCAAGCTGCACGGGGCATTGACTTTTAGGACATATATATCTACAGATTGGAGACGGGAAGCGGTTAATGGCATGCAAAAATTTTGGAAGCAAATTTTTATGTAAAGTACAACACTCTAGGAGTGACGTGAGGAAAAGAACATGTCAAGCAAACTATCATACAACGTGCACGACTGTGTTTAATATGTCTGATCTAGTTTTATCCTGTCTTTAAAACATAATTAAAATAGATTTCTTCATTGTGTATGGTTTTTTTTCTCCTATAGAACATGCTGTTAATAAAGGTAGCATTCCCTGCATCTTTGTATTTTGATTTTATTCCGAATACTGCTGAAACATTTTCATTCCAAAATTTAGGCGGATGGCACTGTAGTGCTGATTGTATTCTTCTCTTAATGACTACAGTAGATGCAATCTACTTGGCAGGCTTGAAAAGCATGTCCTTGAAAAGGCCTAGTCACTCACAGCTATCTCCGTAATTTGTACTGATGCCCACATGTGTCTTAGCCAATCTCGCAAATCTATATTATTTCAATCAGGTTAGTTACATTAATCATAGGAACCTTACTGAACAAGTGGATTGTGCTCAACACATGGCGTGTGAAGAACCCCTGCTCAGAGAGAATAAACTCTTAACACTTATGTAGGGTTCACCTTCAAGACACTATAGGAACTTTCATCCACAATGAGAATAAAATATGAAACACTCTTTGGTACTTAGATCCTGACATATGCTGCATAACTATAACTATCTGACAAATTCCCCTTATAATTCAAAAAGGGGCATTATACAGAATAATAACTGATTTGGAAAACCATAAACTGTTCATACTGCGTGCTGGGCAAAACATATACAGGTACGTCTTACAGTTATATTGTTCAAAGGCTTCTAGGGCAGCAGTCTAATTCGACAGACACCCTGTGGCACTTTCCTTCCAGGCTGGCACATGGGATTTTTTATTTACACCCAATAATCATATCAGGTAAATTTAGTAGCATTCAAATCGTTGACGGATAACTAGAATTTAAATGAAAAATACTACTGTCAAGTCCACTTCAATTAGAACAAGTACACGTCCACTTTCAATCGCTTTGTAAACTTTATTGTAATCATTGCACACACAGGACATCTAATCAATAAGGTCTAACAGGTTATTTGTGAATCAACCCATAAGAAATAGACCCTGGTGACGATTGGCAGCTCCAAATTGGGTTCCATTACTGTACCATAGCCTGGGCCCAGCGGAGGATCTAGAGGCCCATGCTTATAAGTTACCCAGTGAACTATAGTTTATGTAGTGGGAGTTGCTGAAGTAGTCTCTATTTAGAGGGGTTGTCTGGGACCCCTATCCTTAGAATAGCCCATCAATGTTTGAGCAGTGGGAGTCCGACGTGCACTTGAATGCAGTAATAGGCACAGTTGCTCGTATAGATGATTTTTTTTATATATATATTTTTTTTAGACAAAACGAGGCCTATAGTTTCAGAAGCATTGCAAGGGCAGGGGAAGGAGAAGTCTGGAAAATATATTTAATAACTGTCACATTAATATATGGTATATTGGGAATATTTTTATTATTGTTCTATTTGATGTACTGGCATTGAAACAACATCACAGGGCGGTACCATGATTGGCTGCTATGATCATGTAATGTGTTGTCTCAATGGACCTGACATCACTCCCTGGAGGGCTGGCGATGGGGATAGCAGTGGGCCGCAATGCTGGAAACAGTCTTTTCAAAACTGAGTATATTTCAGAGATTTTTATTTGTGGATATCCCACATGGTAAAGAGGTTTTCTGAAATCCTGGAAAAAACTTTTAAAAGTTTGATTTCATTAATGTTCTAATGCGTTTGCTAGATACTATGATTTTGGGAGAGAGAATAGTAAGACAGAAGTCTTACTCATGTTATGCAAAAAATTGCTCTTAAAAAAGCTAAGGCTGCATGGCGACCTTGGCCGAGACACCGGTCTCATGGCCATAGATTGGTGTGTCGCCCGTCTGGATCGCAGGTAATGAAAGTCAATGTGGCTGTGTTGCAACCTGCAGGTTGCCGCAACACGACAGTCGTAAAAAATGTAAGAGGTTCAGGTTTCTTGCAACTGTTGTGTCTTAGTCACAGCAACCTGTGGGTCGCAACGTGGCCACATTGACTTTCCTTACCTGCGATGCAGGCATGCCGACACATCGATCTTTGGACGCGCGGTCAGTGTTGCGGCCAAAGTTGCCGTCTAGCCCTAGCCTAAGAGTAAATGCTAAAGGAGTTCCCTCTTTCATGTAGTCAGAAGATGCATTAGTTGAATGTAGGGTGCCCGGTCCTAGTTATAAGTAGGAAATTCTGTCTTTTAGCCCATTGGCAGATTAAGATAAAATCTGCTTTTGGGAATATTTTTTTTACAAATGGCAAAAAAGTAGGAAGTAATGAGTATATATGCTGAAGAATTTTATATTAAGAACCTTTCAATTGAGATACTTGGGAGAATTAGATGGAACAGTAGAAATGATGTTATAAACTACAGATTTCATCTTGATAATTTTATTATTTGCTAACTGTTACATGTTTTAGTAGTGTCGACATTTACAGCTTTGCAAACAGACTTCTAGTTTCTTTTAACCAGGGCAGTACAGCTGGTACTGTTGTCATGGGCCCAACAGAAACTTAAAAAAAGAGGGGCCTACATCTGCCGGTCATCAATTTTTTGTTAATGATAGCGAAAATACTTAGGCCTGTTTAGTTTCCATTAGGTGAGGCTGCACAATCTCTAGCTACTAAGGTAACTCCACTACTGTTTAGCCTCCCATTTCGTCCCCCCTCCTGAGTCCTCTTCATCTGTGGGCGCTGCTGAACCTGGGTCTCACTGCACCCAGCATTACGATATTGTGTGTGGTGGCACACGCAATGTCCTGGTGCTTTCCGGAGGCAGGACATTGTGTGCAGTGGTGAACAAACGTGTTAAGCACCCAGGAACGAGGAAGTGTAGGGGTCTGACTTTGGGTCTGGATTCATTTTTTCTGCTCTGGTCTAGGGTCTGAATTTTGGAATCTTAAAAGGGTTGTCCACGACCGGACAACTGATGACCTATCCACCGACACCCGGACCCTGCACCGATCAGCTGCTCCGGCTGCCTGCGGGCACCAGATGTTATTGCACAGTATGCAGTGTACGGAGCCGGAAGCAGATGTCTCTGTACACTGCATAGCAGCCGTGCTACAGAACTGAAGCTCTGCTCCCATTCACTTGAATAGAAGCAGAGCAGCTTGACCGCTATTACGTGACCGTAGCCATCTGCTTCGTGCATGGACGTCCGCGTGTTAGACCCACACCGATCATATACTGATGTCCTATCCTGTGGATAGATCATCAGTTGTCCGGTCATGGACAACCACTTTAACAGCGGTCAAAATTAATATTGGGGTGGTCTGCTGTTGATTAAATCAGGGGTATGGTATAGGGTCTGAAATAATTTCGGGGGTCTAATCTGGGGTCTGAATTAATTTTGAGGTCTGGATTAAATTAGGGGTCTGATCTGGATTAATTTATGGGTTTGGAATGGGGTCTAAATTAATTTTGGGGTCTGGTCTGGGGTTTTAATGGTTCCCCTGCTCCCATCCTGCTTTTTCTATGTTTTTTTTTCACAAGTCACTTTTTTTTTTAATCACGTTTCCGTTTCCTGTTAGATTGTACCCTAAAGCCATGGGCCTAGTGGAGGCACAAAAAAATAAGAAAGGCAACTGTTATAAGGTGGCATACACACCGTCCTGAGACTGGCTGGAGTCAGGAAATTGTGTGCAGTGATGACCAGAGATGTAGGGCACCTGGGAGCAAAGAGGGTTAAGTAAATAGAGGGGTATGATCTGGGGTCTAAATTAATTTTTTATGCTCGTGTCTGGGGTCTGAATTTTGTAGTCTAATCAGAGGTCTAAATAATTTTTTTTGGTCTGGTCTGAGGTCTGGATTAATTTAGGTGTCAGAATTCATTTTGGGGTCTGGCCTGGATGAAATTAGGTGTCTTGAATGGGGTTTGAATTAATTTTAGGGTCTGTTTTTAAGACTGGATTAATTTAGGGGTCTGGAATGAGGTCTAAATTAATTTTGGGGTCCGAATTAGTTTTGGGGTCTGGTCTGTGGTCTGGATTAATTCAGGAGTCTGGTGTTTTAATGCTTCCCCTGCTCCCATCCTGCTTTTTCTAGTCCCCCTCCCCCCCACAAGTCACTTTTTTTTCCTTACAGAACTGATAACTCTTGTTAGATAGGGCTACAAACCATAGAGCCAGTTACGTGCGTGTGTGGGTGTGCAGGGGGATAGAGGTCTGAATCTTTTACTGTATGGGGCCCAGAAATTCCTGATGGCAGCCCTGCTTTTAACTGCTGTGAAAGACAAATTAATGTCTTCAGAGAAGATGAAACAGGACACCACAGGGCTTTTCCACTCAAAATCTTCTAGTATGTTTCTTTTTATATAGCAATCAAGTGAAATATAGGTCGCAAGACTAGATTGCTTTGTGCTCTTCTCCAGGATTGTTTATTTTACTGTATGCAGTCGATAAAGCTCATTTTGGTTTACACTATATAGCAATTGGCACACTGAATGATTGAGATGCGATGTGAGAAGTGTTAGAAATACATCTTAGGGTCTGTGCACACGTAGTGTTTACAGGCAATTTTCGGGCCGTAAACGTCCCGAAAAACGGCTGAAAAATCAGAAGCAGAACGCCTACAAACATCTGCCCATTGATATCAATAAGAAATGCGGCGTTCTGTTCCCACAGGGCGATTTTTTTAAGCCTCGTTTTCCAAAAACAGAACGTAAAAAGATGTCTGTGAAAAAGAAGTGCATGTCACTTCTTGGGACATTTTTGGAGCAGTTTTTCATTGACTCTATAGAAAAACAGCTCCAAAAATGGGCGTAAAAAACGGCGCAAAAAAATTGCGAGTGGCTTAAAAAACGTCTGAAAATCAGGAGCTGTTTTCCCTTGAAAACAGCTCCGTATTTTCAGACGTTTTTGATTTTGTGTGTGCACATACCCTTACAATGCAGAATGGGTAATAATTCTGCCATTGCAAATCTACTTAAACTGTTTGAACATCTAACTGAATGGTAAAGAAAATGGTGAGATTTCATAGTAAATTTGCAAAATATAAGGCCTCAAGCACACATCCGTTGCTATTTGTACGGCCGCAAATCACGGATCCAGGGAACTCGGACCGCACACAGATGGCGTCCGTTGTTTTAACGGACCAAATTAATAGAAAGGCTGAGACCGATCCGCAAAAAACGGACAGGGGTAAGACCTGTTCTATTTTTCGCGGAACGGACGCACGGAACCGTTAAAATAATGGAAGTGTGCATGGCCTAATAGAAATTAATGGGTCAGTGTGCTATTTGTTCAAATAAAAAGGATAGCACACTGAAGCATTTCACTTAAAGAGGCTCTGTCACCAGATTTTGCAACCCCTATCTGCTATTGCAGCAGATAGGCGCTGCAATGTAGATTACAGTAACGTTTTTATTTTTAAAAAACGAGCATTTTTGGCCAAGTTATGACCATTTTCGTATTTATGCAAATGAGGCTTGCTAAAGTCCAACTGGGCGTGTTGAAAAGTAAAAGTACAACTGGGCGTGTATTATGTGCGTACATCGGGGCGTGTTTACTACTTTTACTAGCTGGGCTTTCTGATGAGAAGTATCATCCACTTCTCTTCACAACGCCCAGCTTCTGGCAGTGCAGATCTGTGACGTCACTCACAGGTCCTGCATCGTGTCGGCACCAGAGGCTACAGTTGATTCTGCAGCAGCATCAGCATTTGCAGGTAAGTAGCTACATCGACTTACCTGCAAACGCCGATGCTGCTGCAGAATCATCTGTAGCCTCTGGTGTCGATGTGTCCTCGCTCGTCTGACACGATGCAGGACCTGTGAGTGACGTCACAGCGTGATCTCTGGAGAACACGGCTGTGTCTGCACTGCCAGAAGCTGGGCGTTCTGAAGAGAAGTGGATGATACTTCTATGCACAACGCCCAGCTAGTAAAAGTAGTAAACACGCCCCGATGTACGCACATAATACACGCCCAGTTGTACTTTTACTTTTCAACACGCCCAGTTGTACTTTTGCAAGCCTCATTTGCATAAATACGAAAATGGTCATAACTTGGCCAAAAATGCTCGTTTTTTTAAAATAAAAACGTTACTGTAATCTACATTGCAGCGCCTATCTGCTGCAATAGCAGATAGGGGTTGCAAAATCTGGTGACAGAGCCTCTTTAAGTGTGCTTGAGGCCTAAGCATATAAGAGCCTTGTCAGGAGTCCAGCCTCCTCTGCCGCAGTCATTAGTGGGATTACCTACTCATTTTTCCCAATTTGCAGACGTCTTCAGTAAAAGGAGGCTGAGATGCCTCCTCCACACCGGTCTTACGACTGTCTGATTGAACTGGTTCAAAATGCTTCTCGCCCCCATGGACGGTTATATCCTCTCTCCTTGCCAGAGACTCAGTCCATGTTGGCCTATATCAAGGAGAATCTGGAGAGGGGTTTCATACAAAAATATTCCTCCCAGGCTGGGGCCGGGTTCTTCTACATTAAGAAGAGAGACGGATCTCTTCAACCCTGCATTGACAACCGTGGTTTCAACCAGATCACAGTCAAGAACAAATACCTGTTGCTACTAATATCCGAACTGCTTGACCGCATACGATGAGCCAGGATTTCCTCTAAACTAGACTTGCGTAGGGCTTACAATTTCATCTGAATCCGTCAAGGTGATGAGTGGAAGACGGCATTCAATACTCGAGACGGGCACTACGAATACCTTGTGATGCTCTTCGGTCTGTGTAACGCTCTTGCGGTCTTCCAGAAATTTGTCAATGATATATTCCGAGATCTCCTCTATGTCTGTGTTGTGGTATATCTCTATGATATTTTGATTTTCTCTCCAGATCCGACGACTCATCGGAGGCATGTTCATCAAGTTCTGCTGCATTTAAGAGAGAATCGTCTGAATGACAAGCTGGAGAACTGCGTCTTTTAAAAAAATTCTCTGTCCTTCCTGGGATACATCATCTCGTATCAAGGTCTCAAGATGGAGCCTGAGAAAGTAAAGTCTGTCCTGGAATGGCCACATCCTCAGGGCCGGCAGTCCATACAGCGTTTTTTGGGATTCGCCAACTTCTGCCTGCAGTTTATCCCAAACTTCTCATCACTGACAGCTCTCATCTCTACCCTTACCAAGAATGGTGTCAACGCCAAGGTGTGGACTCTAAAGGCAGAATCTGCATTTAATAACCTCAAGAATTACTTTACCTCAGCCTCAATCCTCCATCATCCTGACGTCTCTCGACAGTTCTCGTTGGAGGTGGAGGCTTCCTCTGTTGGTGCAGGTGCACTTCTGTTCCAGAGAAGCTTCAAAGGAAAGGCAGGGGTGTGTGGCTATTTCTCAAGACTTTTTTCCTCTACTCTATTGGGAATCGAGAGTTACTGGCCATCAAATTGGCACTGGAGGAGTGGAGACATCTGCTGGAGGGCGCAGCTCATCCCATCCTGATATGCGCTGACCACAAGAACCTCACTTATCTCCAGTCGGCTCAACGGCTAAACCCCCGTCAAGCCAGGTGGTCGCTGTTCTTCACCCGTTTCCAATTTGTGCTCCACTACCGTCCTGCTGACAAAAATGTGAGGGCCCATGCCCTATCCAGGTCGTTTGAAACAGGGGACATTGTGGAGTCCACGCAATGTATCATTGACCTGTCCTGCATTATTATGGCTAATCCCCTGCAAGTTAGAGACATCCCACCGGGGAGGACTTTTGTTCCGGTTGGCAGACAGGAGGAGAATCCTTTGCTGGGGACACAGCTCCAAACTGGCTGGACACGTGGGTGTTCGTAAGACTCGAGACCTGATAACTCATTTCTGGAGGCCCACGCTGCCCAAAGATGTTGTGGTCTCTTCCTGCACTGTGTGTGCTTCGAACAAGGTTGCTCACTCCAAGCCTGCCAGTCTGCGCCAACCTCTGCCTGTGCCCAATGCCCCTTTACAGCACATTGCAATGGACTTTGTCACAGACCTCCCTTCCTCGGCAGGATGCACTACTGTCTGGGTGGTGGTGGACCGATTTTTCGAAGATGGCACATTTTATCCTGCTGACCAGCCTATCTTCTGCTCCTCGACTGGCAAATCTCTTTATTCAGCACATCTTCCGCTTACATGGCTTGCCCCTTCACATCGTGTCCGATCGGGGGATTCAATTTACCTGAAAATTCTGGAGAGCCCTCTGTAAACTCCTGGATGTGAGATTGGACTTTTCCTCAGCCTGTCACCCCCAGTCCAATGGTCAAGTCGAGAGGATTAATCAGATCATGGAGAATTATATCCGCCACTTCATGTCCATGCAGCATGATGACTTTGTACTGCTTCTTCCATGGGCCGAGTTCTCGTATAACAACCACACCAGTGAGTCCACTGCTTCCACACCGTTCTTTATTGTCTACGGCCAACATCCACGAACCCCTCTTCCTGTGGCAGCTACATCTCAGGTACCCACAGCTGACTCTGCATTTGGGGACTTTCTGCAAATCTGGCAACAGATCCGTTCCTCTATTCTGCTGGCAGTCGATCGCATGAAGTGAAAGGCGGATACAAGAAGGAGAGAGCCGCCTCAGTATCTTTCGGGTACCAAAGTCTGGCTGTCCGCGAGGAATATCCGACTGAAGGTGCCTTCATCAAATTTGCTCCCAGGTTCCTCAGACCTTTTGAGATCCTGCATCAAATGAACCCAGTCTCCTATAAGCTTTGGCTGCCGTCTACCCTCAAAATCCACAACTCCTTTCATGTGTCCCTCTAGAAACCTGTGGTCCTGAACCACTACACTAAAACTCCTTACCCTGCAGTTGCTCCCAGCAGTTCTTCCGATGTGTTCGAGGTAAAGGAGATCCTGGACTTCAAGAGAGTAGGAGAAAGGACTTTTTATTTGGTGGATTGGAAGGGGTTTGGTCCAGAGGAGAGGTCCTGGGAGCCAGAAGAGAACCTCAATGCCCCTACCCTCGTTAAGAAGTTCCTCTCTCGCTCTGGTCCCAATAAAAGGGGGCGTAAGAGGGGGATACTGTTACATCCACGGCCGCGGACCATCTGGATTACTCACCTCTCGTCAGCCGCAGCCATGGACTTGTGAGCGCTGGTCCACGTCTCCTCCCCAGGAGACACTGACCTCTGCTCCGCTGTGTCCCGTAGGGCCAGTACGGGCACATGTAAATTATCAGTAATTAGCCCATGATCACCCTGGACTATAAGAAGGGCTCTGCCCTTTTACTCCTTGCCTGAGCATTGTTTGCATTCCTCTGTTAGTCTTGCAAATGGTCCCGTAGTCGTATCCTCTTCCCTGTGTTCCTGTGCACTGCTACCCGTATCCTGTATCCCGTGCTGTACTTGTTCTTGTGCCATCTTTAGTGTGAGGTCGCATTGTGCTGTGTTACACCACGTCTGGTGTCCTCCGCCACGTCTTGTATCCCCCGCTGCTGAAGATCCCATCTGTGCCTGCCGTTACCACTGTCTGGACTATCACAGGTACCCTTGTGCTTGGACTATATATACTGACTTGGTACACTGTAGTTTGGCCAGCTGCCATCCCGCTACGGCGGTGCGGCCCAGTGGGTCCACACACCCACAGATTGTGACACTCTATAGTGGGTGATTTTTTTCTTACCAGAGCGCTTCTTTATGGTCCCAGAATGAGTGTCGATATCACAGGTAAAGATGTCACAGGTGGGTGTGCTTGGCAGGTGATAAAGTCATATGGGGTGCAGGCCCTGTACATTGAGGACCTGGACCTCTAGTTGCAAGACAGCTGCAATAGTTGCATTGGGAGGAGAGGTGGCCCATGCTGGTGGTGTGGTGTATCCACTTTAAGCCTCGATAGCGTGTAACGATGCCACCAGCAGAATATCATGAGGGACATCACTGCCGTGGTTATGTCATCGGTGATGATGTCATAGAGGTGATGTCAACGACAAGGGCTATTGGGTCCCCTGTATGGATACAGTGCACGTGATGACGTCACAGGGATGATATCAAGGGGTTGATTATGTCCTTTTGGCAATGTCACTGACATTGCCTCATGTGTCCACCTTAAGGCCCCAGAATGGGTGATGTTACAGGTGATGACATCGTAGGTGGGACCCTGACGGGCAGTGACGTCACAAGGGGAACAGGCATTATAAATTTAACGCCAGGACCCGCAGATGCCAGGGAGCAGTGACGTATAGACCTGTAACGTTATTGGGGCTGACATGCCTTGGTGACGTCCTGGGGGTTGTGTTATCAGGGACATTGACTGGTGGGTCCGCTGTAGAGCCCCAGTGCAATGAAAGTGGGGAGGTATAGCATCTCCATGGTGCTACTAGTGTACAATAGCATCTAGAGCTGCCAGCAGCTGAAGAGCCATGTAGGGGGCCCTGGAGCTAGATATAAGGGGCTCCAGGGCCCAGAACTCAGGAGCAACTGGATGGGGAACACTGTATTTGATGAGACAGAAAAATAGGGGGGGGGGATTTCCTCCAGCTCACCTTGTCACGGGTATGGTAGGCAGCGCGCGGATCCTCGTGTCGGCACACGCAATGGAAACGGCAGAAAAAGAAAGTTGGAACCAGCGCTGGAAATGGTAAATCTGTTAAAAACGGGAAACTTCTTCCAAGTTTTAATGTTGCTTTGGTATAAGACAGTGAACAAAAAATGGTAATGACAGGCGGGTATAGTCCAAAGTACAGAGGGTAGTAAGATGATAGGCGGTAGCCTATGCGTTTCAGACCCCTGCTGGGTCCTAAGCCATGACTAAGGACCCAGCAGGGGTCTGAAACGCGTAGGCTACCGCCTATCATCTTACTACCCTCTGTACTTTGGACTATACCCGCCTGTCCCTACCATTTTTTGTTCACTGTCTTATACCAAAGCAACATTAAAACTTGGAAGAAGTTTCCCGTTTTTAACAGATTAAGGCCTCATGCACACGACCGTATTTTTTCCCACCCATAAATACCGGCGTAAATACGGGTCCGGTGTCACACGTATTCGACCCGTTTTGCACCAGTATTTACGGACCCGTGCCTGTAAATATGGGTCCAGTGTCACCCATATTCCACCCGTATTTACGGGCACGTTTTTGGCGGCAAAATAGCACTGCACTAATCGGCAGCCCCTTCTATCAGTGCAGGATAGAGAGAAGGGACAGCTCTTTCTGTAATAAAAGTTAAAGAAATTCATACTTACCCGGCCGTTGTCTTGGTGACGCGTCCCTCTCTTCACATCCAGCCCGACATCCCTGGATGACGCGGCAGTCCATGTGACCGCTGCAGCCTGTGATTGACTGCAGCGGTCACATGGGCTGAAACGTCATCCAGGGACGGCCAGGACGTCGGGCCGGATGTCGAGAGGGACGCGTCACCAAGGCAACGGCCGGGAGACCGGACTGGAGGAAGCAGGAAGTTCTCGGTAAGTATGAACGTCTTTTATTTTTATTTTTTACAGGTTGCTCTTTATTCTTATCGGTAGTCACTGTCCAGGGTGCTGAAAGAGTTACTGCCGATCAGTTAACTCTTTCAGCTCCCTGGACAGTGACTATTTACTGACGTCGCTTAGCAACGCTGCCGTAATGACGGGTGCACACATGTAGCCACCCCTCATTACGGGAGCTCCATAGACTTCTATGGACTGTCCGTGTCGTTATTACGGCCTGAAATAGGACATGTTCTATCTTTTTCAACGGCACGGGCATAGAAGTCTATGAGCCCGTTATTACGGGTCGTAATTACGACCCGTAATAACGCGAGTTTTTACGGTCGTGTGCATGAGGCCTTACCATTTCCAGCGCTGGTTCCAACTTTCTTTTTCTACTGTATTTGATGCTTTATAGGAAATACATGCCACCGATTTAAATCTCTCTATATGTAAATGAATGTGCCTTCATAGACCTTTATGTGGAAACCGCACAGCGTTTACATAGATCTGCTCATAGATAATACTCTGAACTTTACGTCCATTACAGACTTTACGTTTGCGCTGTACGCTCACCGATGAGCAGTCTACCGCATTCTAGGCCGTTGCTAAGTGACCACGAAAAGCTTGGTAAACAAGCTGGCGCCGAAGGAAGCGGAAATACGTCACGATGTCACGTGCGCTGCAGAACGCGCGGCTTGATTCGCTGTCGCCTCCTGACGTTGCCGCAGATGACCAGACATGGCGGGTAAGTTCTAGAGGAGCGCCGCTCATAGGATAAGGCACGGCAAATATCAACTGCCGCAGTTGAGTAGCCGGCCTTGTCCGGCCAGAGGGGTCTGGTGGTAGTAGTTGTGCCGATAGCGGCAGATGTGGGCTTCTGTCACATACTACTCACCCACCGGCGCCATCTCCCGCCAAATAGACTGACACGGATATGACTGCTGTACCCGCTAGAGTGCTGTTCACGTGACGTTTGTGACCCGTATATCTGATGTAGACTGATAAAAGTATTCAAACATACAGGGGAATGCGGATTAGAGTATTCCCTTCTTAGACATTTCCATATCACCTCTGGGTGGAGAATAGAGAGCTGTCCCCTTTAAGGCCTTCTGTTAGGCGGCCATAATAGAGGCGTTAAAATGCATTTAATGACCCCCATTACAGCTCAAACACCTTGTGGTCGTGCAGTTGGGAGAAACATATCAGATGTATCCACTTGCTTGTGGCTCTTCATTTAGTTCTATGGACGTTATGGAAACAGCCCCGTTCTTCATATAGGTGCGGGACCTGCACTTATCACACGTTTATGGCATATCCTGTGGCTCTGCCATAAATGTGGAAGATGGGAATACCCCTTTAAACATAGGCTATGACGTATGCCCCAACGATGGCGTTCTTTACTGTAGACTATAATGGTATCTTGTTAACGGATACGTCATGACCCCTGTTCATGATGTGTCTGTTAAAAGGATACCATTATAGCCTATGGGTGACGAATGCCGCTATTAGGCTTCCGTCACCCATAGACTAATATGGTGTCAGTTTCACGTGTACGTCATGAAAAGCTATTGAAAGCCCATGACGTGTATATGTTAGATGCATGCCTGTGACTTATGCCATACAGTGGCACACATAGATGGAGCATTCTAAAAAAAAAAAAAGTAGACTGAGCTACATCAGCAAATGCTTTACTTAGACCTCATCAGCTACATGGCTGCTTGTTCTATGTGATTCTCCGTGCGAGACTTGTGTAAGGCCAAATGTACACGATGCGTATTACGTGCAGATTTTAGTGCGGCAAATACGCAGCACAAAGTAAATGAGATTTCAAGAAATCTCTATATGGTGCGTTTTTTTTCTGCACGAATATTGACCTGCGGTGCGTATTTTAAAGGATAAGACATTCGCTTTAAACCAGAGTAAGGGTGTGTGACATTAGCGTTCTTTTCCGTTGATGGGTTTCGTTGGAGCTTCCGCCAGAGGAACCCATCAACAGAAAGGCAAACGTAAACCATGGCTACCGTTTGCATTACCATTGACTTCAATTGTAATGCTTCAGTTGCTAATGGTTCCCGGTTGTCTCTGTTCCGTAAGTTTTTCGTTTTGTTTTTTTTACGGAATCCATAGCACAGTCGACTGCTAGGGGGTCCCTGCCTCCCTGCGGGAATACTGTCCCATACTGAAAACATTACAGTACGGGACAGTATTTCTGCGGAGAGTCAGGTGCTCCTAGCATCATAGATAACTAGAATGCTAGGAGCCCGGCTCCCTGAATTGTGGTCGGTCCGGGAAAAACGTCCGACACACGGTCTGTATATCACAGACCGAACACTGCCTTGTGAATCTGGCTTCAATAGTTATGTTCTTGTCTATATTCAGATGCTGAAAACCTACAGACCTAAGGCCCCATGCACACGAACATGCTTTTGCGGCCGCAATTCCTACGGGAGAATTGCGGCCCCATTCATTCCTATGGGGCCATGCACACAACCGTGGTTTCCACGGTCCGTGCATGGCCCTGGACCGCAGAGAGAACGGACATGTCTTATTACATCCGTGTTCTGCGGTCCAGGCTCATAGGAAATAATGCACGCGGCCATGTGCACAGACAGAGATTTGCGGGCGGTCTGTGGGTGTCGCTCTGCGGCCGGCCGACCGACCCCGAAAATCACGGCGGTGAACATGGCTATGGTCGTGTGCATGAGGCCTAAGGGTATGTTCACATGTTTAGGATTTGCCTATAGCAAAAACCGACGTGTTTTTACAAGAGGATCTGAAACCCTATCCACGGAAATGTTACTATAAATTGCAGTGGTTTTTGGTGCGGGATTCGCATTGGAAATCTGCAGAAATTCTGCATCATGTGAATTCACACTAAGGCCTTATTCACACGAATGTGTTAAATGTCCGTGGGACTGCCGTTGAAGCAACAGCCGTCACGCAGACCTGTATAATTCTATGTGGCCGTTCATACAGCCGTTGTTTCAACGGACCGTGTGAAGGGTCCGTGAGAAAATAGGACGTCCTATTTTTTCACGCTTTACGCATTCCTTCATAGACTCTAGTCTTTGGGGGATGCATGATATCGCGTCCTGCAGAGCACGGATGCACCATGAACGTGAGAAACTTTGGTTTTTCACATCCGAAATGCGCAACGCCCGTGTAAGTCTAGCCTAAGGGTATGTTCCCGCAGGCAGGATACACTGCGGAAATTCCATAACCGAATTCTGTGCGGAAATTCAGCATTTACAGTAGCAGCAAAGTGGATGAGATTTCTGCAGATCTCAGCAATACGCCTCGGGAAAAAAACACAGAAAAGTTGTGAGGAAAGTGTTCTGCCGTGCGGCTTTCGAATCCACAGCATGTCAATGTATGCTGCGTATTTTTAGCGGAGATGCTGCGTGTTTGGGCCACAGACCTAAATGGGAAGAATATATTCTTCACTAAAATACACAAGTTGAGTTTTGTTGTGGTTTGTACAGCGTTTACGCTCCGGAAAAGCTGTAAAAACCACTGGAAATCCTCAGATGCACATAAAGTTTGGTACAATCAATGCTTCACACTAATTTCTAGTTTCTGTGACTAATACACCCACAGTAACTTTACTGAAGTGTCTTGAGAGTGACTAGATATCACCTCCAGCCAGGGCGCGATGTCTATTCACACTCCCGACACTTCGGTAAAGTTTGTGTGGGACTTAATAGCTGAACAGCGTGATCTCGCTTTTGCTTGTTCATTAGCTAATCGTTGCCCTGTTTATAAAGGGCAATGATTGGAAATGAGCGTTCATATGAAGGCTCGTTTAACTGATTATTGGCCAGTGTGAATGGCTCCTTCGCATGTACGCCAGGAAAGCTCTAGAGACATACATGCTAAACTCGTCCATAGGGCTCCTTTGTCAGGCGAAGGCCAAAACAGTGACCTTCTGGCCTCTATACATTAGTATACCACAAAAAGAAAAAATGGTATGAATAGCATAGTAGACTATATGTTTTAATATAATAATTTATGTTTTTATATATTATTTGTATATAAGAGTGCAAACAACTTGTATACAATTTTTTTTATTTATAAAGCAAAATGTAATTTTAGCATTGAGTTCCGTGTAGACCTGTTTCTCCTTGTAGGAATGAAAGAGCAAGAAAGGATGTGTATACGTGAGGCAGATTTGTTACAGAAATTTCTACGACTGAAAATCCATTCCATACACCCGAATGGGGCAGTTTCTGTAGCATGTACATGTGTAATTTTTTAGGTTATTTTTTTTTTTTTTACAAAAACCATTGAGATGTATGGAACAGTCGCAGCTATTTCTGCAACAAATGTGCCACGTGTGAACATACCCCAATTCGTCTCAAAGTAATTGTGTGACCAGTTTAAAGTAATTTTATTGTTATGTTGTTCTGTCATAGGTCTCAATAGTATGGAAAAGAAGTTGGCTGAATACAAATGTAACACAAATGAAGTCATTAAGTTAAAATTGGGTGAGTATCTGTTATTTATGCCGCAAAATTTGCATGTTTTACCTGCGTAATTGCTGTGGATTTGACTCTGCGTTGACAAAGCTATACATAAATTGCAACAATGTTTAATGGGATTGGATGGTCCCTTTAGAGGAAAAAAGACAGAAAAGGCAATAAACTGTTAAGTTATGATGTTCTAAGTATAATTACATGGACAGTGACGTCACGGACTCCTCCTGGACCGGAATCCCCGGCCAGAGCATTGCCGATGCTCTGGCCGAGGATTCCGCACCTACAGGTGGCCCTTGTCAGCGGCTTCTCCAGGAGGGGAATCCCCGGCCAGAGCACCGGCAATTCTCCGGCTGGGGATTCCACTCCTGGAGGGAGCCCCAATGGAGCTATCTACAGGGAGGGGGGGGGGGGGGGTGTAGTGCTGTCGACAGGGTGGGGTGTGTGGAGCGCTATCTACAGGGGGGCATGGCACTATGTATAGGGGCTGTGGGGCGCTATCTACAGGGGTGTGTGTGGCGTGCCCCCTTCAGCCTGTTGTCTCGGGAGCTTCAGTGCCCCGGGTTTTTTTTTCTATAAAGGGATGGTGTACAAATAATAACTATTTCAACAATGTAAACACTTCAAATCTTTGTTACAACCTTTTTTTTGCAAACTTCTGTTTTTGCATTTATTAACACATCATTTTATACTTTATACTAGTGCGTTTCCCTGAGGACATTGATGATGACAGCACAACATTTAGCCCAGAGTTTAGTCACCAGTTATTTGGAGAAGAGTAAGTACTATAGAAAGATGCCTGGTAAATAAGTTTCCTTTCGATTGGATTCACACATTCAGATTTGATGCAGTTTTTTTAAGCCAAATCCAGGAGTGAATCCAAATAGAAGGAAAATTATTTTCTCTTTCAGATGCACTTCTGTGTTTGGATAAAAAAAAAACTGCATTAAAACTGCATGTGTGATTCAAGCCTTATAGAAGTAACTACTAAATGGAAAAAAATCAGTCATGTATATATTGTACACAACTGTTTATTCAACCTCACCGCAAATGGTCATATAATAGACTTCAAGTTTTGTGTCCTATTTAAAGAGGCTCTGTCACCAGATTTTGCAACCCCTATCTGCTATTGCAGCAGATAGGCGCTGCAATGTAGATTACAGTAACGTTTTTATTTTTAAAAAACGAGCATTTTTGGCCAAGTTATGACCATTTTTGTATTTATGCAAATGAGGCTTGCAAAAGTACAACTGGGCGTGTTGAAAAGTAAAAGTACAACTGGGCGTGTATTATGTGCGTACATCGGGGCGTTTTTACTACTTTTACTAGCTGGGCGTTGTGTATAGAAGTATCATCCACTTCTCTTCACAACGCCCAGCTTCTGGCAGTGCAGATCTGTGACGTCACTCACAGGTCCTGCATCGTGTCGGCCACATCGGCACCAGAGGCTACAGTTTATTCTGCAGCAGCATCCACGTTTGCAGGTAAGTAGCTACATCGATTTACCTGCAAACGCTGATGCTGCTGCAGAATAAACTGTAGCCTCTGGTGCCGATGTGGCCGACACGATGCAGGACCTGTGAGTGACGTCACAGATCTGCACTGCCAGAAGCTGGGCGTTGTGAAGAGAAGTGGATGATACTTCTCATCAGAGCGCCCAGCTAGTAAAAGTAGTAAACACGCCCGATGTACGCACATAATACACGCCCAGTTGTACTTTTACTTTTCAACACGCCCAGTTGTACTTTTGCAAGCCTCATTTGCATAAATACAAAAATGGTCATAACTTGGCCAAAAATGCTCGTTTTTTAAAAATAAAAACGTTACTGTAATCTACATTGCAGCGCCGATCTGATGCAATAGCAGCTAGGGGTTGCAAAATCTGGTGACAGAGCCTCTTTAAATGGTTTTTACTGTGACAGATCTATGTCGTGTGCCCTAACGTAATGATCATAGGAATATGACTGTGCCCTTCTTAATGCTTCCTCTGCCCAGCAATATTCCTGTCCAGGAGTAGCGCTATTTTGGGGATAAAAGACCAAAGGGCCATTTGTGGTTTGTGTGTGTGTGTGTATATATGTGTGTATATATATATATGTATATATATATATATATATATATGTGTATATATATATATGTATATATATATATATATATATATATATACATAGCCATACGTTAGAACTGTGAAATTGAAATGAAATAGCAAGTATACAATATTTTCCGGTGCAGAGACAGACAGGAAGTAGTTAGAAACTGTACAGAGTTATAATATAATTAGTAGACGTCATGAATACTCCTCTCCATCCATTGCAATACGTAAGACAAAGAAAACAGACACGACAGTTCACACCCCTCCTCCCGTGAACCTAGTATTCATAACGTGACCGTGTTTTGATAGCCACAAAATTTCACTAGTTAACTAAAAGAGGATTTCTGAAGGGACAGTCTCAAGCGTTGCAAGACAGGATTCCCTGAACAACTTCATCTATAATACCTTAAAGGCAGATTTGAGGGCACAGAATCCTAGGATACACAAAGTGGGAGTCTAGCAAGATTTAACAACAGACCAGTACGACGTTAACTTGGGGCAAGACCCGACAGCATGAATAAAGGTCCCGGTAGAAAACAGGCATCTGAGTGTGAGACATCAATTTTCCGCAGCCTATCAGGAGTTTTGTATACTTTGTAATGGAATCTGTACTGTACAAGCATATCCCTAGTGCTTACCACTGCGTAGGAAAGAGTCAATAGCTCATAAAAGGAACCATTGTGCTTTACTAGCGCTTTGTACCTCTGTTCTTGGTAAGTTATGGTATATCCTAACAATATGCTATTACTTGTTGTATAGCATACCTAACTTTTTAGGTGACTTTTCAGAACTTGAGTGTACATGAGGAATAACACAATTTCTGGCCATTATATGACTTGTATATGGCATACTTTTTTTTTTTTTTTAGCTGTTTTCCGCTCTATCGCTATTTCTCAGTTTTCTCTTTAAACAGTTGGTTTGAGCCTAACTGCTTTAATGTCCGTCATATTCAGCATGAGAGTCCTTCTCTCCTATCTCTATCACATATATATAGAAGCAGCAGCAGCATGGAGGAGATTATATAGCCGTATTTAGCAGTGTAGCTGAGAATCCAGCACTGGGGTAAAAAAAGATGCCATCCAAGTTCCCCAATTTTACCCTATACTGACCCCTGACGCCAGCTTCTGTCACCTATTAATCCTGCTTACCTGCTGATGTCCGTCATCTACTGTTCTTTGTCACCTCCTGACCGTTTACTTGCAGACTTCTGTCCCTACTTATTCCATTCTCTCCTGTATTTTCTAGGGAGTTTTTTTTTTCTTGTTATAAAAAAATTAAACCGTTGTTTAGCAGTTGTAGGGAGTCTTGTTAGGGGTAGCGGTACTTTTTGTATAGGCTCGTTACCTGACACCTGTGTCTTGTCACCACCTCTTACCTATACAGTGTACTCCATCCCGCCCCTATATTTTTAGGGAGCACTTTTTTTCTAGTTTAAAAAAATAATATAAAAATAGTTTAGGGAGTTTTTATTAACTTTATAGTTTTTACATACTATAACATACCAATATGGTTCAGAGATCTTATAGTCCAGAGGAGGCACATGCCATGATCTGCTCAGACATAAGATACTGCTAGTAATGATGAGATGGAATCTGTTCTTTCATCTAGTGAGTCTGATGAGCCCCCCCCCCCCCCACAGCGGAGAAGAGCAGTTGGTCCTGCGCAGCCAGATTCAAATGAGGTGACGTCGGTACCCGCTGTAAATTATACCCCTCCCAACTTCACTGCCTCTTCAGGGATCCAAGTAGAGACAGCGGGGTTCAGGGAATTAGATTTTTTTTATTTGTACTTCTCTGATAAATTTGTTGGTCATATTCTTTTTAGCATGACATAGTTATATGTACAAGCAAATGCAATGTTCAGGAACAAAAAAGACCACCTAAATAACACCTAAAGCTTTGCAATCAACATGCTCAAAATAACCCTAGATGAATACCATAGGGGGTTGTAGTTTTCAAAATATGGTCGCTTTTGTTTTGCCAGCTCAAAACCTTTGCAGGTATGGAGTGGGGCCTACAAGTTACTCAAGCTAAAACAGTGTCCTAAAATGGCACACTGCTTCTTTGCTTTTGCGTGTGGCCAGGCAGCAGTTTACGGCCTAAGTGGGGTTTTTCTGAACGCAGGAGAAAGTGGGAAATAAATGCTGGGATGCGTTTTATCAGTTTCATGTACTATGTTTGAAATTTTGATTCTGCAAAAAAAACGATGGGGTTAAAAAAGTGGTCACGCCCCTAGAAGGGGTGTAGTTGCCAAAATGGGGTCACTTTTACGGGGGTTTCCAGTGCGTTGCAAACGCCACATGGCACCATAAACCATTCCAGCAATATCTGTGCTCCAAAATCAAAATAGGGATCCTTCCCTTCTGAGCCCTGGCGTGGGTCCAAACAGCCGTTTATTACCACATATGGGGTAATGCCGTAATCGGAAGAAATTGCTTTACTAACTTTGGGGTGCTTTTTCTCCTTTATTCCTTGGAAAAATTAGAAAATTCTATGTTTCTCCAGAAAAAAAGTAGATTTTAATTTTCACAGACTAATTTAAATAAATTTAGCAAAATTTATGACCTGTGGGGTCAAAATGCTAACTATACCCCTAGATAAATTCCCTGAGAGGTGTAGTTCCCAAAATGGGGTCACTCTTGGGGGTTTCCCCTGTTTTGGCCCCACAAGACCTCTTTATACCTGACATGGTGCCTAATATATATTCTTAAAGGAGACCCCAAAATCCACTTGGTGCACCTTTGCTTCTGAGGCCTGTGTTTTAGTCCATTAGGACACTAGGGCCACATGTGGGATATTTCTAAAAACGGCAGATTCTGGGCAATAAATATTAAGTTGCGTTTCTCGGGTACAACCTTCTGTGTTAGGCTGGGTTCACACGACCACATTAACGTCCGTAATGGACGGACGTATTTCGGCCGCAAGTCCCGGACCGAACTCCGTGCAGGGAGCCGGGCTCCTAGCATCATAGTTATGTACGATGCCAGGAGTCCCTGCCTCGCTGCAGAACAACTGTCCCGTACTGTAATCATGTTTTCAGTACGGGACAGTAGTTCCACGGAGAGGCAGGGACTCCTAGCATCGTACGTAACTATGATGCTAGGAGCCCGGCCGAAATACGTCCGTCCATTACGGACGTTAATGTGGTCGTGTGAACCCAGCCTTAAAGAAAAAATTGTATTGCAAATGAATTTTTGCCAAAAAAAATGAAATTTGTAATTTTCAACTCTACTTTGCTTAAGTTCCTGTGAAATGTCTAAAGGGTTAAAACACTTTCTGAATGCTGCTTTGAATACTATGAGGGGTGCAGTTTTCAAAATGGGGTGTTTTATGGGGTTATCTAATATATGGGGCCCTCAAAGCAACTTCACAACTGAACTGGCCCCTGAAAAAATAGCCTTTTGAAATTTTCTTGAAAATGTGAGAAATTGCTGCTAAAGTTCTAAGCCTTGTAACGTCCTAGAAAAATAAAAGAACATTCAAAAAACGATGCCAATATAAAGTAGACATATGGAATATTTTAAATAGTAATACCACACAAAATAGTTACTATCTGTTTTTCTCAATTTTGTTGTTTTTCACAAATAAGCAATGAATTTATCGACCAAGTTTTTCAACTAACATAAGGTACAATATGTCATGAGAAAATTTCAGAATCGCTTGTATAGGTAAAAGCATTCCGAAGTTATTACCACATAAATTGACACGTCAGATTTTTCAAAAATGGGGCTGGTCCTGAAGGTGTTAATGAAGTAAAGATTCAGTTATTCCTGACACACATTAATCCGCGTTTTTTTTTTTGTTTCTTTTTTTGGGTCATCTCAGTGAAGTGGCTTTTGGATACAAGGGTTTGCAGATTCTGCTCTACTACAGCGCTGGAAATTTATCCACTATGTTCCGTGTCCATTACTCCTCTAAAGTTGATGAAAAGTTTGAAGAGGTCCAAGTAAGTGTTATTTAATCTGATTCTTATGGTACATGGTTAACTGTAATAATTTTATAACCTTATTTCAATATGTAAGGATTGCAAGTTCAAGTTCCCTAGTGGAACTACAAAAAAATATTATTACAAAGTAACTACTTGGTTTCTCCACAATCGTAACAACCGCTACAATAAAAATATCATGTCTTCTATACTGTATGTTGAACTTTGTAAAGAAATAAAACTTTTGATAAAATTGCTGTAGCTTTGTGTCCCGTCCCCCCAAAAAAATAGCACCAGCGAAAACTTCAACTCGTCCCGCAAAAAACAAGCCCTCATAAAGCTAGGACAACGGAAAAGTAAAATTATAGCTCTTGGAATACTGCGACACAAAAATAATTTTCAATAAAAAAAGCTTTTATTATGCAAAAGAAGTAAAACATAAAAGCTTCATAAAACATCTCACGAGTAAACAGACTAGACGATCTTGTCCGCCTCCTCCTGCATCCTGACCCCTCTGGTGTTTTATCATTAGATACTCCAGTGCTCCGATAACATTACCTTACATGAAGTAAAGTTTTATCTGTTGTACGTATCACAGCAGAAGGGTCCAGTGATGGCAGTGCTGCTGCTGTACAGAAAGTCTCCCATCTGCACAGTGCGTGTCCCATCTTTGCTGGGGCCGACTCCAGCCCCAAAACAGTCCTGCTTTCTGCCAAAAAAGACGCCACACCTGTCCATGAGTTGTCTAGTATTGCAGCTCCGCTCCATTGAAGTGAATGGGGCTGAGCTGTAATATATCGCACACACAACTTGTGGACAAGTCTGGCTGTGTTGTTTTTGGATGAAGGCAGACATGTTTTTACAATCCTGAACAACACGATTAAAGGAACACAGCATCTAACTCTATTAAAGTGGTAACTCTTTATTTTTCTTAATTATATTATGGTCTTCTATCACTTCCTGAGGTACTTCAGGATGTAACACAACTTTAGATAAGAGTGAAGATGAACAAATGAATTAAAGTTTTCATAAACGTTCTGCCATAAATGTTCTCATGCACTTGTTCACTTTATCTTTCATCTCATCCTCATGTTTGGTTTTCACACATATCTTTGAGCTTGGATATTTTAAATATAGTAACACAAGCCAAAAGTTAGGACCTTTTTTGATACCGGCATTAGTCAAAGTTAGTCATGGTTTAGACAGGAGTACAGAATATATGGAGGCTGAAGATGTGGGGGCTGAAGCTCTTTGCCGTGCATATCCTTGTTCTAGCAAAAGTATTTTTTTCCTTTTGGACATTGCTTTATTCTAATTCTTATCAGTGGTAATTGTTTATTGATTCCAAGCTCTGTGACACGGTTTTAAGTTGTAGTCTTCTTGTCTACGTCTTCTTTTCCGGTGCCTTTGGTTACTGGAGGGAGACAATAGGACTCAATAGGGCAAGAATTGCCTAGATACAGATCTCAATACTGAGTATTTGAACATATGTTTAATCACAAACACTCAACATGCAAGTCACCCTGCAAGCCTAAAAGTTCTATAACACTAGCTATAGGGAGGGATTAATGTTTATATGCTTTAGATTTCGTTGATGGTCAAGTACCTGAGAAAATGCCTTTTGTTTTTACTTATAATTAAGTAAAAGTTTTATTTTGAAGGGTCTTATCCATGGGTAAGCAACCTAAGGCTTCGTCCACATCTGCGCTAGGGTCCCGTTCCGTCAGCGCTTTCTGTTGGAGCGGGACCCTGACTACACTTCCAGCCACGACGCGTCTTTGCAGTCCAGTTCCTCACTTTTCCATAAGCCTCCCCACCTTCTCAACACAAATTCCCCATCCTGGTGCCCGAACAGTGTCATCCTGCTGCTCTCCCTAATACTGTGTCCACTGTTCAGGTGCCCAAAAATACTGTACTGCAGACATATCAATGCCATACATATAGTCCTCCTAAAAATACTAGTATGTCACAGATGGTGCCCCTTACAGTAATGTATTCCACACAGTGCCCTTTAAAATTAATTGTGCCCAGGAAATAGTGTTTTTGACAGCAATAATGGCCACCAAGTGCCCTGAAAATTAATTTTGGCAACTAGATAGCTCCCTCTTCAATAAAAGTGCTCAGATAGTGCTTCCAAAAATAATTGTGTGAAGCAGAGTTCTCCCATTAGTAAAAGTGCTCCCCAAGAGGAGGACACATTAGTAATCGTGCCCCTATTAGTAATAGCACTACCCCACAGTGCCCCCATTATTAATGGTGCTTCCTCAGTGTCTTTATTAATAACAATGCCCCCCAGAGTGCTTCCATTAGTAATAGTTTTTCCCCACAATGAACCATTAGTGATAGTTCTCCCATAGTGTCCATAATATTTATTGTGCCCCTTAGTAATATTGTTCCCCACAATGCCCCTATTAGTAATAGTGCTCCTCCTCACTAGTAATGGGACTACCCCTCAGTAACCGTTCTTCCCCATAATGCCCCTATTAGTAACAGTGCCCTCAATAGCAAGAGGGCTACCCCATAGTAATAAGTGCTCCCCCACAGTGACCCTATTAGTAAGGGCCCATAGTAGTGCTCTCCTATAGTGCCCCCAAAATTAATTATTAATGAGGTGGGAGAAAATCCCGATACTCTCCTGTTCCAGGTCATCTTCAGCGGTGAAAGCTTCTACTAAATTTTGAAAATGGAAAATGAATGGTTTGCGGATATTAACTATTTTCACTCTTCATCCTTTTTCAACTTGTAATTGGTGTTTAGACTTATTCTTATGGGCAGCCAAAAGTGCTAATTCTTTTCTGTCTATATCCTTTTCATCTACTTTACATTTTGTGTTTTTGGGTAATTTTTCCTAATACAGAATAACTATATGAAGGGTAATAAAACAACCAAATATTTCTAAAGACTGCTAAAATAGCCACTGGTTTGCGTTATATCATTACTTCAATGCACCTTGGAAATTGGGCAAATAAAGAAAGGAAGTGAATGGTGTTTGAAATGTTCATACATAAAGAAAAGTCCAGGGTCATTGGTTAGCAGATCATTGTTCCCACTTCTGAAATAATAAAATGGCCAGAGTTAGAAAAGGCAAAGCGTGTCTCTCCTTTCTCTGCCAGTAACTTACAGGGGTAACTGAATGCCGATATAAGTGCCATTCATCCGCAGGTGCATTGCCTCAACTAGGGGATAATGGTTGAAAGGACAGGAATTAGTAGCATGTTGTATTAGCCTTTTGTAGCGTATTTTGTCCTAAGCATCTTAATTTCCCAGTTTGAATGGCAAGCAGCAAGAGTGTGGGTTTTGAACTAATACTCATCATGCCTGTAAACGGTGTGAAAGGGTTTCTTAGCGAGTGAACACAGAGTGTTCTTGTGTCAGCCCTTGTGGAAATAGATACAATACAAACATTTCAGCCAAACGCGATGTAGACTCCATTGAGTAAAAAACCTGGCTCCATTGTTTAACCGCCCTCCCATACACAGTGAGAACAGAAAGTCCCTGAATAGGGGTACAAGCTCATTTTGGTCCATAGACTACTAGGCTTTTAGGGACTGCATTGAGGGGGGCACATTTTTTTTTTGTTAAGTTGAGACCAATTCATTATGTTTTATTGCCTGGTGAGAAGCAGTAATATGTTATTGTGAAAGTTCATCAAATATTCATGGTTTAAGATAAGTAGCAAATGTATTCATTCAAGTGGCCCTAGGGGATTTGAATAGGAATATGGAGTCTGCTCAGCTGACAGTCTACAGGGAGACGGCGCTTGTTTAACAAGTTTACGTCTAATCTCTGATTACGGTTTGTCTGAGAGGATTTCCTTTTTTTTTGTTGGAAATCTACATAAAAGCAACTGTTTTCAGAATTTGTAATTCCTTGTAATCCTAAATTTACCATCTTGACTTGCTCTCCAGTTTTCCTAAATGCATTGTGTTGTTTTTTTATGTAAAATTCTATTAAACAAGCTATTAGGGTTTGTTTTTTTTCTTTGACTCTCTTTTTTTTAGTCCTTGCTCTGTTACATGATTACATATTCCCCTTTGTCACCAAAGAAAGATTGCACCTGGCCTTTCCTGAAGAGGGTGAGACTTTCTTTAAGATATATATATTTATTTTTTTCTCCTAACAGTCATTTACTTTGGCACAAAATAGTATTGTAATGGGTCATAAGTGTATAGTATAGCTTAATGTTAATAAAAAAAAAAAATGTTTGTTTTTTTTATTTCGTTTGCTTTTTCTTTTTTTTTGTGGTTCTACATGCGATAACGTACTCAGTCTGGGTTTCCATCACGCTAGACAAGAACCTGTCACTAGCTTTTAGGGCACTAAGCAACCAGCCCGTTCTACTGTTGTAATTTAGCATTTTAAACATGACCCTTTCAAAACTTTTGTCTAAAAAGAAGTTAGAGGCTCTGTCACCAGATTTTGCAACCCCTATCTGCTATTGCAGCAGATAGGCGCTGCAATGTAGATTACAGTAACGTTTTTATTTTAAAAAAACGAGCATTTTTGGCAAAGTTATGACCATTTTTGTATTTATGCAAATGAGGCTTGCAAAAGTCCAAGTGGGCGTGTTTAAAGTAAAAGTCCAACTGGGCGTGTATTATGTGTGTACATCGGGGCGTGTTTACTACTTTTACTAGCTGGGCGTTCTGACGAGAAGTATCATCCACTTCTCTTCAGAACGCCCAGCTTCTGGCAGTGCAGACACAGCCGTGTTCTCGAGAGATCACGCTGTGACGTCACTCACTTCCTGCCCCAGGTCCTGCATCGTGTCGGCCACATCGGCACCAGAGGCTACAGTTGATTCTGCATCGGCGTTTGCAGGTAAGTCGATGTAGCTACTTACCTGCAAACGCTGATGCTGCTGCAGAATCAACTGTAGCCTCTGGTGCCGATGTGTCCTCGCTGGTCCGACACGATGCAGGACCTGTGAGTGACGTCACAGCGCGATCTCTCGAGAACACGGCTGTGTCTGCACTGCCAGAAGCTGGGCGTTCTGAAGTAGTAAAAACGCCCCGATGTACGCACCTAATACACGCCCAGTTGGACTTTTACTTTAAACACGCCCACTTGGACTTTTGCAAGCCTCATTTGCATAAATACAAAAATGGTCATAACTTGGCCAAAAATGCTCGTTTTTTAAAAAATAAAAACGTTACTCTTATCTACATTGCAGCGCCTATCTGCTGCAATAGCAGATAGGGGTTGCAAAATCTGGTGACAGAGCCTCTTTAAGATACAGTGTGCTCTGTATGTGAATTACCAGAGAATAGTCCTGAGAGCAGTCCAAGTGTACTGGCCTTGGCTTCATCTGAGTGTGACATTGAACTCTCAAGACTTTTTTCTCTGGTAATTTACACACTGCGCTCACCGTATTATAACTTATTTTTAGACAAAAAAATGCTAAAATGGGCAGTTTTGATTGGCGCATGTTTAGAACGTTAAACCCCAGAAATATATCAACATGCTGGTGGTTAAGTTCCCTAAAATCTAGAGACCTGCTCCCTTTAACCCCTTCCCGCACCTTGGCGTAACTGTACGGCCAGGTGAGCAGTAACTTCGCGCACCTGGGCGTGCAGTTACGTCCGCGCTTCAACAGTTAACCGCCACGCGGCGCTGCACCGCAGCGGCGGTTAACTGTGTAGGGTGTCAGCCCTGCATTCCCCGTTGCCGATCAGCGGCCTGTCGCCGCTGAAATCGGCAATTAACCCCTTCGATGCGGTGGTCGATTGCGATCACCACATCGAAGAAGTTTACAGCGGATCGGCAGCCCCCCACATGTATTTGCGGGGGCTGGCGATCCTTATCATGGCAACCAGAGGCCGGACAATGACCTCTGGGTTGCCATGTACGGAAGCCTCGGAGGATCAGCCTCCGGCCGTTCCTCCTGCTTCCTGTCAGTGTGACAGTTACGTCACAATGACAGTTAGAACACATTATACTACGTGTGTAGTGTAATGTGTTCCAGCAGCGATCAGAGCTGCCAGTCTAAGTGTCCCCTAGTGGGACAAGTAAAAAAAGTTAAAAAAATATTATAAAAATGTTTTTAAAAAGTGTCAAAATAAAAGTTAGAAGTGACATAAACAAAGAATGCTTTTTTTCCTATAATAAGTCTTTTATTATAGGGAAAAAAATTAACACGTTAAAAAAAGTACACATATTTGGTATCGCCGCGTTCGTAACGACCCCAACTATAAAACTGTAATATTATTTTTCCCGCACGATGAACACCGCGAAAAAAATAAACGAAAAACAGTGCCCGAATCACAATTTTTTGGTTTCCACCCCTCCCAAAATATACAATAAAAAGTGATCAAAAAGTTGCATGTACGCCAAAATGGTACCAATACAAACTACATCCTGTCCCGCAAAAAACAAGCCCTTACAGCGCTTTTTTGACTGAAAAATAAAAACGTTATGGCTCTCAGAATATGGTGACACAAAAATTTATTTATTTTATAAATAAGTGATTTTATTGCACAAACGCTGCAAAACATAAAAAAAATTATGTACATCTGGTATCGCCGTAATCGTACCGACCCGCAGAATAAAGTAGAATGGTCATTTATAGCCCAGGGTGAACGCCATAAAAAAACGAATAAAAAACATTGTCAAAATTGATGGTTTTTGGTCACCTCTGGCTTGCCAAAAAATGGAATAAAACGTGATCAAAAAAATTTCTGGTACCCCAAAATGGTACCAATGAAAACCTACAGATTGTCCAGCAAAGAATAAACCCTCACACAGCTCCGGTGGTGAAAAAAATAAAAAAGTTCTGGCTCCCAGAATATGGCGATGCAAAATGTGCAGAGTGTTCCAAAAGCAGATAAGATCAGGAGCCATTTATAAGTGTGACACTGGCCACATATCTGTGGATTATTATTTATTTACTGCATTTTTATACCCTGATGTACCCCGCACAGATAACATGTACCCTGATGTACCCCGCACAGATAACATGTACCCTGATGTACCCCGCACAGATAACATGTACCCTGATGTACCCCGCACAGATAACATGTACCCTGATGTACCCCGCACAGATAACATGTACCCTGATGTACCCCGCACAGATAACATGTACCCTGATGTACTCCGCACAGATAACATGTACCCTGATGTACTCCGCACAGATAACATGTACCCTGATGTACTCCGCACAGATAACATGTACCCTGATGTACTCCGCACAGATAACATATGCCCCCACATTATAAACTGAAACACCAGTAAAACCCCAAACAGAACAACTACCAAGCTACATCTGCGCCCCAAAAGCCAAATGGCGTCCCTCCCTTCTGAGCTCTGCAGCATACCCAAACAACAGTTTACGTCCACAGATATGGCATCACCATACCCGGGAGAACCCGGTTAATATTTTATGAGGTATTTGTCTTCAGTGGCACAAACTGGGCATAACATATAGTGCACTAAAATGGCATATGAGTGGAAAATTTTAATTTTCACTCCGCACCATGCGCTGCGCATTAAAGGGAATGTGTTGCCAGCAAAACATGTTTTGTTTTTTTTAATTAAACATTTAGTGTGTAGGTGATTAAACATTGTTCAAATTTTTTTTAGTTTTTTCACGAGTCAGGAAATATTATAAATTAGATTCTAATTTATAATATTTCCCATTGCTGGTCATTAGATGGAGCTATTCCCAAAATTGCAGCATTGCATGTGGTAAAGCAACCACATTGCTTTTTGCTGCAAAATTGGGAAAAAAGCACTCGCTCTAGTGAGCTCTGAGAATCCCCCCCTCCTTTATCCTGGCTAGTGCCGGGATAAACGAGGGGATTGAACGGTCTAACCTCCTACAGTGTGTCGCCATTTTTTGAGCTAACACACAGTGTAGTAGGTTTACATACAGTAGTAAACACACACAAACACGAACATACATAGAAATCTCTTACCTGCTCCTGCCGCCGCGGCTCCCTCCGGCCCGTCCGCTCCGTCCGCTGCCGCTGGTCCAAGTGCACAAGTCCGGAAGCCGCGGCCGGAAGTAGTAATCTTACTGTCCGGCCGCGACTTCCGGTCCACAGGAAAATGGCGCCGGACGGCACGCATTTCAAATTGGACTGTGTGGGAGCGGCGCATGCGCAGTTCCCACACAGACGGCGTACACAGAAGTGGATGGGACGGGACCCGTTCGCAGTCCCTATGGGACTGTGGCTGCCGTATTCCATGTCTGTATGTGTCGTTAATCGACACATACAGAAATGGAAAAAAAAATGGCAGCCCCCATAGGGAAGAAAAAGTGTAAAAATAAGAAAAAGTAACACACAAACACACAAATTAATCCAAACGTTTTTAATAAAGCACTAACATCTTTAACATATTAAAAAACACTGTTCCTTTAACCTCTTCGCACACCACAACATAGCATGTCTTAGTGTGGGGGGTGATGTATGGAGCGTCTCACGTGAAAAATAAAGAATTTAAAACGGCAAAATCACTGTTTTTTTGGTCACCTTCGCTCTACCTAAAAATGTAATAAAAAGTGCTCAAAAAGTTGTATGTACCAAAAAATGGTACCAATAAAAACGAACGCTCGTCCCTCAATAAATAAGCCCTCATACCGCTCTATTGACTGAAAAATAAAAAAGTTGTGGCTCTTGGAACGCGGGGAGGAAAAAACTAAAATGGATCATTCCAGAAAGGGTTAATTACTTTCTAATGAAAAACCATTTATGACCACACGTGGAGTATTGCCGTACTCGGGAGAAATTGCTTTACAAATGTTGGGCAGCTTTTTCCCCCTTTATCCTTTGTAAAATTGAAAAAAATGCAACATTTTAGTGGAAGAAATGTTGATATTCATTTTCATGGCCTAAATTCTAATAAATCCTGCAAAAGACTTGTGGGGTCTAAATGGCCACTATATCCCTAGATAGATTCTTTAAGTGGTGTAATTTCCACTTTTGGGGGGTTTCCACTGTTTTGGCCTCTCAGGGGCTTTGCAAATGCGACATGGCACCCAAAAACCATTTCAGCTAAATTTGAGCTCCAAAAGCCAAATACCGCTCCTTCCCTTCTAAGCCTTACTGTGGGTCCAAACAGCAGTTTATTACCACATATGGCATATTTCCGTAATCGGGAGAAATTGTTTTACAAATGTTGGGGTGCTTTTTCTCCTTTATTCCTTGTAATTACCTTTACAGAATAATTCCAATGAATTCAGCAAAACAACCGTGGGGTCAAAATGCTAACTTTAACCCTAGAAAAATTCCTTGATGAGTGTAGTTTCCAAAATGGGGTCACTTTCTGGGGGTTTCCACTATTTTGTTCCCTCCAGTGCAATTCAAACGCGACATGGCACTGAAAACTATACCAGCAAAATCAGAATTTCAACATCCAAATGGTGCTCCTTCCCTTCTGAGTCCTGCTGTGGGTCCAAACAGCAGTTTATTACCACATATGGGGTATTGCTATAATCAGGAGAAATTGCTTTACATATGTTGGGGTGTTTTTTCTCTTTTATTCCTTGAAAAAATTAACAATTTCTACGTTTTTTCAGAAAAAAAGTAGATTTTCATCTTCACAAACTAATTCAAATAAATTTAGCAAAAAAAACTGTGGGTTCAAAATGCTAATTATACCCCTAGATAAATTCCCTGAGGGGTGTAGTTTCCAAAATGAGGTCACTTTTGGGGGTCTTTATTGTTTTGGCCCCACAAGACCTCTTCAAACCTGACATGGTACCTAAAATATATGCTAAAAAAAAGGAGGCCCCAAAATCCACTAGGTGCTCCTTTGCTTCTGAGGCCTGTGTTTCAGTCCATGACCGCACTAGGGCCACATGTGGGGTATTTCTAAAAACTGCAGAATCTGGGCAATAAATAATAAGTTACATTTCTCGGGTAAAACCTTCTGTGGTATAGAAAAAAATGTATTACAAATGAATTTTGTAAAATAAAAATGAAATTTGTAACTTTCACCTCTACTTTGCTTTAATTCCTGTGACACGTCTAAAGGGTTAATACACTTTCTGAATGCTGTTTTGAATACTTTGAGGGGTGCAGTTTTCAAAATGGGGTGATTTATGGGGACTTTCTAATATATAAGGCCCTCAAAGCCACTTCAGAACTGAATTGGTCCTTGTAAAAATCGCCTTTTGAAATTTTCTTGAAAATATGAGAAATCGCTGCTAAAGTTCTAAGTCTTGTAACGTCCTAGAAAAATAAAAGAATGTTCAAAAAACGATGCAAACATAAAGTAGACATATGGGGGATGTTAACTAGTAACTATTTTGTGTGGTATTACTATCTGTTTTACAAGCAGATACATTTAAATTGAGAAAAATGCTAATTTTTGCACATTTTCTCCAAATCTTGGTGTTTTTTACAAATAAATATTGAATTTATCAACCAAATTTTTTCACTAACATAAAGTACAATATGTCACGAGAAAACAATCTCAGAATCGCTTGGATAGGTAAAAGCATTCCGGAGTTATTACCACATAAAGTGACACGTCAGATTTGAAAAATCGGCTTCGTCCTGAAGGGGTTAAAGGATATGTTTACCTTCACAGCCAATAATATTTGTATTGCCCAATGCATCTAGAAAAAGAAAAAAAATGCAACTTTGCAGATGGTCTTCATTACAAATATCCTGCCATTTTGTACCTTCAGCTCCTATTCTTACCTATGCATCTATATGGTAACAGACTACAAATAAACCATCTGTAGTCAGGTCCTGCAGTTATACCCCCACTCCTCTTGCTAACCTGCACGTTAGCAAGAAGAAGCGGACGTATAGAAGGCAGTTTGACTGCAGGCTTAGACAACACAAGGTTTGTTTGTAGTCTGTTACCATGGAGATGCATACATTTTCATAGGAGCTGAAGATACTCATTTATGAATCAAATCTGCAAATGGCCTACTGTTTTGTAAGTTAGAGCACCCACTGTACAGCCCCTCACTCCATATCCTAGATTGGGGGGTTCTATACACTAATGCTACTGTTCTGGTAAATTGGACAACCAGGCAACACATCCTGAAGAGAACTGTATGTCTAAAGCTCTCTTATCAACATTGCCTACAGTTGCCACTCTAAACTGGTTGCATCAACTTCCACATTAATGTTTGCAAACCAACGCTTCCTTTCATAGAACTTAATCTTTCCCATCAATGCTTACATGATGGTTTACAGAATAGCTTTATTTAGCTACGGTGGACATTTTTCATGTGGGTTCTGGACACATCCGATCCTTATTCAGTATTGTGTGTGCGGCAGTTTATCAGATATTCTATTGTATGTGTTACATGCAAGTTGGTTTATCCATATTCATATTGTTTTCGACAAAATTGTTGTATAGTGATGTGTTATCAGAGCTTTGAAATATTGTAATACTTGACTATTTGTCATTGTAACAGGCTGATGATGTTGAAAGCAAAATCTGTGAAATTATCCCCCCTGGATTTTGTCCTGGTACAGATGACTTTGTATCATTACTGGAAAAAGAAGTTAATTTTAAACCATTTGGCCCTATAATACATACGTATACAGTTTACAATGAAGACGCTGGGGAGGAAATTACTTACCAGATACACAAGGTAAGTAAATGGTTTCTAAACAAAGTTTAAGAAATGTTTGCGGTCAACATAACTTCATTTAGATTATCTTTAATTGAAGGGAGAATTTTTGCAGAACAAAAAAGTAAAAAAAAAAAAAAGCCAAGAATTCCCTATTTGGCACAATTTCTTCAGAAGTAGCTATAACGGCCAAATAATGGTTTTATAGTTTTACCTTTTCCACCCTATTCATAAACTAGCGCAGTTTATACATCAAGCTGCCTCTGTGTAAAATAATGCACCTGCAAGGAGAGAGGACGCCTCCTGCCCCGGCATGGATCATATGGTAACGAGGAGAGTTACACAATCAAAGCAACAGGTAGCCCTGTTACCAACCATGTACTTTCTTATAATTTGCGTTACCCCGATGCCGTGTGTTTAGCATCAAGGCAGGAGACTGAGTACAGACTGCTGACCTGAGGCTATACAGTATATAGCAACTGGAGAGCACACTGTATATGCCAGTTTCTTGGAGAGGCAGGGCATTTTGGGTAGAAGTGTGCTACATAACAGCAGGCTGTACGTATTACATGTATAGACTGCTCCCTCAATGTTATATTCCCTAGGCTCTCAACCTGTGGTACGCGTACTCCAGGGGGCACGCTTCATGTCTCTAGTGGGTTCTTTCCATGTCCTCATGCTGTGCTTTTAATTGGCACAGCATATGACCATAGCCTTGGGGATACTTGGATGAAATTTATTTGAATAGAGGATTTTTAGCTTAGAAACATTGAGAAACACTGGAATTTTCAAAGAGGTTTTCCCATAATCAGCCTTTGGATAGGTGATCAAGAATAAGTGTTATGGTCTTACCCTGCCGTTCCTGGGAGCCCCATAGAAATGGAGCGGTAGTGCGCATGCTCAGCCACCATTCCATTCATTTCTGTGGCTTGCTAAAGATGGCGCTCGGCAGCCCCATAGAAATTAATGGGGCACTAAAGCTCCATTACTATGGGGCTCACAGGAACGGTAAATTAAACCCGTTCTCGTGATCGGTGGGGGTCCCAGCGGTTGAACCCCCACTGATCAGATATTTATCACCTATACTGTGGATATGAAAGGGGAACTAACTGTATAATGTTTTGGATTGATCTGTTAACCTGAACCCACCAAAAATTTCAAAGATCTGCCTAAAAGGCATATGTTGCATAAAGTATATGTTATATAAAATAAAATGTGCGGCCCAAAAATGATGTGAACAGACCCTAACCGTTTTGGAACCTGTGTCTCAGCCCTTTATTGTATGTATGTTGTAAGTTTTGAGCAGATTGTTGCCATGGCTCTTTAAAAGTTTAACACCTTTTTAATGATAACCTGAATCGGCATTAGTACTTTTATCTCCGGTATGTCAACATTTTATCTTATTACAAATGAGTAGGAGCTCAGCCTAAATCCACAGAGCTGCATATATGAGCAAATTACTAGAGCACAATACTTATCTGGAGTTCATTGGTTTCACAAACCATTGTTTTTATTTGTTAGGAGCAGTAAGTCATTGATGACGTACACTTCCAGTGACTAAAATGAAGATTTACTGAAGTTGGCTGCACAAACAAGTCTTTGTCCCTAATGAAGTGGCCTGTCTTTATTATATTGAATAGATACTGGTAATTGTGTTAGACGGACCTAGTCTAAAAATAAGGTTCATGGTCCTACAACGCTTTCATTGTTGAAACATAAAGGTGCCTATTAATGGTCTTCTAAAACGACAACATGCAAACACAAAAGTTATTTAGTTCCTGTTTTGTAGTATTTAACCCGTTGCTACCCTAAGATGAACATGTACGTCGCAAGCAGGAGGATGTGTTTTACATTTGGATGTACATCATAGTGATGGCTCAGGGCGCACAGATTGTACCTGCACCATCATCCAGCACGAATGGCCAGGACAGGAGAACGTTTTTCGCTATTGAAACTAAAGCGAATCCTTTTGACCTATTGTAAAATTGATGACACAATTGCTAGGGCTTAAGTGGGTTTTACACTGGACAATTATTGGGCAGACGAGCGTTCATATAATGCTCGTTGCCGATAATTGCCCTGTATAAACGGGAACGATCAGCAGATGAAAGAGCAAGCGCTTGATCATCTGCTGGTCGTATCGTTTTAAAAAAAATTAAAAGATTATAGTTGTCGGCAGCACATGTCGCTGTGTAAACAGGGAGACGCGCTGCCGACGTGATAATAATGGATGGGGACGAGCGATCGGAGTAACGACCGCTCGTCCCCATACATAGCACCGTGTGACAGGAGCAAACGAGCGACGATCAACGATGTCTCGTTGATCGACGCTCGTTGCACCGGACGATGTAAAAGGGCCTTTACAGTGGAGAGGAGTTGTCTGGGGTAATGGTGAGCATTTGCGCGACCCATTCCATACAAGACTGAGGCTGGATTCACACGAGCGTGTGAGTTTTGCGCACGCAAAAAACGCGGCGTTTTACGCGTGCAAAAGGCACTTAACAGCTCCGTGTGTCAGCCCCGTATGATGAGCGGCAGCGTGATTTTTGCGCAGCCGCCATCATTATGACACTCCGTTTGGATGTTTGTAAACGGAAAAGCACGTGGTTCTTTTCTGTTTTCATTCATAGTTTTACAGCTGTTGCGCGAATCATGCGCGTCCCACGGAAGTGCTTCCGTGTGGCATGCGTGATTTTCACGCACCCATTGACTTCAATGGGTGCGTGATGCGCGAAATACGCACAAAGAACGGACATGTCGTGACTTCCGCAGCGGACTCACGCTGCGTAAAAATCACACAACTGTCTGCACTGCCCCCATAGACTAAAATAGGTCCGTGCGACGCGCGTGAAAATCACGCGCGTTGCACGGACGTATATCCGGTTTGTCTGAATGAGCACTAAGGGAGATAAGGAACGGCTGAGCGGATATGCCATATGTTCCCTTCTGGGGAACTTCCTTCATTTATAAGTGTGAAGACCAGCTTCAAAGCGCTTCTCCTGCTTTGGAAGACTTGGTGTGATTATGTATTACATGGCCGCTGCAAAGAAAAATGTGCAACCGGCTGCAGCTCCCCGTCTTTAAAACCGCTATTTGTCCCGTATTTCAGCTGCCGGGACTGGTGGTGATCATTTAGAGCACAGGTGTACTTTCCTTCAGGTGGTTAAGCCGTTTTGCTTTCAGGCCCAGATTATCCTCGCTGTTTTATTTTTATTTACCAGTTATTTTTATGACTCGTAAGTGTATTATTATTTTCTGTAATGTCTGACCTGACTCTGTGACTTTTGCCCTAGGCTGACTTGACCTGTTCAGGCTTCAGAGAGTACCATGAAAGGCTCCAGACCTTCTTGATGTGGTTCATTGAAACAGCTAGCTACATTGATGTAGATGATGAGCGGTGGGACTACTTTCTGGTGTAAGTGGCATTCTAAATCAACATTAGACTTCCCTCCGTTAACAAAGCTTGGAGTTTTAATTGGTAGACACCAATTATACAGCAACAGTATAATGATATTTTTTTCCCAGGCAAGACAAACCATTGTTTACAAGGCTCACGGTTTCCTTTTATTGCGTTTGTGGAGGCCTCCAGAATAGCGCTGAATTAAACTCTGTTGTCTGTCGGAGCGCTGAATGTGGGCTTAAACAGTAAAATGAGCTTTTTGCATGTGTCCCTTTTACTTGCCACCCATTCAATGTGCACAATAGGCAAGTGCACTGAAGTGATGCAAAGAGGGCTGATTTATCCAAGTTGCAGTTCACCAATTAAGTGAATTGTGCATTCAGGATAAAGCAGGTGTACCCATTGGGCCCTCACAGCGTAGCTTGCTGACACTGGAAACTCTCGCAGAGAATGGAAAAGGAAAATGGACCCTGCATGGGAGCTTGCCTGTAATTGACCTGCTTGGCTTTCTGTTTTATCTGCAGATTTGAGAAGTACAATAAAGACGGGACGACACTCTTTGCGACTGTAGGCTACATGACCGTCTATAATTACTATGTGTACCCAGACAAAACCCGGCCACGTGTAAGGTAATTGCCTGAGATGCACGTGCCTTTCTTTCTTTCCTTCCTTATTTTGTTTCACAAGTGAATCTCACTGAAGTTGTTAATTCTACCTATAATGTGAAAACACAAGAGGTGAAGGCGGACGCAGTTGAGCTGCAGCCAGAATAATGGTTTTCTGCTGGATTCTAATTGTAACGTTATTACATTTTTCTGTACCCAATAAAAGATTCGTTTTTTTTAAAGACTTTTTTTTAAAAATTGAGTTACAAGAGGAGTTTCTCAGAAATACATTTATTTTGTATTGAAAACAAGCGCTTACCTGAATAATTTGCACCACAAACGAACACTTTATAAAAAATATATATGTAATGTATATACACTCACAATTATTAATATACATACACAGGCAATTTAACATTCAAGACTAATGACATCGTGGAGGTGAACTGTGCATAATACTAATGTATAACTTTTTAAATGTGTTTTATTTTTTATTTATTTTCCTCTCTCTTGCAGCCAGATGTTGGTTTTGCCTCCATTTCAGGGTGAAGGGCATGGGGCTCAGCTACTGGAAACCGTTCATAGATATTATGTTACTTCCCCCAACATTTTGGATGTTACAGGTATTGTGAAGCCCCCATTCTGTACAATTGAAAATTCTGATAATGTGCAGTCAATTCTATAGCAACTATATGAATAGCGTCTATCGGCAATGTCCTTTTTTCTGTTTGGAACGTCGGGGTTCTCATTGATGCTATTACAATTTCTATGATTGTACCCTGCCATCTTGCTGGTTGTCTTCCTTCCTCTTTTCGTCTTCAGTTCTTCTAAGCATACAAAGCTAATTTTACCTTTGTGTCTTATTAGATGATTATTTATTATGATTAAGGAGATTTTTTTTTAAAGATTTTTAGCACAAGTCATTCTGTAAAATAGTAATATAATTAGTGTTCTTCAGCGTTCATTCTGGTTAGAAACTGGAAGCTCTCAATCTGAGACATCAGGAAACAGTTTGTGGCTTCAGCTATTTTGTTGGTTGGGAGACCTCCCCAGTGTGTTATTTGTATGTCCCCCTACGATCAGTCGGTCTTAAAAGGATGGTCTCGGTTCAGAGATATCAATGTGCATATCTATGTGCGATCGTTCTCTTTCATCTATATTCTACACCTGTGTTTAACCACCTTAGCGCCGATCAACAATACAGCTGGTCGATCGGCGCTCTTTTGCACCATTCACATGTAGCAACGGTCATTAAGTATGGGGACGAATGCTCGTTACTATGATTGTTCATCCCCATGCATTTGCATCATGTCGACAGCACATATCCCTGTTAACACAGGCAGATGTACTGCCGACTAGCGGCCACGTAAAAGATGTGATCAGCCAATGAACGACCATTGGCTCGTTCATCGGCTGATCTTTGCCCTGTTTACATGAATACTTGTTCACCAGATCAGTGGCCTGTGTAGAAGGTCCTTAAAGAGGCTCTGTCACCAGATTTTGCAACCCCTATCTGCTATTGCAGCAGATCGGCGCTGCAATGTAGATTACAGTAACGTTTTTATTTTTAAAAAACGAGCATTTTTGGCCAAGTTATGACCATTTTTGTAGTTATGCAAATGAGGCTTGCAAAAGTCCAAGTGGGTGTGTTTAAAAGTAAAAGTCCAAGTGGGCGTGTATTATGTGCGTACATCGGGGCGTTTTTAATACTTTTACTAGCTGGGCGCTCTGCAGAGAAGTATCATCCACTTCTCTTCAGAACGCCCAGCTTCTGGCAGTGCAGATCTGTGACGTCACTCACAGGTCCTGCATCGTGTCGGCCACATCGGCACCAGAGGCTACAGTTGATTCTGCAGCAGCATCGGCGTTAGCAGGTAAGTCGATGTAGCTATTTACCTGCAAACGCTGATGCTGCTGCAGAATCAACTGTAGCCTCTGGTGCCGATGTGGCCGACACGATGCAGGACCTGTGAGTGACGTCACAGATCTGCACTGCCAGAAGCTGGGCGTTCTGAAGAGAAGTGGATGATACTTCTCGTCAGAAAGCCCAGCTAGTAAAAGTATTAAAAACGCCCCGATGTACGCACATAATACACGCCCAGTTGTACTTTTACTTTTAAACACACCCACTTGGACTTTTGCAAGCCTCATTTGCATAAATACAAAAATGGTCATAACTTGGCCAAAAATGCTCGTTTTTTAAAAATAAAAACGTTACTGTAATCTACATTGCAGCGCCGATCTGCTGCAATAGCAGATAGGGGTTGCAAAATCTGGTGACAGAGCCTCTTTAAGGCAGCATTGTCAAAAAAGGGCCGACCATGCTGCCTCCGAAAAAAGCTGAGCGCAGCCAACAAATGGTGCTTTCCTAGAGCCACTTAATTTTACCCATTGGCAGGCGTCACTGTGTTTAGAATGTCTGAAATCTGTTGAGATCTCTCCAAACGTTGAACAGGTCTGATAGTAAGTTGCTCATCTGGTATTTACCATATGCTTAGTAAGTCATAGAGGTTGCACAAGAGAGCCCTCTTTGTCATAAGCTGCATTTAGATTGACTACAGGTTTCATAACTTTATGAATTTGAACAGATAGTTTGCATGGTAACTGCTAGACTTTAGGTTACCAATATTTTCCTTTTTTGTGGGGGACCGTTGTCTTTGAATTTTGCCACTGTGTTGGTTGCCAGAAACTGTGTCAGTGTCTGAATAAACTTTATGAATCAATACGCAGCTCTTAAACAAACGCTGTGATGGATATTCTGACAATCAGCACCGCGCCGAAAAAGGTCTGGTATTCCAGAAAGTGGTTGTGTAAAAGGTCCGGAGAAAACTTAGCCAGCTCCTTCGCATTCAGCATCGTGTGGAAGCGAATGAATGAATGAAGGAAGGAAGGGCAGAAAAGCAAAACCTTGTCGCCAGGGCTGATTTTCTAGTCTCCATAACGACTGGGTTTTGACCATACCTGGAACATGTATATTTCCTGGGAATTCATTTGACTCAAAATGCGCCCTAATTTTGCATCTTCCTCCAGGACATTTTTTTCCATTGGATACGTAAGAATTGTAGTGACGTGGTTTATGGCATTGTGTGCTATTTAGTGTGGGAACCGTTTAGAGTTTTGGATAACAGATATTTTGCCTATAAAGGTTGAACTGTGAGACAGAAAATTAGAGCTGGTGACTGTACGAACATGATAATGAGACCCTGCCACAATGAAGCCGTGTTGTACATTAGAACACAACCACTTCTATGCTGCCAATGGGCACTGACCCTTTTTTTTCTCAGAGTGGGGGGGCAGTTTTTGGGGGTGAATTAACCAAATGACCTCAGAGTCTGAGTCCTTCGTGAAATATGGCCTGTGAGTGGAATCACATCAGAGGTTACAATGTGGACATGCACATGTTTTGTATATCTGGAGTTTGGTTCTTCAATCATTTCCTCTTGTGGGCATTAGGTACACCAGTCTGACACTGCTGCAAATACCTATAGCGTACCTAACTTTTAAGGTGTGTACATAAGGTATAACACTTTCTGGCATTGTATGACTTGTATTCTGCATTATTTAGCAGTTATCCCTTCTGCAAGCTCTCTTTTTAACTTTCAGTAGTCTCTCAGCCAGTGGGTGAAGACTAACTGCTATCGTGTCTTCTATACACTGCACACATAGAAGAGGAGAATCCTGCTCCCTTATCTTTGTCTGTCACATATATGGAACCTGCAGCAGCATGGAGTAGATTGTACAGCAGTAATGAGCAGTATAGTTGAGACTCCAGCACTGGGGTGAGATTTAAAAAAAAACCCACTAACTAGCAGCCTGTGTCTTTATTCTCTCACTCTGCTCCCCCTCCCCCTCATATACTTCTATGGGCATCGTCTGTGTCTCCTCTCTGCTCCCTTCCTCTCCATAGACTTCTATGGGCAGCATGTCTATGTCTTTCCCTGATTCCACCTACTGCTTTCCCTTCCCCCTCCATAGACCTCTAGGGGCAGCGTATCTGTATCTCCTCTCTCTCTGCTCCTTTCTCCACTCTTCATAGACTTGCCATAGCATAGCCCATGGGCTTCAGCGTCTGTGTATTTCTCTCAGCCTCTGCTCCCTACGCCTGCTTCCCCTTTCCCTCTTCATAGACTTCTATGGTCAGGCAGTGAAGAGACACTCCTTCAGTTTGTCTCCTCTGCTCTGTAATTAGAGGGGGGGGGGCAGATTACAGGAAGGGAGACAGTGGCAGTTAAGGTAGTATTACACGGCCCGGTGTGGGCCGTGTAAACCAGTGCCGATCAACGAATCGCCTTGCCCAGAATTGGCCTGCCTAACCAGGATCCATTTATTACGCACACTGCAATAGCAGCGTGGTTATCCCTGAAATTTTGGAGATGCTTATACCTGTATTCCAACAGCTGAAATCTCAAAACGAGCATGGAGCTATATAACAAAAAAAAGAAGCCATCTGCAGGTGAGTATATATAGAACTTTTGCATTTAGCGCTACTTTGCACAATTTTGATCTCATGTGGATTTAGTCTGACAGAGGCTCGAAACTCTACATTTTATATGGTCATTTGAACAAATATATTGTCTTATGTTTTGTGTGGAAATACATATAGAGGAAGTGTTTGGATACAACCTTCATTTTTTCTTGAAAGTTATACTCACTTTTTTTCCGTCCAGGTCATGGAGCCAGCTATGTAAAAAGGAAACCATCCGCATTTGAATACATGTATAATTCTGTATTCAGCTTTACATAGCATAATTTTGATCTTGTTTGGACCTACTCAGATAGAGACTCGGGGTCTAATACTATATATTGGTATTTGAATAAATAGCCTGTTTTCATTATTTGTTGGAGAGTATATATATATATATATATATATATATATATATATATAGGGGGGGGGGGGAGTGGTTTTATACATCCTCCACTTTTTTGTCTGTAAGTTACACTTCTTTTGTGTCTGTCCTATCTATCTATCTATCTATCTATCTATCTATCTATCTATCTATCTATCTATCTATCTATCTATCTATCTATCTATCTATCTATCTATCTATCTATCTATCTATCTATCTCATATCTATCTATCTATCTCATATCTATCTATCTATCTCATATCTATCTATCTATCTCATATCTATCTATCTCCTGAGTGAAAATATGGATTTGTATTGTATAGACTGGCCAGGTGGTGTTTGAAATGGTTTTGTATTGTTATTATAGACAATAGCCTGGGAAATGAAAATGAACACATTTTTCTATTTATAAAGATATAAAATGAAACTTTTTTTTTTTCTGCCTCTTGAAGTGTGCTTGTAGTGTCCTGGAGATTTTTGTTTAATTCTTTTATATCTAGGGAATCACCATGTAGTACTTGTATCTACACTTTTTGGGGTCTCTATTAGATCAATTTTTATTTTTTTTACTATTAGATTCGCATAAGTAAGTCAGCGGACATGTGCGATGATATTGCTGGCAGTCATTCTACGGATGTTTCTTATCTTGATCTACAGGTTTTAATTCTTTTATTCTATGTAAGATCATTTTGGACTAGTCTAAAATTGAGAAAAGAAACCAGGAACTTTAATTTCCAATAGCTTATTTCCAGCTGGTCATTTCAGTTGTGCTTTTACTTGTTTCAGAAAACTTCCCCAGTATTATCTGCCAGGCTGAGTAGAATAATACGTTATTGTATGCAAGTGCCATTGCCCCTGGAACAGTTTAATGTAATTAGAGGATTCTGTAAGAAGTTGTAAGGACTTATTTTGGAAAGAGGTTGAACTTTCTTTGTGGAATATTGAGAACATTGAGGCGGCACACTTGGAGACAATGGGCTTTTTTCTTCTTCTACAAATAAAAACTCTGGGGCCTGCGTTGCTTCTTTAGGATATTCTACTGATACGTGTCTAGTGGTGCTCACGCTGTTGTGTTCTACACCTCTCTTCACATACTACAGAAATGTCCCGCTTGTGAGTTTTAGAGTAGATGATAATTACTTTCTTTGCAAGATTTAATACTACGATTTATAAATTTATGCCATTGCTAAGATGCCCTTCAAGAGTGACTGCACTTTCATCAAACTTTTGATGTGTCACAGAGCAATATCAAAAGTTTGGATCGGTGGGGGTCCAGGTGCTGAGACCCCCACCGTCGCTGAAACGATAGATGCAGACCACCTAGAGGATTTTGGGGCCTTCTTTTTATTAGAATATATTTTAGGCACCATGTCAGGTCTGAAGAGGTCTTGTAATGCCAAAACAAAGGTAACACCCCAAAAAATACCCCATTTTGGAAACTACACCCCAGAAGGAAATTATCTAGGGGTGTAGTGAGCATATTTTGACCCCACAGGTGTTTCATAGATTTTATTAGAATTTGGACATGAACATTTAGCTAAAAAAAAACAAACAACAATGTCCACAAGGAATAAAGAAAAAAAAAAAAGCCCCCTAACATTTGTAAAGCAACTTCTCTGGAGTACGGAAATACCCCATATATGGGCATAAACTGCTGTTTGGGCACACGGCAGGGCTCAGAAGGGAAGGAGCGCCATTTAGCTTTTAGAGTGCAGATTTTGCAGGATTGGTTTCTGGGCACTGTCGCATTTGCAAAGCTAGACGAGCTATAGTTTTTATAGGTACTGTTTTTGGATACATGCAACTTTTTGATCACTTTTTATTTAAGTTTTTGTAGGGCAAAGTGACCAAAAAAACGGAAATTCTGGCATTGTTTTTTACGGGTTTTTTTAACCCCTTCAAGACACAGCCTGTTTTGGCCTTCAGGACACAGCCAATTTTTTCAAATCGGACATGTTTCACTTTATGTGGTAATAACTTCGGAATGCTTTTACCTATCCAAGCGATTCTGAGATTGTTTTCTCGTGACACATTGGACTTTATGATACTGGCAAAATTTGCTCGATACATTAAGTATTTAATTGTGAAAAACACCAAAATTTAGCGAAAAATTGCAAAAATTAGCATTTTTCTAAATTTATATGTATCTGCTTGTAAGACAGGCAGTAATACCACACAAAATTGTTGCTAATTAACATCACCCATATGTCTACTTTAGATTGGCATAGTTTTTTGAACATCCTTTTATTTTTCTATGACATCACAAGGCTTAGAACTTTAGCAGCAATTTCTCACATTTTCAAGAAAATTTCAAAAGGCCATTTTTACAGGGGCCAGTTCAGTTGTGAAGTGGATTTTAGGGCCTTATATATTAGAAACCCTCGATAAGTCACCCCATTTTAAAAACTTCACCCCTCAAAGTATTCAAAACAGCATTTAGAAAGTTTCTTAACCCTTTAGATGTTTCACAGGAATTAAGGCAAAGTAGATGTGAAATGTTCAAATTTCTTTTTTTTTTGCAGAAATTCATTTTTCATCTATTTTTTTTTGTAACACAGAAAGTTTTACCAGAGAAACGCAACTCAATATCTATTGCCCAGATTCTGCAGTTTTTAAAAATACCCCACATGTGGCCCTAGTGCACTTATTGACTGAAGCACAGGCCTCAGAAGCAAAGGAACACCTAGAGGATTTTGGGGCCTCCTTTTTATTAAAATATATTATAGGCACCATGTCGGGTTTGAAAGGCTCTTGCGGCACCAAAACAGTGGAAATCCCCCAAAAGTGACCCCATTTTGGAAACTATACCCCTTGAGGAAATTATCTAGGGGTATAGTGAGCATTTTGACCCCGCAGGTTTTTTGCAGAAATTATTGGAAGTAGGCCGTGAAAATGAAAATCTAAATTCTTTCAAAGAAAATGTAGGTTTAGCTTATTTTTTCTAATTTCCACAAGGACTAAAAGGAGAAAATGCACCACCAGTTTTGTAAAGCAATTTCTCCCGAGTAAAACAGTACCCTGCATGTGGTCATAAACAGCTGTTAGGACACACGGCGGAGCTTAGAAGGGAAAGAGCGCCATTTGGCTTTTGGAGCTCAAATTTAGCAGGAATGGTTTGCGGAGACCACGTCGCATTTGCAAAACCCCTAAGGGACCAAAACAGTGAAAACACCAAAAAAGTGACTCCATTTAGGAAACTACACCCCTTGAAGAATCCATCTAGGGGTGTAGTGAGCATTTTGAACCCACAGGGGCTTCATAGATTTTATTAGAATTGGGCAGTGAAGATAAAAAAAATCCTTTTTTTCCAATAAGACGTAGCTTTAGCTCAACATTTCTCATTTTCTCAACAAATAAAGGAATAAAAGAACCCCAACATTTGTAAAGCAACTTCTCTGGAGTATGGCAATACCCCATTTGTGGTCATAAACTGCTGTTTGGGCATACGGCAAGGATCAGAAGAGAAGGAGTGCCGTTTGGCTTTTGGAGCACAGATTTTGCTGGATTGATTTCTTGACACCATGTCACTTTTGCAAAGCTCCTAAGGTACCAGTACAGTGGAAACTCCCCAAAAGTCACTCGATTCACGAAACTACACCCCTTGAGGAATCCATCTAGGGGTGTAGTGAGCATTTTGACCCCACAGGTGTTTCATAGATTTTATTAGAATTGGGCAGTGAAAATAAAAAAAATCCTTTTTCTTCAATAAGACGTAGTTTTAGCTGAAAATGTTTCATATTCTCAACAAATAAATGAAAAAAAGCTCCCCAACACTTGTAAAGCAACTTCTCCTGTGTATGACAATACCACATATGTGGTCATAAACTGCTGTTTGGGCACAGAGTAGGGCTCAGAAGGGAAAGAGCGCCATTTGGCTTTTGGAGTACAGATTTTGCTGGATTGGTTTCTGGTCGCTATGTCGCATTTGCAAAGTCCCTGTGGGACTAAAACAGTGGATCCCCCCCAGAAGTGACCCCATTTTGGAAACTACACCCGTCAAAGTATTCACCTAGGGGTGTAGTGAGCATATTAACCCCACAGGTGATTGGCAGAAATTGGTGTGCACGCGATGTTGCAGAGTGAAAAGGGTTTTTCAATAGATATGCCAATATGTGGCGCCCAGCTTGTGCCACTGGAGACACACACCCCAAAAATTGTTAAAAGGGTTCTCCCGGGTATGGCGATGCCATATATGTGGAAGTAAACTGCTGTTTGGGCAAACTGTAGGGTTCAGAAGGGAGGTAGAGCCATTTGGCTTTTGGAGCGTGGATTTTGCTTGTAGTAGTTTTGTTTTGAGTCTTACTGGTGTTTCCGTTTATAATGTGGGGGTACATGTAAGACGGGCGGAGTATATAAGGGGCATAGTCAGGTGGTATAGTGGGGTAAAAAAAAAACAATAAAATAATCCATAGATGTGTGTTATGCTGTGACTTTCTGCACAGGCCGGTGTCGCACTAATAAATGGTCTTTACTTAGTCCCCTTTTGGACCACACTCTGGACCTTTTCAGTTTGGGGGATTTTGCAGGAAAGTGTTGTCCTGGTATAATACGGGCGCCCTCACTTCCAGCAGATATGTTTGGGCCCTCCCCTTCCAGGTTCCCTAATTTTAGGGGCCTTGATAATTCGCCACTTGAAACAGAAGAAACGTTCCCCTCGGGCCGGCACAACTGCATATTTTTATTTCCTGGCTTATTGGTGCCTTGACTAATTTTATTTTTTCATAGACGTAGTGGTATGAGGGCTGTTTTTTTTTGTGTGTGACGAGCTGTAGTTTTTATTTGTACTATTTTGGGGCACATGCGACTTTTTGATCACTTGTTATCCTTTTTTTTTGGGAGGCAACGTGACCAAAAAACAGCAATTCTGGCATATTTTTTTAGTTCTTTTTATACAGCGTTCACCACGCATTATAAATTACATGTTCACGTTATTCTGCGTGTCAGTCCGATTCTGGCGATACCAAATTTATAGCACTTTTTATGTTTTACAACTTTTTGCACAATAAAATTACTTTTGTAAAGATAATGGATTTTTTCTGTCGCCAAGTTGTGAGAGCCATAACGGTTTTAATTTTTTCGTCGACGGAGCTGTATGAGGGCTTGTTTTTAGTGAGACGAGTTATAGTTTTTATAGGTACCATTTTTAGGTACATGCGACTTTTTGATCACTTTTTATTTCAATTTTTGGAAGACAAAGTGACGAAAAAATAGCAATTATGTCAGTATTTTTTAGTTTTTTTTTTACGGCGTTCACTGCGCTGGATAAATAACATAATATTTTATAGTTCAGGTCGTTACGGTCGCAGCGATACCAAACATGTATGGCTTTATTATTTTTTTCAATAATAAATGACTTGATAAGGGAAAAAGGGCGATTGTGTTTTGTGTTATTATTTAAAACTTTTATTGTATTTTTTACAACTTTTATTTTTACATTTTTTACACTTTTTTTTACACTTTTCTTTAGTCCCACTAGGGGACTTGAAGGTCCAACTGTTTTATTGATGTTCTAATACATTGCACTACCTATGTAGTGCAATGTATTAGAACTGTCAGTTGTTCACTGACAGCAAGCCGATCAGGCTCCGCCTCCGGGCGGGGCCTAATCGGCTAACGTAATGGCAGATAGGAAGCCATTGTTAGGCATCCTGTTGCCATAGTAGCAGTCGCCAGCCTTGCCATCGCGTGGCAAGGCTGCCGATTGCATACAAACCACTTTGATGCAGCGATTGCATTGAATCGCTGCATTGAAGGGGTTAATGCCAGGAATCGGAGCTAGCTCCGGTTCCTGGCGATAGATCGGGGTGTCCGCTGTAACATACAGCGGACACCCACTGCTGATGACGCCGGCTCAGCTTCTGAACCGGAAGCTGAGCGGGCGCCATCTTGCCGATGGTACCGGAAGCCTCCTGGGCCCCGCCGACGACGGGGCATAGGAGGATTCCGTTACTGGCGGACCGGGAGGTAAGTATTACCCCTCCGATCGCATTTGCAGCCACCGGCAACCCAGCGATCACGTTGCTTTGTCGCCGGTGGCTATAAACTCCTCACATGCTGCGATCTCTATTGAACGCAGCATGTGAGGGGTTAATCGGTCGGATCGGAGGCTAGCTCCGGTCCTGGCCGATACCTCAGGGTGCCAGCTGTAACATACAGCTGTCACCCGGCGGTGATGTCGCTGGCTCAGCTCCTGAGCCAGCTTCATCTCCATCACGTACAGTTACGTGGAGATGCGGGAAAAGGCCATCTCCCATCACGTAACTGTACGTGAAAATGCGGGAAGGGGTTAAGGTTGTTCACCGCGTGGAATAAATAACATAAGATTTTTGTAGTTCAGGCCGTTACGGTCATGGCGATACCAAATATGTATGGTTTATTTTTTTTTCAATAATAAAGGACTTGGTAAGGGAAAAAGGGCGATAGTATTTTATTTATTACTTGAAAAAAAATAAACATTTTTTTTTTTAGTCCCACTAGGAAGGCCCAACTGTCAGATTTTTTTTCCTAATACATTGCACTGCCTATGTAGTGCAATGTATTAGATCTGTCAGGCATTCGCTGACAGCAAGCCGATTAGGCTTTGCCGTCGGGTGGGGCCTACTTGGCTTCCGTAATGGCAGAGCAGGAGGCCATTGTTAGGCCTCCTGTTGCCATAGCAGCAGTCAGCAGCCCTGCACTTGCAGGGCTGCCGATCTACTGCCATCCACTGAGATGCAGCGATCGCTGCATCTAAGGGGCTAATGGCAGGAATCGGAGCTAGCTCCAGTTCCTGCCGTTATGGAAGGATGTCAGCTGTAACATAAAGCTGACATCCACCGCTGATGACGCCTCCTCAGCTCCTGAGCCGGCGCCATCTTGCCGACAGCTACGGAAGCCTTTTAGGCCCCCGCCGGGGCCTGACAAGCTTCCGTACTAGGCAGCCCGGGAGGCCACTATTAGGCCTCCAGTTGCCGTTGCAGCCACCGGCACCCTGGCAATTTCCTTGCTGGGGTGCCGATGAGCTTCAAACGCCTTAAATGCAGCGATCGCTTTTGAATGCTGCATGTAAGGGGTTAATGGCGGGGATCGAAGCTAACTTCGGTCCCCGCCATTACAGCAGGGTGTCAACTGTAAGATACAGCTGACATCCGGGGATAATGGCACCGACTCTGCTTCTGAGCCAGTGTCATCCATTTGTCGTAAGTATACCACAGTTTGCGGGAAGCACTGGCTTTCCATGACGTATACTTACGACAAATGTCGGGAAGGGGTTAACATATAAACTTAATCTCTCCTGCCCATGCTCTATATACAATGAGTCATGGATGAGAAGTACTGTTGGTTTGTGTGTACTTTAGATAAAATATTAATTCCCCACACCTTATCGGCAGACTATTGGCATTGACTGTAGGTGCGACCCAAAAGCTAGCTATAGACTACTGTTACCCAGGCTGTTATTTGCTGATCGTCTTCTCTGCTCTGTATTTAGGAGTGAACCCCCTACACGCTGTTCTCCGCTACCACTTTTATGTTTTTGTTCTTATTTTGAAGCAGAAAGGTAATGCTATTTTCTGACAGAGGTAATTGAACAAGACCAGGGGTCAGCAAGCTGTGGCACTCCAGCTCTTGTGAAACTACAATTCCCAGTATGCCCTGACAGCATTTGGCTGGAATAATAAAGCCTTTGGCTGTCAGGGCATGTTGGGAGATGTAGTTTTACAACAGCTGGAGTGCCGCAGGTTGCTGACCCCTGATCCTAGACAAACTGCTATGGACTCATGGTGATGCTTTGGTACTGCTTTGCAGTAGTCGTCTCCGTGGGATTACATTGAGCCACAGTGTGTGTTTCTCGTGTGGAATTCTCTTTGGTGTTCTCTGCCTGTGTCATGCACTGCCCCCTCAGGCCCTGCACTAGGCACAACCGTTTTATAACTTCTTTCAAGTGTCCCTTTAATTCTGCTGCAGTCACCAGTGATGCTGTAAATCTGTTCTGTAGGAGACTAAAGTCACCATGTAGCACAGACCCCACTATGTGGATACATGTATTTTTTTTTTATACTATAATGGCAACATCATCAAATTCTGTATATAAAGTGCTTACAATAGTGAGTTGTGTATGTGGCATAGTACCCCCTATAATATAAGGTTATTAGATTTCATCTCAGATTTCTGATCACTGTATTAAATTGTAACTAATTTTTTTTTTTAAACTTTGGATATGACATAATGATCAGTGGGTGTCCGAGCACTGGGAACCCCACAAATCACTAAATGAAGCAGGAGAAGCGCTCGAGTGAGCGCTGTGCTGCTTAGTTTCTCATCTGCTTTCCTCGGAGCAGTGTATATTCTCAGTAGAAAGTCCGTACACCACTCGCTCGGCTTTCCGAGGAAAGCCGGTCAGAAACAAAGCGAGCAGCGCTCACCCGAGTAATTCTGCCGCTTTGTTTTAGTAATTGGTGGGGGTTTTCGTGCTCTTAGTCCCACCGATCAAACCTTTTGACATGTCACTATGACATGTCAAAAGTTCTGAAAAAGTTTAGTTACCCTTTAAATAAAATGGTCTTCCACACAATTAACACCATCCGTAGCATAACACGAATTTAGCGCTGTCTTGTGGCCGGGAATAACTCTCGTTCGCTGTTTCACGCTGCTCATTACAAGTAGTCCGCATATGCAGTAGCTTGGAAAGGAGATCCGTAGTGGAAGATAAGCAGCAAGTATTCTCCAGTCTGTTTGAAATGTATCTGTCATGTTAATTAGGAAAGCCTGTTTTAAGAAAATGTTTTCCAGAATCCATTGGGGTTTATTATGCGATTACTGCACGTTACTTTGAAGTCCTGAAATGTTTTCCGTTTCAGATGGGTCTCAGATTTAGCCTGTTACACTAGAGACTAACATTTGTTTATGGGATGTGGAGATAAAATCTGTCCCCCCTAACCTTGTGCTTGTAAACATATCTATTTTTCTGGTAGACATAGCAAGTCTTGAAATGCTTTGGCTCTTCTGTCCTTTTAATTTGATTTGAAATGTGTTCAGAATAATACATGCAATATGGATATTTAGACAGATCTAGTGAAAGGATTGGGGGTGGGGTAAAGCTTGCAGCAGCCATTCATCTCCCGTAATCTAGAATTTGTAATCTTTCAAGATTTATTGAATTACCACCTAAGAGAGGGCATCCTGCGCTGCTTTCATAGCCATGATGTATGGAGGGGAGTCTCTCCATAGCTGGGGTGGTCTTCCTTTCTTTTGTGGAACAGATGTTTTTTATGTTGCTAGATTTGCAATGTGTTCATGAAATAAGTCACTGTTTGATTTAGTGTTGCCTCCAAACCTTTTGTCGTAGTTAAGCACATTAAAATTGAATTCACGGAATTAAGATGGCAAGTACGGCCTGAAATCCGGTATGTTCCCTCATTTTGTTGAGTTTTACTTGGGCTTGCGACGCTCACCCACCACCTCCGGCATATACATTTAAAGAGGCTCTGTCACCAGATTTTGCAACCCCTATCTGCTATTGCAGCAGATAGGCGCTGCAATGTAGATTACAGTAACGTTTTTATTTTTAAAAAAACGAGCATTTTTGGCCAAGTTATGACCATTTTTATATTTATGCAAATGAGGCTTGCAAAAGTCCAACTGGGCGTGTTGAAAAGTAAAAGTACAACTGGGCGTGTTGAAAAGTAAAAGTACAACTGGGCGTGTATTATGTGCGTACATCGGGGCGTTTTTACTTATTTTACTAGCTGGGCGTTCTGACGAGAAGTATCATCCACTTCTCTTCAGAACGCCCAGCTTCTGGCAGATCACGCTGTGTCGTCACTCACAGGTCCTGCATCGTGTCAGACGAGCGAGGACACATCGGCACCAGAGGCTACAGTTGATTCTGCAGCAGCATCGGCGTTTGCAGGTAAGTCTATGTAGCTACTTACCTGCAAACGCTGATGCTGCTGCAGAATCAACTGTAGCCTCTGGTGCCGATGTGTCCTCGCTCATCTGACACGATGCAGGACCTGGGGAAGTGACGTCACAGCGTGATCTGGCAGAAGCTGGGCGTTCTGAAGAGAAGTGGATGATACTTCTCGTCAGAAGGCCCAGCTAGTAAAATAAGTAAAAACGCCCCGATGTACGCACATAATACACGCCCAGTTGTACTTTTACTTTTCAACACGCCCAGTTGTACTTTTGCAAGCCTCATTTGCATAAATATAAAAATGGTCATAACTTGGCCAAAAATGCTCGTTTTTTTTAAAATAAAAACGTTACTGTAATCTACATTGCAGCGCCTATCTGCTGCAATAGCAGATAGGGGTTGCAAAATCTGGTGACAGAGCCTCTTTAAGAGATCTTTTTGCCAGTCTCTCCTCCTTTTTTTTCACATTTTTAACGGCCGTCACAAGGACGTATACTACGTCGTCTGAATTCGGCCTAATAGATGGGGGTCTCAAGTTAGAGATTTCTGTCTGACGTCCATATGTCCTATTAAGATGTGCCCAATATTTACTGCCATATGCCTGAAACCTGCATTATAGAAGTTTCTACGGTTTTCCAAGAAACTTCATTGATGTTAGGCCTCGTTCACATCTGCTTTGGAGGCCCTGTTAGGGGAAACAATAGCCGCATGCTGCGCTATTGTTTCCAGGGAAACCACGGACATCCCGGCTGAACCCATTAAGACCTAGTTCACACCATTTTTTTTTACGGGCAGATAAAAACCTGCCTGTGCTTTTTTTATTTTCCATGATATTTGCTGTGTTTTTAGCCTGCGGACGTTGAATCTCATTCAGGGACCGCGGGTAAAAAGTGCAGCGAAAAACGCTCAGAAAAGACCACTGCAAGTTTTTTCTGCATCCCGTTTCAATGGGAGGTCTGAGGCGGAGACCGCAAAGAGAGAGAACATGACTTTTTTTTTTTTCCACTTCTCTGCCTTCTATTGAAGTCAATGGGGGGTCAGTTTTGCTTTTTGTGTGGCGCTGATTTCGTTGCGGTTTCCGCGTCAAAATCAGTGGCAAAAAAACTGTGTAAACTGACCCTAAAGTCGTTAGATTCCATCGGCTGCCGGTTGCGTCTGTGGTGCAATGGAACCGGTTTGTCCAGTATTTTCATTGCTCTTCTCCTACGAAGGAGCAGAGCAACGGAAATAGCGAACGCAGATGTGAACGAGGTCTTACTATTCATATTAAATTGTTTTGCAAATCTCCACCTAAACGATTAGTGGAGCAAAGCTGCACAGTAGTAATATTGTGCCAAAACATGTTATTGTATGAATAGATTCTAATACAAATTGTTTAGGGAACAAAAATAGCTGTGGTTGGACACAAACATTATAAAAAGTGGATACTATATACTTTTGTTTCATCTGTCCTGCAATTATATCTTGATATCAGAATGAAAATGTATGCAAAATGCTTTGTGTATTGGTGAATATATTGTAAAAAGCAGAGAAAAGCTTATTTTTGTTTCTTTGGAAACACCTGCCTATCTTTCCCTTACCCCCTCCCCTCAGACCCCAACCCCCAACGGTACAATCAGTGCCGGCTCTTCAAATCCTTCCCCTTTCCTTTGTAAAGAGGCCTGTATGTCGTTCTATGGCTGCGTGTCTCGCTATACTTTACAGAGTGGGCAGTGCCCAGACTTCCTGCACCTTGGCCCGTCAGCTGTAAGTGCAGGGTGGGAGAACATGAAAGAAAACACTTTGCGAATCTGCTTTTGCTTTGTTGCAGAGGTAGAATTTTTCAAGTGATTAACATGCATGAGCTATTTTTATGCACATTTTAAGTGCTACTTAAGTGTTTATTACATATTTTCTGTGTGCCCAAAAGGGGTGATTGCATGTATTTGAAAATGCAAACTCCAAATGTGTAGCTTTATATATGTATAGGATTTTTTTTTCCACTTATAGTCGAGCTCGTTCTTATATGACTAACATTATTCCAAGGAATAATAGAAAGTACACATGACAATAGACCTGGATCATAAAACAAACATTAAAACCACGGAAATGGCGCAAGGTTGATATTGCAGCTTAATAAAAATGTATGTGTGTATGTATATATATATATATATTGTATTTTTTTTTCTTAGAATTTGTGTGTGTGTGTGTGTGTGTACATCTCTGGAGGAATGTTAAGAATGCAAATAGTTGATCTTGCACCGGATGTGTTTGATGAGATTTTCCTTTTCTTGCGTTCAAATGTGGTTGCCATATGTTGAAGATCGGAGGCATCCTTAGGCCTGATTTACACGAGCGTGTGCGTTTTGCGCGCGCAAAAAACGTTGCGTTTTGCGCGCGCAAAAGGCACTTGGCCGCTCCGTGTGTCGTCCGTGTATGATGCGCGGCTGCGTGATTTTCGCGCAGCCGCCATCATAGAGATGAGGCTAGTCGACGGCCGTCACTGTCCAAGGTGCTGAAAGAGCTAACTGATCGGCAGTAAATCTTTCAGCACCCTCGACAGTGAATGCCGAACACAATATACACCAACCTGTGAATAAAAAAAGACTTTCATACTTACCAAGAACTTCCTGCTTCCCCCAGTCCGTGCTCCCGGCCGTTGCCTTGGTGACGCGTCCCACTCTTGTCATCCGGCCCCACCTCCCAGGATGACGCCGCAGTCCATGAGACCGCTGCAGCCTGTGATTGGCTGCAGCCTGTGCTTGGCCTGTGATTGGCTGCAGCTGTCACTTGGACTTAACTGTCATCACGGGAGGTCGGACCGGAGTTATCGGTAAGTCAGAACGTCTTTTTTTTTTTTTACAGGTTCATGGATTTTCGGAGCGGAAGTCACTGTCCATGGTGCTGAACCAGTTTAACGCTTTCAGCACTGTGGACAGTGACTGTCTCCTGACGTCGCGTACCCGAACATTTTTTACCGGTTTCGGTCAAAACGAGTTTGGCCGAACCCGGTGAAGTTCGGTGCGCTCATCTCGAATTTGACACTCCGTTTGGATGTTTGTAAACAGAAAAGCACGTGGTGCTTTTCTGTTTACATTCACGAGTTTGACAGCTCTTGCGCGAATCACGCAGTTCGCACGGAAGTGCTTCCGTGCGGCATGCGTGGTTTTCACGCACCCATTGACTTCAATGGGTGCGTGAGTGCGCGAAAAACGCACGATTATAGAACATGTCGTGAGTTTTTTTCTGCGCACACGCGCTGAGCGCAATTCACGCATCGTCTAAATTGCCCCATTGACTAATATAGGTGCGTACGACATGCGTGCAAAGCACGCGCGTCGCACGCGCGTATATTACGTTCGTGTAAATGAGGCCTTACTCTGAGGATTTCTGTAGGGGTTTAAACTTTTTTTTTTTTTTGCAGTTTTATATCCAATGTTTGTTTTTCTAAAATGTCACACACTATTATTGGCTAATCTACTTAAGGGTTACTACACTTTTATTTTTTTTAAATTATTATTTTTTTTTTTATTATACACGGACAAATTAGAAAAAAATAATTATAATATGTAATATATGTCTGTATGTCAGAATATTCGTATAAACATGTTAATTGGCAACGTTTAGGGTATGTTCACACGACAGCGTCCGTAACGGCTGAATTACAGGGATGTTTTCAGGAGAAAATATCCCCGTAATTTCAGCCGTAACGGCATGTGCAGGCGCTTGAACGCCACGCCCATTACGGACGTAATTGGCGCTGCTTTTCATTGGAGTCAATGAATAACGGCTCCTATTACGCGCCAAGAAGTGACAGGTCACTTCTTTGACGCGGGCGTCTATTTACGCGCCGTCATTTGACAGCGGCGCGTAAATATACGCCTCGTGTGAACAGACAAACGTCAGCCCATTGCTTTCAATGGGCAGATGTTTGTCAACACTTTCAAGCTGCATTTTTCGGACGTAATTCTGGGCAAAAACGCCCGAATTACGTCCGTGATTAGTGTGTGTGAACCTACCCTTAATCTCACCAAATAAAAGAAAATAACCAAAGCAGATGTTTTTTTTTTATTTTTTATTAAATCAATGTCTTATGTGACTTCTAGCAACATTTAAATTCACTTTTATTAAAAAAATGTTTTTTTACGATACAGCTTCTTTGTATCCTGTATACATAGCAGCTGTATCACTCCCTCAGCCGAATCTGTCAGTTCTGCTGTACTGACGCTCGGCTGAGAGCGGGTCCTGTGTGTCTCGGACACTCATGATCCACCTAATATAGATCGGGTAAATGTGGTAATTTCATATTTATAGTGCACTCCAGACACCAGTTGTGTGCATTTTCTTTTTTAAGTTTTTCTTTCAATCATAATAAATCATTTTGTGGGAGGGGGTGTGGTTAATATTTTATTTCTATTTTGATCTTTAATTATTGATTCCCCATTCTTCCAGTAGGGGACTTGATTGCTCCTATAATACACTAAAATAGTGCAGTATTGCAGTGTATTATGCCTGTCATTGTTATGCTGGCATAATTCGGCTCAAGTCCATGGCAGACTTGGGGGTTGATGTGCTTACAGGTGAGCACCCCTCCCTCTATAAAACCATTTAGGAAATGCGGTCACTATTGGCCGTGGCATCTAATTAGTTAAAAATCTAGCTCCAATTCCGGCCGTTGCAGTGGGGTGTCAGCTGTATGTTACAGCTGACACTCGTTGGCGCAGGCTCAGTACTTGCTGGGCTGGAGCTACCTCTCGCTCTGTGCGTTAAGGTCGCTGGTGGGAAGTGGTTAAAAGTGCGTTTAGTTGTCCTCTTGTGACTTGAGAACTTTCTCCAGCTGCTTCTGAGTTTCCTTGGTCTCCCACTTATGTAACCTGATGTTTGACAAGCAGTAAAGATTACGTGAGTTTTAGAGGTTTGCTTCAAAGGAATAAATAAGGAAATTATGCAATCTATTCTTCTGCAACAGAGTTTTGTCTTTCTAAAGGTTCCAGACTGATATTTTACTGACTCGCTATCTCTCTACCCCTGTAAATATGTTAAGTCTATGGAGAGAATGAGATATCTACCAGTCACCTCTGACACCACTTATCTTAGGAGGAATATAGACTCAAACTATTGAACCGCTATAGACTGCTATAGAGACCCTTTTAAGAAATTAATCTGCACAAAATGTTAATACCTATTTAAAGAAGACCTCCAGTGGTAACACAACTTTCAATGTCTGCATTTCCCACCTGACTTTAAACCACACTCTCCACTTCTTTTCTTTATATTTTACTTACTTTTTGAACTGCTGCCTTGTCTGCGCTTTAAAAAAAAGCCTCCATCTTGATTCTTAGGTTTGCCCAGCTTTCTCTTCCTTTCTGCTTGATCAATCCCATGATGCTTCAGCACAGCATCACATGACCAGGTGAAGACTGTACCATTTCTGCATGCTGGGGACACTGTTATTATCATTCTCTCTCTATTCTCCTAAATAAGCTGGGAAACCATAAGTATACAGACCGGGAGGCTGCAATATATGCTTCCTTATTATACCTGTGTGACCGGAACCTGCCCTGATTCACACTGCTGCTAAGCAACCATCCCAGTCTGATAGATATATATATATATATATATATATAGATATATATATATATACACCGCAAGTAAAATAACACGTGAGAGACTGACACATCGAACACCATAATGGTACACATGGGAAGGTTTCGTTTTGGCCGAATTGTCCCTTTAAACACCTTTTTTTTTTTTTTTTAATTAATTTAAAGGCTTAAAGAGGCTCTGTCACCACATTATAAGTGCCCCATCTCCTACATAATGTGATTGGCGCTATAATGTAGGTGACAGCAGTGTTTTTCATTTAGAAAAACAATCTATTTTTAACACGTTATTAGCGATTTTCGCTTTATGCTAATTACTATCTTAATGCCCAAGTGGGCGTGTTTTTACTTTAGACCAAGTGGGCGTTGTGGAGAGAAGTGTATGACGCTGTCCAATCAGTGACCAATCAGCGTCATACACTTCTCTCCATTCATTTAGTCAGCACATAGGGATCCTGCTAGATCAGTATGTTCTGTCTTATACTGACACATTAACGATACTGAAGTGTTTAGACAGTGAATAGACATTCCTTCCAGCCAGGACGGGATGTCTATTCACAATCCCGTAACGTTTCTGTGGTACTTACAGCAGAGCAAGCGTAATCTCGCTGTAACCTGTCATTTACAGCGAGATCTCGGAAGATTACGCTTGCTCTGCTGTAAGTACTACAGAAACGTTACGGGATTGTGAATAGACATCCCGTCCTGGCTGGAAGGAATGTCTATTGCAGTATGTAAACAATCATATACATACAGAAGGGATGCCTGTCCTGGCAAAGGATGGACTGTTGCATAGGAAGATTATACCCAGACCTTACCCAGGCAACAATAGGATGGGAACAAGTTGTCACGTGCTTGGAAGGGTACACAATAGGGATGTAGCACCTCATGTAAGTGTGCAGTGTTGCTTCAGTATGAAAGGTGGTGAGCTGTGATTACTGTCGTTCTAAGTCATCAGATTTCACCCGTCTTATCTCTTTTACCTTTCTACAGAACACATAATCGCTGTGAGACTATGAATTCTATTTAGTCAGGACCATTAAAAGAGTTGCAATACATTAGGAAAACATGGCTGCTTTCTTTAAAAAAAAACTCCATTATGTCCATGGGCTGTGTGTAATTGCATCTCGGCTCCATTCTACAATACAAGACTGAGTCTGTGGACAAGAGTGGTGCTGATTCTTGTAGAAAGCAGCCATGTTTTTCTAATAAGATAACCACTTTCGTTTGTTTTTTTTATCAGAAAAACCCTTTTTAGAATGTGGCTCGTGGGGAGATCAGCTGATCACCCCAGGTCCCCCTCCTGGCACCCCTGAAAACAGTTGATTTTGCTAGGGGAAGCCGCGGCCGGCTAGGCATTTGTATTACGTGGCGGCCAGGAGTGGCTGTCCTTGTAATGCATGAACAGCTCAAGTCTGCCTGAATAAGAGCTTTTCGTTCAGACTGGCTCTCTATTCAACCCCCTCTAAGATATCCATATTCCCTAATATTGCATATAGACATGGGTTATCTTAATAAGACAATCCCTATAATTTGGTTCATGTCGTGATCGGATGTTGTATGTGAGGCGTTCAGTGTCTGGGTTGGCTTTAGAACATGTGTTCTGCATTAGTTTAATTGGTGGAAGCGAACGTTATTATTTATTTTTTTAACTGCAAATTAATTTTAGAATTAATAAGGAGTAGAAATGAACTTGTATTAGCATTACATGGTAATAGTTACTGACATTTCCTTGTCTTTCATGAAGTAGAAATGTTTGTCTTGCCATGAATAGAGCCATGTTCATTTTAAAGGTTTACTTAATGGTTCAAGCGCTGAAATTTACATTGACCTGTCTGCGGTTTATGAGATGATAATACTGCGATTGGCAGAATACTTTGGCAGGAAAGGGGCACAGGGTTCTCTGAACAATTAAATCTTTTTGTTTCCTTCTCTTTGAAACGCAGGGTAGTTATGTGCTTACAGTACAATGGAGTGGCTAATGACTATGGATAATGGTAGCCAGGCTGGTTTTCCCAGGCAGCTGCTTCCATGCCTGGGATTAAAGAGGCTTTTTTTTTTTTTTTGTAAAGCTACTTAATAATGTAGGTAATGGGTAATGTCTCCAGCCATCTATCACAATATCCTTTGGTAAATGTATTGCTTTATCAAAAATGATCACATTTATGAAGATACCTTGACATGTTGTTAATACAATATATTATTATTATTGGGAATTTTTTTTATATTACAGCTATGTTTTATATGGCGGGTGATAACCTGTAATAAGCGAGAGTAGTTTATAATTGGGGTAGCACACACATTATAACCGAATATAATAACATTTATTTTATTCTTATTAAAGTCTGTAGAGCTTTTCTTTATCTTTTCAGTCTCATATTTTTTTAGCATATACCTTTTTATTTTTTTTTATTTATTTTTTTTACACTTCTTTAAAGCTGTATTTACACACAGGTTTTGGAGCCACACACAGTGACATCAGTCTGAGCTGGCTATTTACTCCCTGTGATATTTTTTCTAGAGTGGGAACTGGGACAAATGTTTTTTCATTTCTTGCTTATCCCTGTCCACAAAATCGGATTCCTAGTCCTATGGCCGTCTACACACAATCATTGGGGCTTTGATAACTCATTATTTTGACCATTTGCACATTGTGATTATAACTTTCATTCAAGATTTGGTGATATTGTACTGATCACACTACATATACGTCCAGGTTAGGGGTTCGTGCACTTGGCAAATGCTGTGTGAATGGACCCTGAACAGTGACAGACTCCATGTGGACTTGTAGGCACTCTGTGAGCCGCCATATTGTGCCGCCATCAGGCACTGTATTTCCTGTAGAAGCAATTCATTATGGGCCTATAGCTACCTATGGTCTTGAAATTAAGAATGTACAATACTGGTCTGTTATATGGCCGTACACGAGGCCTTATCTAGATAGGCTTTGAGAACAGTAGCACTAGTTTAAAAAAAAAAAAATCACTGCGACCGTGTGTTGGCAAGACTTCATGTTGCACAAGCTTTTTATGCCATCTTTTTTTTTTCTAAAAATGAATGTTTTAGTATATGGTAACAAAATCCTACAGTGATACAGGATCGGCAGGGGATCGGTGAGGGGAGTATGGCTTTTTATGTTTGTACGGCATTGTGAGCTGTTTAAACAAATATTTATTATGCACTGGACAACCCCTTCAAGATGAATCTTTTCTTTTTCTTACTGAATTCGTTTGATTTTATAAGGTAAAAACCATTTCAATTGACCTTTTTGAGCGGCAACTGGTTTTCAATTGATTTGGATTGCATAAGGCGGGATTCACACGAACGGGTCGTTCCCGAGCCCGAGTGCCGGCCGGTAAAATCGGCCATTCTGCCCGGCCGGTTTGCATAAAGTTTTGCATCCGGGCCGGGCAGATCCGGACAGTGACATCAGCGGCAACTCCTGAAGGGGAATCCCCATGTGTTCGGGGATTCCGCTTCAGGAGTTTCCCCTGATGTCACTGCCCAGATATGGACAGAGACATCAAGCGCTCTGTCCAGGAGCGGAATCCCCGAACACACGGGGATTCCGCTCCTTCAAGGAGCTAAAGTGCGGCTAGCACATAGCAGAGCGGGGAGATACCTCCCTGCTCTGCTATAGTGGCGTCGCTACGGTAGTAGCAGTCGCAGCAGCAGCAGCTGCAGCTGCTAGCAGCGCCATCGAAGGTGTCGCCGGGCCAGGGTGCTTTTCAAGCAGGGGAAGGGAGCCAGCGCAGCGCTCCCTTCCACCTGCTGTACACCCCGGCCCTGCCACACCGTGTACAGCGATGCCATTCGTCAGAATGGCATCAACTCCTCCTCCTCACATGCACTCTGCGCTGTGAGGAGGAGGAGATAGAGCGCAAGCGCCGGGAAACCCGGCCATCACTCGGAACACATTCCGGTGATGGCCGTGTAATACCCGGCCCCATAGACTTCTATGGGAGCCGGGCGGCCGGGTAACCGGGCAAAGATAGAGCATGTCCTATTTTTTGACGGCCGGATTTCCCGGCCGTCAAAAAATCGGTCGTGTGAATAGCCCCATCAGGGGTCTATTATTCCTAATGCAGCCGGGTGCCGGCCGATTTATGAACGGCCGGCACCCGGCCGGGAAACCCTGCTGTGTGAATGAGGCCTAAGGGTTGCAAAAGTTTTCATCTAGCGCTAGGCTTTATGTGCATATTTATTTATTTACAAACATGTGCTACCTTTCTGTCAAGAAGAAAAGCATTAAATTGTCATTTTTTTTTCATTCTCCTTTTTAGCTGAAGATCCGTCTGAGAACTTTGTCAGGCTCCGAGACTTTGTACTTGCTAAACTTTGCCAAAATCTGCCATTCTTTGCTCCTGAGAAACTTCTTGAAGGGTTCAGTCAAGAGATGGTGACAGAGGCTCAGCAGAAACTCAAGATAAATAAGGTAGTTTAACTAGACCATTGCTTCCCAAACTGTGAGGCGCAGCTGGGGAGGCAGTTGTTTTTTTTTACAGGAACACGCCTATGACTTTTTTCACATCTGCATCGGGACTCCGTTCATGGGTTCCGTCTGAGCTTTCCGTCAGGGGAACCCATTAACGGAAACCATAGGTTTCCGTTTGCATCACCATTGATTTCAATGGTGACGGATCCGGTGCAAATAATTTCTGTTTGTCACCTTTGTGTAAGGGTTCCGTTGTTTTGACGGAATCCGTACCGTAGTCGACTGCGCTATTCATTCCGTCAAAACAACTAAACTCTTACACAACGGTGACAAGCGGAAACCATTTGAAATCAATGGCGATGCAAAGGGAAACCTATGGTTTCCGTTTGTTTCCGTTTAGATTCCGTTCATGGGTTCCCCTGACGGAAAGTTCTGATGGAACCCATGAACGGAATCCCAACGTAGATGTTAACGAAGCCTATGCAGCTTGGGCCGTTCTCCGGCTGCTCTAATCTCTCGTTTAGCAATTACAATTGACTTTTATCTGTGTGCTTATTTAATTTTGTATTATTATTATTTTGGCATGGACTTTGACCATTGGTGAGTCCCAGGCAATCACCATGATCTAGTTGGTTAGAAAAAGGTTGAGACTCCTTGCAGTAGAGCCCTGGCTATGACTGACTTTACACTGTGTCGCTCTTTACATTGACATGCTGTTGACTTGGACACATTCCTGAGCACGGGAGATGTTTTTTCATTTTCCCTTACAAGAACACTGTATACACTATTTTATATGTTTCTGGTTTTCATGGGAATTTAGTCTCTTTAATTGAAATTTCAGAAGTAGTGGGAAAGCAATGAACTTTCAGCTCTGGTATAAATGTAAGGAATACCCTAAAAATATACTTTATTTAGAGTGTTTTACATTGCCTTAAATGGACAGCAGTCAACATAAAATGTATAGTCTAGCAGTGCTATACCTGTGTTGTCAGGGATTGGGCTCATTTGTTCCAACCGCCTTTTGACTTTTCAGGGAACTACTAGTTTAAGTGAGCTCACCTAAAGCTTCTTTTCTCCCTGGGTGAATCTTTTTGTGTTTTTGTTTTTTTTGGGGTGTTTTTTTTTTTCCCCAATTAAGTAAGGAAAATTTAATTTTGATTCTGTTTTAATTGTTAGCAACATGCAAGACGTGTTTATGAAATTCTTCGGCTCCGTGCAACTGACATGAGTGATGCTGATAAATCCAGAGCTTACAGACTAGAAGTCAAAAAGAGACTTGTTGGCCCGTATAAGGTATTTGCTGCATGTCCTACCTATGTCCTCACCTGCATGTGATACTAATTTGTGCTTTGCCAACAGTTAGTGCTTGAGTGTTTGATGCACGGTCAATGCAAATCTTTACTGTAGATTTTCAGGGATTCACTGATATAATTTGAAAATAGTCCAGAAATACAATAACATGTTAAATGAAAACTTGAGTAATTCAGGAAATTTGATTGCTCCTTTTAGCTCTGTTCACACTACCATCATGGCTTCCATTCTTAAAAAAACAAATAGTATACCCATTTTCAAATGTCATTGACTTATAATAAGGTATGTCAGGGTTTCGTTTTTTTCGGTGTCCAGAATAGCGCTGCACACTACGCTATTCTTGCCATCAAAAACTCTAGAACTCAGATGGAATGGAAGTAACACCTATATGAGCAGAGCGACTTTCTACTTTGTTAGTAAACAGGCATCCTTATTTTGTGGCTTTTTGCAGTCTCTTGCAGAATTTTACATGTAAGGCCCTCTTCACATCTGCGTTGGAGGCTCCATTAGGGGCCTCCGTGGCAGGCCCAGCCGAGATTACTGGAAACAAAAGCATAGCATGCTGCGCTATTGTCTGCGGTAATACCACGAACACTACCAGTGGTGTCCGTGGTGCAACAAAACCGTTGCTTCCGTAAAAAACAACGAAATTGCCTGACGCAGGTGTGAACATAGCCTAAAGGCCTTATTACACCGGCCAATTTTGTCCGCTGCAACGAGCGCCGTTTAATGAGACCGCACGTTAATCGGCGCTCATTTGCTCTTCTCACAAGGAGCTATGTATGGGGACGAGGCAGTCGTTTCTCCGATCGCTCGTCCCCATCCATTATCATCACGTCGGCAGCGCATCTCTCTGTTTACACAGGGAGATGTCCTGCTGACAACGATAATATTTGCGGTTTTCAAAACGATACGATCAGCAGATGAACGACAGTTTGCTCATTCATCTGCTGATCTCTGCCCAGTCAGTTATCGGCAACAAGCTTTCTATAAATGCTCGTCTTCCCGATAATTGCCCAGTGTAAAACCCCCTTAAAGAGTCTCTGTCACCAGATTATAAGTGCCCTATCTCCTACATAATGTGATCGGCGCTGTAATGTAGAGAACAACAGTGGTTTTTATTTTGAAAAACGATCATTTTTTAGCAAGTTATGAGCAATTTTAGATTTATGCTAATTAGTTTCTTAATAGAAAACTGGACGTGTTTTTACTTTTGACCAACTGGGCGTTGTACAGAGGAGTGTATGATGCTGACCAATCGGTGACCAATCAGCGTCATACACTTCTCATTGTTCCTGCGCAGCTTCTTTCTCTGCACAATCACACTGTAACAATGGGCTGGAACAATGAGAAGTGTATGACGCTGATTGGTCACTGATTGGTCAGCATCATACACTCCTCTGTACAACGCCCAGTTGGTCAAAAGTAAAAACACGCCCAGGTGGTCATTAAGAAACTAATTAGCATAAATCTAAAATTGCTCATAACTTGCTAAAAAATGATCGTTTTTTTTCAAAATAAAAACCACTGTTATCTACATTACAGCGCCGATCAGATTATGTAGGAGATAGGGCACTTATAATCTGGTGACAGAGCCTCTTTAACCCCTTCCCCCTGCTTGCATTCTGGGCCCTAATGTCCCAGCCATTTTTTCGATTTTTCCATTGTCACATTCGAAGAGCTGTAACTTTTTTATTTTTGCGTCGGCATAGCTGTATAAGGTCTTGTTTTTTGCGGGACGACTTGCAGTTTTTATTGGTACCATTTGAGAGTAGATGCGACTTTTTGATCACTTTTTATCACATTTTTTTAAAGTCAGGATTAACAGAAAACAGCAATTTTTCCATTGTTTTTTATTTTATTTTTTACGGCGTTCACAGTGCGGGTTAAATAATGTAACCACTTTATAGTCGGGGTCGTTACGGACGCGGCGATACCAAATATGTGTAACTTTTTTGCTTCATTGTATTTTTTTTTAATAGTAAAGCATTTTGTAAGGGGAAAAAGTGGGTTTTTCATATTTTTTTTTTCACTTTTTTTTTAAATTAACTTTATTAAACTTTTTTTACTTTTTTACTAGTCCCACTAGGGGACTTCCCTATCCTCCGATCGCTATTATAATACACTGCAATACTTTTGTATTGCAGTGTATTACTGCCTGTCCGTTTAAAACGGACAGGCATCTGCTAGGTCATGCCTGCGGCATGATCTAGCAGGCATTTGCTCCAGGCAGACCTGGGGGCCTTTATTAGACCCCCGGCTGCCATAGAAGACACAGACACTCGGCGATTTTATCGCCGGGTGTCAGTGAGATGAGAGGGAGCTCCCTCCCTCTCTCCAAAACCATTCAGATGCGGTGCACGCTATTGTGCACCGCATCTGAAGGGTTAAACGGGTGAGATCGATACTAATATCGATCTCACCCGGCAGAGCAGGGACGCTCCCAGCCCTCAGCTGTCTCTAGCAGCTGAGAGCAGGGAGATTTGACGGCTCCCTGCTCTGTTTACTTTATTCTACAGCAGCGCCGTAGAATGGCGGCGCTGTAGAATAAAGCCCATTAATGACCGCCGTGAAAAGGCTTATCGGCGGTCATTAAGGGGTTAAGGATGCTCATCTCAGCAGGTCAAATGTTTTTTTCTTTTGTTTATTCATAGCTGAATTCTCCTTGTTATTACTTGAAGTGGATAAAGCTTTGCATGTGCCATTGAACCTTTTATTTCTGTGAACATTTGATGCTGTATTAGGTTATAAAATACTAGCTTATTTTAAGGTGGTCGTACAAATGTTAGTTTCTTTTAAATTTCATCCGTTTCTTTTCAATTTATAGAAAAACCAGAGGGAGATGGCAAAGATGAGGCGATGCTTAAAACCCGAGGAGCTAACCAACCAGATGAATCAAATCGATCTGAAGACACAACATGAGCAGCTAGAGGAGAGTTACCAGGAGCTTGTGTCCGAGTACAGGAGGACGGTGGAAAGGCTTGCCCAGGCATGAGGCACTAAAATGTTCTATATAAAGTTATAAAATATTGTATAACTATCATAACTTTTCCAGTGTTGCCAGTCAATCTGCCCTGAATAAGGACCACACTGTTACCTGCTACTAGAGTGTATGAATTCTCGGACTACATTTCAGCTGTAGCGTTGATTTGTAATGTATTAATGCCATTCAGAGACGGCCCTTTCATACACTGTATTAGCAGAATCTTAAACCTGGCACTTGACTGGCTTAATACACTTGTAAAAGACCTGTATTATCAGTTGTGTGCCTTGATGCGAAGGTGTAATGGGTCTGTGTAGCCACAATATCTGTGGTGAGCGGGAGCTGTAAAAATGTTGTCTCTGCTCATCACTTTTTTTTTTTTTTCAAACGAAATGTGTACATAGTGCAAACCTCTGCCCCCAGGCATATGACATATACTTTGTTTTTTTTGTGCATTTCAGCGGTCTCTTTATTTTTCTAGCATATGTCTGTAGTTATCCAGTGGCACCTACAACCAAAAATAATTAAAAAAAAATCGTTATAGTGAAATGTTTTGCACCATTTTACCCTTCGTGTTTGAGTTTTGCCACATTAAAAGGAATGTGTAATGAGTTAAATTTTGGTTTCATGTCTTAGATTTAAGCAGGTAGAAGTGAAATGTGTTTTCTTTTTTTAAATTTCGTAGAGATTCTATTTTTTATTTTTTTTGAAACTTCCCTGGAAGGCCCACACATCATTCCTGTATTATCAATATCCATAAGATATGCCCTAAATGTGTGATAGGTGCAGGTTCCAGTTCTGGGATCTGCACATATATGGAGAACCGGGGTCTACTGACCTCCTGTTACGCCTGGTGAGGCAGCCATTTGCCAACGTATCTGGGCGGAGAATGGATGGAGGGGGACCTGCACATGCGTGTGGCTCTTTCCATTCAGTTCTATGGGAGTTGCAGAAACAGACGAGCAAGAGCTGTGGATATGCCATAAATTTGTGAGATGGGAATACTCCTTTAACCCCTTCCCGAAATCCGCCGTATATAAACGGCACAGGCCGGGTGGGGGAGTATGGAACAGGCTCACAGGTCTGTTCCAATTTCATCCGTGTGGATAAAGTACGGCTTATGTTTTTCTTATTGGAACTGAAAATTGGGTTTCTCTGACGTAAAGTTTCCAAAAAGAGAATGCAGGACAATAATAGGTGTTTGGTGTACATTGGACTTTTTTTATATATATATAATTAGTTCAAATAGATACAAGAAACACAGCACTCAATGTAGACTGGAAATCAGGCCATGTGCACGTTACCATTGTAAGGATGAATCAACTCCTTGGAATGAAATAGCAGGAACAAAGAACAAGTAACGGCACCAGGACTTCAGTGTTGGGGAGATGTTGGTTTATTCACCACCAGGTGGAAAGAATGAGCAACGTTTCGGTTCACACCTGAACCTTTCAATGTCTGAGTCAGCGTGGAAAATGCCTCTATTTTGCCTCCAACGGGCATCCGCACCATAGCCCATACGGTGCTGATTTCTCAGCAGGCTGACTAATTCAGAAAAAAAGCCTCCTGACCATTTTTAGGCGCTGAATCTGAACGAAAACTCCTATTGAAGTCAATGAAGCTGATAAAACGGCACCGAATGCTTTCAGCGCTGTTTTGTGCATTGTAAGGCACCAAAAACCGCTAGCTGATTTTTTATTTTTATTATTATCCAAATATAATTTGACAAAATTCCACATTGTATATCATTATAAAAATTAAAAAAAATAATTTAATTTCTTGAGAACATAAAACAGCTAGCTAATTTTAATGTGCAAAGTGAAAACCTAAAGTCAGCTGTTTTTAACATACCGTGTAGAAAGACCGCATCAAAATCAGCTTGAATTTTAAAATCATTGTCTAAAATCAGCTCGGAAAACGTGCGGATTATGGAAGCAGATTCAGTATCTGATTTTTCATCCGCAACTTAATACCGTATGAACATACCCTTACTCGACACCGATCAGCCATTGCACTAAAAGCATGGACAGGAGAAGTGAATAACATTGATTATCTGGTTACAATGGTGCCTGACAAGAGATGGGAGATATTAGGCAGCAAGTGATCAGTCCGTTCTTGAAGTTAATGTGTTGGAAGTAGAAAAATGGACAAGTGTAAAGAATTGAGCGACTTTGACGAGGGCCAAATCGTGATGATTGGATGACTGGGTCAGAGCATCTCCAAAACGTCCGGTCTTGTGGGGTGTTTCCGGGATGCAGTGGTTAGTGCCTACCAAAAGTGGTCCAAGGAAGGGCAACCGGTGAACCAGCAACCGTGTCATAGGAGCCCAAAGCTCATTGATGCGTCTGGGTAGAGACGGCTAGCCCGTTCTTGTCGGATCCCACAGAATAGCTTCTGTTGCATAAATTGCTGGAAAAGTTCACGCTGGCGATGATAGAAAGGTGTCCGAATACAGAGTGCATCGCAGCTTGCTGTGTTAGGGGCTGCGTAGCCGCAGACCAGTCAGTGCCCATGTTGACCCCCTTTCCACCGCCGAAACCGGCTAAAAACGGACAAGTGAGCATCAGAACTGGACCATGGAGCAATGGAATAAGGTATGATGAATCACGTTTTCTTTTACATCATATGGACGGCCGGGTGCATGTGCATTGTTACCTGGAGAAGAGGCAATCTTGGTGGCATATGGGAAGAAGGCAAGTCAGCGGAGGCAGGATGATAATGGGCAATGTTTTGCTAGGAAGCCTTGAATCCTGGCATTCATGTGGATGTTTGACCCGTACCACCTACCTAAATATTTTTGCAAACCAAGTACACCCCTTCATGGCAACTGTATTCCCTAATGGCAGTGTCCTCTTTCAGCAGAATAATGCATCCTGCCTCACTAGATAAAAAAAAATTCAATAATGTTTTGAGGGGCATGACAAAGAGTTCAAGTTCTTGACTTGGCCACCAAATTCCCCAGATCTCCATGAGCATCTGTAGGATGTGCTGGAGAAACGAGTCTGATCCATGGAGGATCTACCACGCAACTTACAGGACTTAAAGGATCTGCTGCTAACGTCTTGGTGCCAGATACCACAGGAACCTTCAGAGGTCTGGTGGAATCCATGCCTCGACGGGTCAGAGCTGTTTTGGCTGCATGAGGGGGACCTACATAATATAAGGCAGGTGGTTTTAATGTTATGGCTGATTGGTGTATAATGAGATATGATTGCTTAAAGTTACAGCCCCAAAGCCTGAGGAGAGGTTCTGATGACCTTTTGGGGGGATTCACACGAACGTGATTTGCGTCCGTGCAGCCTGCATGGTTTTCACGCGGGTCGCCCGGACCTATGCAAGTCTATGGGGCAGTGCAGACTGTCCGTGAGTTTTGCGCAGCGTGAGTCCGCTGCGTAAAACTTGCAACATGATCTATATTTCTGCGTTTTTCGCGCATCACGCACCCATTGAAGTCAAGGGGGGGGCGTGAAAATCACGCATGCCCCACGGAAGCACTTCCATGGGACAAGCGTTATTCGCGCAACAGCAGTAAAAGAATGAATGTAAACCGAAAAGCACCACGTGCTTTTCTGTTTACAAACATCCAAACGGAGTGTCATATTGATGGTGGCTGCGCGAAAAGCCATCCATATGAACAGGGCACACGGAGCTGTCAAGTGCCTTTTGCGCGCGCAAAACTCACACGTTCGTCTGAATCTGGCCTTTCTGTGCTGAATACTATCAAATGGCAATATAATGGGGACCACACAACTGTCACACACAGCTCACTATTCAAGCCTTGCACGCTCTCCATGACAAAAATCTGCTTCAAAGTTTGTTTAATAATTCCGAGGCAGATTTTGGCCGGTCTGCCAGCCTGCACTTTCTTGCCGCATTTTTTTCGCTCAAGGCCAGTGAGGCAAAAAATGCTTTTTCTGACTCCAATTGAAAAAAAAAATGCCTCCGCCTCCCATTGAAATCAACGGGAGGCGGTTTCTGACGTTTTTGGCACTGATTCCGGTGTGGTTTCCGCGTCAAAATCTGCGCCAATTTTTTTTTCCCGTGAACTGGGCCTTAGACCACTTTCATCCGGCAGTATTTTGTATCAGTATTTGTAAGCCAAAACCAGAAGTGGCACATAAACAGAAAAAGTATAAAGCAAATCTTTGTACCTCTTCTGTGTTTCGGCTCACAAATACTGCCCTGTAAAAGTGGCATTAGGCTTGTGACCTCAAGAGATCACATCTCGGCTTAGAAGTAAGACAATAAATACATTTTTCACATCATCTCCTTTCTTCTATTAGATGTAAAGGGGGTATTCCCATCACAGATAGTCATGGCATACCACTAGGATTTGCCATCACTTTCTAATCGGTGGGGGTCGTGACAGTTGGATCCACAGCGATAAGGAAGTTATAGCGTAACTTTCAATGATGGGAAAACCTCTTTACAGAAGATCTGAGCGTTTTACGTGCACATCAGTACTTGTGGCCACCCATTGTGCAGGGAATTGCAGCACAGCTTTATTCACTTGAGAACCGCTGTGGGCAACAAAATCTGCATGTAACACATCTGCGCTGCAATGGGTGAAATCCTTGGCAAAAATCTGCAACGGGTTTTAAAATTTGCCGCATGCCTAGTGTTCATATGTGAATGGGGTTTGCATTGTACTGTATTCCAGCAATTGTGTGTGACACAAGCTTACCCGGAATCTGTTTTGGTAATTATGGCGTCCCCTGATCTGATTAGAAGACGTACCATGTGAAGGCAGCTGCAACCGCCTCTCAGGAGTTTGTGGCACTGTTCGGCAGATACAATAGCAATGACCCCCAATACTATGAGCATCTGATAGATTTCGCGATCCGTTCACGTAGGTTATGAAGTCTTTGAAAGAAAAATTGGAGAATTTTTTTTTTTTTCCTTTGGTCTCTGATTCACCCCTTCCAATATGTAACTGAATTCTGTTTCCTTCTTTACATTGTTTTGTTGTTTTTTGTTTTTTTTTAATAATATGCAGTTACTATTGCTAGGTTCGGTTGCCTAGCAACATCCCATGTGGCTGTGACAGGAAAAATAAATCAGAAAAGAAATGGAAAAATAAGTTGGATAGAAGGAACTATATTTGAAACTATTAATTTTAAAATATTAGCTTTACTGTAGATAGCCAAAGTACACAATGTACAACCCCTCATAATGGGCACATTTATCATTTTTGACATACCATTGAACACCTGATCTAAAACAAGTACACGGCATGGGGTGCTGTGGCTTTCAAAATTTACAGCACGTCCTCTAAGGCCCTGTTCACATTTGAGTTGGAGGCTTCGTTAGGGGCTTCCTGGGCAGATCCAGCTGAGAATACCGGTAACAATAGTGTAGCATGCTGTGCTATTGTTTCTGGTAAAACCACAGGCAACCCGACGGAACCCATTAACCCGTTAGTGACCGGCCCATTGTGTTTCTACGTCGGTCACTAACGGGCCTTATTCCGATGCCATAGACTTTTTACGTCGCGGCATCGGAATAAGTTTACAGAGCAGGGAACTGTCATCTCCCTGCTCTCAGCTGCTAGAGGCAGCTGAGGGCTGGGAGCGTCCCTGCTCTGCCGTGTGAGATCGATATTAGTATCGATCTCACCCGTTTAACCCCTCAGATGCGGTGCTCAATAGCGAGCACCGCATCTGAGTGGTTTTGGAGAGAGGGAGCTCCCTCTCCCACCGACACCCGGCGATACGATCGCCGAGTGTCTGTGTCTGTAATGGCAGCCGGGGGTCTAATAAAGGCCCCCAGGCTGCCTGGAGTAAATGCCTGCTAGATCATGCCGCAGGCATGACCTAGCAGATGCCTGTCCGTGTTAAACGGACAGGCAGTAATACACTGCAATACAGAAGTATTGCAGTGTATTATAAATGCGATCGGAGAATCGCATATTATAGTCCCCTAGTGGGACTAGTAAAAAAGTGAAAAAAAAGTTTAATAAAGTTAATTTAAAAAAAAATGTGAAAAAAAATGAAAAACCCAGCTTTTCCCCTTACAAACTGCTTTACTATTAAAAAAACAAAATAAAGTTAAAAAGTTACACATATTTGGTATCGCCGCGTCCGTAACGACCCCGACTATAAATCTATTACATTATTTAACCCGCACGGTGAACGCCGTAAAAAAATAAATAAAAAAACTATGGAAAAATTGCTGTTTTCTGTGCATACTGACTTTAAAAAAATGTAATAAAAAGTGATCAAAAAGTTGCATCTACTCCAAAATGGTACCAATAAAAACTACAAGTCGTCCCGCAAAAAAAAAGCCCTCATACAACCGCATCGGCGAAAAAATAAAAACGTTACGGCTCTTCAAATATGGAGACACAAAAACAAATCATTTTGAAAAAAAAGCGTTTTTACTGTGTAAAAGTAGTAAAACATACAAAAACTATACAAATTTGGTATCGTTGCAATCGTAACAACCCGCTGAATAAAGTTATTGTGTTATTTATACCACACGGTAAACGGCGTAGATTTAGGACGCAAAAAAGAGTGGCGAAATGTCAGATTTTTTTCTATTCCCCCCCAAAAAAAAGTTTATAAAAGTTAATCAATAAATAATATGTACCTAAAAACGGTGCTATTAAAAAGTGCAACTTGTCCCGCAAAAAACAAGACCTTATACAGCGATGTCGACGCAAAAATAAGAAGGTTATAGCTCTTGGAATGCGACGATTGAAAAACGTAAAAAATTGCTTGGTCATTAAGGTCCAAAATAGGCCGGTCATTAAGGGGTTAAAGTCAATGCGTTCCGTCTGCCACTGGTGGTACCTGTCGTGCAACAGAACTGGCGCTCCGTTCTGACAGAGCAGAACAACGGAAAGCCGAACGCAGATTAGGGCCTGTTCACATCAGCATTGGCTTTCCGTTCCGGGGTTCTGTCGGAGGTTTCCGTCGGGTGAACCTCCGCAATGGAAAGTCAAACTGAAACCACAGCTTCCGTTTCAGTCACCATTGATATCAATGGTGACGGAAACTTTGCTAATGGTTTCCGTTCGTCACCATTCCGGCAGATTTCCGTTTTTCCGACGGAATCAATAGTGCAGTCGACTCACCCATGATGTCTTGTGTTCACTCTTCTCAACCTTCCCCACTCTGGCTGCTGCAAAACTTCAACCCCCTGCATGCTGGGAATTGTAGTCCCACAACAGCTGGAGTGCGAAGGTTGCCGACCCCTGAGCTAAGGCATCTTTGTTGTGTGTTTGGTACTGTAGCTTAGACCTATTCAACTGACTGAAGGTTACACATAGTGTTTAATTAGAGTCTTAAGTAGTCTGAAACCCCCTTCCTGTCTCATCAGAGGGTTACACTGGTGATCTGTTACTCCTTCATGCTTTACACTGCAGCTCTGCTCCCCCAGATTGTCTGCAGTAGATAAGCACCGGTCTACAACAAACTCACCAGGAAGTCAAAATTAACCATCAACTAAACCACCAATAAGAATAGTATTTAAGTTATTAGTATTCAACCCCCCAAGATTATACTGCCCGCATATACATATTTTTCAATATTGTTTTGTTGTTAATTTATAAAATACACTACAAAATATGCACCTAACTACGAAGAAAATAAAATAAACCACAATTTTCCGATGACATTTAGCTTCGCCTGTTGTAGTAGTTTGACTTATACACGCTCCGTAGCTAAGCGCCATGTTTCCCTTCTCAGGGAATGTACTTGGTCGTAGAATAGAGTGTGGCTTCCGCCAGTGAGTAGCGGCCAATGGAAGAGCTAGAACGTGGATCACGTGAGGATATCTGATAGGTCGTGAGTCTCACCATGCCGGCGCTCAGAGTACTCCGCTGCGTGCAGCGTGGAGGTAAGAGGCGGCGGAGGGGTCAGCGCTCAGTACCTGTGTGTATTAGTAATGTCTCCCGATGAGACACGCACGGGGCTCTGACCGTATTCTGGAGCTTGGAAAGTAAACACGTCACGGGAGTGTTATTATGAGGAGTGGAAATGTCATTCTTCACAACTGCATTATTATCACTTCTCCACTAGGGGGGCGCTAGTGGACGTCCAGACCAGTTGTACGTAATGTCTATATTAAATACAATAAATCTATATGCCCTTGAGTTGTGTTCCTAGGAAGGCTCGGATATAACCAATATGGCTGCTGTTAAAGGGGCAATCAGGATGGGTTTCAGCTACTGTAGTTTTTCCACCTGGTGAACGGTGTGCCTGATTCATCAATAGGATGTCCAGTGAGATAAAATTGATAGCCTACAATATCTGATCGGTGGGGTCCGACTCTCGCATCTCTGCCAATCAGCTGTTTGGAGCAAAAGAAGCGCTCACCGGTCCTGTACAAGGAGTCACACTCGTATCGGCAGATCACAGTATGGGAGAAAGCTGTAATACAGTGCTCAGACAATACGAGTGTGACGGCGTTGTGCCTGCGCCCTCTTCAAGTAGCCTGGGGGGGGGGGCTGAGTCGGACCCCTACCAATCAGATATTGATGGCGATCGTGGAGTGAGGAGGAACGGAGGGCTCGGGACCAACGTTCTCGTGATGCGTGTGGTGCCCCCAACGACATTTGTTACCGCTACTGTGGATAAATGTTCTTAGTGGGAAACCCCTTTAGGGATTTTTTTCCATCAGCCAAATCGTGTTCTGTTAGGCTCTCTTCACAACTGCGTTGTGGCTTCCATTATAAAACGGTAACCGCAACGCTGTGACGGATCCATCGCACAACGGACACCAGCAGCGCCAGATGTACCCCACTGACATATAACGGTTGGGTTCCCTGAGGAAAAATAGTGCCTCATGCTGCGCTATTTTTGCTGTAAAAAACGATGGAATCTGCAACGCAGATGTGAAAGAGCCCTAAAGCCCTTTTACACCGGCCAACACTCGGCCGGTTCAGCGAGCGCCGATCAACGAGACATCGTTGATCAGCGCTCGTTTGCTCCTGTCACACGGAGCTACTGATGTGAACGAGCGGTCGTTACTCTGATCACTCTTCCCCATACATTATTATCATGTCGGCAGCGCGTCCCCCAGGGAGATGTGCAGCCGGCAACGATATTATTAAACTTTTTTAAAATGATCCGACCAGCAGATAAGGGAGAGTTTGCTCGTTCATCTTCTGATCGCTGCCCTGTTTACACAGGGCATTATATATTAACGCTCGTCTGCCAGATAATCGTCCTGTGTAAAACAGTTACATAGTAGTTTATATCCCTTTTAAGATAAGGTTTGTGATGTCTGCTCAGCTATTTATTGTGTTTTAGATACTTTTTGCACTGTTTTGAAAAGTGTCTAGGAAAATGGGCTTGGTTGAGAGGAGTTGTAAAATGCTGCAAATTTATTAGCACAATTTTTAGTTGCAAAATATTGATGTAAAGCACGCCAGCCAAGAGGTATTATTCACACAAATGTATGTCTGGTCTGTGTGCTGTCCATTTTAACAACATACAAGTCAATGGGGCTATTCACACATCCGTTTTTTTTTCAATGGAACGTGTGTCCGTTGCGGGCAACGCACAGCATGTCCTATTCTGGTCCGTTGAACTCGCCCACTGAAGTCTATGGGTGCAGGAAAAAATGGACAACAACCAAAAAAAAAAAACCCAAAAAACAGAGCCACCTGTTAGGTTAGTTGACAATTGAACTCATGTAAAGGGAAGAAAAATCCTCTGGACCTCACATGGGGCGTAGATTTCTTTCCAGGATCAGTTACACATGACCATAGTTTTTATCCGTAATAACAGATAATCTGCGGACCCATTAATTTCTATTGGCCACGGACACCTTTCCATATATTTACGGATGTGTTTCCGGGCAATTCGGGCACGGACTCGTCTATGGTCACGTACAAAATTGTGAATGGCTACGGATGTGCATTCGTAGCCACGCGTAATTGCGGAAGCGTTGCTATGGGACCCCAGGGAATTCCCCAAGGAAATGGCGCCTGAGCGATCATGTAACCACGGACGTGTGCATGAGGCCTGAAATTGTGAATTGAAATAGGATTATTTTTTGTCGGGTCATCCCAGGAACTTGTTATAATATCTAATATTGTGCCTGCTATGATCAAAAAAAAATGTTAAGACGTATACTTTCTATTAATGACCAATCAATGATCCCCATGTGCGCGAACTCTAAGGGTATGTTCACATGGCAAACAAAAAATGTCCGTAAAATACTAGGCTGTTTTCAAGATAAAACAGCCTCTGATTTTCAGCAGTTTTTTATGCATCAAGCGTTTTTTGATGCGTTTTTTACGGCCGTTTTTGGAGCTGTTTTTCTATTGAGACAAGGAAAAACGGCTCAAGAAGTGACATGCACTTATTTTTTACGGGGTGTTATGTTTTACGCTCTGTTTTTAAAAACGGCCGTGTAAAAACCGCCCCATGGGATCGGAACGTTGTTTTTCCCATTGAAATCAATGGGCAGATGTTTGGAGGCGTTCAGCCCCCGTTTTTTCAGCCATTTTTCGGGGCATTTACGTCCCGAAAAACAGCTGTAAATAGGCTGTGTGAACATACCCTTAAAATACGACTCTTATATGGAGCCGTAATATGACTTTGTGAATAAAACCTTAAAGGCGTATTCTCATCTCAGGCATTTATGTCAAATTCATAGGATATCCAATAAATTTCTGAGAGCTACGGATCCTGTTGCCGCCTGTTGAGATGGCTGCTGGTGCTGCATACAGGTGGGGAATCAGTAGCGAGGTGGCCTGGATTACAGAAACAGCTGTGTTTGCTGTGCTATGCTGTTTCTGTAACAACCATTTACTTCTATGGGAGTTACAGAAATGGTGTAGTTCAGCTGTTTCCGTAATCTGGTCCAACTTGCCACTGATACCCCGAGTGGTTGCTGCGGTCAGCTGCCATCTCACCAAACGGACTGAGGGGACCCCCGATCTAAAGATCGGCTCGGGTTCCAGAAGTGTGACCTACATCTATCAGACATTTATGGCATATCCTATGGATATACCATAAATGCCTGAGATGGGAATACCCCTTTAAAGTGACTCTCCACCTTTTATCACCATGCCGTTTTTAGGTCCTAAATTATGTGCTTATTGTTTACAGCAGCGTGAGCTCTGTTTTCTGACACACAGCCTTAGGCCATATTTACACGAGCGTTGCGCACCTCAGATGTGAAAAGCAATAGTTTTTCGCGGCCAAGGTGCATACGTGCTGGGTGCTGCGGGACGCGATGTCTCGCATCCCCCATAGATGAGTCTATGGAGTGATGCGTGAAAAGATAGGACATGTCCTATTTTCCCACGGACCCTTCACACGGTCTGTTGAAACAACGGCTGTGTGAACGGCCACATTCAATTACATAGGTCCGTGGGAAGACCGCTGTTTCAACGGCCGTCTCACGGACATTTAACACGCTCGTGTGAATTAGGCCTTAAAGGCTATGTAGACCTTTTAAATGGGTGTTTGTTTATTTTCTTTTATTATGGTAAATCAATATTTTTAGGTTTTTTTTAACACTTTTTTTCTTTTTTTTTTGTTGACTTTTATTAAAAAAAAAAATACTTTTTACAATACAGCTTCTATGTATCCTGTATACATAGAAGCTGTATCAATCTCTCTCAGCCGATTCCGTTAGTTCAGCTGAACTGACAGCAGGTCCTGTATGTCCCTGAGACAGGTTCCACCTAATATCGATCACATCTAAGTTGATGAACCTATTATTAATCACATCTAAAGCTCTGGCAGCTGCTTATCCCCTCTCCCCATGGACATAAATGAACATACCGACAATTTCAAGTGGGCTTCTTGAGTTAGATAGTTGTCGGCAGAACAAATTTTTAGCGGACGGCTCTTATTCCCCTCTCCTCAACTAAATAAACATGCGTGCACGGCTCATTCATGGAAGTCAGGGAAAGATGGTTGCGTTAAAAATCCCAATGTCTGTATTTTTGGAGAGACTTTTTTTTATTTATTGATGTTCGTTATCTATTACTTATCAGGAAAGAAGGGTATGAGGCATTTTTCTAAACCAATGCTTTGATATGGCTGTACCTGGCCTCTAATCCATCACTGCCTAGTGTTGCCTGTCTCTTGAAGCCTTCATGTGTTTTCACCAGTGACTGCCATCTCCGGCTATACAAAGGTCTCATTCATCTCCTCGCTCTACCAGCGCCTTCCCTCATGACAATTAGTGTCTCTCGTGAAAGACTACCGTAAATTGTTAGCAAAGAACATTTAAAATAAAAGCATTCAAACAATTTGGATATGCTTTTTATATTTCTTTTATGCTTCCAGGTTGATATGAATATCTATAGATAACGGGGATATTGTGCCCTTCTAACCATTTTTTCCTCTCTAGATTTCCACGCATTTCTGCAAATAGCTAGACAAAGTGCAGTCGTTTAGTCAATTTGACGAGAATTGACAACATGTTTCTCTGCTTTTTACGTTGTGTTCAGTCAAATAATGTGTGTGGTGTTTTCAGTTATAAAATTGGTTTGAAGCAAAAACTATTTCTTAATGCATTTTAAAATATCCGGCCTGTTCTCAGTATGGTCAATGAGACTCTGCTCACATTACATTTGGCCCATATAGTTAAGATATGCGTTGTGTTTCGTTATTATTTTAATAGATAGGTTAAGCCGAACAGACACGAAGCGGCTGAGCGCTCACACGGACACTTCAGCTGCTTCGTTCTAGCGATTGGTGGGGGTCTTAGTGCTCGGACCCCCTCCAATCCAAACTTCTGACATGTCACTATGACCTGTCAGAAGTTTGGCAAACGTTTAGCTACACTTTAAGACTTTTATACATTTGCTAAAAGCGGCAAATGTATCTTTCTTCTTTTTATTGGGAAGCTTATTGCTCTTTTTACTTAGGTTCTGTTCACACTTGTGTTAGTGGGTTCCGTCTTGATTTTCGCGATTCTTTCCGGTATTTATAACAGCAAGAATAGCTCAGTCTGCAGTGCTTTTTTTTTACTGTAAAAAATATTAGAACCCTGAGGGACCCTATTAAAGTCAATTGGACCCATTGGAAAATGGATCCGTCACAGAGATCATGGCTCAGTTGTCATCGATAGCCATGACGCTAGTGAGAAGAAAGCAGAAATGTGTACGTTTTATTAAAAAAAGACTCCAGTTATAAACAACTTTTGTACAGGCTTTCACATTTAAAATTTATATAAAATGCTGCGTAACTCTGCAAATACTTCGCTTTACGTTTCTAGTACTAATTTTGGTTACATTATGTTTTTGTTTCTGTTAACATCCAAAGCTAAAATCAGAATTGGTCTATATTCCGACGAACGTGTGCGAAATCGGCCGTGAAAACTTGAGTCTATTGAGGGATCTGTGAAAACGGACAAAAATAGAACACGTCCTATTCTTTCACGGGACCTTCACACGGTCCGTTAAAACAACGGCCATGTGAATAGGCCCATAGAAATACATGCAGTAATTTGATGGCTGTTAAAAAAAAAAAAACCTCTATCACACGGCCTATTAACATGTTCGTCTGAATAAGCCTTTGGGCTACATGCACACGTTGCGTATTTTGCTTATGAAAATACGCAGCAAAACTGCAGGAAACCGCAAGAAATTCGCAGGAAAAAACTGCACCTGAAGGTGTGGGGGTTTTCTTATGCGTTTTGCATTGCGGTATTTATGCCTTGATGCTTAAATCATAGCGTTTTTACGCTGCGTGTTTTGGTGTGATTTTCTTCTGCACTTGGCAGATAGAACTTGCAACCGGAAACACACGATAAATTGACATGTTGCAGATTTAAAAATCCGCACGACGGGTCACGTTACGAGCAGGAAAATACTGCAGCGTGTACGTGAGATTTCCTGGAATCTCGTTGTCCATGCTGGTACTGTATTACGCTGCGGTTTTGCCGCACACAAATACATGGCAAAACCGCACGCAATGGCGGATCATCATAGGGCGTTTTGGGCGGCCGCTCGGGGCCCGGAGCTCCCGGGGAGCCCATGGTCGCCCAAAGGACAATGCAGTTTTGTCGCGTTTTTGCCGGCATTGTGTATGTCCTGCAAAAGGACCTTTAGTCATAAGGTCACATGACCTCATCTCTGTAGTTCTTACTACTGTTTAGAGACCTACTGGTCACATGACCGCAGGTCCATGAGCAGCAGCAAGACTCCACAGAGAAGACTGAGGTGAGCTGCTATGTAAGTGTAAGGGGATGGATTTGTTTAAGGGGTCTGTGTTTAGGGGGTCTGTTGTGGGGACTGTACGACCCAGTGGGTCCACGAATCCTACGTGACAGACCCTTAGGGTATGTTCACATGCACTAATTACGGACGTAATTCGGGCGTTTTTGCCCCGAATTACTTCCGAAAATAGCGCCTCAATAGCGTTGACAAACATCTGCCCATTGAAAGCAATGGGCAGACGTTTGTCTGTTCACACGAGGCGTATATTTACGCACCGCTGTCAAATGACGGCGTGTAAATAGACGCCTGCGTCAAAGAAGTGACCTGTCACTTCTTTGGCCGTAATTGGAGCCGTTATTCATTGACTCCAATGAATAGCAGCGCCAATTACGTCCGGAATGGACGCGGCGTTCAAGCGCCTGCACATGCCGTTACGGCTGAAATTACGGGGATGTTTTCAGGCGGAAACATCCCCGTAATTTCAGCCGTTACGGACGCTGTCGTGTGAACATACCCTTAGGAGGATTTCCAGTTACAAGGCTGTACTGCATTATGCGAGCCCAGATGTGTAAGTTTTTCAACATGGTAAATTGGGCATGTTATCAGCAATAACCTAAATTAGCAATATTCACTGGATTTTTACAGTCTTTACTTGCTAGAAGATGCAGCTGCCTTTCTCAGCCTGTGGCAGGGTCAGCAGGCTTTCTTCCTGTATCTAACCCTATACAAGCTGTATTGTAACATACACTCAGACTGTGACTGTGCTCCCTCTTTTTGTAATCTGCTTTATTAAAGTTTTCAAGAAAATTTAAACAAACCAAGGGCGAAATACACTGTGCTCCCTCTTTTATATAATGTTTGAGAAGCAAAAATATTTAGTATCTCTTTTATGTGTAAATGATTCTCTGCCTGGGGAAGCAAGATACGAGACCTGCAGGGCAGGTAGCCAGCATTTCGCTCATGCTGTATGTAAATGGCAATGGTACACCCAAAATATGCATGTAATTCTTAAAATAGATTTTATTAGAACCTGCTGGCAGTGTAATAGTGAATATATATTTGCATTAGTGTTTATTTATAGAAGACGATTATCAAATTATTATTAGGGATATTGCCATTTCAGACATTTATGGCATATCCACAGGATATGTCATACATGTCTAATAGATGCATGTCCCAGCTAGCAGCTGCCTCACCAAACCGGGGGGTGGAAGGGGGGGTTAAAGGACCCCCGTTCTCCAGATTATTATGCCATAATGTTTGAGATAAAAATGCCCCTTTAAAGGGGTTTTCGACAGCAGAAAAAAAAAAATCCACCAAACACCTATAACAGTGATCTACCGTAATTCTATTCTTTTTATCGGAAAAAAATAAACAAACCGTTCCTACTATTAGCTCCATATCGCTGCTCCCATGATGCTTTGCTGTCCTCTCTGCACAGTTATCTCCTCCCATCAATTCCCTCTGCCCACATCCCATTGGTAGCGGTATGGAGCATGCGCAGATTGTAGAGGGGGGGGGGGTCACTAAGTAAATAGACCCTGCACAGGCACAATGCCTTATTGATGCATGGGCTGGGTTAGTAAACGACTGCCATCAGCGCCAGCCCCTTGCAGTCACATGTTGAATGATGCGCTGACACCGAATGGAGTAGGAAGAACTTCAATCTCACGTGTAGCGGTGACGGCGCATCCTCAAGAATAAGAAAACGACAGAATAAAAGGATCACGTGACTGTAGTGACTGGCGTTATCATGAAAATATGCAAAATAAAGTATATTGAGAGAACTTTATATGTAGTAAAAAAAACGTTTTAGACTATGTTTATGGCGTCTGGATAACTCTTTTAGCGAATATTTTTCCTGTGAACATTAGATTTCTCTACTGCAAGGGTTAATTTACTGAACATTGCATTAGGAGACAACTGGCGAGTTGATGGAGATGTCAGCGGTCACATATCTGCTAGCATACCATTGCTACTGTGGATGAGTTTTGTTAAGGTCTGGATCTTTCACCACAGTCCTAGCTCCGCCATTGATGATCTTGCTGAGCAGATTGACTGTGTCTAGTCAATCAGCAGCACAATCATTGTTACATGCCTGCTGCGATTTCATTAGAACAGCGGAGCAATAAATCTGGGGTCCTTTGTGTTGTAGAAGAGGTTAGAATTCCAAGATCACTGGGGTCATGACATTTACAGACTGGCCAAGTGATATGGCTGGAAATGTTCTAGTGAAAATTAATATGTTCTCTTTTCTCATGTTTTGTTTTTATTCTCGTTGGACTTTAGACATTTTCAGATAGAATTAAAGCTCGAATGGGAGAAGTTACAAGTTTCTTTAGCCCCATCTCACATAGTGTGTATACAAAAAGACATCCGTCCATCTAATTCTGCCTATTACCTCCAGGGTCAATCAAGTGAACCAAGGCTCCGGGATAAACCTACTTATTAGTTTATAGTTTTAGTGTGAGCCACTATACATCTTTGAAGAAAGTCGAAGTTGCTCAGACGCCCAAACACTGGCCTAACATCCAAACCACCAGTGTTCCACCCTTTATATTGTCCTAACCCTTCCTCTGTGGTAATGTGAAAGGGTTATCACATGTAGATAGGATATACAGGAGCGTTCATATGAATGGCCGTTCCTGATCACTGGAAATGCTCATTCATCGGCTAATCGTATTGTTTATGCAGCACAAAATATTATCGTTGTCGACAGCACATCTCCTTTTGTAAACCGGGGGATGCGCTGCCGACATGATGGAAAAGCATGGGGATGAACGATCGTAATAATGATCGCTCATCCCCATATATTACTGATCATAGCTCCTTGTGAAAGGAGCAAACGAGCGCCGATCGATAAGCTGTCTCGTTGATCGGCGTTCGTTTTGGCGGCCGATATTGGCCAGTGTAAAAGTACCCTAAAGGCCCGTTTAGACAGACCAATAATCTGCCTAATAAGCGTTCTTCCAAATGCTCGTTCACGGTTATTGGGCAGTGTTAACAGGGCAGTGAACAGCCGGCAAACGAGCAACCGTAAATTCGTCAGCTGATCACATCATTTATGCAGTCTATAAAATCATCGTTGTCGTCAGCCCATCTCCTGTGTAAACGGAATGTGCTGTCAACGATGAAAACGAATAGGGACCGATCGTACTAACAATCGTTCGTATCCATACTGTTAGCAATGGCCTGTGTAAAAGGGCCTGTTAATAAGTGCCAATAGACTTATCCAATCAACCGGCGCTCGTTAGAGTATGTTCACACGCAAACTCAAAAACGTCTGAAAATACGGAGCTGTTCAAGGGAAAACAGCTCCTGATTTTTAGAAGTTTTTTAAGCCACTTGCGTTTTTCGCTGCGTTTTTTTACAGCCATTTTTAGAGCTGTTTTTCTATAGAGTCTATGAAAAACGGCACCAAAAACGTCCCAAGAAGTGACATGCACTTATTTTTCGCGGCTGCGTAAAAAAAACGGCCTGTTGGAACAGAACGCCATTTTTCCCATTGATTTCACAATGGGCAGATGTTTGGAGGCGTTCCGCTTCCGATTATTCGGCCAGAAAAATTGCCGAAAATAGGCAGTGTGAACATACCCTTATAGGCAGAAAGCTGCCCGTGTGTACCAGCCTTAAAGAGGCTCTGTCACCAGATTTTGCAGCCCCTATCTGCTATTGCAGCAGATAGGCGCTGCAATGTAGATTACAGTAACGTTTTTATTTTTAAAAAACGAGCATTTTTGGCCAAGTTATGACCATTTTTGTATTTATGCAAATGAGGCTTGCAAAAGTCCAACTGGGCGTGTTTAAAGTAAAAGTCCAAGTGGGCGTGTATTATGTGCGTACATCGGGGCGTGTTTACTACTTTTACTAGCTGGGCGTTCTGACGAGAAGTATCATCCACTTCTCTTCAGAACGCCCAGCTTCTGCCAGATCACGCTGTGACGTCACTCACTTCCTGCCCCAGGTCCTGCATCGTGTCGGCCACATCGGCACCAGAGGCTACAGTTGATTCTGCAGCAGCATCAGCATTTGCAGGTAAGTAGCTACATCGACTTACCTGCAAACGCCGATGCTGCTGCAGAATCAACTGTAGCCTCTGGTGCCGATGTGTCCTCGCTCGTCCGACACGATGCAGGACCTGGGGCAGGAAGTGAGTGACGTCACAGCGTGATCTCTCGAGAATGTGTCTGCACTGCCAGAAGCTGGGCGTTCTGAAGAGAAGTGGATGATACTTCTCGTCAGAACGCCCAGCTAGTAAAAGTAGTAAAACCGCCCGATGTACGCACATAATACACGCCCAGTTGGACTTTTACTTTAAACACGCCCACTTGGACTTTTGCAAGCCTCATTTGCATAAATACAAAAATGGTCATAACTTGGCCAAAAATGCTCGTTTTTTAAAAATAAAAACGTTACTGTAATCTACATTGCAGCGCCGATCTGCTGCAATAGCAGATAGGGGTTGCAAAATCTGGTGACAGAGCCTCTTTAAAGGCCCATTTACACATTCCTAAGTACACTCGTTTCCCGTTATTGACACGTGTAAACATTGCAGCAATCCGCCAACAATGATGCAAACTGATGGGTACTGAACTATCGTATTAACAATCATTCATCCCCATACAGATGGTATTGGCCCGTGTTATTGGAGCATGTTAATGAGCGCAGATCTACGTGTTAGGCTGTCGAGGTTCAAATACATTTTTTGCTGCGATTCACGACTGGCAATCTGTATTGGCAGAAATATTCCAATATAAACACATCTTTATAAAAGAAGAAGAAAGATTGTGGATGAGATAACGATTCCCAAATTCTTTGTAAGAATTTTGGTACTTTTATTTTTTTTAAATTTATTTAAACCCAACAAGGGACATGTCAGAACATAGCCAAGAACTGGGGCGCAGCCCATGTATAGTTTGACATGAAGTGATTACAAACAGACAAAGAAAGATGGAGAGAGAAAAGTCCATGACTGGTTACATTCACCATTCACCATTCACCATTCACCAGTGTACTCACCAAAATTCTCCATTCTCTGACAAAAGCCCTGAACCAAACCAAATTAATGTTTTTTCAGAGTGGAAATGGTAAAAAATGGCTGCTGTTAACTTTTTGGAAGGTGTGTGGGGGGGGGGGGGTGTTCAAGCAGTGTAAATCTTCAAATAAATCATATTAATCAAATTATTTTTTCTGCAAATCAAAGCCAGGGGTTTTCCAATACTTTTTTTAATTTATTTTTTTAATCACTGCAACGCTTCTCAATTTATCTATTAATACCCCCTGAATATCGTTATCTACAGTTTTATTTTTTAATATACCTTTATTCTCTTTTGTTTACATTGAGAGGTTTGTTTACCTCTGTGTTCGTTGTCTTGCTCTTCCGGTCATACAGTTCCCGGCATGCGCCACCTGTGTCCCAGCATGCAATGCGCCGGCAGCAGGGACTCGGCACGCCTACTACACCCAGCTATAAACATTTTCTAATCTCCATTGCCATTTTACTGCTCTGCTTAGATCATTGAGAGCTAACGATAAATGTGCAACATATCAGTGCTGTACCATACAACGCTCTCTTACATAATGGTAAAAATAATACTTCATTTGACCCCGGAGCTGAGCGCTAGTATAGGCTCTGCTCCGGGACTCTGTGGAATCCCCTGACATCAGTGTCCATATATGGACAGTTTTGTCATGGTCTTCCCCAGAGCCGGAGTCCCGGGCAGACCGCTAGTATAGGCTCTGCTCCGGGACTGGGGAATCCCCTGACATCACTGTCCATATATGGACAGTGTTGTCAGGGATTTCCCCAGAGCCTGAGTCCCCGACAGAGCACTAGCATAGGCTCTGCTCAAGAACTCTGCGGAATCCCCTGACATCACTGTCCATATATGGACAGTGTTGTCAGGGCCTTCCCCAGAGCCAGAGTCCTGGGCAGAGCGCTAGTATAGTCACTGCTCCGGAACTCTGTGTAGTCCCCTAACCCCAGCGCCCGGAGTCCTTGTCAGAGCGCTACTAGCTACTGGTTCCTAATATCACATAATTTCTTCTGATGTGTTACATTGTGCGTAACATTTATGAAGGCCCCTTTTAGACTGCGTTTTTAAGTCTCCATTTGACGTATATGCCAGGATTAGCTATCGACATATACTTCAAACGGGGGCTGTGACAGATGTCTAACAGTGGCATCTGTAATGGTATCCGTTTAACGGATACATCATGACCCTTTTCAGATACCATTATAATGACTAATGCCACTTTTAGGCATCTGTTTAACGGATCTCTCACCAATAGTCTATAATGGTATCCATTCAATGGTTGCGTCATAAAAAACTATTAAAAAGCCTACCTATGACGTACACGTTAAATGGATGCCTGTGACAGATGCCATACAGTGGTATCTGTTACTTATCGGCTGCCATGTTAAAAAAAATTATACATATGCCTCTGGATAGAATAGCTTAGTCTAGTATGCTTTTCTATCCAGCAAAAAAAAACGTATACCCAACGTATACCACTCGATGGAGACCAAGAGAACACTCTTTTTGTCTCCGTCGGTATAATGGGAGCCTATGGGTGCGTTTGCACCGGAAAACGCAGTGTAAGAGAGGCCTAAATGGGAACATTGGGCCTTGTTTATCAAAACTGTATCAGTAAAACTGACCTTGTTGTACATGGCAACCAATCACAGTGCAACTTTTATTATACCAGAGCAGTTTAAGAAATGAAAGCTGAGCTCTGATTGGTTACTATGGCCAACTGGACCAGTGTTTCCTATTAGTTTTGATAAATGAGTCCCATTGAGCTCTCCTTATTCAGACTCCCCTTTTACACTGTGGTCGTATATACTCTCTGATGTTTTTAGAAGAAGGCTGAAGTGAAGTTCAGGACCATCCTCCCCGTCATCTGTTTGCTAAACTTTCGGTGCCAGTAGAATGGGGGAGGCCTAGTTTTGGTTGACATGGGTAATGAGGATGGTGCAAGGCAGTAAAATCTTCCCTATAGTACATAAAGTAAAACACGCCTGTGTTGTGGAAGTAATGGAGTGTGCCCCCTGACGATTTATCAACAGGAAAGGTTTCGTTGAAAAATCCAGGAAGCACTTACTGTATTTACAATGATGAGATCCCGGAAGAAAGTCTTTGGTCCTTGTTATAAGCTTTTCAAGTCTGAAATGATATGTGTGAGAAGATATTAAAAGCATACAACGAGCAGACTATACGTATAACTCGCCTATTTTAGAGTTATTACAATCTGCAGAAAGAAACGGCCTGGCGACCGTTGTATTTTAATTTCATTTTTTCGTTTTGAGTTACACCTTACTGGCAGCGTCCCTGACCACTACTGTTACCCGATGGCGCCTATGTTTCATCAAGCTTAGACAAGCAGACTACCTGGATCGTGGCCCAGCTGACCTGTTCAAGCTGATAAACATGATCTCCCCTGTTGAGGAATTCTAGACCTTTGGTTGCAGAATTCCCAAGGGATTTGAAAGAAAGCAGTGTTCAGGGTCCGACTCTTGCTTCATGATCCTCTATTGCTGTTGTGTGCCATATCAACTTATACCCTATGGGCTAAAACACCACCTAATCAGTTAGACCTCTTTGCTTTATTGGTAATTAAGGTCAAATATTCCTTTAAGATAAGATCACAAGAAGGAGAGGCAACAGAGTATGCAGTGAAAGACCGGCGTTGTCAGGTTTTCATTGTAGCAGATTACAATAGACTGACTGCAGTTACTCAGTGGAGCGAGCGCAAGAAGACGTCACACCTGCTACTTTTATCACGACCTTCGCTTAATTAATGGAATTTGGCTTCTTTAATGTGTTTTGTTGGTGAAAATCTTAAATAGTTTATCCAAAGATTATTGTTGAAAGGGTACATGCATTTTGCTCATTTTCAGTCCTGCATATTATGAAGTCAGAATGGTCTAGTACTAACTTTTAGGACTGGAGGATCAACTGTTCTAGTACCCCCATGGTTCAACATTATTCTTCCTCGCAGCAAATTGCATTGCTTTTTATTTTTTTATGTTTTTTTCAAATCTCTGCTTTTATTTAAAAAAAAACAAAAACTTGAAAACATACTCTATAAAAACATCGAGTAGTTTGGTCATATGAGCACTCAGGTCCAACTAAATAAAAGACATTGTAAGATAAGAGAATAAACATTAGGGGCAGTACAAATACACTATATGGAAAAAAAAAAAAGTATTGCCACACCTACATATTATACCTACAGGAGCTTTTATGATGTCCCATTCTAAATCTATATTCATTTATATGGAGTCCCCCCCCCCCCCCCCCCCCCCCCCCGCCTTTCAGGTAAAACATCTTCCACTCTTCTGGTAAGGCTTTCTACAAGATTTTGGAGTGTCTGTGGGAATTTTTGCCCATTCATTCAAAACCGCATTTACGAAGTCAGACGTTGATGTTGGACTAGAGGGCCTGGCTCGCAATCTCCATTCTAGTTAATCCCAAAGGTATTCAATGGGGTTGAGGTCAGGGCTCTGTATGAACCAGTCAAGTTTTTGCACACCAAACTAACCAAACCCTGTCTTTATGCACCTTGCTTTGTGCTTCGGGACACAGGTTTGTTGGAACAGAAAGGGCCTCCCCCCAAACTGTTCTCACAAAGTTAGAAGCGTACAATTATCCAAAATGTCTTGGTATGCTGGGTCTCAGCGATCATGTGTTGTATTTCCAGCATTATGCCAGAAATAAGATTCGTCTGAGCACCTGCTGAGCCCTCTGATTGACTACAGCGGTCACATGCTATGTGCATGTAAACAACCATCCGGGGTGCCGCTGGAGCGTCTGCACTTGATCGCTGGGGGAAATATATAGGTAAGTACTTTTTATTTTTTACTTATTTATTTAATTTCCAGTCATTGCCCCAACATTTTCACAACCCAGATAACCCCTTTAAGAGGTGTGTCTCAATACTATTGTTCATATAATGTAACTATTTACATAGTTCCCAGTGGTTGGATGGAATATATGATCTATGATAGCCTTCAAATCTAATTAAGTAGTGATTAGATCGGGTCAAAATAAACCTATTAGCTCCTACGTTAAATTGCATGGGTGCGAGGCTTGCCCTATGGAAAGGAAGGGTTATAACCAAAGTTAGTTTGGTGGAGGCCAGCGGGTCGGGAGATCTGTACAAAATCCAGAGCCTTCAAGTGTTTAAAAAGCATTTGCAATTTCTTTACTCCCATCTGGCAAATTCTTCCAAGTTCTGATTATGGAATCCATTTTTCTTACCACATCTTTCAATTTAGAGGGATTAGCCGTTTAGATAAAGTCATCATGTGGGTAACAAGGTCTCCCCATTAGGGCCAAGAGTAGTCTGAGGGGACCCACAATAGAATCAGGGAGGAAGTAAGACTTTTTTTTATCGCCAATTTGTTTCTCCAATGCTGCCCAATTTTTAGGCAGTCCCACCAAATATGGGAGATGGGTATAGTCCCAAGTGAGCGACGCACCGCCAGCAATCAACTGAATGGATCAGGTTTAGTTTGTAGAGCAGATCTGGTATTCTGTACCACATAGAGTTTTATAAAAGTTTTTTTTACTTTTGACACACCTGGAAAAACTGTGACAGCGTTTAAGGATAAACGAAACTTCATCTCATAGAGGAAGTCATCCCCAAATTGCATTGTTTGACAAATTGTAAATGACAGCTGAGTTGCTCAATCTAAAAAACATAATGATAGGTGAATTGACTTTCTATGAAATTGGCCCTGGTGTGTTTCTGAGATAGAGAAAATAGATTGTGAGACTCTTTGGGGACAGGGATTGATGTGAATGGTGACAATCTCTGCACAGTGCTATGGGATATGTTGGTGCTGTATAAGCAACGGGAAATAATTACTGGTAGAGTAATAAAAGGAGTGTTAAATAGTTAATTGTGGCTACATACCACCAGTATAAGGAGACTTCAATACCTCTCCCCTCACACCTCGACATTTGCTATAGTTCTTAGTGTTGTGTTTTCAGCACTGTACACGTTGATTTGTCACGTTTTTGATTGATCATACGATACGGTAGTGCACAACATATTAATATGACTTTGGAACACAAACTAAATTTAGTTTAGCAGAGAAGGTGTATAAAAGAGCACAAAATCTAAAGTGCAAAGCTTATAACAGTTCAGCTTGATCTGGCCACATAAACAGGGTGCAATCGAGCCCGCAAGGATCCAGATGACTGGATAAATCTCATCCAAAGTTGAACATCTACAATTAACCATAAGTTCGTCTGGCTAGCGTCAGTCACAGGGTCTGCCTCGTGTACATGAAAACTAAAAGAAAAAGCCTTCTATAGGACAAGCCCCTTCCCTCCGAAGGGTTTAAAAAAAAATAAAGAAAATCCCTCCATTTTTCGGATTCTCATTCTTTGTTTTTCTTCCCCACCTTCCAAAAGTCATCTCTTTTTTTTTTTTTTTTTCTTTTTTATTATTATTGTTATTTCTGTCGAATTAGTATGAGGGCTTACTCTCTGCGGGACAAGTTGTAGTTTTTCACGGCACCATTTATTGTACCATATAATGTACTAGGAAACAGGGAAAAATATATTTGTGGAATGGGGAAAAAAAACAGCAATTCCTCCATTGTTTATTGGGTTTTCGTTTTTACGGCGTTTACGGTGCAATAAAAATTACATGTTAACGTTATTCTGCAGGTCAATCCGATTTTGGTGATACCAAATTTACATATTTTTTAAATATTTTTTACTACTTTTACAAGAAAAAACGAATTGTTATAAATAACATTTTATTTTGTGTCGCCGCATTCTGAGAGCCATAACTTTTTTTTTTTTTTATTGAGCGGCATAAGGGCTTATTTTTTTTGCGGGACGAGCTGTAGTACTTTTGGTACCAGTTTGGGGTGCATGTGAGTTTTTGATCACTTTTTATTCCATTTTTTTGTGGGAAATAAGGTGACCAAAAAACAGCGATTCAGGTGTTTTTAAAATGTTTTTTTTTTTTTGTTTACTGTTCGTATCCATTTAGTTGAAATTACAACATTTTACACGATCGTTGCCCTGTGTAAGAGGCCCCTAACTGTTAAGCGGCCATACACATTAGATTAAACCTGCATTTTTGTGAGGGAATTGAGAGTGAGATCTTGTGGCTGACAACTACCTAATGTCTTAGAAAAATAATAATAATGAAAACAGCACTGTATTCCTAGTAGACGGGTGCAAGCCCCATGGCCCCATGATTTTGGGCTGGAATGTTGCACATGAGTCCCCTGAAATGCTGTCAATAGAAGCTTATCAAAAGGGTCACTACACCCTATAGCAGAAAAAAGTGCAGTAAGAGCAGCTTTATCTGGCATTAAACTGGCCAGTAAATGAGTGAAGGGAATAATAATTTATTAAATTAAACATGCACTTGTTTTGGATGCATTTTAAGCAGTATGTATAGGAAGTCAAACTGATGGATGTTAACATACAGCCCCTAATTTATCATACATGTGGAGTATCACGAGGGGAGCCAAGTCTGTCAGCAGACCTCAGCCAGTCAGCATCTGTAAGGTGTTCACTTTTCTGTAATGGTCGTCACTAGTTAAGGGGTAATAATGCATCTTAGAGAAATCATGGCGTTAATATTCTGGACTGTTTCTGCAAAGCACCTGTCGTCTGGATGGAAGAAAGCAGTTAACTAGTCTCCGCTACTTTGTGATTTAGATATATTCATGATCCCACATGGTGAATATGTTTTCATTTCACTGCCTATCTATTGGAATGTGTCTACTTCGTAACACAAAAATTACTTTAGTGCTAGATGTGAATTATTTTCATAACAATGGCAGATGGATAGCAAAAAAGGAAGAAGGTAGGATCCAGCGCTGAGTGCTATTAAAACGGAATCTTTGTTCCAAGTTTAATGGTAATGGAATAAAAGGAAGTCCAGTTGCATGTAGTCCAGGGTGAGTGAGAGGTGAAAGTGCTTATCCTCGGGGCCTACGCGTTTCGGACGTCTGCCGCGTCCTTAAACTTGGCAGATGGATACCCTGGTGGAATGATTACTCCTGAGATACAGGTATCCATCGGAGGTAACATTTATGCTCATTGATGCCCTGTAAAGAACATTTCCGTATCTTACGTTTCTTTCTTGTATTCAGATCGTAAAATGCCTGTCTGGTTTACAACTAATGGGGACGGATTGTGCTGAGCCTTCTAAGGATATCTACCGGTAACAGTCTATTAGAAATTATGTTGTGTGAAGTGATAGGGATTCATGCAGGGCATTTTCCAGGCTCAATTTGCCGTATAGAGAATGTACTTGATGTTCTGAAAGAAGCTTTACCTTCAGAAAACTGGTATGAGGGGGCATCCACGTGGCTCTCTGTAAATATATATTTTTTATTTCGTGTTTATTTTAATTATGTCATTTATTCAAGTGAACATAAAAAACACAGCTCTTAAATGCTAAAGTGATGGCTAAGTCCTATACAGAAGGTGCAGTTTATAATGGTTACATATGTAAAGGTCTTTGACGAAATCATTCGAGTATAATAGGCTAATGCTTAACTCCTGAAGGATCGGCCTGTTTTGGGCTTTTACTTATTTTTTCATTGCCTCCTTCGTAGCCGTAATATGGTTTGTTTTTTGTGGTTCGAGTTATAGTTTTTATTGGCGCCATTTTGGAGTACATATACAGTCATTTATATATGAACTTGTATTAAAAATTTTTTTGGGGGGGGGGGGGGATGAAATAAACTGCAATTCCATCATAGTTTTTTTGCAATTTTTTTACACAGATTTTAGTATTAATAATGCGTTACGTTTATTCTATGGGTTGGTAGAAATATGGCGATGCTAAAAAAACAAAACCTTTTTATCAGTAAAAAAATTGGTGGAACCACATTCCGAGAGCCATAACTTTTTTTTATATCTTTCTGTCGACCTATGAGTGCTTGTTTTTTTGCGGGGCAAGCTGACGTTTTTATTGGTACCATTTTGGGGCAGATATAATTCGTGAATAACATTTTTTGGGGGAAATGGAGAAACAAAAGGCAAATCCACCATCACTTTATGTATTGCGGTTTTATTTTTTATGCCATGCACCGTACGGTATAAACATGGTTAGCTTCATTCTACAGGTCGTGACGATTGTGGCGGTGCCTTAGATGTCTTTTTTTTTTTCTGTTTTATACTATTTTAAGTAGCATATTTTTATAATCAAAAAAAGGATTATTTCTTTTCTTCTGGTGGACTTTTAGTTTTTGTCCCACTAGGACTTGAAGCTGCGAATACTTAGTATTCCAAAGCATTATTGCCTGTCAGGGTTTCAATGGCAATCAAACTATTAGGCCATGCCTCTATTTTAGCACATTTTCTACTATTATTATAATTTTTTTAACTTTCCGGAAAACCCCTTTAAGAACGCAGATACAATTAAAGAAATGTATGCTGTGCCCCAAACACTGCATCTTAAATGAATTGGAAACAATATAATCTAGTTAGGGGAAACTGGGTCAACATCCAACTTCTCACCGTTCCGGAGAACCAGACATACAGCTTCTGGTCATATGCCAAACATTGGAGAAGACAACTGATACGCGTGATCTTCTCTTTCTTTCGATTATTGTCCAAACAATGGTGCCCACCAAAAAAATTACTGCGCATGAGCAGCTTTCAGTTCTGTCCAGCAGATCTTACAAAAAAATGTCTACAACCGCAGGTGCTTTTTTGATAGCGGTGACGCAATTCCATATGTCTAGATATTCTTTACATGGAATCTCCTCCACAACTTGAATCCTAAGCTCAGGCAGATCATTGCCATGTGCTAATAGGCCATCACCTCCTCTCCAGAGACTTCTACCTTCTTTTTAGAAGAAACCATTCACATGCAAATTGTATTTCAAAAGTATAACAGACGATTTTCGTTTCCACTTATTTTGCGTGAGTGATCTCAGTCGCTAATTAGAAAACAGTGTCTTACATTCCTGGAATCGTGTCTTACTTTATACATTTTTTTTTTTCCCCCTTGGCTGTCTAAATGATTATTAAGAGAATACTTTTGACCCATTTTAATCATGTCAAACTCACAGAAAATTTACATAATGGAAAACATTATTTTATTGTACGCAGACGATTCAGTGAACTCCAACCAATGTTTTACACTTAGATTATAAGGTACCGTGGAGGACATCCGCTCTAATCATAGGATAATTTATTAAGCTATGCTAATGTGATTGTCAGGCAGTAACAAAATATAAATTTGAGCATAGTGTTTGTGAAACAGTCACTAATGAACTGCGAGGCAATGACATGTGATAATACAATGTAACCTCTTGTTTATTAAGCATAGGAACAGTTTTATTTTTTTTGCTGAAGTAATTAACTGCTTATAAGTTAATAAGGAGTTATCGCATTTCTTAATTCCAGCTTTATACAAAATAAATATATACCTGCAAAGATAAATCGGCATGTATTATTTTAGATACTGCATAAACACCTAGTTATTGTCCAGGGGTCACGTATATCGCATTGGGCAGAGACTAACACTGTCTCAAAACAGGGCCCCCATTCGTATCAATCGGGCAAGTATAAGTGTCACGGTGTGTGGGTATGTGGACCCACTAGGCCGCACCGTCGTAGCAGGGAGGCAGCTGGCCAAACAGGAAATCCCAGCAATACAAAGTCCCACACAAGGGTACCTGGAGAGTCCAGACAGTGGCCACAGCTCTGGCACGACAGACGTGGCGAATCCCTCTGGACGTGGCGGATGACACAGGTGCAGTAGACATGACTCCAACTAGTGTAGGCACAGAAACAAGAACACAGCATGGGATACAGGAACAGGTAACCGGGCACGGGTAACAACTGGAACGGGAAACACTAAGGGCCCATCTGCAAGACAGACTTGGGAATTACTAACAACGCTCAGGCAAAGATCAGAAGGGCTGGGGCCTTCTTATAGTCCAGGAAATCATGTGTGTTGATGATGATGATTTTCTTCATGTGCGCGCGCTGGCCCTTTACGAGTGCGCGCGCTGGCCCTTTACGAGCGCGCACGAGCACTACGGGACACAGCGGACCAGAGCGGAAGTGAGCGCTGGCGTCTCCTGGGAAGGAGATGGGGACCAGCGCTCACAGATCCATGCTGCGGGCGTCAGGAGGTGAGTAAACCTGACGGCCCGCGACCATGGACGCTATAATAAGTAAACCATGTGACATTGTCTGTATGTGCAGAGGGCAATTACCAGTTTTTCCTATATAAAGTAGGATTTATCTCCTTGTTGGTGCTATGAAAAAGGTGGCCCTAAACCCTTTTTAGTTTTTAGGGTCCCCCGTTTGTCTACAGTGGGCAGCATCGTTGGGAATACTAAGTTACTTCCAATGCAGAATATTCATGTCATTGACCAATCCATGTGATCCCAGTGCCGAACCTTCAATGTCTATAATGGCTGTGGGTCTTGCATCCATTAACTATTATTTCCCCCTATGTACAGTTGGAGGAAATAGTAGTTGGGGAAAGAGCAGACCGTTTTCTGCCTCTAAAATAATTAGGGCAAGTTTACACCTTTCGAACAGAAAATTTACAACAAAATACACTGCAATGCATGTGAACCGGGTTTTAGAAGACACAGCAGAAATTTTTTTAGAATTTCAGGGCATGCATCACCTTTCATAGTCTGCAGCGAGCTCTTAGTCTACTGCGGATGTGTACTAGATTTTGCCACAGATTTCACCATGTACTTTTGTTCTTATTTACCTGTAGATCCACTTTTAATGAAATGCTGGCATGTCGTGTATAGACCTTCCTCCTTTTCATGTAAATTAAAGGCGTTGTCTAGCTTAAAAAAACATTTTCATATCCATTTAGGGAATTCTGCATTAATAGAGGGGGGGGGGGGAGAGGGTCCCCTGTTCAGTTTGGTTGGTTACAAAGAGCATCTCTGGCTCTGGAGAACCAGTCATGTTCTCTATTACATAGACAACTCATTGATTTGAATGGGCATTGTGTATTGCTTCATTTCACCTGTGGTGGCGCTGCAGGAAAATCAAACACTTAGGCCTCATTTACACGAGCGTAATATACGCGCGTGCGACGTGCGTGCTTTTCACGCGTGTCGTACGCACCTATATTACTCTATGGGGCAGTGCAGACGATGCGTGAATTTTGCGCAGCGCGAGTGCGTTGCGCAAAACTCACGACATGTTCTATAATCGTGCGTTTTTCGCGCATCACGCACCCATTGAAGTCAATGGGTGCGTGAAAACCACGCATGCCGCACGGAAGCACTTCCGTGCGAACTGCGTGATTCGCGCAAGAGCTGTCAAACTGAATGTAAACAGAAAAGCACCACGTGCTTTTCTGCTTACAAACATCCGAATGGAGTGTCGTAGACATGAGCGAACCGAACTTTACCGGGTTCGGCCGAACTCGTTTTGACCGAACCCGGCAGGAGACAGTCACTGTGCAGGGTGCTGAAAGAGTTAAACTGGTTCAGCACCCTGGACAGTGACTTCCGATTCTAATATACGTGAAAGTGTAAAAAAAAAAAAAGTTCTGACTTACCGATAACTCCCGGCTTCTTCCTCCAGTCTGACCTCCCGGGATGACAATTCAGTCCAAGTGACAGCTGCAGCCAATCACAAGCCAAGCACAGGCTGCAGTGGTCACATGGACTGCCGCGTCATCCAGGGAGGTGGGGCCAGATGTCAAGAGAGGCGTGTCACCAAGGACGCGTCACCAAGGACGCGTCACCAAGGCAACGGCCGGGAAGTTCTCGGTAAGTACGAACCTCTTTTTTTTTTTAAATAGGTTACTCGATATGGTGATCGGAATTCACTGTCGAGGGTGCTGAAAGAGTTACTGCCGATCAGTTAACTCTTTCAGCACCATGGACAGTGACTGACGTCGACTAGCCTCATCTCTAAGATGGCGGCTGCGCGAAAATCACGCAGCCGCGCATCATACACGGATGACACACGGAGCTGTCAAGTGCCTTTTGCGCACGCAAAACGCTGCGTTTTTTGCGCGCGCAAAACGCACACGCTCGTGTAAATGAGGCCTAAGTGCCACGTTTTCCCCATAGATTGCATCTGATCGCTGGGGGAGGTTTTTTTTCGAAATCTGCTTATTATCAAAGGACACTTCTAAGAAGTAGGGATTGTCCAAATGTATGGTTAAGGCACAGTCTTTATTTCATGATAAACATTTGATCTTCTTAATCTGGTTCTCTCAGTTAATAAACAATATATAATTTACTCTATTTCAAATAATAATGGTTGTTTTCCGTAAAAAAAAAATATTGTCTATGTTTTTTCTTTTTTCTTTTTCTTTTTGACAAGCAGAAAATAGAACCTGATTTACTCGTTCAGTGATCGGCACAAAGAAACATCTTAGTACAGTTTAACAAAGCTGGCCCAATTATACACAGTCGCATCTTGCTTTGAGATTATATTCACCTGCCAGTCTAAAAATCTATGCTCTTCAATTGTCATCAAGCCCTACAACTTGCTCTCTTGACCTTTTAATCCCATTTTGCCTGCATTTCTCTTTCCTGCATTCACCCCTCACTCACCTCTTGCTTCACGTGCTTTCTACCTGACCCCGCTTTTTGGGTTTCCTTTTATCTTTTCTACACCCTTGAGTTTACACCAGCTCTTGACAATCAATTGAGTAATTTTGATTTCAAGTAGGTTTATAATCTCCCGATTTTAGCTTTTTCAATCTAGCTCACCACTTCTCATTGTCTGTTACCCGTATCTTCCTGAAACGCCACCATTATTTACTGTTTTTCTCTAAACCTTGATTTTCCATGTTGGTTTCTCCATTCATCAGCCCTTGTCGTTCGTCTTGAATAAAACGATTTATGCATTGAAAACCGAGCACAATAATAGAAACTTATTAATCCGCATGATGTGATTGTTGCTGTGTGCTGTAATAACTGTGTGCACAAAATACATGGCACCACATCAACGTGTTGAATGTTAAAGGTTTGTTTGTTTTTTTAACTTTTTTATGTAAATTCATTCAGTTCTACAACTATATTTTTCATTATCAAGTTATACAACTTTTTAATGTACTTTGAAAGCCGAGATCTTGAATCGTTGAAACCCAGTCAGTGATTGTGAACATTTTTGGTTACGTCCAGAGACTGAAATCCTGTGCAGATTGAGTGCTATTTAAGAGGCTCTGTCACCAGATTATAAGTGCCCTATCTCCTACATAATGTGATCGGCGCTGGAATGTAGATAACAGCAGTGGTTTTTATTTTGAAAAACTCATTTTTAGCAAGTTATGAGCAATTTTAGATTTATGCTAATTAGTTTCTTAATAGACAACTGGGCGTGTTTTTACTTTTTACCAACTGGGCGTACTACAGAGGAGTGTATGAGGCTGACCAATCAGTGACCAATCCGCGTCATACACTTCTCATTGTTCCAACTCAGCTTCTTTCATTGCATGCTGGGTTGGAACAATGAGAAGTGTATGACGCTGATTGGTCACTGATTGGTCAGCGTCATACACTTTTCTGTACAACGCCCAGTTGGTAAAAAGTAAAAACACTCCCAGTTGTCTATTAAGAAACTAATTAGCATAAATCTAAAATTGTTTATAACTTGCTCAAAATTGATCGTTTTTCAAAATTAAAACCACTGTTGTTATCTACATTACAGCGCCGATCAGATTATGTAGGAGATAGGGCTCTTATAACCTGGTGACAGAGCCTCTTTAACAAAGGTGCATTATTTGTTATAAGAGCGCGTCTTGATATGGAGGTAGTGAAAAAAAGGGAGAAGGGGGACCCTATAGGGCGCTGCTGCGTGGCTGTAGTAGAGAGTTAATGATAATAGGAAATGTATAACAGTTATTTATTGAACATTTAATGGCTACGCGTTTCAACACTGAACTAGTGTCTTCCTCCTTCTCCCTTTTTTTCACTACCTTCATATGCTTCAATTAGCGGTGACCATTCGGTTTCACCAGCTTTGGATCCTGGCAGCAGCATTAGTAGATTTACCTATTGCCTTTACCAACCTCCACGTGGTGAGCATATTAACTACCATTCCCTCCATTTTCTTCTTTATTTATTTGTCTTGATATGGAGACACAGCCATTTTTTTATTTATTTTTTTCCATCGTTGCAGAGGCACAACTTTTTTTTTATTTTATGTTAACGTAGCTGTTTGAGGGCTTGTTTTTGCAAGACACGTAGTTTTTAGTGGTACTATTTCATGTACCATATAAAGTACTAGGAGACTGGGAATTTTCTTTGGGGTGGAATGGGAAAAAAAACAGCGATTCCTTCATTGTTTTTGGGTTTAGTTTTTACAGCATTCCCCATGTGGCTGCAGCAATACTAAATTTCTATTGTTTGTTTTTTTTATAATGTATTACTTTTAAAAAAAAATAAATATTTGTAAACAAAATTGTCGCCATTTTTGAAAGGCAAAACTTTTTATTTTTCAATCAATGTAGCGGTGTGGGGGCTTGTGTTTTTCTGAGTGAGCTGTAGTTTTTATTGGGGCAGATATGTCTTTTTGATCACCTTTTTTATTTCATTTTTTTGGGAAAGCGAGGTGACCAAAAAACAGCAATGCGGATGCAGCAATACTGATTTTAAATATTTTTTAATCCCCTAAGGGACTTTACAATGTGATTTTTAGATCGCTCATGCAATGAACTGCAACGGTTTTATGTATTGCCTTTATCTCCGATCCCAGTCGTTGCAGGCCGGTGTCAGGTCTTTGAAACAGCCGCCCCCCAGCTGGGTATGGCACGGTCTCAGATGTCTCCAAGAGATTAACAAACCCTGCAGGTGTGCGGGCAGCACATCACAAATGTGGACATTATCACATGACTGAATTATGGATCTGAGTTGTACTCTGCCATAATATCGCGCTAGTTGAAATGTGTGGGGCCATACTGTACTTCTGTCTGCCGTAAATTTTAATATTGGAGCTATTCTGCCCCCCAAAAAATTACTTTTTAGGTGAGAATATGTTTATAATATGGTGCCACACAGAGCCAACATATGGTGGCACAATGATTTCATACATCTCTATAGTAAAGAGCCAAGTTGACCCCATGTGCTGTCATACAGGCTCTGTGCACATATTTTCTGTATGCATGAGGTATTATACTATTAAACTCATTGTTAAAATTCAGTCCTTTAGCATTGATCATGGAAACAAACTTTCAGCCCCAACCATGGTTTCTGTGTGTGTGTGTGTGTGTGTGTGTGTGTGTGTGTGTGTGTGTGTGTGTATATATATATATATACGACAATGTGTAAACCAACAATGATTATTACTTCAAAATCAGCACTGGGAACACATTTAAACAGTGAGCACTAATATGTGTGTATGTATGTGTATGTATATGTGTAAACTCACATTTATATTTATCAAATGAGTTGCAAAATCACTAGAAAATATAGTCAAGACTTTGACAAGGTTAGAAATAATGATTTTTATTTGAAATAATAATTTTCTCCTTCAAACTTTGCTTTCATCAAAGAATTCTCAATTTGCAGCAATTACAGCATTGCAGACCTTTGGCATTCTAGCTGTTAATTTGCTGAGGTAATCGGGAGAAATTTCACCCCATGCTTCCAGAAGCCACTCCCACAAGTTGGATTGGCTTGATGGCCTCTTCTTGCGTACCATACGGTCAAGCTGCTCCCACAACAGCTCTATGGGGTTGAGATCTGGTGACTGCGCTGGCCACTCCATTACAGATAGAATACCAGCTGCCTGCTTCTTCCCTAAATAGTTCTTGCATAATTTGGAGGTGTGCTTTGTGTCATTGTCCTGTTGTAGGATGAAATTGGCTCCAATCAAGCGCTGTCCACAGGGTATGGCATGGCGTTGCAAAATGGAGTGATAGCCTTCCTCATTGAAAATCCCTTTTACCTTGTACAAATCTCCCACTTTACCAGCACCAAAGCAACCCCAGACCATCACATTACCTCCACCATGCTTGACAGATGGCGTCAAGCACTTTTCCAGCATCTTTTCAGTTGTCTTGTTGCTCAGTTGTGCAGCAGGGCCTCCCACTTCTCTTTCTACTCAGGTTAGAGCCTGTGTGTGCTGTCCTCTGAAGGGAGTAGTACACACCATTGTAGGAAATCTTCAGTTTCTTGGCAATTTCTCGCCTTCATTTCCAAGAACAAGAATAGACTGTCGAGTTTCACATGAAAGCTCTCTTTTTCTAGCCATTTTGAGAGTTTAATCGAACCCACAAATGTAATGCTCCAGATTCTCAACTAGCTCAAAGGAAGGTCAGTTTTATAGCTCCTCTAAACAGCAAAACTGTTTACAGCGGTGCTAACATAATTGCACAAGGGTTTTCAAGTGTTTTCTAATCATCCATTAGCCTTCTAACACAGTTAGCAAACACAATGTACCATTAGAACACTGGAGTGAGGGTTGCTGGAAATGGGCCTCTATACACCTATGTAGATATTGCATTAAAAACCAGACGTTTGCAGCTAGAATAGTCATTTAGCACATTAACAATGTATAGAGTGTATTTCTGATTAATTTAATGTTATCTTCATTGAAAAAAACTGTGCTTTTCTTTCAAAAATAAGGAAATTTCTAAGTGACCCTAAACTTTTGAACGGTAGTGTATATGTGTGAGTGTATACACATGTGGAATGTGCTGATCAACCTTTATTGTGTGTGTGTGTGTGTGTGTGTGTGTGTGTGTGTGTTATATCTATCTACATATACACATTATTTTAGCTATACGTGTCGGCGTAAAAAAAATTGATCTGGGGGGTTTCTATTTTTATTTCTTTCTGTTATGTTACTAGGAGCAAATATACAGTGTTACATATAATGGGGCACATTTATCAATGATGCCACTAAGTGACTTACATTATATTATAATTACAGCGTACCACTCAGCACTATGCCAGTAATAGTACAGTAAATGTGCCCCAATATGTATGGTATGCCTTCATAATATTATGTGAAGTCAATTTTATTATCTTCTATATCACAGTAAAGTATGAGCTTGATAGATATGATCTAGTTAGATATGAGATAGACAGACCGATATGACATAGATAGATAGTGTGTTTTGATTTCTATTTTGTGGACATGCAGGACTGTAGCACCCCACTTGGATGGATGAGGTACATGAGCCCCTGCAGTCTGCTCTAAGAAGTCTTAGTGGATTTTCTGTGACTACATAATACTGTCAATTGTCTGTCCATTTTCTGGTCTCTGGGGGGCACGGAATAGTTCTGTAATATTGCAGGATTTTATGATGAAATTGTCTACTGCGCATTCTTAGGATAGATCATGTGCCCGTGTGTACGTGGTCTTAGAAAATTACATGAATAGCAGTTCCCCAATATATAATTCCATATTTGTTTTATTGTTTTATTATTTTTTTTATTTTTTATTAACAAACCTTTTCCTGTTTTGCTGGTGCATTTCCAGCTACATTGTATATGATTCTATTCGCCTTCAGCCTACCCAGCTAATATGGGTATTTTCTCCATGAAGTGCAGTTTAAAAGAATTTCAAGATCTGATCACCAAAATGAAAATGGTCTGATCATGTCATGATAATTTGCACCATGTCGTCCTAGAAATAGTCTTATTTCTTGGTGAAGATTGAAAAATCTATTCAGCACTTTTCTCGTGCTGAGCTAGAAAACGACACCGTGATCGAGTCCTATCGCCATAATATGAATTAAGTTTTTCTTGAAAACTGCCAACGTGCCCGAGTGACCCAGCTTTTTGACCCAGAGTTCTGCAATAATTTCTGAGCGTTAATAGTTCACATAGGCCAGCTTCTTTAAAAATGCAAAGTTGACTCCTGGGAATAAGAAGCCATTAACATAGACAACTGCCAGTTTATCTACCAAGTTAATTTCATAAGTTTCCACAAAGTGCATTTGGGGAATAATTAAATAATAATAAGAACAATAAAATAGTTGGTCTGTTCTGTAGTAGACTGCACTTTCCTCCCTCTAAATTACTATATAATGAAAAGTTATACTTTGCGTTGTAATTCCTCACCAATTAAATATCCTGTGAGCTACAAAGCCTGGACACCAGTGTGATACATGTTACCTATACTGATACATTGTAGCAAACTATTAGGACCGGTAGGGCTGGGCGATTTTTACAAAAATTTAATCTAGATTGGTTTTTTTTCAACCCTTTTCAGACGATTTTCGATTTGAATATAGATTTTGTTGTTTTTCTTAAAAAAAAAAAAGACACAAGTCTTGGTGGTGGGGAGTGGCTGCTAGTGACAGCAAGTCGCATGGTGAGTGGGGGAGATCCTGTTGGCTAGAGGGGCACTGTCCAGTACTGTGAGGCACCCGGGGCGTCGAGATGTGTCATCAGGGGCCTCAAGGCACTATGTTGGCAGGTACCGGCATTACCAGTGCTGCAAGGCACATGGTGGGTGAGCTACATCAGGGGTAGCGAGGTGACTAAAGGGACGATGAGACAGCAGCAGAGGCACCTGGAGGTTAAGGATGGAAAAATATGGCCGAAGACAGACATTTAAATGCTATGTAAACCTTTGAAAGTCATTGTTTGGCCTTTTTAGTAAAAAAACAAACAGTCCGTTTGATTAGTACAACTTTATAATTCGTCTTTTATAAAAAAAAATTGTTCTGCTTTTTGAGATACATCTGTTCTGTATTCTAGCACTAAATCCTGTCCGGTTCACGTTACTGACGGGTTCAATGACACGCAGGATCCACCTGTAATTATGAATTTAGATGTGATGGATTACAGGTGGATCCTGCATGTTGGAGAGACTGAACATGTCAGGTCCGCAGGACTGACGGATTCGAACTATACAGCTGCTCTGTATACAGAATACAAAGCAGCTGTATCTCAAAAAGTAAAAAATGTTCTTTAAAAAAAAAAGCAAATAGTAAGTTGCACCAATCACACTGACTGAACTTTTCATTTAAAAAAAAAAAATGCCTTTCATAGGTGTACATAGCCTTTAAGCTAACCTGAGGCTAACGTATGCTGGTAGCAGGAACAGCAAAGTATTAGGAGGTGAGGTGCAACAGGGATACAGTGAGGGTACTGATTTATGTGCGTGTTGGTGCACAAACACATGCTAAAAAAGGCCGTCGTTTTAGTTAACCTGGGGCTCTAAAGAACTCATATAGCCACTCATAAAGCCTGTAAAAAGACTGAAAGAACAGCCCTGCCTCCAGGGGCGTAGCTAAAGGGTTATGGGCCCCGATGCAAAAGTTCTTATCTCCCCCCCTCCCCCCCCCGCAAACTTCTCATGGCCGACGGTCCGCAGCTTTTAGCTGCATCGCTGGGTCTACTAAGTGATCCAACAATGCAGCACTAGCAGCCAGGGGCGTCACTAAGGACTTAAAATGTCAGGGGAAATAGCCCCAATACATATGTGTCCGCCCAAAAGAATATATGTGTGTATAGGAGACAGCATAGCATATCTATAGCACTACGACCCTATCAATCAGCTGGCGGCCATTACTAAGGCGGTAGTCTAAGGAATCCTATATTAAAAGTAGTGCCATATGCCAACAAAAACAATATTTTTAATATTTATTTATTTTTTCATTTAAATCAGATCAGATATAATCTTGTGAATCTGGCGGGATCTGGTTTTGTGTAGCCCCACAAGCAGCTTATTGCGATACATATCTGTTAGCCATGTGTAATTGTTTGCTTAGTTATTTATTGCTGTGATTATTTGCTGTTGGGGTTAAGCCCTCCACACTTCACACTCCATTCTTTGGCTTATGTAGCTTGCACCGCACATGATTGGCAGTGACAGAGTGTATTTTAAGGAGTGCTTATTTCTTTGTGTCATAAGTGATCTATGTTTCCATTGCTGCATATATAAACACCTTCTTCCTCTATCACTATGCGAAGACTAGGTCTGGACCTGCGGAGAACGAGTGCTTTGTGTGAAATGAGCACGTGGGCTAGATAGTCATATTTCCTAAAGCAATTGCTTTTCTGCTGTACACTTTTCCTAAAACAATTTAGCAGAGATATGAGGACAGCTGTTAGTCGTAGACAGAGAAGTAATGGTTCAGCCTGCGTGCCAGCTAAAATTTAAAGTGTGACTGTTTAATCTTTCCTCAATACGTTTCGTGTGGTTTTTTTGCTACCGTTAACTTTAATGCTGTAAATTTTTTAGTGCACTGTATGTTTGTTTTTTCATTTTTTGTAACCTTTCAATTGTGTGATTCTGCTTTGGATGGCTATGGTTCGGTGTCAAGGTGGCCTTAAACATAGTAGTTTTGGCTAAAAAATATATAAAAATGTATTAGATTTATTAAAAAAAAGTTTCCATACAAAAATCAAATGATTTATCTGAACTCTTCAAACAGTATAAATTGTAATTTAAAATCTTCTTGACTAGTAGTTTCAATTCACCTTACTGTGAAATACCATTACCATTAGATTAAAAAAAAATATTTAAAACCTGTCTGATTCGTTTTTTTGAACCAGTCAAATGAAATAAAATCATCATGTCTTTTTGGTTCCACAGATCCAATGATTATCTTTGAAGACTTTTTCACGGGCCAATTATCAGGCAAATTAGTAATGTGTAAACAGGGCAACGATTAGCCGATGTACAAGCAAACGCTTGTTCATTGACTGATCGTATCGTTTATGCAGCGTAAAATAATATCGTTGTCTGCAGCACATCTCCCCGTGTAATCGGGGAGATGTGCTGCCGACATGATAAATGTATGTGGACGAGCGATCGTAATGATCGCTCTTCCCCATGCATTGCTCCATGTGAAAGGAGCAAACTAGCACCGATCAACGAGCTGTCTCGTTGATTGGCGCTCGTTTACATGGCCCATGTTGGGCTGTGTAGGAGGACCCTTGGGGCTCATTCAGACGAGCGTGGTTCTCGTCCGTATGCTGTGCGTTGAAACAACACACATCACACAGACCCATTTAGATGGGGCTACTCACACATGCGTGAGTTTAAACGCAGCGAGTGTCCGTTGTGTGAAACTCAGTGCATGTTCTATATTGGTGCGTTTTCACGCACCTAGTCGCCCATTTAAGTCAATGGGTGCGTGTAAACCACGGACAGCACACAGACGCACATCCATCTGCTGTCCATGCTTCACGCATCAATTACATTAAAAAAAAAAGTGCAAGTCCGTGAAAAACACATGCCACACGCAAAGCACACTGATGAAAAAACGCGCGTAAATCTGTCACGCTCGTTTGACTGTAGCCTTAAAGGGAGGATGATACACAGGATGATTATCGGGCAGACTACGTTAATATATCATTGCCCTGCGATCAGCAGCTGAACGAGCAAATGCTCGATTATCTGCTGGTCGTATCATTCTAAAAAAGTAAAAGATTATCGTTGTAGCCAGGGAGACGCGCTACTGACATGGTAATAATGTATGGGGACGAGCGATCGGAGTAACGACCGCTCGTCCCCATCCATAGCTCCGTGTGACAGGAGCAGGCGAGCGCCGATGTCTTGTTGATCGTCGCTCGCTCGGCCGGTGTAAATGGGCCTTTATTGTTGGTTGTAGTGAACAACTTAACTCTCCCAATGGTCTAAATTTCTTATCATCTAATAACCTAATGAGTGTTGCAACAAACTATGTGGCCATTGTTTGATTTACGGTAGTTCTCCCATGGATTCTTTTACTCTCTCTTTTTTTTTTTTATACTATGATAATTGCTCCTTTGCTCCAGTTGTTTCAGTACATAAGAGAAGTTGGTTCCAAAAATCCTCCAGAGAGAGCGAAAGATTATGTTTAAATTGGCAGAGAGGGCTCTCTCATTTACATAGATAAAGTTCTCCGGGCTTATTTGATGGCTTCTTATGGCTGTGTAGACTCACCAGTACTACTGCATTATTAATCTTCTAGAGACCAAAGTGCTCACCTTTATCAATACACCCAGTTGGGTTTACATCTGAATATTGTTTTTAGAACAGATTAGTTTACTTCTGTACATGATGCTTACAATCTCCAATTTCTTTTTTAAAGGGATTGTCAAGGATTAGAAAAACATGTCTGCTTTCTTAAAAAAAAAATTACAAAAAATAGCACCTCTCCATGGGTTGTGTCTGTATTGCGGCTCCGCTCCATTGAAATTAATGGGGCTGAGTTGCTGTTTTTGGAGGATAGCAGCCATGTTTTTTTTTAATCTTTTGACAACCCCTTTAAATCAGTTAAAAAGTGTTCTTTTCCAATCTGGTTTAGGCTGGGTTCACACCTGCATTGCTGTTTCCGTTGTTGTTGTTCTTTGTCAGAGAAGCAGAACAACGAAAATACTGAAAGCGCCCATTTCATTGTAGGGAAGACTCCACTGGCGGCCGCTGGAACCCATTGACTTTAATAGGTTCTGTCGGGTTTAGGTGGTTTTACCAAAAACAATAGTTATAAGTGTATGTTATAAGTGTATAAGTAGTTATAAGTGTATGTGTGGCGTATCCGCCACACAGGGCGGATACGCTGTGTAAAAGCAGACAGCGTATCCACCAAATTGAGGTGCAGATTTTTCCGACACGGAAGACTGCACATGAAAAAAAAAGCTTCATACTTATGCATCCATGGCGACGTCATCCTGCAGCCCGGCCTCTTGGCATGACGTTTCATCCCATGTGACCACTGCACCCTGTGATTGGCTGCCGCGGTCACATGGGATGAAACGTTATCTCAGGGGGCCGGTCTGGGGGAAAAAACACAGATTTCTGGGTAAGTATAAGATTTTTTTTTTCTTATCTGCGTTGCGTTTTTTGCGTTGAAATCACTGAGATTCCGCCACAAAAAAAGCAACATCTGCTATTTGCTACGGGTTTTACCTCCCCATTGCATTGAATGGGGAAATCCAGCAACAGATAAGCAGCATTTACGCAAATACAATTGACATTCTGCGGATTAAAAAAACGCACCGCATGTCAATTTCTGAGCGTTTTTTTCTGCACCGCATTTCCGCAGCGTGTGGATGAGATTTGTTCTATCTCCTTCACTTTGCTGCTACTGTATTATGCTGCGGATTTTACGCAAATAATTTACGCAACGTATGAACTGACCCTAAGGCCTTATTTATACGAGCGCTGCGCATCTCGGACGTGAAAAACTGCAGTTTTTCACGTCCGAGGTGAATTCTTGCTCCCCGCTGCGGGATACGATGTCACGCATCCTCCATAGTTGAGAGTCTATGGACGGATGCGTGATGCGCGAAAAGAACAGACGTCCTATTTTCCCACGGACCCTTCACACGGTCCGTTGAAACAACGGCTGCGTGAACGGCCACATTGAATTACATAGGTCCATAGGGACGGCCGCTGTTTCAACGGCCGTCCCACGGACGTTTAACACGTTCGTGTAAATAAGGCCTAATTCTGGGGTTTTGTAGTCTGGAAAATAAAGATCCCAATTGAAATGAATGTTGTCAGCAGATTTATATTATTTTTATATCCTATTTATATAAAGACAAAACCAATGTCAGTACAGTTTGTTTTTAGCAAATCTACATATAACGATTTTATTTATTTTGGTATATGGCATCATATATATAGGTCTGATATTAATAATGGTGCGTTCAGGAACCAATTACAGATTTTGACTTTTCAGATAGACAGATCAAAAAAGACAAATTGTTCCCTTTTTTTGCAGCCAAACGTTATTTTGGTCTTTAAAAAAAAAAGTAGAGTAGAGGCCGAAGTTTCTGGTTTTGATTTAGATGCTTTAAGATAAATTCCTATATTTTCCTTATAGTAAAGTGTGGTAAGTAAAGTGGAATGTTTCTTTTGCCAGTTGGAGCGTTGACATTTTCCAGACATCGTGTGTAAGTAAAGGGGCTTTATTCCCCCGGCGTTCGCTGTGTGAGAAACTTTCAGCACAGCAGTGACCAGGCTGTGAGCTTGAACTTGCCTTGCGCTGTTCACTTGGAACATTTCATATAGTGCTTTTTAGATTTTCTAAGTCATAAGCTGCACATTATCTCCAAAATGCTATTTTTTTCTCAACACTATTTGCAAATCTGTTTCTGCTGTGTGCCGAATGTATAGAATTACTGAAAGACTACATTGACATAAGATCAGCAACAACAAAGGGCAAACACAGCAGATAGATGTAGTCTTCATCTCCATGTATTTTGTTGTTGAGATCATAGCCATGAAGGCATGTAAGTACAACGTACAAGCTAGATAAAAAAGCAAAAAACCACGGCGCCACTTGGTGTGGATCAAAGAAGGTGGAGGTGAGAAAAAAGGAGGATAATAAATGCTCACCGTGAGGTTAGGAGAGTTGAATTTGAAGGGGTCCACAAGATAGCTGCTGCCAGATCCGGGCCGGTTACCGAGGTGACCGCTTGGGTATACTGAATGTACGGAGGAAAATATGGATCTGTATTGGCGCTGCTGAGTGGTGAAGACAGGATGAATCCAGAAGTCGGGTGAAAGTAAAAGTATTGGTATTTATTGCTATGCAACGCGTTTCAACGCCGAACTGGCGTTTTCGTCAGGCATGGGGAACACAGAAAAAAAGGGGACATGTATATATACACACAGAAGGGGTCATCTGATTGGAGCCCATTCAGACTGGGCAAAAAAACCGCCAAAAACTCAAGAAGGTCAGAGTTCAAACGGTGCAATCAATTCTAATGACATTTCATAGTAATTCCACAGTAAAACACATTAAGAACCATAGAAAAGTAAAAGGTGAGTTGTCACTGTAGGGAACTCTCAGTTTATTCATAAATAAAAGATGTGTGTAAAATATCGGGTGATAAAAACATTATATGTGAGGGACGGCAATGTTTTGTTATTGCATGGTAAACTGATAATATCAGAAGGGAAATAAATGGTGAGCAAGTACTGTATGTTTTGTTTTAGGTGGTTTGTTTATTTATTTATTTCTTTTATTTCAATCGTGGGACGTTTGTATAACTAAGATATGAGAAGTTACGTGTGCGGATTGGGTTTGTTACCGGTTGTCAAGGAGACCACCTACGCTACGGTGGCCGATGCGGTCCAAAACGAGATGGAACGCACGGTGAACCGCAAAACGCCAGAGGAAGCCGGTCTATGCAGCAAGAACAGTAGGACAGGAGAGGAGAATGTGTTGCCGAGAAGGGATAGGTAGATATTGAAACATAATGTGAGTAAAGAAATCTAATGCTTTCAATGACACAGTGTAACGGTAGTTTGTTTCAATGTTTGTTTTAATCATTAGAATTGGTTTACGTCTCTTGGGACAAATGGAAGGTTAGGGGGGGGGGGTGTGAAGCTGGCATAGATGAGTGTTATTGGGGGCAATGTCTAAAAAGGGTGGTTTCTTGCCTGGATGGACAATGCATAACGTATATATTATATTAATATTAATATTAACTCTTATGGTTGCTGCGAGGGGAAGAAGCCCTAACAGCAAAAGTTGGGACATTGCGGTTTAGGATATTTGGATCGTTGTACTGTGCTGTATTTTTGGAGAGATCCATAGGTATCCCGAGGTTTGTCTAAGGGATGTTTGAGAATTAGTCTAAAGATGACTCTGTGATGTCGTTTAGACCAAATGGGTGTAGTGTGTTCATTTTAAAAATCCAGAAATTTTCTCTTTGTTTTAATTTGTTAAATCTGTTTGGGACGTCGGGGTGAATGTGTTCAATGGGTGTTACTGTAATTTTATTGGCCTGGCATTCGTGTGTCTGAGAAAAATGACGAGATACACTATGTTTGAGGTACCCAGTGTTAATGTTGAAACGGTGATTATTGACTCGGGTTCTTAGGCATTGGGTGGTTCTACCAATATACTGTAGTTGGCACGGGCATTCTAAGAGGTAAATGACATATGAGCTGCCGCAGTTAAGGAGTGTTTGAATTGTGAATGTCTCGTTGGTGACAGTGGAAGTGTAGTTGTATTTTTTGTGGCTTATGGAGTTACAGCAAAGGCAGCGTGAATGTCCACATTTGAAGGAGCCTTTGAGGTTAGAAAGAAAGTTTGTATGTGTTGTCAGATGTTTCTTTGTTCTGCTTGGAGCAAGTATATTTTTGAGGGTTAGGGAGCGTCTGAATGTAATATTAGGTTTGTCTGATAGTGTGTCTTTTAAGTGCGGGTCATTTTTTAGGATGTGCCAATGTTTGGAGAGAATGTTTCTGATCATTTTGTTGCCTCTATTGTAGGTGGTGATGAAATTGATTTTGGAGTTACTAGGGCCAGACTTGGGTTTCACCGTGGGGGGATTTAGACAGGAATTTTGTGTGAGTTCAGAGGCTTTGGAATCCAAAGCCTCTGAACTCACACAAAATTCCTGTCTAAATCCCCCCACGGTGAAACCCAAGTCTGGCCCTAGTAACTCCAAAATCAATTTCATCGCCACCTACAATAGAGGCAACAAAATGATCAGAAACATTCTCTCCAAACATTGGCACATCCTAAAAAATGACCCGCACTTAAAAGACACACTATCAGACAAACCTAATATTACATTCAGACGCTCCCTAACCCTCAAAAATATACTTGCTCCAAGCAGAACAAAGAAACATCTGACAACACATACAAACTTTCTTTCTAACCTCAAAGGCTCCTTCAAATGTGGACATTCACGCTGCCTTTGCTGTAACTCCATAAGCCACAAAAAATACAACTACACTTCCACTGTCACCAACGAGACATTCACAATTCAAACACTCCTTAACTGCGGCAGCTCATATGTCATTTACCTCTTAGAATGCCCGTGCCAACTACAGTATATTGGTAGAACCACCCAATGCCTAAGAACCCGAGTCAATAATCACCGTTTCAACATTAACACTGGGTACCTCAAACATAGTGTATCTCGTCATTTTTCTCAGACACACGAATGCCAGGCCAATAAAATTACAGTAACACCCATTGAACACATTCACCCCGACGTCCCAAACAGATTTAACAAATTAAAACAAAGAGAAAATTTCTGGATTTTTAAAATGAACACACTACACCCATTTGGTCTAAACGACATCACAGAGTCATCTTTAGACTAATTCTCAAACATCCCTTAGACAAACCTCGGGATACCTATGGATCTCTCCAAAAATACAGCACAGTACAACGATCCAAATATCCTAAACCGCAATGTCCCAACTTTTGCTGTTAGGGCTTCTTCCCCTCGCAGCAACCATAAGAGTTAATATTAATATTAATATAATATATACGTTATGCATTGTCCATCCAGGCAAGAAACCACCCTTTTTAGACATTGCCCCCAATAACACTCATCTATGCCAGCTTCACACCCCCCCCCCCCTAACCTTCCATTTGTCCCAAGAGACGTAAACCAATTCTAATGATTAAAACAAACATTGAAACAAACTACCGTTACACTGTGTCATTGAAAGCATTAGATTTCTTTACTCACATTATGTTTCAATATCTACCTATCCCTTCTCGGCAACACATTCTCCTCTCCTGTCCTACTGTTCTTGCTGCATAGACCGGCTTCCTCTGGCGTTTTGCGGTTCACCGTGCGTTCCATCTCGTTTTGGACCGCATCGGCCACCGTAGCGTAGGTGGTCTCCTTGACAACCGGTAACAAACCCAATCCGCACACGTAACTTCTCATATCTTAGTTATACAAACGTCCCACGATTGAAATAAAAGAAATAAATAAATAAACAAACCACCTAAAACAAAACATACAGTACTTGCTCACCATTTATTTCCCTTCTGATATTATCAGTTTACCATGCAATAACAAAACATTGCCGTCCCTCACATATAATGTTTTTATCACCCGATATTTTACACACATCTTTTATTTATGAATAAACTGAGAGTTCCCTACAGTGACAACTCACCTTTTACTTTTCTATGGTTCTTAATGTGTTTTACTGTGGAATTACTATGAAATGTCATTAGAATTGATTGCACCGTTTGAACTCTGACCTTCTTGAGTTTTTGGCGGTTTTTTTGCCCAGTCTGAATGGGCTCCAATCAGATGACCCCTTCTGTGTGTATATATACATGTCCCCTTTTTTTCTGTGTTCCCCATGCCTGACGAAAACGCCAGTTCGGCGTTGAAACGCGTTGCATAGCAATAAATACCAATACTTTTACTTTCACCCGACTTCTGGATTCATCCTGTCTTCACCACTCAGCAGCGCCAATACAGATCCATATTTTCCTCCGTACATTCAGTATAACGTACAAGCTAAGGACTCATTCACATCTGCGTTGGAGGCTCCGTCAGGGGTCTCTGTCGCAGATCCGGCCTAAAATACCGGAAGCAATAGCGCCACATGCTGCACTATTGTTTCTGGTAAAACAACGGACAACCCAACAGAAATCAGACGGAACCCATTAAAGTCATTGGGTTCCAACGGCCACCAGTGGTGTCCATCATACAACGGCATCGCCGCTTCCGGTATTTCCGTTGCCCTGCTCCTCTGATGGAGCAAAACAACAGAAACACTGACGAAGGTGTGAACCCAGCCTTATCTGCCATCTAATGCAGTATATTACAGGAATATTTTTAGTTTTTTTGTATTTCTAACATCTTTCCTTTGAGTGAATGCGATTTACTACATGTTTGTTTTATATTATACTACCGCTAGTCATTACCCTAATGTATATATTACAGCAAAGGATCAAATCAAGGCAGGATACAATGGAACCTCTTTTATTTCGACAATGGTTTTTGAGACTGTATCTTGTCGTCAGGTCATAATATCACAATATCGAAATATTGATACAATTTTCTTGATCTTCTTTACTAGATTTCAAAAGGGTTATCCAGGCTTTAAAAATGTTTACGGCCTATCCTAAGGATAGGCCATCAATATTAAATTGGTGGGGAAACCCTTGCCGATCAGCAGTTTGCAGCTAGAGCCTCTTGATTGTTTACATCAGGTTTCTGACAGCCTGAAATCCGATGTACACAATGAAGAGGCTGCAGCGCTCACACTAACGCCACTTCATCAGCTAGTCAGCGGGGGTGATGAGTCAGACCCTATCAATCTAATATCTAATATTGATGGTTTATCCTAAGGATAAGCCATACATTTTTAAAGCCTGGACAACCCCTTTAATGGTTACATACCTTCCATATTGTCAACACAGCTGTATAAAGTTCAGTGTGGATCATTTAGAAGTCTTCCATTTCTCAGCCATCCTAAAAGTCAAAAAGATCATTTGAAATATTCTATAGGATGTTTTTTTTTTATTTAAGGCTTATGCCATTCATACATTAGGGTCTTAGATAAAGCCATTGTAAGGATTTGCGATGTGGCTTAAAGGGATCCTGTCATCAACATCTTACCTGTTAAACTCGCCTGACCCCTCAATTGCCGCAGCTGTCCAGAGTTTGTTCCTGTTCTCTTCTTTCCTGAAGTCCTCCTCTGTCTGTAAATATCGTCGTTTAAACTCTTCCCGCCTTTTATGGTAATTATTTTTCCCTCTGGGATGCAGCTTCTTAACCCCGCCCACCGTTGCCACCTGTCTGGCCCTGACTGGCTAAGGAGCTGTCAATCAAAAAGAAGGAGGTGGAGTCCACTCTGAGACGCTGGAGGAATGAAAATCTGACTCTTTTCAGATGAAGATTTGACTCTTTTCTGCTCATTTGCATACGGCGTGGGACCACTGAAAAACGGAATACTAAAGCTACAGAGCTTACTTAGAACATGTTTATAGCTTAGATGACAATGATTTTTCACCCACTTTCACCAGGTATTGCTGGCTTTATAGCTAAAATGCTGGTGACAGGTTCCCTTTAAAGGGGTTAAGTGGGGACCGAAAAGCATTAGCAGTATGTGAGTACACTCGCTAATATACATTCCGGTCCCCCGTCACGCTGATTATGACATTTTAATAGATTTTTAAAGCACTGGCGGGGGGTACGGAAATCTAGTTTCACAGTCTTCCATTCCCCCGCCAGCGCTATAAAAATCTATTAAAATCTCATAATCAGCGCGACGGGGGACCGGAATGTATATTAGCGAGGGTACTCACATACTGCAGTCAGTACACTGATAATACTTTTCGGTCCCCATATAACCCCTTTAAGACAAAATAATTTTGACAAGAGTTTGGTGCCTTCAAACATTTAAATGTGTTCTTTTTACCCAATACCGTCGTCTTACCGTTGTTTTTTGTCACTTTAAAGTGGTTCTCTGGGAATATACATTGATAGGGTAGGCCGTCAATGTGTGATAGATAGGGGCCTGCCCCATCGGGACCACCACCATCCAGAATAACAAAGGGACCATTGCCCCTTTAATGTTTATCCAGACTGTATAGCATAATTGACACAGTAGGACTTATGTATAACTAGTGTCAGTTCTATGGAATACTATTTTCAATTAAATGCAATGTCCCAGAAAATGTCTGTATCAATTTATGAATTGACTTTGTATTTGTTTGACAAGTCTAGTATCTCACTGGAATGACTGGTTGATACCCAGGTCACAGGATGGCAACTGCCTAGCAACACCCTCTTTTTACTTGTATATTTAGGCGGAAATGAGAAAATACTTTGATAAATGTGGCATACATTTCAATTGTTATATTTCTGCCATAGACAGATTGATACATTTTATTTATTTTCGCTTGATCCTGCGGTACAATCTTAGATCCCATGATTCTAAATTTTGAATTATCATAATAATATTATTCCCTCTAATAATCGAGGGTAAAAAACACCAAAAAAATGATGATATAGTATTTTTGATCTGCTGCAGTAGTACAGTTATACAAGGTTAATCGAAAGGTTTTCTCTGAAGATATTTCATTTATCCAAATAACTCACAGGGAACCTCAAACATTGTCATATTCTAACAAGAAGACAGAACACAGAAACAAGCCCCAAGTCCCATCTGTGTACATAATTCTTCTCAAGTAGCATTGGATCCTCTAATACTCGGCTTAAGAAAAGTGATATTTTTCCTTGCTCTCCCTATGGGGTTTCCTGATGAGTATATCCCTACAGTTATGTCTTTTATCTTCACATGCTTGATTTATGCCTGGAATATATTATCTTTAACTTCTTCGTTTTTTTTCTCCCGTGTGCTTCGTTGGTCCCAATAGCAAACGTAGCTTAGGGGAAATAGGATTTGTAACCAAGGTTGGACATGTGGCAGGATAAGAAGTTAAGAGTATAAGAAAATGTACTCAAATTTTTTTTCCGCATGCTCATTCTTTTTCTAAATTCCACAATTTGTCTTAAATGTTGAATATCTTTGCAAATACTTTGCTTTTTATTATCTTGTACCAAATTTAAATTACATGACATTGTATTCTCTATTATGAGCGAAAGTTAAATTCAGAATTCTGCTGGATTGTTCCCAAAACAAAGCAGAACATTTGTAGGAGGTCAGATGACAATTACACTGTTAGAGCTAAGTAGTTAGGTCACATTACTGTCGACGTGGTGCAGATAAACCGTACGTAGATTCCAAGGAGGAACCAGATTACTTTTTACTGGTGTGACATGTAAAAAAAGAATTATACTGCTTGAAATAGAAGTAAAGAAAATTTGTAGAAAATTAAAAAAATTTCCATTCAGTAACTTCCATTTTTATGATTGTAATTAATATATTATATGTTAAATTCATATAATACAGTGATAGATTTTGGGTATACATATTTTGGTTGGTGGTTTTCTGCGCATTAATGCATCTGAGCTGTGTTGGGCAAAAAAATCAAAGTCCTTTAGGAATAAATGGTTGGCCAAGTGGATTAATCTTATTGGCCGAGTAGTTTTTGAGAATACTTTTTTTCTTTTGTATAGTCTTATTTGCTACATGTGTATGCAAAAGAGCTTACATAGTGGTATGAGTCTATACTATATTTCTTGCTGTTTTTGTCTGATGATTCAAATAAACAATATATTTTTACAAAGCAAATCCAGCTTTTTTGAAACGGTATTGATTACCCGGCAGCAGTCTTGTATTTGGAAGTACAGGGATAATGTCTCATTGATGTACTACCAAAGTACTGGGACCTTTTTGCTCCTTTTATAAAAGACAAGATAAACAGTTTACAAAAGAAAAAAGTAAACACTTTAGAAAAAAGGGAAAGTAGTAAAGTAAAATGAGTTGCAAATGTTTTTAAGTGTTTTTTCTTTTGTTCAGCAGAGCTTGTCTGACAAGTGTGTTCTTAGAATAGGAGACAGAGAGGAGATGTAGTTGTGTTTAAGGAAAATAAAGGGTTTGTAGCATTTCACAAAAATATTTTTAACTTTAAGCCGTTGCCCTACCATAACCTCTAAATCAGGAGTGCATCACTCCTATAAACCTCAACGGATATATCCACCTCATCTCTTCCTCTCTGGACTGCGAATAGCAGGGGACCTCGATTCTCCCGATATGTAGGAGTCCTGGAAGTGGAATAACCCCCTTTCAGACATTAATGGAACTGTGAAAGTGATTAAGATGTGTTTTAAGTGCATTTTGTATGAAGAATTCTATGAAGAATCTATTTTATATTTCAAAGAATCATTTGTTTCTATGTAAAATTAAATTTATGCTGGGATTGGCTGGACACTCAAAGATATGTTTTTCATCCCTTATCGGAGTCTGCTATGGGAATGTACGTGTTGGCCGTGCAGCTGCAAGGTTGCTATAAGGAAATCTTGTCTTACTCATTATTTCTCATGAGAAGTTTGTTACATAGTTTGTACGGTTGAAAAAAGACACATGTCCATCAAGTTCAACCAAGGGATGGGAAAGGGGAAGTGGGATGGGAAAGGGGAAGTAAAAAATTTCTACACATAGGAGCTAATATTTTTTTGTTCTAGGAAAGCGGTAGGCTATTCCATAAATTCACCGTTCTCACAGTAAAGAAGGCTTGTCGCCTCTGCAGCTTGAACCTTTTTTTCTCCAGACGGAGGGAGTGCCCCCTTGTTTTTTGAGGGGGTTTTACATGGAACAGGATTTCACCATATTTTTTGTATGTGCCATTAATATATTTATATAAGTTAATCATGTCCCCCCTTAGTCGTCTTTTCTCAAGGCTAAATAGGTTTAGTTCTTTTAATCTTTCCTCATAACTTAGAATCTCCATGCCCCTTATTAGCTTCGTTGCTCTTCTTTGTATTTTTTCCAACTCCAGGGCATCCTTTCTATGAACTGGAGCCCAGAACTGGACTGCATATTCTAGATGAGGCCTCACTAATGCTTTGTAAAGTGGTAATATTACATCCCTGTCCCGCGAGTCCATGCCTCTTTTGATACACGACAATATTTTGCTGGCCTTTGAAGCAGCTGATTGACACTGCATGCTGTTATTTAGTTTATGATTTACAAGTACACCCAGATCCTTCTCAACAAGTGAATCCACCAGTGTAGCTCCCCCTAGGACATATGATGCATGCAGGTTGTTCGTACCCAGGTGCATAACTTTACATTTATCTACATTAAACTTCATTTGCCAAGTGGAAGCCCAAACACTTAGTTTGTTTAAATCTGCCTGCAATTCACAAACGTCTTCCATAGTCTGAAATATATTTCATAGCTTGGTGTCATCTGCAAAAATAGAAAGTAAGTAAGTTTTCATAAGATGCCTTTCTTGCTCGTGATTGGCTGAGTTTGGATAACTCCCAATTGTACGTGATTGGCTGAGCTCGGGCCAACATCCCACTTGTAAGGGATTGGCTGAGCTCAAGCCTACTCCTCCCATTTTGATACTATTGTAAGTGCATTCTATCAATAATCGTAGAAGGATTTTTGGGTATGCAAAGCATTGTCTCTTTGTGTCTTGCTTCCCTCCGATATATCGATATAACTAATGGATTTGGATCTGGGCAAGTGACTAAAGGGTGTCAGTTGACACACTCATCATACCTTCTGTCTTAATATATTTTGCCCAGGATTGCATCAAGGGGAACGTACTGTTGATATGACATAAATGTCTCAGGTGGGACTACCCCTTTAAGTTTTAGTATGGCCCTATGGAGTTATACCATCTGACGTTGTGGGATTTGGACCAGAAAAGGTTGTGCACCCTGATCTAGAAGATCCAAAACCTTTAAAGTGGTTGACTGAAGGACTAACCAAGGTATTTACAGGACTTTGCCGACATTTGACGTATACTTGCATCATAGCTGGGAAGACCAAGTATGGATTGGGCTCACGGGCTGAGCCTGCTCCATACTATGCGGATGTCAGCTGTTTAATACAGCCTACATTTCCCAGTAATGAGCGGGATGCCGCTCGTTTGACCCCTTAGATGCTGTGGCTAATAGCGATAGTATAATAATTTCTGAGCGTTTTTTCCGCTCCGTATTTACACAGAGTGTGGATGAGACTTGTTTTATCTCATCCACATTGCTGCTACTGTATTATGCTGCGGATGTTCCGCATCATAATACAGGTATTATAATACAAGTATATGTCGTATTTACGCAAAGTGTGAACTGACTAACCCCCGCCTCGCCGGTCCGTGGAAACGTTTTCTTGCATCAAACTGGTACTTGGTGCAAAAAAGGACCACTGCCGTAGGGGACTAATAAAAAAAAAAAAAGTAAAAAACAGTTTTGTTTTTTATGTACCAAAAAATATTGAAATTCATATAAACCCCATTTTTGCACAGTGAATGCCAAAAAAAAACTAAACTCAAAAAACAATGGGGGAATCGCTGTTTTTCCCCATTCCACCCCAGTTTACAGTTTACAAGTACATTATATTGTACAATAAATGGTGCCATGAAAAACCACAACTTGTCTTACATAAAATAAGCCCTCATATGGCTTTTGGGAAGTAGGAAGGAAGAGGTGAAAATGAAAATCCGAAAAATGACTCCAGCAGGAAGGAGTTAAAGAAAAAAATTGGAAAATTGACCTTGTTTTTTCCTCTACAGCACTGGGAAGTGGAAGTGATTTTACTCACTTTCTAACACGCGAGGCGGACACAAATGTAATGGAATTACTAGCATTCCTGTAAGGTATAAACACAACCTCTAGAGCAGTGACTCCCAACATTATTACCATTAGGGCTTCTAGAAAAAAAACACCTTCCATTCCTATGCTTGGTAGATTGTATAATTCATGCCGAATGATTATTGTGATTTCCACTGACCGTTTTGCTTGCCCTGTGCCGAACATCTTTGAGCAAACCAAAATCAGTTGACCATCCTTACTGGTCGGGGAACAATTCTCTAGGGAAATATACAGATACTAGAAGTCATTGGTGTTGCTTGCTATATTAAAATAATAATAAAAATGAATATATATAATATATACATACTTGCAACCCTGTATTTTATTATAGTCGTAAAGCTTCTTACTACTTTGTATATATTTGTATTTTACAGTAAGGGCGAAAAAGGACCAAAATATCTCATATTAAAGTAAAATAATTGTTTGGATGGGTTTCACTATAAAGGCCACTTTTTTCTTTTTTTCCTGTCATGCATTTGACAGATATTAAAGTCCCCAGAAGAGATAGCATTTACTTCATGCGAGTGTCTATTTTACTCCCAGCATGCTGTCTTTTCACCACCAATATCTCCCGAGTGCTGGCCTACAGTTTGGTGCTGTGTGCATCACTAAAATCAGCATGAGGTGGACCCTTCAATAATAAAATCAATAGCTCCTTAAGTTTAGCAGGTAAATGGGGCTGTTCGTTTAAACAGAGTCTTGATCTCCAGAATACAAGACGACAAGCGAGTTTGGTGACTTAGCCCACAGCAGCGGAAAAGACAATGAAAGGTACTAGAAGTACCAATGCAGATTCTATTTGTTTTTCATAAGGAAATATGCATCATGTGTAGTTATAGGTTTTCGTAATGGCCGCGCCACAGGGTAGTACTATAGTAGTTCTCCATATAATATTGTTTGTGCTTTTTTTTTTTTTCCCTAAAACTTCGTCCAAAAGACATCACTTTCCATTTTGTTAGATTATTCTTGATTCCCTTTAAAGAGGATCTGTCTGCTCTCCTGACATCACTCTCTTACGCCTCATGAACACGATCATTTTTTACCAAGTTATGAGCAATTTTAGATTTATGCTAATTAGTTTCTTAATGCCCAACTAGGCGTTTTTTAACTTTTGACCAAGTGGTCTTTGTAAAGAGAAGTGTATGAAGCTGACCAATCAGTGACCAATCACTTCTCCCCATTCATGTCCATTTGTGCTTAGCGAGATCACGCAGTTCTGTGATTAAGTCCCACACAAACTGTACCGAAGTGTCGTGAGTGTGAATAGACATCGCATCCTGGCTGGAAGCGATGTCTATTCACTCGCAAGACACTTCAGTAAAGTTAATGTGGGAGTATGTGACAGCACAGCATGATCTCGCTGTGCGGAGTACAAATGGACATGAATGGAGAGAAGTGTATGACACCCAGTTGGGCATTAAGAAGCTAATTTGCATAAATCTAAAATTGCTCATAACTTGCTAAAAAATGATCGTTTTTCAAAATAAAAAAAAACACTGTTGTTATCTACATTACAGCGCCGATCAGATCATGTAGGAGATAGGGCACTTATAATGTGGTGACAGAGACTCTTTAAGGAGCAACTTTCTTTAGCCATCATGAAATCCTTTGAGTTTCCATCCTGGTTATTTTTATTGGTTATTTCAACTATTAATGGTGACACCCGTCCTCCTGTTTATGAATACGAGAGGTGATTATAGGCCATCCTAACATGCAGTGTAATTTTTGCAGCGGAAACATGCATATGTTGTACAAGCTAATCACAAAGACCTCTGCGACAGAAAGGGCATGCTGTAAACTTTAAAATCATACCTGAAAATCAGCACAGATATTTTTACTCCTGTACTTTTGTTCCATATTTTCGGCGCTGACCATTACACCACGTGCAAATGTGGCCACTAGCTACTCCTGTGGTTTTCCTTACCACAGCCTTTTTGCCTTTACAAAGAGATGAGCCCATCTTTATCATTAAAACACTCCTTGTACATCCAATTTTCTGCTCTCGTTCTACCCACACAGCTATGGTATTTTTTATAAAAGAGCTACAAATCATCTAGAAATAGGGATGACTCTAAAAACACGTGTGATGTTCACTGCATTATTTTATCATTATTTTGACAGTCCAACAGACTCAAACATATATTTTTATAATTGGAATTTGCCTCTAAAAAGTGGGAATTATTGTTTTTCAAATATGGAACTGTAGGTTCATAATGTTTAAAAATGTGAAAAATGCAATAAAATGTACAGTGACGGACTGTATTGTGCAAAAGTTTTAGGCATTTGTGGAAAAATGCTTCAAAGTAAAAATGCTTTCAAAAGTAGAAGCGTTAATAGTTTTTTTTTTATCATCAATTAAAAAAATGCTAAGTAAATGAGCAGAAGAAAAATCTAAATCAAATCAATATTTGGTGTGACCACCCTTTGCCTTGGGGGAATGGCAATGATTCAACAATTTGACATGGTTAAAGTAAATTCAAATTCCTCGCCAGGACAAGTGTCCGCACCAGGCAAACATGGACAGATGCCACTAGTCTTCAAGGGACCATGGTAAATATGGGTACATGTACTCTATGCTCGTCAAGCTGAGGGTGGGACAGAGAGTAGGCCAATGCCCAATGGTTCATATAAATCCTATTCCTTGCTACAGCAAAATATGCTTTTAAAGAGTGATTCATATACGATTATTAGGGCATTGCTATTTATCAAATTTTTTAACATATTACTGGAATTGTCCAAAAGTTAAAGAAGCACTTTTTTCATTCTCATATGAATGGGACAGGTATCCAGATCCATAGCTAGTCTTTCCTTCACACGGGGGAAAGGTTCAGTTCACTGCTCCATTCCTGTATCTAAATATCCTGGCAAAGAGGCTTGTTGGAACCCAGCACCTGGGGGCACACGCCCCGATAGCCCACCTAGCTTCACCCCTAAAGTATCCATTGTAAGTAATGAGTATTTTCATGTTATTGATATAAACCTTATTTTACACACCAGACATTTTGGGTCACACGTCGACTTGTCTTGATCTTCTACTCTGTAATTGTGCAGGGGAAGCTAGTGACCTGCCTCAAGCTGTAAATCAATGCCAACTATTCCCTATATTCCCTGCTCCTCTTGCGGGTACCTAGGGGAGAGTCGGCTTATGCTAAAGCAGAATGGAGGGGCAGTTAGTACACTGATGTCACTGTGCAGTGCAACGGAAGTCACTCACATCTGCAACATTGATGGTGAATTTATTTCTCAGGCCCCAATAGCGGTGGTCCTCTGTGAGAAGGTCTATATTAAAACTGTCTAAGGGTATGTTCACACTGAGGTTTTTTTTGCGCTGTTTTTGACACGGAAACCGCGTCTGAAACTACGCCAAAAAAGTGGCCGAAAACACCTCCCATTGATTTCAATAAGAGGCAGAGGCGTTTTTTTCCCGTGAGCTGAAAAAGAAGCGTCATGCCCTTTCTTAAGGCGTTTCTGTGTCTGATCTCCCATTGACATCAATGGGAGGCATAGAAAGCAGTTTTCACAGCGTTTTTTGCCAGCAGAACTCAATGGCTGCGGCCGAAAAATGCGGGAAAAAAATGCAGCAAGTGTTATGCCAGTAGGTCAAAATCTGCCTCAAAATTCCTGAAGGAATTTTGAGGTAGATTTTCCACCTGCAAAAAACCCTGTGTGAACTAGGCCTAAATGTGTCAGGTTGAAATTGCTGCCAGTTTGCAACGCCAGTGAATGTTCAAATTTTCTCACTTTTCTATCCAGAAAAACAATAAGTTTGCACCATCATCCTTTAGCTAAAAAATAAAAAGTAAACTATGTAAACGAGAGATTTACATCTGCATAAGGGCTTATTCAGACGACCGTAAAATACGTCCGTGTAACGCGCATGATTTTCACGCGCCTCGCACGGACCTATGCTAGTCTATGGGGCTGTGCAGACAGTCCGTGATTTTTGCGCAACGTGAGTCCGCTGCGTAAAACTCACGACATGTCCAATATTTCTGCGTTTTTCGCGCATCACGCACCCATTGAAGTCCATGGGTGCGTGAAAATCACGCACACCACACGGAAGCAGTTCCGTGGGACGCGCGTGATTCGCGCAACAGCAGTACAAACTATGATTGAAAACAGAAAAGCACCACGTGCTTTTCTGTTTACAACCATACAGAGTGTCCTAATGATGGCGGCTGCGCCAAACTCACGCAGCCACGCATCATACGGGGATGACACGGAGCTGTTCAGTGCCTTTTGCGCGCGCAAAACGCACACGCTCATGTGAATCCGGCCTAAGTCATAGAGCATCTTAGGGCAAATTACAATGATCCATGTCCCATTCTGCTATTTCCAGTGAGACTTGATGACCTGAGAAATCCACAAACAATGACCTTTATGCATTAAAAACGAATAAGCTTTTTTTCCCCCCCAAGTCTGCAGTGCTTAACGGATTTGGAAACAGCCACTTACATATACATTAGCATCCACAATATTCTGTATTACTCCATGATTGCGTATTGTATTACAGTTCACTTACTTATATCTTTTTTCAGTGTCGTACAGTCATGTACTCACCCCGTCCCGCTCCGGTATCGTTAGGTGCCGTATTTAAAGCGGCAATGCACCGTCCTCCGTGCCAGTTAATAGGTGTAAATCCCTAGCTAATCTTGGGTGTTCCAGTGTATTTCACTCCCTATTGACCCGGCTTGCTTGACTTCTGCTTTGTCCCCTCCGTACCGCATACTCGGCCTGGCAATATCTCCATTACTGAAGCTCGGCTTGTCTGACTAGCCTCCTGAACTACCTGCTTCTGTGCTGATACCTGGCTCTGCCACATTACTATTACTGACTTCGGTTTAGCTGATCAATGCTTCATCCCTGGTACAGCATCTACCGACTTCCGTTGACTACTTCTTACTGTGGTTCCCATCTTCTGCACATTCTTCCTAGTATATTTTAAGAGACTAACATTTGCGCTGCCCGTAGCAACCACACTTCCAATTGTTCCTGTTCTCCAGAGTATCAACGCCCAGGCCAGCTGAATACCACGACACTAACCTAAGCTGTAAGAAAGTGGGGTGCAATGGGTGAAATTGTGCCTTCTGGTTGCGTCTATCTCCGTATATCAAAGGAATCAGATGTTCCATAGTCTATTAATGGATTTGCCATAGTCCTTTCAGTCTTTACCACCACAATACCCAGCCTACCTAGAAAAGATTCCCCTAGATCCTATAATGTATGCGTAAATAGATATATTCCAAAAGTTATAACTTTATTCCTTCAAAAAACTGCAAATATGTGTACAAGAAGGGAACATTTTGGGACACAGATCCTTTTCTTGGTTGTAGAAAAGAAAGGGAGGAAACCTCCAGCTCACCAGTAGTTGCGTCTCCAGACACCTCGCACAGATCCCCGCAACGGCCAGCGGTAGAAGTAACAGGAAAAGGAGAGAGAAATCCAGCGCTGTGTTGATTTTAAAAAGGAAATGTATTCCCAATTTTATTGCAAAAATAATTAAAAAACACACGGAGACGCAGTCTCAAAGTGTATATGGTAGCGGGCTGTGTAGCCTTAGCCTACGCGTTTCGAGCAAACATGTTGCTCTTAGTCATGGCAAAAGAATTTTCTTGGTTGGTATGGCTTGAAAAAGACCCTGTGTGGCTAAATAATTACCCATTTATACCCATCTTTATCATAGTCTTTTCATGTTTTGACCCAATTCAAACTTTTTGGGACTATATATACAAACGTTGGCAGCTCTGATTAGGGTTTCTGGAGGCCCCCAGTCTAAATTGCAGGTGTCTCCTGGCTTTTGGAAGTTGGGAAATGAGGATTAACACTGCCATATAGAGCAGCACATTATTAGAACTGGGTTTTAATATCAGAGTGTAAACAAGAACATATCTATTCACTGACGGCAAGTGTAGATCTTGAAATTGCAAGCAATCGTAACTCAAAGTATATTAAGAAAGTTCCAGAACTTTTCATTATATAGTAAACACATTTTTTGTACATAAAACTTTAGAACGCCTTTACATCTAAGTTGTCTACTAATTGAATATTGACAAACCTTATTTGTGCTTTCTGGTGCCACATTCAAAGAGCATGGTCGTGGTATATCTAGCGTTGACGCTGACATTTATGTTGACATCATATGTTTTATTTTCTAACCTAGATTCTAAATGAAATACACTGGAAGTCTTGTGACCTATTCACATACTTCTGTAATAACATTTATATTCTTGACTGGCTTCCTAAGACAGACCGTGATCGCTGTCATGTATCTGGCCAGGAGTTTATTTGCATGTACAAATATTGCAACACTATTTTAGATTTCTTTTTAAGTCTTTTAGCTGTTTATAGAGTTTTAACAAGTTTATCCTGTGGAGTGTCACTCAACTCCTTACAGGGGAGGAATTAGGAAAGACCAGCTTACTTCATGTTTTTTTCCAGTTCAGCTTTCCTGAGGACAAACACTCCACAAATATGGTTTTGTGTTTACTAGAATCATGGTTTCTTTCCATCTTTTAGGCGTTTTTATGATCTTGAGCCTATAAATTGGATCAAGTCATCTATGCTGCCCTATCTGAAGGGAGTTTAGGATAGAGAGGGAAATGCTGAGCTCAATGATATACAAGTTTTACAGGGGTGTAACAATAGGGGTTGCAGAGTTTGCAGTCGCACCCGGTCCCTTGTGCCTTAGGTCCCTATGCCGAATAAGGCGACACCAGTAATATATATGGCACAGGGTAGGTGGGGACCACATATTTTCCATGAGCCCAGGAGCTTTAAGTTACTCCTCTGTAAGTTTATATGATTTGGTGCAGTATTTTGTAATAAAATGCTAAGGGACGCCTGCCCGGACTCACGGACTGAAACCCCAAGTCTGCCTTCCCCACCTACACACTAAGAGTATTTTGACATTAAATTTTGCCCATTCTATTGAGGTGTCCATTATTTTACTAATTACGAAAAGAATACAAATGTTGAAAGAAATCTCATAAGAGAATCCTATCCCCTTGCATTTTGTTACCATTGACTTCCTTGAACTTCTTACTATTGACTTTTTTTGTTTTTGTTTAAAAATGGCAGTCAATGGCAAAACCATTTATATCCTATGATATTTTTTATTTATTTTTTTTAAATGGACAGTTGAACAGGACAGACAACGTGTAGTGGATATTATTGACCGTTTTTTCTTTATACAGATTAAGATTCTGTTCATACTAATTTAATGGCTTCCGTTTATAGTGGAAACATGAACGCTATGATGGTTCCGTTTTCAAATGGATCCAAACGAATCCCATTGACATATAATGGGGGTCTATCAAGTTTCCATTGGGGTTCTGATATTATTGATGGCAAGAAACGTGCTGCAAACTGTTATTCAAAAAGCAATGGAATGCTTAAAGGGGTTCTGCGGGGTCCAAAAATGATTAGCAGTGTAGTCACTTCAGTATGTGAGCACATTCGCTAATATACATTCCGGTCCCCCATCGCTCTCAGATTTTCATAGATTTTTATAGCGCTGCTGGGGGACTGGCAGACTAGTTGCACAGCCTTCTTTGATAACGATACGACTCTACATCATGTGACCGACTCCGCTGTACTCCATGTACAAGCATTAGCCGTAGTACAGCGAGTACATAGGGTACAGCTGGATCGGTCACATGACGAAGAGTCGTATAGTTATCAAAGAAGGCTGTGCAATTAGACATCCGTTCCCCCGACAGCGCTATAAAAATCTATGAAAAACTCTGAATTGGAGCGATGGTGGACTGGAAAGTATATTAGCGAGTGTACTCACATACTGCAGTGACTACACTGCTAATAGTTTTTGGTCCCCGCCTAACCCCTTTAAAGGAACGGAAAAAAATGTGAATACAGCCTAATACAGTGAAAACCGTTATTGATTTAATGTCCATGGGGGAAGCTGTACTCACAGCTTGCAGAGTGTGGGTAGGTTTAAGGCTCAGTTCACACTTTGCGTTTTTAAGTAATTTTTATATTCGGTCTGGCCAGAATATCAGTGTAAGGGCTTGTTCAGATGAACGGTATATAAGTCCGTGCAACGCGTGTGATTTTCACGCGCGTCGCACGGACCTATATTAGTCTATGGGGCAGTGCAGACAGTTGCGTGATTTTTACGCAGCGTGAGTCCGCTGCGAAAAAGTCACGACAAGTCCGTTCTTTGTGCGTATTTCGCGCATCACGCACTCATTGAAGTCAATGGGTGAGTGAAAATTACGCGCACCACACGGAAGCACTTCCGTGGGACGTGCGTGATTCGCACAACAGCTGTAAAACTATGAATGAAAACAGAAAAGCACCACGTGCTTACAGGAATTTTGAGGCAGATTTTGAGCTACTGGCAGAACACTTGCTTCGTTTTTTTTCTGCATTTTTCGGCCGCAGCCATTGAGCTCTGCTGGCAAAAAACGCTGCGAAAACTGCTTTCTATGCCTCCCATTGATGTCAATGGGAGATCAGACACAGAAACGGATGAAGAAAAGGCATGACGCTTCTTTTTCAGCTCACGGGAAAAAAACGCCTCTGCCTCCTATTGAAATCACTGGGAGGTGTTTTCGGACACTTTTTTGGCGTAGTTTCAGACGCGGTTTCCGTGTCAAAAACAGCGCAAAAAACCCTCAGTGTGAACATACCCTTAGACAGTTTTAGTATAGACCTTCTCACAGAGGACCACCGCTATTAGGCTTTATTCAGACGAACGGGAAATACGTCCGTGCACCGCGCATGATTTTCACGCGCGTCGCATGGACCTATATTAGTCTATGGGGCCGTGCAGACATGTGCGTGATTTTTACTCAGCGTGAGTCCGCTGAACAAAAGCCACGACATGTCCGTTCTTTGGGCGTTTTTCGCGCATCACGCACCCATTGAAGTCAATGGGTGCGTGAAAACCACGCATGTCACACGGAAGCACGTCCGTGCGAACAGCGTGATTCGCGCAACAGCTGTCAAAAACGAATGAAAACAGAAAAGCACCACGTGCTTTTCTGTTTACAAACATCCAAACGGAGTATCATAATGATGGCGGCTGCGCGAAAATCACGCAGCCGCGCATCATAGGGGGCTGACACACAGAGCTGTTAAGTGCCTTTTGCGCACGCAAAACGCCGTGTTTTTTTTTGCGTGCGCAAAAGGCACACGCTCGTGTGAATCCGGCCTAACACTGAAAGGCACTAATGCTTTTGGAATACGAAGTATTCCAGAGCATTATACAAGTGATCAAGATTTCTAGTGGGACTAATAAAAAAAAAAAGCTTAGTGTAATTAATAAAAAAAAAATGGGCAATGTAACAAAGTAAAATTAACTCCTTTTTTACATTAAAAAAATTTTTTTTTTTGTAGTAAGAATCGGTCATCAGAAAAAAATATATCGCTGCAATTGTAGCGATACGTATAATAAAGATAACATTAAAAAATAAACGGATTTTATATTTTTTTACCCATTTCCCCCAAAGAAAGGAATAAAAGTATAAGTAAAGTATATGTACACCAAAGTGGTGGTAATAAAAACTATAACTTGTCCCGCAAAAAAACAACAAGCCTACACGTGACTGTCAACGGAAGAAATAATTTTGGCCTTAGGAATGCGGCATCTCACAAATGAATTTTTATTCCATAAAACATGCTTTTATTGTGCACAAGTCATAAAATCTTAAATAAACTATACATATTTGATATTTCGCCAATCGTTACAAGACGTAGAATATAGTTAACATGTCTTTATAGTGGTCACAGCTCGGTTTTCTTGACACATAGTTCCAAATCCCCTGCATAGACATTGAACTCAATAATAAAGCAGTATGCAGTAAGCTCCCTCTAGTGGTGACAGTAGGCAGACAGAATGTTGTTCTTTAGTGCTACGTTTATGCAGAAGATTTGAATCTGTGGCCCAGAGGTTAAGGGGGCCCACTCAGGTGCAAGAACATATTCCCTTTTTGAGGGGAATAACAAATTGGTGGCTTTCTTCTATTTGGCACTATTATGTGGATTCTTTGATATATGGCGCTATTGTCCTTTACCTTTAATTATTGCTATTTATGGTTACGTTTTAGTTTCCTATCGCTGGGTGATGGGGGCCCATCTCATTTTGGTCATATAAGTTGAACTGGTTTATTGACCAGTCTCCAAGATTCCAAAGCTGTTTTATTTTTTTACCTAGACCCCCTTCCCCCCGTTCTAGAGATATGGCTACTGTTGTGTTGGCTCCCTATATGCTAATTTGTTGTAGTTAGCCAACGGAGTGGAGCTAGATTCCCTGCCACTGATGCTGACAAATCAGTGCGAAACAGCTTGACACCCCGTTGGCTAAATACAGTAAATTAGCATATAGGGAGCCAACACAACAGCGGGCCATGTCTCTGGAACAAGGGGGTCCTGGAAAAGAGAAAAATAGCGCTGGAATCGGGGAGATTCCAGCGCTATTCAGATCCGTTAACCAGCACAATTTATATGACCTAGAGACAGGTCTTCTTCAAGGTTGTGCATTTACTTTTAAAGTGATTTTTTTTTTTTTAGGGATATGTCCTTTATTAAATTTGGATCTGAATTGGTTCTAAATATTGTTGCTATGGTTATTAAAATGAATGTATATTTAGGCTTTATTGCACTTTTTTTTTTTATTGTGCAAGAGTAATAAAGATTTGGAGAAACATGGAGGAAAAAGGTGATGGACCTAAGATAAAAAAAAAAGTATCATTTTGCTGGTAAAGATATTTTTTGGACATTAGAACGGATGTCAAATCATATCAGAAGACATGGTGACCTTTACAGCAATAGATATTTACTCTAGAGCTAATGTACGAACGTTGGTTTGAGAACACTCCAAGTTGTCCAAAATAAATGTTGTATTTTCCTGTTTTTGCTGGGGAGTCGCATCTACCTGTTCCCCACTGTAGGAAAGTCACTGAAATAAATTGTATATATTTAACTAGGTCAAGTAGTTTGTTCCCTGTGGAGAAATGAAGATCATGTTTTACAAGAACTATATTACTATATTATTAGGATTTCTTAAGTTAATAATGGAGTTTATGAACCTTAAATTTTATTAAATGAAGTTTTCAGATTACTAGTTAATATTAACTAATATTTATAGTGTACATACATTGTAGGATTGACATTCACAGAATCCTTTTAAATTACTTGTCTTTCTCGGTAGATTTTTTTTATGACTGATAACAGTTCTTAATTCCTGTGAATAACCTAAGCACTTGTATTTTAAAGGGGTGGTCTAGTTTCGAAAAATTATTTTCCAATACCCTGTTTGGGAATTTTGAGTTATTAGGTCTGATGAAGGCGCCAGTCCGGCGTTGAAACGCGTTACCTTAATAAATACTCCTTAAATACTTAACTAAATTTCTTTCCACCTCCGGATGGAGTAGCGCTTCTTGAGTAGTAGCACTGATCTCATTTGTATGGCCGGCTTAAGATATAGGATTTCTAGACTTTGGTCTGGCCTATGCTTTTTATTTCTCCTAAAGTTTAACATATAAATGCACATAAAAATATGGTATTGCATGCTATAATACCAGGACTCTGCATGTAAAGAAAAAAATATATATTTCTGTTCCAAAAAGACGTACACTTCTAAGGTTCCGTTCACCTCTGTGTTTAGTGTTTCCGTTGTTCTGCTCCGTCACAAGAGCAAAACAATGAAAATTCCAGAAGTGCCGGATCCGTTGCATGACGAACACCATCGGCGCCCGACCAAAGCCATTGACTTTATTGGGGTTTGTCGGGTTTCCTTCAGGATGTCCGCAGTTTTGCCGGACAAAATAGCACTGGCAAAAACGGAATGTGCGACGGAGGCTCCTAACAGAGGCTCAGACGCAGATGTAAAAAGAACCTCTGCTCTGAAACACCTGGTTTGGCACAGTTCTGAGGTAGAAAATTACTGCACGCAGCCATCAGCACTGTAACACATCATTTATATGTATTTGTGTATCCATGAAAATTATATTTTACTGTACGGATGGTTGTGTGCAACACAAGATATTCATTTAATCAAGCTGCATGCCATTTTACGGGGTTTCTCCGCAAGAGCCATCTCACACTACCGGGTCAGAATACACTTTTCCAGTAACTACTAGTCTGTTCTGCCCTAAATATATTTACATAGAGATGGCATTGCATTATTTTATGGATTAAGAATGAGGTTTGCGTAAGGGGGGAGGGGAGGGGATTGAACAAATAGCTCTAATTATTTTTTCAGATTAAAAAAAAAGTGAGAAAATCAAGTGATTGACTTTATCCCATAAGCAACGTTTCGGCAGTTGTATCTGCATCAAGTCAATCACTTGATTTTCTCATTTTGAAATCCTGGAGTGCTGCCTTATTTTTTTGAATCTACTACAAAGGATATAGCCTTTATCCTAAAAGGCTGGCACCCGCATTTTTCTTTATCTATATGGTGCTGCTCTTGACTTTTTTTTTTTTTTTTCTTTTGTAACTCTTTTTTCATCTACAAAATTAAAGCCCATTCCCAGACAAAATAGTGTCACAAGTGCCAGTGCAATGGGCAGCTCCTTCTCCTGAACATGGACCGTTCTCTTCCCCTCAATAAGTGCCCAATAGATCAAATTAAAAATGTATTACGGCTACCCAAAAAGTATATATTTTTTTAATTGGATTGTGAAACGATAGTAATATGTTTATGTCACTGCTATAATTGTGTCAATAGCAGCACAGACATAGAACAGGCGCTCTACCTGTTTGAGAAATTAACAAGTGGAAGGGTTTATTTAGGCCTGCACGCTGTCTGCCCTGGTGGTCCTGTCATTAAGTGCGTCCTCAATAGCTCCCATACAATTTACAATGAGCAGATCTGACCATGGAGAATGACATATGCACTCAGTGATCACAAAGTTAGGAAAAACTCCAGATGCCAAATAAAATAGTGGTACCACAACGATCAGAGTTTACGATGGCCATACATGTTGCTGTTTTGCAGTAAATACCACAACAATTGCAATTCATGTAGGCCGGGATGGAATTTGTTTTTATTGTCAACGTAAATAAAGGAAAATCTACAGAAAATGCAACACTTTATAAAGCTATTTCAACCTCGGTTTGGGTTTAATATTCCTGGACAAAAAGTCTTGAAACCTGTATGGCAGTGGCGGGACGGGCAGGGGGAATGTGCCTCTTCCTCCCTGGCAGGCGGCCTCCTGTAACTCCTCCCCCTCCACTCTGACCTGTCTACATGCGGCAGCATTAGTACACAGGAGGAATGTGCTGTGCCAGGGAGAGCCTATCCCCAGAGCTGCCAAGTTAAAGAACCCTGGATTGTGCCCTGCACCACAGCCCGCCCCTTAAACCAGCCTTCATATAAGCCCCAGGATAGGTGAACATGTGCATTTATTCACTTCTACACTATGCTGGGACTTTTAGTGTATTTATTCACTTATAGGCTATGCTCGGACTTGTAGTACCTCAGTGTTGTATAGAGCATTTATTCACACTTTGGCTGTGCTGGGACTGCACTGTGGTATTTATTTGGTGTTTTTCTGATGGTATTTTACACTGCCCTGTGGTATTTTCTGCTGCTAGCTGGGATTATGGATACTGCACTGTGGTATTTGCACTGTGGTATTTGTTTGCCACTTCTGGGGAGGTGTTTTGTGTTGCACTGTGGTATTTCGTGCTGCTAGGTGGTATTAAGTGCGCTGCATGGTTGTATTTGCACTGCTATAGAGGTAAAATAGGCGCTTCATAGTTGTATTTGTTTGCTAATGAGAGCCGAGGAGAAAAAGTTTGGGAAGCCCTGCTCTAAATGATTCAGCTGTTAACAGCTCAATCATGTACGGGATCATGCGCGGGCAATGCCAAAATGAAAACATCGCCAGCCTCTGTCTTTTAATGGTGGCTGACTTTAAATCCCAGTTACCTCTACACGGCAGACGGAGGTAAACTGGTTAAGGATTTGCCACTACTCATGAGCCAGTGCTGTGTGTTTGCCCCCCCAGCCTAAAATTTGCAAGCTAACCCTAGAGAACACACTTCTGGAAGGAACTTTGGGAGGAATTTATGAAGACTTTCATTTCATATCTCAATATAAATAAAGTTGGAGTAAGACCCAACACATATATTGAGAGCCGGACAGCTCCTAATAAATGTTGCAACTTTCGGCCGGCTGTGCGCCACAATTGTGACTTTGCACTATCCAGCCCCCCTTTCCTGCAGAACATAAAATCATAAAGAAGTATACTCACCTCACTGCTCTAGTTCTCCCCTCCGGATCTCCTCAGGCTCCCTCAGTATGCTGCGGCTCATACAAGGTCCTGACTCAGAGCAGCGCAGGGCCTTTTTATGCGACTTAGCACTTAATGTCACTAGTGCTGCCTCACATAGAAGTTCCCGATGCTGCCCGCTGTCAGGATTTTGTGTGAGCCAAGGCATGCGGAGGGAGACAGAAGAGGCATGGTCTAATAGATTGTCTGTAAGTTTTACACTGACGGGCAATAATGTTATGGTATACTAAGTATACCAAAGCATTATATAAGTGATCAGCAGATCGCATGGTGAAGTCCCCTAGTGGGACAATAAAAAAGTAAAACTGTTAAATAAAGTTGATGAAAGAAAAAATTTAAAGATTACAGTAAAAATAAAATAAAAGCACTTTTTTTCCCCCCTAAAAAGTGGTTTTATTTAGTAAAAGTGTAAGAAAAAGAAGTAACACATACACGGTATCGCCACAATTGTAACGACTCAAACAATAAAGTCAACACATTAATTAAACCGCCGGGTGAACGGCGTCCAAAAAAAACCGCGAAAATGGCAAAATTCCTTTTTTTTTTTTATCCTATTCCCACCATAAAAAATAAAATAAAAGTTAATCAATAAGTCCCATGTACCCCAAAATGCAACCAATGAAAACGACATCTTGTCCCGCAAAAAACAAGTCCACATATTGCTACATCGATGGAAAAATAAAAAAGTTACGGCTCTTGGAATGCGGCGATGCAAAAACAAGTAATTAAAAAAAAAAAAAAGGGTTTTATTTTGCAAACGTAGGAAAACATAAAACTAAACCTTTACATATTTAGTATCCCCATAATTGTGCCGACCCATAGAATAAAGGTAACATGTTATTTATGCAGCATAGTGAACGGCATAAATTTATAACATGAAAAACAATTCAGGAATATCTGTTTATTTTCAATTCTTTCCTAAAATAAAGTTAATAAAAGTTAATCAATATATTATATGCACCCAAAAATGGTGCAATTGAAAAATACAACTCGTCCCGCAAAAAATAGCCCTTATACAGGTATGCCGACGGAATAAAAAAAAAAGTTACGACTCTCAGGGCTTATTCAGACAAACGTATAATACGTCCGTGCAACGCATGTGATTTTCACGCGCCTCACACGGACCTATGTTAGTCAATGGGGCCGTTCAGACAGTCCGTGTGTCCGCTGCGTAAAACTCACGACATGTCCTATATTTGTGCGTTTTTCGCGCATCACGCACCCATTATAGTCAATAGGTGTGTGAAAATCACGGGCAGCACATGGAAGCACTTCCGTGTGACGCGCGTGATTTGCGGAACAGCAGTAAAAACTATGAATGAAAACAGAAAGCACCACGTGCTTTTCTGTTTACAAACATACAAACAGAGTGTCATAATGATGGCGGCTGCGCGAAAATAACGCAGCCACACATCATACGCTGCTGACACGGAGCTATTATGGACCATTTGCGCGCCCAAAACGCTGCGTTTTTTGCGCGCGCAAAACGCTCACGCTCGTGTGAATCCGGCCTTAGAATGCAATAGTGAAAAAATTGTCTTTGGTCATTAACGCGTAAAATGGCCTGTCATTAAGGGGTTAATCAAGACGTTTTGCAAAGTTATTTAATTTTTATTTTAGAAGCATTAGGAAAACAACCTTTCACCTCCAGTCACCACCACATGTTTTAAATTCTGTCTGAGTAGCAATAAATGAATTTCTGAACTTCGTGTGCTACATTCACATGTGTGCTGATTCTAATGATGTTTTAGCAGCAGATATGGAATAATATAGGCGTAATGCAGTTTCCCAACAGTCAAATCACATTAAAGAACAATGCTGTTTGAGCCAGGCAGAGCTGCAGCTGTTACACATTCTGATCTATGCCAATGCTCAAACTTGTGTACACTGCCGGTGTGTTCTTCATTAGGGTCAGTGAACCATTTATCCACGGCTGGTCAATGTGCCATTTTGCTAGCTCCCGTTACATGTTTGAGCATTACGTTTAAGCTTAGGTGTAATGTTTATGTAGAAAACATAGTTATGTTCCAAATAAGAGAAACAAGCGAGAATACAATGTAAAAGTTGATTAGAACCGGTGTCGATAGATCATTGATTACATATACCTCCCCCATCCATCAAGGGTTCCAATATTCTGTTCCAATAAGTGTTCCATAATGTTGGCTTTTTACCTCTTCACGCACTGTAATTTAATGGCACTGATGGGATGTTCTTCCCGTACAGCGCCGTAAATATACAGCGCCAGGGAGGTGCAGACTCCGGATCTGTGCCCACACATAACAAACCGCTGACACTCTGCTGCAATCTCTGGCATCAGAGATAACTTCGATTCTTTAACCATTTAGATAACGACCACTTCACCTAAATGGTTTAACAAAGGGGTTCCTCCGTAGGCTCATTGATTCCCCCACAATGCGATCACGGGGTGCTGGTAGGATGCAAGTACTGCGGTGTATAATGGCAGCGATCAGAGGATCTGCCTGTACAAGTCTTTTTTTGGGACTAAGTACAGATGTAAAGAAAAGTTAAGGTGTACAGATAAAAAGGGGTTGCCCGCCATTTAATATTATATGCATTGTATAGATTTAAAAAATAAAATAAAATTAACAACATTTGCCATTGCATGCTGTTGAAAAAATGACCTAGTGAAGAGTTATGACATTTACATAGTATGGCACCACCTAGTATTCAAAGTGTAAAGCAATGCACATGTTCACTCTGAGCTGAGTGCTGGTGGATACTCGTGGTTAGTCACGCTACCCACAGCCAGGTCTCTGCATAGTGATCCTCTGTTCTCTGCAGAGCAGCCAATAGAAATAGATTTATAGCCTGCTTGTCAGGTAAGGAGCAGAGCCTTGGCAATAGCATAGCAGTATAGCTTAGGAGACTCCATCTGCAGGGGAAGTAAAAAGGCGTATCGTCAGCTCCCACAGCAGCACTGATTAGCAGCAGCACCAAGGGGGACAAATGGAAGCAAAAAATGATGAAAAATTTATTTTTATATGCTAGAAACACTGCAAATGACTTTTAAAGCAACTATTAACAGCTAGAACTATGCTTAAGGGGTTAAGCAACATACAAGTCCAGATTTGTATCGCTGCTTAACAAATAATGTCCCTTTTAAAATATAACAACCAGAGGCATTGAAAGTTTGCATTGCCTTGCATAAGAAGTTCTATGGCAAGTACTATTAAACACTACAATAGTTGGAAACGCAACTATCACAAGAGAAAATTATTGGAGCCAAACATTTTCCAACACATTTGCGTTATTAATTTGTTTAACACAATAAAATTGAATAAATGTGTACGGCTACCTTAAGTAATAGCTGAATTATCAATGAAAAATGTCTATAGGAAACATTATGAAGTGATTGGCATTTGATGTCTCCGATCATTGGTCAGAATTTGAACACAAAACTTCTGTGTACCAAGCAGGAGCTCTTCTCATTGAGTTATCAGGGATGTGGAACAGCTCCACTGTTGAATCTGTTGTCTAGCTGCTCTTGATTCTTGCCTTTTGAGATTCCTTGCCTTGATTACCTGATCAGTCTCACTCTTTTGGCTTCCTATATAAACCCGGACCTTACACTTCCAACTTGCCAGACTATTGAGCTTCTTGTCTCTAGTCTAGTTCATTGCTGCCTCTCTACAAACTGTTGCTGCTTATCTTTGTACCGAACCTGGTTGCTTCTTGATCACGTCTCTGCCTCATGTGACAAACTGTAGCTGCTTATCTGTGTACCGATCCTGGACTGTTACTTGACCACTTTTGCTAGAATTATTTCCGCCACGGGATTTCAAATTTGCTACAGCCACTTTGGGTCTCCTATCAATGGCCCCCTGATATTTAAAATTTAAGTATAACAGACACCTGTGACATTGACTTTTAGAACACTGAGACCCTGACGCTTGCTGGCTCAGATCATTGGTATCCTGACACTTGAGGTCTCCTAGCAATAGCCCCTGACATTTCAAGTCTTAAGGCCCATTTACATGGGCCAATTATTGGGCAAACTCGTTCCCGGTCATTGACCTGTGTAAACGGGGCAACGATCAGCCGATGAACGAGCAAACGCTCGTTCATTGGCTGATCGTATAGTTTATGCTGCAAGAAATATTATCGTTGTCAGCAGCACATCTCCGTGAATAAACAGAGACGCGCTGCCAATAATTACAGAAATGTATGAGGACGAGCGATCTTAGTAACAATCGCTCGTCCCCAAACATAGCTCCTTCTGAAAGGAGCAAGTGATCTGTCACGTTGATTGGTGCTCGTTTACAAGACTCATGTCGGGCCGTGTAAGAGGACCTTTAGTATAACCACCCTCATACGTTGACCGTTAGAACATTGGGACACTAAAACTTGGACTCTCAGAATTGCTATCACACAAGCCTAGTCTCCTAGTAGTCTGCTAAACTTTACCCCAAGGTTCTTTTTTGCATAAGACTTATAGCAAGGAACAAGTGATTACAACGAGAATACAAAATTGTTCCTGATTACTATAACCTCTGAATGATACCAGATCTCATTTGTGTGTGTACTCTTTACTTGAATAGACCAAAAACAATGATTTTTTTTTCAGTACCCTTGTTCCCTTTGTAGATCTTACTTATGCAACTGAGCTACAAAATTGAGCATGGCCTTTTAGTGTCTCCATAATTATACGCTTCTTTCTGTGTTTTATTTGGCTGTATGAGCAATTAACCCCTGCTAGTAATGCTGCAGATAGCGTGACTAGCCCTGAGCTGTATCTACATCATATCAATACTTTGTTGTTCTCTGTGAGTGGGTAGATGGGGACTTGTGACATTATCCTTTCACTGATCTAGAACCGCCATGCATGTTAGATGATGACTGCAGATGAAACTGGTATGGGTCACCTACCAAAGCTTCTTTGATGTAATCAGCCTCTGTCAATGGAATGAATTACCTTTTCTTTCATAATGAAGAGCACTTGTCTATTGTGTACAATCAGGAGGCCGTAACTAAACCTGCCCATGAACAATAATCTGATGCTGACAATCCAATGTATATGAGGTTTGCCTGACATTCCCCAACCTCCTCTATTTGGAGAAACCTAGATTGGACAGGTGGGATTTTACCTGTCCAATTTTAATGTTCCCCCTGTTCATAAATGACGCCAAAGGTGTCTGGCAGCCGCTTATCTGCCCCTCTCAATTGAGATAACATACAACTTTGGCCAACTATCTTGGTCATCAGTTTTTCCTATATCTATTGGCAGCTAAAGCTTTTGATTATGCCTGTGTATTGTGAAATACTCTATACATTGGAACATTTATGCTTTAAAGTTTTTATGATTAATAATCATTTATAAGGAGAAGTATGAATTGTCCTTACGACATTTAAAACTTATATTGTACACCCACTTTCCTTAATAAAGACATGTCAGTAGACTGCGGCGACTAACCACTGACCACAGTAGTTACCTAATTTAGGGATTTATTTTATTTTATTTTGATCCGAATATGATAATTTTTTTGTATTGCAGAAAACTCCTATTTATATACATTCTACTCTAAAGCAGGTCTCTTTGTGTAACTCCCGTAACTTTATGGGGACTGCTGAGGTGCTTTAGAGGTCCTATCATGTAAAGGTCTGAATAGGAACTGTATAGAAAACTAGGATATTCTTAATCAAGAATATTTGCATAGTTGCTTCATTTTTTTCTTTTAGTTGCATTGGAGAAATTAAAAAATGATTGCAAAAGTGTTAAGGTCATCCCAAATAAATTTTAGGAATATAATAGTAAATTTGTCAGAACAGAGGCTTGGATATAAGATAGGTTTTGATATTTACAAAAAGAACAAAAATACACTATATGGATAAAAGTATTGGGACACACTTCTTAATAATTTAATTCAGGTGTTTCATTTAGACCCATTTCCACAGGTGTATAAAATCCAGCATCTCGCCATGCAGTCGCCGTTACAAACATTTGGGAAAGAATGGGTCGTTGTAAAGATATCACTGAATTCCAGCGTGGTCCTGTAACAGGAAGCCACCGTTGCAACATGTGAGTTCATAAAATTTCTTCTCTCCTAGATATTCCACGATCAACTATGAGTGGTATTATTGTGAAGTGGAAGCATTTAAGAACCATAGCAACTCGGCCACGAAGTGACAGACCACGTAACGTTACAGAACGGGGTCGCCTAAAAATCATAAAAATCATCAACGCTCTGCTGACTCCATAAATACAAACTTCTAAACCTCCTCTGGTATACACATCCGCACAAAAACTGTGCGCCACGGGCGCCATGGCATTGGTTTCCATGACCGAGCAGCTACATGCAAACTTTACCAAGCACAAAGCCAAGCGTCTAATGGAGTGGTGTAAAGCTGCCGCCACTGGACTCTGGAGCAGTGGAAACGTGTTCGGTGGAATGACAAATCACACTTCTCTATCTGGCAGACTGAATGGCAAGTCTGGGTTTGGTGAATGCCAGGAGAACTTTACCTGCATTTTGCCAACTGTAAAGTTTGGTCGAGGAGGGATAATGCTATGGTTGTTTTTCTGGATTTGTCCTAGTCCCCTTAGTTCCAGTGAATGGGACGTTTTAATGCTTCAGCATACTAAGACATTTTGGATAATTGTGGGAACAGTTTGGAGAAGGCACTTTTAAGTTCCAAAGCAAGGTCCATAAAGACATGGTTAGGTGAGTTTGGTGTGAAAGAACTTGACTGGCCCGCACAGAACCCTGACCTCCACCCCTTCCTTTTTAAATTTTTTTGTCAAAAGTTGATTTGCTACAAGTGGAGATACTGGTAATGACATGTCAAGGGTCTCCCGAGGTCGTACAAGTATGGAATAAATTTTAGATGGAAAAAGTAGTTGAAAGTATCTGTGACAAAAAACAAGGTTGGGGGCTTTATGACAAGTGCATCGTAAGTAGTAGATGAAAGAGGGGGGAAAGGTGGATGGAGTAATAAAATGGTACATCTGATACATTAGCTTTGAATTATGAATATTAAATTTTTTCTTTCCAAAAAGTGCCCATTACATTTTAAAAGGGCTCTCATCAAAGTTACCGCTACACAGAACATACCTAATTTACAGTATGCTGCAACATATGAATAGTCTCCCTTTTCATCATTTGTATAGGGTTTAGAGAGGTCACTTAGTTTGATCGAATTATGGCATGTCTACATGAGATCAGTGGGTCTTGTTCTTTCCATACACATGTTGATGTGTTTCCCTGCCACCGTTTCAGTAAATAGGAAAGTTAATTATAAACTCCCAGATGATCTTATCTAGAAAGTGGAGTATTAGAGCTGGCCTAGGAGGGAGCTTCAAAGAGCTGTGATTTGGACAGAGGGAAGATAAAGGGATTGTTGAGAGCACATGAAGCCGAGAGTCATGTACATAAAACACATTATATTGACAGTGCAAATGTTCGGCATGAAAACGATTCTTGTTTGTGATGTCACGGAAACTTCACACTGGAAGAATAGGGTTATTCATGATACTTCCGTTTCACCATTTCTATGTCGACTCATTGTGTAATATGTTTCTGCTTTATGCATGATCCATCCATATAGCTACAAATATGTATTATACTTGTTTGTTTGGAAATGTAAAAAATGTTGGCCTTGAGGTCCATAATTTTTTCTTATTATTTGTGCCTCCCATCCTTGCAAAAGCCATAACTTTTTATTTTTTATGTCAATGTATTGTATTAGGCTTTGTTTTGACGAGTTGTAGTTTTTGTAGGTTCCATTTTGGAGTACCCACAGATTTCATTCATATTATTGGGGAAATGCAGAAAAATCGATTTACGTTTTTGTTCTGTTTTTGTTTTATGCTGACAATTAATTGTGGTTATGGCTTTGGTGATAACAAATATTTTTTTTAAATTCCTTTTATTTAAAATGTTGCAAACCGAATAAATCACACATTAATACGACATTATGAGAAGGGTTTTCTTTTGTAAAACCAACAAAAACTGAAAAATACAACTTATTGTCTATGCTGCCTTGCAGACACAGGAGTAAGTAGAGAATAAAGGAAGCAATAGATTAGATCAACGAGGGCTGGCACCAGGAACTTCCAAAAGTTAACTAAAGAGTTTTCTATTGCAATGGATTCAGCAATTCCCAACCATAAACCCCACACTTTATCAAGTTTATTAGGACAACCCCGATGTTGAAACACCAGTTGTTTATAGGATACGACCGAGTGTTGGCGGTCTGTTAGTGTTAGTCATGTTGTGCCAGTGCAATCTCTCTTGAATATATTGAATCTCTTTAATAGTTTCTTTATACATTAAAAAACCTTTTCAGGTTGGTCATATAATATACTAGGTGCAGGTGTTCTACCATGGCAAACCTTTCTTAAGTCTGTCAAGTCATCCAGCCAACAGTTGAGTGTTTTTGGATCAGTTTTCTCTATTCCTGGCCCAGTACGGGAGTGTGCCTGTCAATCACAGCTGTCCTCCTACTGGTGACCATTGTGCACAGCAGCCCACCATACTGTGCATGTACATTGGAAATTGGGACATACATGTACATGAGTTTGCCCGAAGGGATTAACAACATTGTGATGCTTTAAAGCCATAAAGTCAACACATTTACTCTATCGCCACCTTTACTGAGTATCCGTAGACAGGAGAGGGAATCCACTATCATTTGACCTTCTTTATTTAAGTGTTATACATATATAAAAGTTTGCTTAAAAAAAGCAGAAATGGAAAAATTCCCCCTCCGACATTTTTTGGACAATTGGTATTGTTACTTTAAAGAGGCTCTGTCACCAGATTTTGCAACCCCTATCTGCTATTGCAGCAGATAGGCGCTGCAATGTAGATTACAGTAACGTTTTTATTTTTAAAAAACGAGCATTTTTGGCCAAGTTATGACCATTTTTGTAGTTATGCAAATGAGGCTTGCAAAAGTCCAAGTGGGTGTGTTTAAAAGTAAAAGTCCAACTGGGCGTGTATTATGTGCATACATCGGGGCGTTTTTAATACTTTTACTAGCTGGGCGTTCTGATGAGAAGTATCATCCACTTCTCTTCAGAACGCCCAGCTTCTGCCAGATGATGCTGTGACGTCACTCACAGGTCCTGCATCGTGTCAGACGAGCGAGGACACATCGGCACCAGAGGCTACAGTTGATTCTGCAGCAGCATCAGCGTTTGCAGGTAAGTAGCTACATCGACTTACCTGCTAACGCCGATGCTGCTGCAGAATCAACTGAAGCCTCTGGTGCCGATGTGTCCGACACGATGCAGGACCTGTGAGTGACGTCACAGATCTGCACTGCCAGAAGCTGGGCGTTCTGAAGAGAAGTGGATGATACTTCTCGTCAGAGCGCCCAGCTAGTAAAAGTAGTAAAAACGCCCCGATGTACGCACATAATACACGCCCACTTGGACTTTTACTTTTAAACACACCCACTTGGACTTTTGCAAGCCTCATTTGCATAACTACAAAAATGGTCATAACTTGGCCAAAAATGCTAGTTTTTTAAAAATAAAAACGTTACTGTAATCTACATTGCAGCGCCGATCTGCTGCAATAGCAGATAGGGGTTGCAAAATCTGGTGACAGAGCCTCTTTAAGGCACCAATATCTTTTGGTTTTTCCTGTGGGAAACAGCAGCTAAAAAGCACCCCATGTGCTGTAAAAAAAAAACTGTTTGTTACGCGATGAAATGTGCGTGTGCATAATACACTGGAAGATTTTTCAAGAACACTTCAGTGTTATGAAAAGATTACCATAATGCAACCCACTAAGGTTTATCTCTATGACTTTTTTTTAATCTTGAGTTCTGGAAGCATAGAGTAAAATTGCCAGGTGACAAATTTTATGGTTTCACCTGAACACAACTGAAGTCCTTTTTTAAATTTTCCTCTTACAAATATATTTCAAATAACTTGCTATTTTGTCAAATCATAACTGTGTGTATTTTTCCAGAGTCCTTTTCTTGGTCTAAATTCATATAGGGTGGAAAGCCAATATTAGAGAGAGAATCCAATATAATGGGGAACCACAACAGGGCCTCATGAACCAGTGCCCACATTTATTATAGGAAGGCATCTGATGGTTTATGAATCATTCGGTTTTCCATTTCGTCTGAACTGATTGTGCAGAATAGCCACAGCTCAACACAATGGCACAACCAAAGTTTTCGAGTTGATTTGCAGTCAGTCGATAATGTTAACACAAAATAAAAATTTTATTCTAGCATAACAATTCACCAGTATCATAATAGTATTCCAAATGTTAGGAATAATTCACGTCAGAAATAGCGCTATGTTTGCCAATAAGCTGTGTCTGTTATTGCAGTCCAACTCCATTTAAGCGAATACGGCTGAGCCCATTAATAAGATCGGCGATCTGTTTCGGGGTTAAAAAGCAGACCATTTTTTCTAATCTCCTACAACTCCTTTACCAAAATATTGATATTTTTAATTTACTATGATTAATGTTTGATTTTCAAAATTATGGTAGTGGCAAAAATAGAACAACATTTTTTCCTGGTTTTATAAGCTATGTTCAACTGGTGGGTGCAATTAATTTCCCATGATTAATAGTTTTCTGTATTGATAGTCACTTGGGTTAGGTACATGGTGTACCCATAGCCCCATGGTGTGTCCATTATCCCTCTTCTGCATAATCACTTTTTGCATTGTTTCTTTGCTGTGACATCACTGCATTATCTCTGTACTGTGACATCATTGTATGCATTATTATACCCGCATGGTGACATCTGTATTAGTTTTTTTTCCTGTGCTTTGATGTCACCAAGTATATAGTGATATTTATGTGTGCATTTTTTAACACTGATAAAATGGCATTGTGTTCATTATTCCTGTGACATCCTGTGTGTAGTATTCTCGTGCTGTGACATCACTGTGTATTAAGCCTATACTGTGACATCACTGTGCACATTATCCTACTACTGTGACATCATTGTATGCATTATTCTTGTTATAAATTCAGTAAGTTAATTTTCGGATTTCTGTAATATTACCTTGTGTATTTTCTCAGTACTGTGACATTCATGTGTGCAATATCTCTAGGCCGTGAGATAATTTAGTGCATTATCCCTTTGCATTAAGAGAACACACTTGCCACAGAGTTGAGAGCAAAATAATGATAAGCTTGTCATGTTAAAGGGAACCTGTCACCTTTTCTGACATGTCTATTTTCCTAAATAAATGTATTCCCCATGAAATAAAAATTCTTAGAACTCTTTGTGCCATTCCTCTGTTGTTTCTACTAGAAATTTATGAATAATTTGACAACTGGGTGTTACCAGTTGGGGGGGGGGGGGGGGGGCGGGTGTCTGCACAGTCTAACAATGTCCAATCAGTTCTGACAGTGACACTGTGTAGGGACATGCCCCTTGGACAAGGAGAATAGTAATACCCAGTTGTAAACTTATTCATACATTTCTAGGAGGAATAACTGAGGAATTGCAAAATGCAGAGAAAATATGTTCCAGAATTGTTATTTCATGGGGAATACAATTATTTACTAAAACAGACATGTCAGGAGAGGTGAATGGTCTTCTTTAAGAACTCACTGCTGAAGGTGGTCATGGTGAAGTCTAGCCCCATTCTAAATTTTGTGTGTCCCCATGGTTAGAGGTTACACCTTCGACTGGACATATTAAATAGTACGATATTAGAATTACCAGATTATGTTAATTGCAGCCACACAGGTTTATGTTCACGCCAGAGATTTTACAAGCCAAGTAAATGAATTGGTCAACAGATTTTATATATTAGAAATTGCCAGCCGATACATCTTAGCTTTTACTAGGAGTGGTGTAATGTTGACGCGAAACGTGCGTCGGAGGGTGAGTTGAGCAGGCATCACCTATACATTCCAGTTATATACCTATTATGGCTGAGTAATGGTTTTACCATGTCTTATTGTTATGGATATTACTTCTTTATATTAATTATATTGCTCTTGTCTTGGAATAACAATATATCTTTAGGGTTTGCAGGGTATATAGTTCTACTTACAACAATTTTGTGATACTTATATTAGTCTGTAGCAAGTGATTCCACATTGATTATTTTATTATGTCTTGCCCACCTCTTTGGGGTATATTTTACTTTTGTTTTGTGTATTTGTCTTTTTATTGTGGGCGGTATATCCGCACCTGTTTATAATAAAGGTTTTTGTATTTTGACTAATATATTTGGCTCTGGCTAATTGTTGGTATCTTCCTATTGGTATATATATGTATGTATGTATATATAAATATATATATATATATTCTATTGTGGGTATCTCCAAGTATTATTTGTAATATTGGAACAATTGTTCTCTCTGGTTTTGTAGGTTTTCTCTTAACATTACATAGCCAGGTTTTTTTTTTCCACCCAAATGCCTGTGACATTGGGGAGATTAGCATCTATTTGAGCAAAAAAAAAAAACAACAACTAACAGAATAAAGGCAATGAATAATGTACAATTATTAATAGTAAAATTGATTATGCCCACGACAGTTTAGTATGTGAACTGCATAATATATGCAAGAAAATATTTACATGACATGTCTATATGAATTTTGAATATTATATCTCTTTTGACAATCTCATAAGATGGGGCTGGTTCCAACAATTGAATAGTTAACTTTTTCTGTGTGCATGGGAGCACTAAACTACTACAGTATTTTAAGTGTATGTTTAACATTACTTTATAGTTTACATATAAATATAATCTCCCTAAAAAGTTCAGTAAGTCTACAAATTGCTTTCTTCTATATAATAAGTAATTATCATTTCTGCTAGTACTGTAGCTGTTCGAATCAGTCAACGACTTGTCGACAGACAAACCTCTAACGGATTAGCAGAGATCCTATGAAAGTAATTCTCTCTGCTTCACTGAATTCAGTAAGAATTGTTTTTTTATTCTAGGATTACTGTACTTAGTCTGGTGTAAAGGCTACAAATGCAAAATTCAAATCCCCAAAGCAATCTCTATACACACCAAACAAGCAAGGACTGCTGTGAAATGTGAGCTTAGTTGTGTAGGCAGCGTGTGAACATGGCCTTATAGTGGCTTTCGTTGATTACAAGATCAATATCCTTAGATTCAGTTTACCAGAGTGATGGCACACATTTAAAGCAGTAGTACCATCTCATAATGTTATAGTTTAGATCACTAAGATAAGCCATAACATTATGATCGTTGGGGGTCCAACCTCTTCGGCTTATTCGATTCTCCCACTGAATAGGGCTGCGATGTAGTTCCTTGCTCAGCGGGTGGCTGGTATTGTCGCTGTGCAGGGAAATACTGTGAAGGCGCTGCAGCGCCTAACTAGCGCTGCGGCTCCCTTCTGAGAATTGTGGGTGTTGCGGCAGTCAGACCCACACCGGTCCGTTATGGATGCCAAATACTAGTGATGTGCCATCACTTACCATAATTTGACGTATAGTATAGACAAACCATAATAATGTATATGGATTTATTCCCTGGATCGTTTATATATGCTGTATAGCAGTGTCCCCCAACATGTGGCTCTACAACTCCTAGCATTCCCTGGCAGCCCGTGGATCTCCAGCTATCGCAAAACTACAACTCCCAGCATTCCCTGATAGGCTGGAGAGAAACAGGTTGGCGAGCACTGTTCTATAGGTAGTGAGTATGTGACAGTAATTCCAGAACTTACGTATGTGACTACAGATGAGGTTTCAGGAGAACGGAAAAGTTAACGTCTTCACTTTCTCTCTGAAATTTTCGCCAATGATAAACAATGATTTAAACAGTTTAACGTGATGATGTCTCGGAAAGGAAAGGATATATTAACTGTTATTTGTCTTTTCACATCTCTCCTTAGGTTATGTGACCCGCTGTCCTAGAGTTTTCTCTCCGTCAATCAATCATATCTACTTACACAGGCAGTTAAACATTCAACAAAGGAGATATTTATTTTTCCGGAGACAAAGAAGCTGCGCTTATAGTATAGTTTGGCCAGGTACAGTTTCCCCAGCTCATCCAGTTCCCGAGGTAACTATAATTTCTATTATCTGATTCTTTTCCCAGTCAATATAAAGGTTGACTGCACTACTGATCAAGTACATTCATCCACTGACAGCCAGAGGCTGAAATCCTGGTCAGGGACATAAATCCCGAACAACAGAGCCACATGTATGCAGCTCCCCGCCGGATAGTGTTATGAAGAATAGGTAATCAGAGCATAGGTGAGCCCAGCTTCAATATAGATACTTACAGGCAATCTGCCCAATGATGTAGACATCGGCAGGTGGGCATCAACTCTAAGGAAGTGGCTGGCGGACTTGTAAAAATGTGCCATAATGTTAGTAAATGATTTAAGTAAATATGATGTTTTATGGTCGATATCCAACCTGTTCCTTCATCATTAGACAGACTGTTGAGAATGTGATGAGTCTATATTGAAGTTGATGTGGTTGCCTTTGAAGAAAAACATAAGCTGCTGTAATAAGGTTTTTTCCTTTTTTATATAACCATTACTATCTTCCTGAACTGGAAAAAACAGCCTGCTTGTGATAATAATATACCTTGTAATATATACCGCTGGCAGCAGGCACTGCAATTCACCTACCATAGCAGCAAGAGCTCTGGGATTCTGCATCTCAGAAAGTTCCTGTCTGAAAAGTTATGTGACTGGCAGAGGATTGATGTGATAGAGAGGGGCCTTGTAAAACTTTATAGATTATATTATTTCAAGCTATTTAATGATGGTGCATAAAATCAAGCACACTGCCAAGCAATCTCCATAGACAAACATTGGTAGCAGTATGGGTCATACTGGTATGGGTCATACTGATGACCTCAGCGACTTTAAACTGGCACTGTTATAGGATGCCGCCTTTGCCACAAGTCAGTTCATGAAATTTCAGATCTGATTCTGATGATGCGATAGAGGAGGTTGAGGTCAGGACTTGGAAGTCCTCGTCACCTAACACCTTTGGGATGAACTAGAATGGAAATTGCGAGCCAGGCCTTCTCCTCCAACATCAGTGTCTGACCTCACAAATGTTTTTTTGCCTGAATAGGCACAAATTCCCGCAGCCACACTGCAAAATCTTGTGGAAAGTCTTCATAGAAGAGTGGAGGTTCTTATTGCTGCAAAAGGGTACTAACTCCCACAGTTTTGAAATGGTATGTCCAACAAGCTCGTTCGTACAGGTGTGATTGTCGGACATCCATATACTTTTGGCCATATAATGTATGTGCACACCCAATTATTACTACAATGGGTGCTTTTTGAACATCTCATTCCAAAACCATATGGGATTACTATACTAGCCTCAGATCTTTTAGGATAGCTTTCTGCTAGATTTTGGACCATGACTACAGGAATTTTAGTCCATTCAGTTACACAGGAATTAGTGAGGCTGGGCATTGATATTGGGCAATAAAGCCTGGTTCTCAATACACTTTTGCCCATGTGCAAATGAATTGCCAGGCACAGCCCATGATGCTGTTCCAAGGGGAAAAAAAAGTAGGCTTTTTTTTTTCTACTTTTATACAAGAACTGGTTGATGATCGAATACTCCAACTTTTCTAGGAGGCGTTTTCTAGGAAACGCATTTATGCCATGTCAGTCATACATAACATTAAAATGTGATTGGTAAGGGTCTCCCATGTCATTATCCTAAATTTGGGAGTGCTGGAGTTACAGTGTAACATTATACAGCATCTGCAACCACACCGAAATTTGGAATGGCGCAAAGATGTGGAGCTGCACAAGAAACCCATTTGATTTAGTTATGGCCCTTCTTTCTTTATGTACACCCCAGTAGCTAACATTGTTCCCTAATCACAAGCTTTCTTCTCCCATAGATACTGCAGATTTGTTACCAATTTGCGATGCAAAATAATTTAGCCTGCACAACCCGTATACGGTTTCTCGGAAGTATAACGCACAATGGCTTCTGAGGTTTTCAATGTTGTATATACTAGTTGTGCTCCGTGCATATAGTGACAAACTAATAATCCAAGGTAAAGAGAGAGAGGCCGCGGCACTCACCGTTTGTTACAAAATATTTTCTTTATTTTATTTTTGCATATCCATATTGGTATATAATGGGAAGAAAGCAGACAACAGGTGGCCTATCCAATGCTTCATTTAATACATAAGTATCTAATTAAAACATACAAATACACTGATAATGTTACATGTACATTACAATAATAGAAAGTCTGTATTTCATAGTGTATTTCATACTATAGATATGTGTAAAGGTAAAACACTCCAGATGCAATGATTGATCACCTGTCGTTCTGATATTATTGTATATGTCATTATTTGCCCATTTAGGTATTACTTCATCGGCTAAACGATTCGCCCACTTTTTAAAAGATTTCTTGAGCACGTTTATTCCTTGAGTACAGAAAATGATTGTACAAGATTAATCAACCATATTACGCAGGTGCATAGGGATGATCCTACATTTGGTTTGCAGGCTTTCAGAGACCGTTTTCTCCGATCAATGGAAAAGATAGTCATACACCGCTATTAAAGGCTATGTAAACCTTTTGAAAGCGATTTTTTTTTTAAAATAAAAAGGCCAGCGTGTTTTGTGCAACTTTATAATTTGTTTTTATTAAAAATAATTTTTACTTTTTGAGATACAGCTTCTATACTGTATACAGAGCAGCTGTATCTTATGCTGAATCCTGTACCTGTCAGGTCCGCGGGACTTATGGCTTCAGTGACAGCGGGTCCTGTCTGTCTCTGACACAAAGGATCGAGCTGCAATCAATCACATCTAAGTTCATAACTTAGATGTGATCGATTACAGGTGGATCACATGCAGCACCCGCTGATACTGAACCCGTCACTTCCGTGGATCTGACGGATTCAGGTCTTAGCGCACGATACAGCTTCTCTGTATACAGAATACAAAGCAGCTGTATCTCAAAAAATAAAAATAATTTTTAATAAAAACTATAAAATTATAAAGTTGCACAAAACACACTGACCTTTTTATTATTTCATTTTTTTTTAAATCGCTTTCGAAGCTTTACATAGCCTTTAAGATGTGAGGCTTTAGGACCATTGGGTTTCAACGAAAGGAATGATTTATCTGCATTTCTATAAAACACAGCCTTTTTCTTTTTTTGTATTGTTTTAATGTACATGTCACTTTATCTGTGTATTGGTATATGTTTTTATGAGATATTTATGATCAAATGATGCATTGGATAGACCACTGTTGTCTGTTTGTCTACTGTTGTGTACCTACATGGAAATACGTCGTAAAAAATGGTGAGTGACGTGGCCTTTTTCGCCTTACCTTGGATGTATTTAGTGCTCCACAATTCATATATCAGCAGATGGCTTAACGTTATAGCATGAAGTGTCATGGTCCTTACTGGAAGGTCATGCCAGCTAGTAATAGGCACCATGATACACTGACACTTATCCAGATACACTGATAGAATATTTCACAACCTAAAGTTCCTTTTACACTGGCCAATATGGGCAGTGAAAACGAGCACCGATCAACAAGACAGCTCGTTGATCGGCGCTCCTTTCAAAAAGAGCAAGGATTGGTTATGTATGGGGACGAGCGATTGTTACTATGATCGCTCGTCCCCATACATTTCCATCATGTCGGCAGCACGTCTCCCTGTTTACACAGGGAGACTTGCTGCCGACAACTATAATATTTATTGCTGCATAAACGCTAGGATCAGCCAGATGGATCAGCAAACGAGTGTTTGCTCGTTCGTCGGACGATCGCTGCCCTGTTTACACAGGGCAATAATCGGGAGCCAGCATTCGTATGGACTCTCGTTTGCCTGATAATTGGCCAATGTAAAAGCGCCTTAATCCCGTAGGGGGACATACACTTGTATTCACCACACAGATACTTAATTTCCTTCTTAAATTTATATTTTCTCATACAATATCTACTATAGAACATGATATTCATTACTGCCACCAAAAATTGCATTTGAGGAAAGCCATTGTGACAGCTTTTCAGTTACTTATCAAAAGCAGGAAGGTTTCCCTAAAAGTGTTTTCTTACATGACAAGGTTCTGAGGATTACAGAGCTAAATAAAGAAAAGGCATAATACACCTCAGCAGAATTGACTGATTGTAATAACCAAATTCTCACTTCATACTCATTACCTAAATCCGTTCAGTACATGTTATTCAGTTATCTGTAGCGCTTGTGTCAGTTTAATGTAGAAATGTAAGATGCCAGTATTACCACCTAGAAACTCCGAAAACCTGTTTCTGTCTCTTGACATGGAGCTGTTACTTTGGGAAATATGTTTTAGGAAATTTGTGTCAGTGTACATTTTTCTTGTACCGCTGTGCGTAGTTCACAGACTGTGTGTAAGTTTCTTGTAATAGTCAATGTTAAGTTCAAAAGGGCATTGGAAGGAACACTGAAGAAGCCTTGAGGGTTTGCTTGGTGGCTCATGAAGGTCATTCTTCGAACTCAAAGGGCAAGTTGCCATGAAGCAGGAGGGACTGTCTGAGAAAATGATCCCATTGTCATGTTGTTTTCTGATCTTCATTTCCAATCCTCTTCCTCCAAGCATATAATGAAGCCAGACTATGTGACGACAGGCATTGTGCCTGACTGGGGAGACTTCATTGAAATTAAGGATGAAGATCGGATTCAAGGGCTTCGTCAGGCTTGTCAACTAGCCCGTCATATTTTACTTATGGCTGGAAGAATTTTAAAGGTAATGGGGTGTAGTTATCGATGGTTAAAATATCAATCCAGTTGTTGGGTGTGTCAGATGCAGAGCCTTATAGAACGTAATTACCTCTAAATTGCTGTCACAATATATTAAAACCGTTAATAAAAAATAAATAATGCAATGCCGTATCCATGTTGGAGCTTATACATAAAGATCTACACTGTAAATCACACCCCAATGGGCAGGTTTGTAATTAACTATGAACTAACAAAAATTTGCATAGTATAAAATGGTAACAATTTCTAGATGCAGGATAGCTGAAAAGTTATGTAGGATTGGGAGCCCAAAAAATATTGTACTCAGTGAGCAGAAAAAATAAAGTACCAATCATGGCCACTAGGTTGTTTGGATATTTGGTCAGTGCATTTATTGTATCATAGTTATTCTTCTCTAAGGCAGGTATCATATATTTTATTTTACTAGAGTGTGCTCCAAAAATGTCAAATTGTGTGTAACAAATCTGAACCAGCAAAAATCTATCTAGGTATAAATTGCCCTAATTAAATTGTGGTCTGTCCACCAAATCTTTTAGGACTCCTTCTTTTGTGTAATTTTGTATAAGCATTTTTTCATGCCTTTTTTAAGTTCTATTAAGTAGATCAATAAAAAGAACACCTGAAAAACCGCCATACCTGCGGCACGCTGCGTGTTGATAAAAAAAACACTGACCCCAAAAATGCCACAAAAATGCCAAAACCAAAATGATGTGTATGTAGACATATTTTGCTACAGACTTTTAACGAACATCTGGCAAGGTATTTTAGCGCTCCCCCGCCCCTCCCCTCCAAAAAAAAATAGTGAAAAAATACCATGAAAAATATGACTAAACGCTGTGTGAAACGGACCTTATCCTAAACATAAAATAGTGAATATATAGCACAGCAACTAGAAAAAATATTTTTCCTGTGAAATTGTCTGTTATACTAAGCATTTTATATGTTTGACCATTCATTCGATTAACTCCGTAGAAAAAAGTACAGATGAAATAGACTAACTCAATATCCTGTAGTGTTTCACAATCCTTTTGCCAGTAGGTGGCACTGCTCTGATGTCACATATGGATATACATTCATTATACATCTGCATGTGCTTCCTTCCACTTTGTAAAATCATACTGTATATGGCTAAATCAGGTTGCTGATACAGGACACTACTAGTCATTGGTACTTTATAATAAAAAAAATTATATATATACTGGGAATGTAGGAAATAGTTAAGGTTACAGATTTCTGAGCCAAAAACAATACCATGCTTGTTTTGATATTTCCCGGATGTAAATGATACAGTATAAACGTATCCAGAGAACCTTACAAATTATACCTTGACAAAAGTGATGGTGCTTGTTTTGTTCTGTCTCCCGATTTCAGGTTGGCATGACAACTGAAGAAATAGATGCGTTTGTTCATCATAATATTATCGGTCGGAATGCATATCCATCCCCATTAGGTTATGGAGGATTCCCTAAATCAGTGTGTACTTCAGTGAATAATGTCGTCTGCCATGGAATTCCAGATAGGTACTTTTTCCTTTAAATTACCTAAAGGAGTTTAAAATAAGAGGTTTATAACATTTGTTTTTATAGCCCTTGCTATGCCACTGCAAGGATCTCCACAATTTTGCACCGTCATTTCCACACTCATCTCCATCTACCAACCCACCTATGCTCCAATGACTTACAACTCTATTACATGTTGTCACTACTGACTTTTCCCGTGCTTCACCCATTCTGTGAAACCGACTGCTCAAGACCTTTCAACTTGTTCCTAACATTCCCATTTCTTTAAGGAGGCCTATGTCACATAACCATAACCCATACACAACCTGACCTGGTTGCAGTGATCTCCACTCCCCTCTGCTATGTCCTTAACTTGCTCTTCTTGTCCCATGAGTCTGCACATTGGCTCAGATAATGACTAATACCATAATGTTACTAAACAATACTGCCACACCATGACCACATATCACTACATAGTGGCTGAATAATACCACCATACTGTTACTAAATAAAACACACTATACAAAGACCAATATTACCACCATATAGTGGTAAATACCGTTTCTACCAAAAAAGTGAATACAGTACGTAAATCCAGTTACTCACAGGTGATGTCTTCTTTGATTGGAGTTGTTCACTTTCCTTTTATTCCTCATCTGGCTCAGACCACTATGATGACTTTTTTTAGTCAAGACTCGTCTCTGCAGAATTAGCAGCACAGGCATCTTTAACTCCTTGATTTTCCACCACCCTCCCCACCTATTCCAAACCCCATACACAAATTTACCATTATAGTGACCCAGATGGTAATAATCACCATTTTGGTGCCACACACAGTAATAGTACCCCCTTTTATGCACCACACTGTAATAGTGCCCCTTTTAGCCCCTGAACGGTAATAGTGCCCCACACAGTAGTAACGTCCCCCTTTGTGCCCCACACACTAGAGTAGTCCTCTTTTGTGCCTCATGTAGTAGTTAGGCCTCACATAGTATTTAAGCCCCCATTTAGTAGTTAGGTGCCCCCATAAAGTAGTTAGGCCCTCCATACATTAGTTAGGCCCCATACAGTAGATGGGTCCCCCATACAGTAGAAAGGCCCTCTGGGTCTTCTGCTTTCTGCCCGATGCAGTGACATCATAATGCTGCCTGACGGGACTACAGGCTGCTGTCGTCTCGAACTCTAGTTGGCCACATGCCTAAAACAGCCTGTGGCTTACCAAAGTAAGTTGTGGGGCAGGAAGCCAATGACTTTTTGCTCTGCCACAGTAAGCGGGAGATTGCTCTTGCACTAATCGAAACCATGGCATCTCTGTTAGTGAAAGAGAACAGCTGATCGCTGCAGGGATCAAGGGCCCACCAGGGGATTCACCAGCTTCTCGGTGGGCGAAGCCGAGACTGCTATTGTATCACTCCCCCATTCCGTTTAAATCGTAAGCTCTTACATGCAGGAACCACTCTCCCTTTGTCGCATTGTTTGTGTTGATTATTTATGATTTTGCTTCCCTAATTGTAAAGCACTGCGGAATATGTTTTCACTATATATATATAAATAAATATTAATATTATAAAACGCTTTATAATAAAACATATACAACTTAGTGTTCAATAGAGTGAACCATATTCTTCAGCGTGTGTTAGGCTCTGTTCTCTTCTGTGTCGGAGGCCCTGTTATTCTGTTAATAACAGCATTGGACCCCATTTACTTATAATGGGGTTCATCAATATTGTGTGTGTGGATGTTTTGGAGGGTTCTGCTGCGCCATTATTACTGTCAATAGTGACAACCCCCGACAGAGGTCCTAACCTCGTTGTGGTTTTCATTGTCTCGTGTTAGGCAGATAACAACCAGTTGCTAAAGTCTTGTTGTGAATCCGTGTATTTATGACATCTTAATTTATTGGTTGTAAATAATCCTTTCTAGGCATGAGGGACTAATTATTGGGAAATATATTGATTTTTATTTGGACAGATAAATAATACTCTTGGATGTGTATACTAACATTACCACCTCAGTTTAATGGATAACTCCAAAATAATTTTTAATTGAGCATACCATAACACGCTAATTCTCAGATATGGTGACTCATGCTGGTGGCAAAATTTGACAAAATGTGGTCAATAGCTCAATACTCATGGCCAATCATCTAGATTATTTGAACAGTTGAAAGATAAAAGCAGACATCCAGACGTCAGGGCAAGCAGTGATCAATTGTCTTATCAGATTTGTGAAAAATGTTGGATAATGATCCTTCTGAGTTTAGAGGATAATTGAATACTAGTGCAGAACCAGCAGGTCTAAATTTCAGGATACTCTGTTGTTTGATGGCTGAGTTTCAAAATATGGAGAAACTTTGGTGACCAAAAACAACGCAATTCCGGGGTGCACTATCTTCTTTATCTTTTGCTGTACTTTTTTCTAAACGGTGTAAAACCTCATCAAATACATTGGTGGTACAGTATATTGCTAGGGGATGCCACCAATAGCGGATCGGTGGGGGTCTAATCGCTGTGATCCTTGCCGATTTGCTAAAACAAAATTGGATCACACTAAAGTAGTATCCATCTAGCCCTAGGCTTTGAGTTTCTATAGTTCTTATGTGGGCCACCAAACTGCTCTGTAATTTCCCACTTAGTTGAGGGCTATGCTCTGTAAGGGATTTTTGGCTTTCAGTGATATCCGTATGTAATACTAGCGTGGCATGTATAGAGTATATTTTTATTTATCCCTATAAATGCCAATATGCCATTTGGTCAAAAGAAAACCTTAAGCTACGAGAAGCATTTAAACAATACATTTCTCAGATCTGGGGGCAGCCTTGGTTCTTCTGTATGATGGTTTTGTATACAATAGTAAATGGTTTATTATAATATGCTAAAATATAATTATTCCTGAGTCTATAGACAACGTTCTCTTCTTTCTTTCTTTTACAGCCGACCTCTTGAGGATGGAGATATTATCAACATAGACGTCACTGTGAGTCATGTATTAAACACTTCTTATTAGCTTTACAATTTCACAACGTCAGGTGCTTAATTTAATTCCGACGTGTTCTCTAATTTATAGTTATCCCAAACCTATTTTAGGAATTCTGCACTACCCTTCCCCAGCTTCAAAGCAACTATAAGGCCACATGCACAAGATGCGTATTACGTGCGGATTTGCCACGCTAATTTTCCTGTGACAAATCCGCAGCGCAATACAAGTACCGCAAAGCAAGCGAGATTTCAAGTAATCTCATTGCAGAATTTTCCCGCACATAAATGTGGTGCATTTTTAAAATCCACAGCATGTCAAATAATCTCGCGTTTCCGTCTCCGAATTGTATGTGACAAGTTTATTTTAAAAAAAAGGCGCACCAAAATCTGCAGCATAAAAACCGCACCTTTTTCCGCATCAAAATTGAAAAACCGCACCTAAAAATGCAGTATGAAGTCTGGATTTTACCTGCAGAATTGCCTGTATTTCCTTGCGGGTTTGATAAGGATATTTCGCTTTTAGTTTCCGCATCATCAGCATGTAGCCTTAGTGTTAGAATGCCCTGCTACTAGCATAGACACAGCTTACATTGGCATATATTTATTTCTACAAGTTTCAGTGGCTGACCATGCTTGCTGAGACATGTAGTTCCCCACCAGCTATACAACATCAGGTTGTCTCCGATTCCTGTACAAGCCAATAAGTAAATTCACTGCGGAAAATGAAATGGAAGTACACTTACTGAGACGTCTTTGTCAGTGTAGATAATAACACTCCATAACTCTTCTTCTTTTGTACAGATGACAATACAAATCTGTTCGGAAATTATATTTTCATTTATAAAATCCCCGGACACTAGAATGTTTTAGTTGATGTTGTTTACTTATTGCACAGCTGGTTTTGTTTGCCTTCGCGCTTTTTTTTTTTCTCTTTTTTTTTTTTAACCCTGGGTTTACTCCAATCAGACCCGGGCTTGACATGAATTTAAGGCTGGAATCAGATGAACTGAGATCAGTGTAGGCCTAAGTGAAATGTCAGCCCAATCCCGCTATGTGTCATGTTTTTGAGAAGGTGTAATTGTTATTGATCCTTGGTGTAGTTAATGCAGAGCGCTGCAGTACTGAGCAGCTGCTGAAGATAGATATGTATGAGATGAGCGAATGTGGAGAAAGGCAGCATTTTTCTTTCACTCTAGCGAGATTGATCTTCCTCTTCCTGCTGATTTGGAGTAGGGCCTGTCATTATCTTACTCTGTCATTAGAGCCTACATTGGCCTGTGTATGTCAGTCTATTTGGACAGCAACTCTTTTGCTAGCAGTGTTCCCTACATTTATTAAAATCCCTGAAGATAGTGTTGTGTTCCATTTGCAGCAGAAGAACCTTTAACCCTTTTGCTGCAGACCACGCTGCGTGTTTATATGTCGCTCCTATGGTTAATGATTTGGAGTCAACTGAGGGATTTAACACATGACAAAGAATTCTACAAAGGTTTATTCTTTACTGAACAGCAGCAAACAAGCAATAGCGACGCGAGTGTTCGTGGTTGATGAGGACTTATTGTTTCAGCGTGACATCCTCACACACGGGAAAAAATGACATCTAAATAAACCATTCTACTCGAGATTATCCAAGAGCTTATTTGTACTTAACATATGTATAATGCTATGTGCGCCAGAAACATTGTTAGGTATATGTGTATCTGATCATATTAGTTCATGTCAACCTAGCCTCATCTTATGAATGCAAATATTCTCTAAATACCTCTATTAGTAATTTTACAGTTTATTATCCATAGATCTATAGCGCCAACTTATTCCACAGAGCTGTAGCCTAGCCCTATTGGAGCTCGCAAATCAATGTTCCCTCCATATATACAAGCTATGGCCTATTTTATGCAGCGCTATTTTGTCCGACAAACACAGTGACGGAAACCCGAAAGAAATCATTAAAGGGGTTATGTGGGGAACACAAATTATTAGCACTGGAGTATGTGAGTACACAAGCTAATATATAGTCTAATTCACAAGCTAAAAAATACATTCCGGCCCCCCGTTGCGCTGATTGAGATTTTATTAGGTTTTTATAGTGCTGCCGGGGGACTGGAAGTCTAGTTAACTCCTTTACGATGAAGGATGGATATATCTGTCCTATGCAGGAGCTAGTTCCCGCATAAGGACGGATATATCCGTCCTCTGATCGCGTGGGTTCAGTGGCAGCTAATGTGGGTAATAGTGACAGCGGAATCTAATGTGTTTGACAAAGGGAATGAGCTCCCTCGGTCACCCCCATCGGCGCCCCCGCAAAGAAATCGCAGGTCGCCCTATGGTTTCCATGGCAGCCGGGGGCCTAACATGCCCCCAGGTCTGCCTTCAACAACTGCCAGAGGCATGGCCTAATAGATTGCCTGTCAGTTTTACACTGACAGGCAATAATGCTTTGGTATACTAAGTATACCAAAGCATTATATCTGCAATCTAAAGTTTTCAAAGTGAAGTCCCCTAGTGGGACCAAAAAAAAAAGAAAAGGTAATATAGTTAAAGTTTATGGAATAAAAAAAAAAAAATTACAGCGGCTATCAGCACCACTAGCGCTCGTCAATTCAGTTTCCCAGCATGGCTCAGTGCCTGATGATGGTCACCTAGACCGAAACGTCGCACTCTGCCACTGGCATTAAAAACAAAAACAAAATAAAAAAATACCTTTGTTTCAAAATTGGTGTGCCGGATACTCTTTTATATACATGGAGTACAGCGGGGCCGGTCACATGACGAAGTGTCGTATCGTCATCAAGGAAGGCTACGCAATTAGACTTCCAGTCCCCCGGCAGCGCTACAAAAATCTATGAAAATCCCAGAATCCGCGTGATGGGGGACCGGAATGTATATCCACGAGTGTACTCACATACTACAGTGACTACTTCTAATAATTTTTGGTCCCCTTTGAAGTCAATGGGGTTCCTCAGGTGCCGTTGGTTTTCGCCATGCAACAGATCCAGCACGTGTGAAAACCTAAATCCCTCAATCATAAGTTTGATTAATGTGTTAAGTATGAAGCAGGTACAACTTGTACATGCTATAAACCATCAGAGAGACACAGCTAGGCGTATACCCTAGTCCTCGGCAATGGTAAAAAAAAAAAAAGTACTGTCCAAGCCACCTCCTAAATAAACTATATTTAACCTTACCGCTCTAGTGGTGTCCCATATATCATACCGATCGCCTACTTTTCTAGATCCGTTCTCCTAGTAACTAAGAAACAGGCATCAGGTAACCTGTTTAATTTGTCCAGTGACAACATCTGCATGGAGTTTTTATGTTTTCCCTGTGTTTCCTCAGGGATACACCAGTTTTCTCCCACGCTCCAAGAGCATATTTATATGTTAAATGGTTTTCTATGAAATTAGACCTAGTGTGTGAGATAGGAAAATATACATTGTGAACCCCACTGGCGACAGGGACTGTGTGAATGGTGACAATCTCTGTACAGCGCTGCAGAACATGTTACTGTTGGTGCTATATAAGCAACAGTAAATAAATAATTGTCTCTAAATTGTCTATAATATGCAGTAAATGTCCAGATTGTTATTCTGGTTCCTATATTAGGCTGTGTTCACATCAGCGTTCGGTTTCCGTTGATGGGTTTCGTCAGACCTTTCCGTCGGAAGAACCCATCAACGGAAAGGCAAATGGAAACCATAGCTTCCGTTTGCATTACCATTGATTTCAATGGTAATGGTTCCGTTGCTAATGGTTTCTGTTTGCCTCCGTTCCATCAGGTTTCGATTTTTTGGACTGAATCAATAACGCAGTCAACTGCGCTATTGTTTCCACAAAAAAAACCTGAAACCATACAGAACGGAGACAAACAGAACCCATTAGTAATGGAAGCATTACCATTGAAATCAATGGTAATGCAAACGGAAGCTATGGTTTCCATTTGCCTTTCCGTTGATGGGTTCCTCCGACGGAAAGGTCTGACGAAACCCATCAACGGAAACCGAACGCTGATGGGAACAGGCAGTTAGTATCAGAAGGAGCTCAGACAATGTTGCCATTTGTAGATGTGTACATCTTGTGCTCTACCTTATCTGGTTCGATACTGTCTACAATATTTTTGATAACTATGTTGCGTTTATTATTATTATGGACTTGTCTTCATTGACGATGCGTGCTTCAGCATTGTTTTGTTATTAAAAATATATTAATAAAATTAGTTAAACAAAAAAAAGCTGGAACTCATTAGCCAAACAATGCTTGCCAGTCTCCCAACAGGAGATGGTAAAAGTGATTGGACATAAAGTAGTACATCTCCATATAAATATTTTATTACACTCATAAGGTTAAAATTCATAAAAGCGCATCCATCACATGCAGCAAACCAAATATCAATCCGAGCCTTGGTCTTGCCCTTAATGACTCTTCTGGATATATTGGAGAAACAAAAAAATTTATCTTTGTTTGCTGATTATTATTGGGAAGACCTTTCCTGTGCCCGATGATCTAAAATAAGATGTGAATACATAGAAAATGTTTACAAAAAATATATAGAAATAAAGCGGTTAATGTGGATTCGCCTTTAAATTATACAACAATGATCAATGGAAGTGCATTGGTGTCTGAAACGTGCTGTATCTACTGACATTTGCTGTAATTACTCTGATCTTTCCTGACTGTCTTCTGTGGCTGTTTTTTTTCCCCTTATACACATCTGGCTCTGTTTCATACCCCACAGTTCTAGCCGATGACATAGGGATTTCACAAAACATGCTTAAATAGGGTCTCTTATGTCCTTGACTGGGAGAGGTCAAGAGACGAGACTACCTACTACACCACAAAAATAAAACAGTTAAGAAAGATGGATTAGAGATTTTGGCAGGACCATTGAGTTATGTTTCTTTAGGCTAAGCCATGATTGCCTTGGTTTAAAATTTGGCCTGTGAGTTGAATGGGATATTTCAGGCATCGGAAGCGATTTTGCCTTTGGTTTGATTAGCAAACTTTGCCTGTGGCTACATTAACTCTGAAGGCCAGCAAATGCAAACAAAGCTTCCTTATATCAGCGCAACGGGAAGACGGTTCAATGTTTCCACATGTGTTGCTCTGGATGGCTTTTTGCTTCTCGAAGTTAAAGCTCACCCTTAGAGTTGATTTATGATCTCCAAATGGCTTTTAAACAACTGGATGTTTTGTCTAGTTTTAGATTGATATTAGTCTGTTTTCCTATATGCCTGTGTTATTGCCTACATTGATCTTTTTTGAGGACATATGCTTTACTTGACCGGCCATGTGCATACATTAAATTTCAATTTTGTTTATAATTTATCCATCTTGTATGAGGCACTTTAAATAGCTTATAAATCAACTCTGTAATTCCAGATTTGAAATTAAATATTTTTTGTGAAAATCAACAACTTCAAAATAATAAATCTTTTCTTTACGCGAAATACAAACAATATATAATGTAATGAAAATAAAGATGTTACTTTAATAATGAGAAGAGAAAATAAGCGACTATAAGGAAACCGGGTAATAATAATACGGGAATAAGAACAGTATGGTGAGGCCACATCAAGAATAAGGTTGGGAAGAGTTTACAAAAACTAAGAGCTGGAGGACCTGTCATTGTGCAGTATATGGTATATCTTACACGTATTACCTAGGTTATATACAAGTACCATATACACAGGTGGACAGTTACACTTTTGGTGATGCAAAAGGGTTCCCGTAAAAATAGTGGTCTTTCTAGAATATATTCGATCTAATGGAATAAAAATGTCATATTGTTTGAAACAAACAATCCCAAGTCCATCTTTCCTTTTTCCAGTGCGGGTATTAAATGAGAGCAATGATCTGATGGGTTACTATGGGCTACTATTCCGCTTTTGTTTCCGTTTTTGTACATGGAATCCAAAAATGTTATACAGATTCATTAAATTGGAGTGTGTGATCTAATAGGGTTAAAGAGAGAAAAGACAATGTTGCATTTTAGCCGATTCTTCTTTGCAGAATTGATATACTCCCAACATCTCATTTGGGTTCATCAAGACTTTGACTAGACTATTCAGATATAGACTTGTTTCTGTATTATGTATGTATTATGCTTCAGTTTACAGTCCGATGATAGAACAATCTCCTTAAAGGGAACCATTGAAAATTCATTCCAATCTGCAGGTAGCCTGTTCTAGAGCAGGAGGCTAAGCAGATTTATATATAGTTTTGTGGGAAAAGATTTAGTATAACTTGTCATTTATTCATTTAAACCTCTGCTCATTTAGATAAATGGAACTGATTTTCAGTTGCAGAAATTTCTGCAACAAAATCTGCCGCATGTGAATCCACCTTCAAAGATACCCACACACCGTATATTTCGGCAGCATTTCCGCAGCAAAATCTGTATGTGTTATGAGTGGATTTCACCTCTTCTACATTAAAAAGGGTCAAATCCACAGTAAACATCCAGAACAGAATGAAAATGTGAACATTTGCAGCATTCTCAGATTTTTGTGCGGAAAATGTTCAGCATCATGTGGATGAGACTTTTTTTTTTTTTAATTCAGTAAATTTTTATTGTCATTTTATTTTACAGTACAAAACATTACCAAACAAACCCCCAATCCCTTAAACATAGTGCTGTTACAAAAGCATAAAAAAATTCCAATGTGCAACGAGTTATAGAATAATCCACATACTTTTTCTGATATCTTGTTTCCCACATATGAGCATAAAAAGGTGCATTTCAAGTAGAATCATAACCTTTGTAACATGTCACCTCTCCTTCCTCAATTTCATCACCGTAAACATAAATGTTGACCACCACATCACAGTGGTCCTTCATCGTGAACCAAGATATCCCCTTTCCCCCAAGAGCCCAGCAAACCCCCCCCCCCCCAGCCCCGATCATTCAAATAATCCAAGTATGGACCAAATGACAATTTAGTTGAGACCCAGCCGAAATCTCATTAATTCTCTGGATACCAAGTGGGATGTATCAAGCCACGGGCCCCATACCTTTTCAAGCTTGTTCAGTGTGCCTCTTTTCCTGTAAACACCCTCTTCTAAATTCACCAACCAATTAATTTTGTTCGTATATTCTTGTCTAGTTGGTCTTCGCTCGTCCAGCCAGTGTTGGGCTATCAATTTGCGTGCCAGCTATAGCATTTTGGCCACTTCCAACTTACCGGACTTCAAGGTTGCTAGGTCCTCCACATACCCCAGCGCACAAACAAGCAGGCTTAGTTCAACATTTACAAGAAAAACCTGATTTATAATGATTGTTACCTCAGTCCAAAAACTCTCCAGCTCTCTACCGGACCAGAACATATGAAGTATACCCGCAGAAATATGCTTACATCGAGAGCATAGCAAGTCAGGCTTAACATCGAAAATACATTTTGGTGTCTCATGTACCTTATGTAGCAAATAGATATGAGACAATCTGTGGGCTTCGCTTAGGGGTAGTTGTGGCACCCTCCCCAAAATTTTCTCCCATTGTGTATCTTCCAAAGGACCTATTTCTGCCTCCCATCATTCCTTGCTCCTCACCGGGTAGTTAGCCATTACCAGTCAGGATTGCTTTATAAATTGTAGATAAGACTCCTGCCGAGGGCCCTATAGTTTCTACTGTACAGACAATTTCATTCTCCGAAATAATACACAAATTGTCCCCAGCATAATCTGCCTGAGAGGCATTTCCAAAAATCAGACGAGGGGGAGTACATAAGAGCCCTGGAGTTTTTGAAAGGAGCGCCACTGACAAGTTGTGCCACCCGAGTAAGACCGGCACGTTTCCAGTTACTCAATCCTTCAAGCTTATATAAATTAGATAGCCAACGGGGTATCCCATATAGCCGTATACTGGGTGGTCCCTTGTAAAAGTTGTATGTCCCTCATCTTCCACCATACCTTATGAATCAAATTCATAGTAGGCAAACGGTTTGCCGGCAAATTGAATTTCTCCGCATCCAGCAATTCGTATAAGTTGTTCTGTTCAAAAAGCCCTTGAAATATAATCTTTGTGGGTCTCTCATCCCCTTCCCACCCCCCACATATGCTGAAGCTGACCTTCCAGAAAATCTACCCATGGATTAGGGACTGCCAAGCCTCCTTCTGTCTTTGGAAAGTATCCAATTTAATACGTGCGCAGCTTCCGTGCCATATTAAGTCATGAAAACACGTATAAACTTGATGGAAAATTCTGAGTGGTATCCATACTGGGGCATTGTGAAGCAAGTATAACAATTGTGGCATCCAGATCATTTTGATAAGATTTGCGCGGCCCTTGGATGACACTTTTTATATCTAATCCCCTTGCCAGCAACATTCTTTCACTTCGGTTGGAAAATCTGCAACAAATCCACTACGTGTGCAAGGAAGGGCCTTAGGGGTAATTTTGACAGGTTTGCAACTCCTGGGAAAATTCACCATCGTTCCAATTCTTTTCCATTTGAAGATAATCTCATTGTGGTTCCAAGGATTCCAGCTACCTACCTTGAGGCAATCCGGGGCTACCTGATCGATGCCATTTGGTCAGGTACTTTGAAAGCCTGAGGTGCAAAGGGCGACCTGGTGGGTATCTGCAAATCACTTTGGAATGGTAAACCTACCTGATTAGTAAGGTGTACATGCACTTCTTCTTTCACTCTTTTGAACGGACTTGCTTCTATTCTAGCCTTTTGGCTAAGCTCTAATATGAGGATTTTTTTTTATACTGCTAGTCATTAATCTTTGCTGGCTGTGCTTGGCACTTTTATTTTTATGTCACTTTTGCAAATTTTTTTGTCACAGTTTTGTTTTCCGGGTATGGTGCCCTAGAGTGTGTGGCCATCAGGTTCCTCGACCACTTGCAACGCGTCTGCACCCTTTGGGGGAGCCAAATTTTTACTTTTGAGCACTGGGGATCTTTGAGTAGCAGCCTAGGCAGAAGCTGGAGCTTATACATGTTCTCCCAAAGTATATTAGCAGCAAGTATTGTACAGATAAAAGGGAGTAGGACTGCAGGATCAGAATACAACGTTTGTTTGTAGTCTTTTACCATGGAGACACATATGATTGCAATGTTGCCGTAGACACAAAATGGTAGGAAATTTTTCATCAATTTGCATAGTTGCTTCAATTTTCATTTTTACTGTTTAGGGACAATAAAAAAAAAAGTGATTTTGAAGGTGTACATAGCGTTTAACCACCTTAACAATTAAATATATATTTTTTTTTCTCCATTTTGTGTGTCCACCCTATGCTTTTATTACAACCTCCACTCTTTTCTTTGTTTGTTTTTTTCATTTGTAAGAGAGATTTTTCATTAAGTCTTCAAAAGTTCAGTCTGAGGCTTCGTTCACGTCTGCGTCAGGGCTACGGTCCATCTGAGCTTTCCGTCAGAACAGAGCCCTGACTGACACAAACGGAAACCATAAGTTTCCGTTTCCATCACCATTGATTGCAATGGTGACGGATCCGGTGCCAATGGTTTCTGTTTGTCTCCGTTGTGAAAGGGTTTCCGTCGTTTTGACAGAATCAATAGCGTAGTCTACTACGGTATTTATTCCGTCAAAACGAAGGAACCCTTGCACAACTGAGACAAACGGAAACCATTGGCACCGGATCCGTCACCATTGAAATCAATGGGGATGGAAACGAAAACCTATGTTTTCTGTTTGTCAGAGTCCCGTTCCGACGGAAAACGCTGACAGAACGTCAGAATGGGACCCTGGCGCAGCTGTAAAAGAAGCCTAAGAATTTTTGTGCACTTTTCAGTCCATGTAAAGCCAGCATACTTAATGATGTTTCGGTCTCCACTTTGGGATGGCCATTCAATTTTTTTTAGAACACCAGCAGCTTCTTTGTTTGATAAGTGCATTGTGGTCTTTACACCCTACTGTGCTTGGTTGTTACCTTGCTGTAGAATTATTTATTTATTTTTTCAAATTTTTCAGGGGGTATTACATGATGTATTAAAAGTATCAACATTCAAGATCCCTTCATTCCAAAAACTAATTGCCAACTTCAGATGTTATAGATCCCCAAACATGCTCTACCTTGCTTGAATGATGGTTGTAGACCTGGTTTGAAGACTAATTTTTTTGGTAATGTACATGCTGCCTTCTGTAACTCCCAAAGGTCTCAAATTTAGACTACTCAACCCATAAAACCTTCCACCAGATCTCAGATGTCCGGTTTCAATGTCTATTGTAAGTTTCTCAGTATTGTCTACTTGACAGCCACACACCCTTTAAGACCCATATTGTGCAGATGTTTATTACAGTGGTAGAATGGACATTTCCTCTGTTATTTGTTCTGAAAATGTATTAATAAATGGGTGCTTCCATTTCTTATGTATGTAGGGACCGTCTCTACCACTATCAGCGCTGATTGGACAGTGTCAAAACACCCAGTTGTCAGTTTATTCATGTGTTTCTAGGAGGAATAACAGAGGAATATATAATGAAGCATTGATTTCTGTGAGGTTGTCTACCTGTGTATGAAATAAAATATTTTATTTTAATACATATAAAATTGTGCAATACTGGAATACACCCTGGCTATTGTGATTACTTTGGTACCAAGATTAAGCAAAAAAAATTGTATTCAAATTGTGCATCTTTTTTGTCCGATCAGGGTCTTTAAGACATTTGTGGATATAACCTATTCTTATTTGCAAACCACTGGAGGAAAATGCAACTTTATTCCAAATTTTCAGGTCAGCATAAGACAAACAAAAAGATAGATCAAACATTTTTTTTCAAAGGAATTTTATGGTTTTATTAAGTTTAATTACTGAATAAAGAACGTTTCTGCAACTTTTTATACTTCGTTTATAGACCATGTCCATCTTGACAACCATTTTCTTTATTTTTACCAATGCTTCTACAATGAAAAATGAAGCAACTTTGCGAATAGTATCTATTGAAAAATTCTCAGTTTTTTCAAAATTTCTACAGCTCCTATGCAATCCTATGTCTCTCCATGGTAACAGACAACAAGCAAAAAAATGTGTAGTCAGAGCAGTCATACTCACCAGAGATTTTGAAAATGGTGAGAAATTGAAACACAAAATATGCTAGAAAGTTGCAGAACTCTTTATTACATGCAGTAGTTTAATTTACATAACCACGGCACAAATTATACAGATTTTGATTTAGCATTTTCATAATACGATTTGGAAAATTGCGTACTAAACTGTATTTATTTTTAAATTGTTTTTAATGTTTTAATTAGAAACATGGACAGCATCAGGCATATAATAACATCTGAGCTACACAGCATAGAAGTATCTTATGTCTACACAGAATAAGTCATGGAGAGGCATAAGCATATATACCTCATACTGTCACAGGTGAAAAGGGGCAAGGAAATGAAATAAGGGGAAAGTGGGAGCACAGAATAAAATAAAAACAATAACTAACTTATTACACTACTTTGTAGACTGTATACAACAAAAGCTCTATTGGCATGTATAGAATGGCACGTGGATCCCCCAGGACCCCACATATTGTCAATGATGGGTATATGTAGATATGCTCCGTAATGAATGATATTTTTATCGTAATTTTATTACATTTATAACAATTTCACATAATCAGTGGTAAAAATATTATTCAGCTAGAACACAAACTACTGACGAGTGAAGTAAATAACAGTTTTTATCTTCTGACAATGGCACCTGCAAACGGGTGGTATATTTTAGGCAGCAAGTGATCAGTCAGTTCTTGAAGTTGATGTGTTGGAAGCAGGAAAAATAATCAAGCATAAGAATCTGAGCGACTTTGGCAAGGGTCAAATTATGATGCGTCAGAGCATCACCAAAACGGCAGGTCTTGTATGGCGTGTTCCCGTTATGCAAGGGGTCAAGGATGGACAACCGGTGAACTGGCAACAGAGTCATGGGCACCCAAGGCTCATTGATGCGCGTGGGGAGCGAAGACTAGCCCATGCTACAATCCCACAGGAAAACTACTGTAGAACAATTGTTGAAAAAGTTACTGCTGGCTATAATAGAAAAGTGTCAGAACACACAGTGCTTGCTGCGTTGTAGGGTGTGTAGCTGCAGACCGGCCAGAGTGCCCATGCTGATCCCTGTACATCGTTAAACGCACCTACAAAGGGTAAGCAAGCATCAGAACTGGACCATGGAGCAAGGGAAGAAGGTGGACTGGTCTGATGAATCAAGTATTCTTTTACATCATGTGGATGGCCGGGTGTGTCACTTACTGGGTGAAGAGAGGGCACCAGGATGCACTACAAAAGAAGACAAGAGAGTGGAGGCAGTGTGATGCTCTAGTCAATGTTCAGCTGGGAAACTTTGGGTACTGGCATTTGTGGATGCTATTTTGACAGGTACCACCTACCTAAACAATGTTGCAGATCAAGTACACCCCTTCATGGCAATGATATTCCCTAATAGCCGTGCCCTCTTTCAGTTAGATGATTCTCCCTGCAGCACTGCAAAAATTATTCAGGAATGGTTTGAGGAACATGGCAAAAAGTTCAAAGTGTTGACTTTTCTTCCAAATTTGCCAGTTCTCAAACTGATTCAGCATCTGTGGGATGCGCTGGAAATACAAGTTCAATCCATGGAGGCCTATCTCGCAATTTATAGGACTTAAAGAGAATCTGTCAGCATTTTTGAGGCCTCAAAACTGTTGACAGACAGATAAAGGGGAGGGGAAGGGCATTGTAAACAAATATTCTTTCTCAGTCATGCAAGTTGCGTTACCGAGAAAGTGACGTTTAGTCCCCCGGTGCAGTGGTCGCAAGTGCCACTCTGTTTTCTGAGTGACCGCTCTATCGACCAATCAGGAGACCGCTAGAGCCATCTCTCAGAGCAGAAGGGAGGAGAGCAGGAGCCCTTGCACAGCAAGTGCCCTCTTCAGCGGAGTTTGCAATTGCTGCGCCAGTGGAATTAAATATAATTTTACATGACCGAGACAAAATGTATGTTTACAATACCCTCCTCCTCCCCAATATCGTTCTGTCAGCAGTTTTGATTCTTTTTAAAGAATCTGTTGCTAACGTCTTGGTGCCAGATACCACAGGACACCTTCAGAGGTCTTGTGCAGTCCATGCCTCAACGGGTCAGAGCTGTTATGACAGCACAAGTGAAACCTACACAATATTAGGCAGGTGGTTTTATTGTTATGGCTGATCTGTGTATATGTTTAGTTTTTAAACTGCATAAGGGAGCATAGATATTTATAGAATGCATGTGTATGACCAGTGCAACTAATTAAGAATTACCATCTGTAAAATGTTTACGGCGAGGACTAACCGCATATGAACATTGAGCTCTCTGAGTCATTGAACTGTAAAGACCCTTTTACATGAGCCAGTGATCGGGGAAACAAGCGTTCATATGAACTCTCATTCATTGGCAGATCGTCTCATTTATACGCCCAATAAAATGGACGCTAGTCGGAAGCACATCTCCCCCTCTCGTCGATCAGCGCACGTTTTCACTGCCCATAGCGGGCCGTGTAAAAGGACCTTAAGTGGATCAAATGTTTTTTGTTTTTTTTGTTGATCTGCGCTCTAACTTCAATGGCGAAGCATGGCACAGTGTTCCTACATTGTCATTATAATCTAGTGATGTAGTATTGTATTTTGTATGGCTAGTAAGAATTTGAAGGAATTTATCATAAAAAAAGCAACATATTATTTAAAACATACTTTTTTGTGGTGCTTTTTGTCCATACGTAAAAAGAAAAAACTGAAATGTTGCAGTTTTCACACTGACCACTGATGCACACACTTTTGCTGCTTGGGAGACCAGGAGACTATTAGTCTTTGGACACTTTCTGACCATTAACTTACATTCATTGCAGCTGCCATAAAGCGCGCACACACACTGTTGCACTGTTTACACAGACAATTCAGGAGGGGGATGGTATCTTTAATATGGCAGCCCCCAATAAAGTTTTTAAAAATAACAAAATAAGTAGTTACAAGACTTACAAAACATAATAATACACACATTATTACATCTAATTAATGACATTAAATAATTGAGACATTCTTTTAACCCGTTCCTGAAATTTCTCGTACGTATACGTCATGGAAAAGCAGTGTTTCCTGCAATTGATCGTATACTTACGACAAATGGATGACACCGGCTCAAAAGCTGAGTCCGTGCGATCATCCCCGGGTGTCCGTTGTATGTTACAGCTGACACCCTGCTGTCATGGCGGGGACCGAAGTTAGCAATGATCCCTGTCATGAAATGCAGTGGTCAAAAGCGATTGCTGCATTTAAGGTGTGCGCAGCTCATCGCCACCCCAGCAACGAAATTGCCAGGGTGCCGGTGGCCTAATACTGGCCTCCCGGTATGCCTAGTAAGGAAGCAAAGGCTTCTGTAGCAGACGGCAAGATGGCGGCGGCTAAGGAGCTGAGCCCGCGTTATCAGTGGTGGATGTCAGCTATATGTTACAGCTGACACCCTCCTGTAACGGCAGCAACCAGAGCTAGCTCCGATCCCTACTATTAACATCTTAGACGCAGAGATTGCTGCATCTTAGTGGTTGGCAGCCCTGCCATGAGATCACAGGGCTGCCAACTGCTGCTATGGCAACAAGAGGCCTAACAATGGCCTCCTGCTCTCCTGTTACGGAAGCTGATTAGGCCCAGCCCGGAGGCGAAGCCTAATCAGCTTGCTGTCCGTGAACAACTGACAGCTCTAATACATTGCATTACATAGTTAGTGCAATGTATAAGAAAATAAATCAGACAGTTGGACCTTCAAGTCCCCTAGTGGGACTAAAACTTAATGTAAAAGAAAGTGGTAAAAAAAGTTGTAACAAATATAATAAAAGTTTAAAGCAATAAAATAAAACACTATCGCCCTTTTTCCCTTATCAAGTCCTTTATTATTGAAAAAATAAAAATAAACCATACATATTTGGTATCGCCGCGACCGTAACATCCTGTACTATAAAAATATTATGTTTATTCCATAAGGTGAACGCCTTAAAAAGAACACTAAGAAACAATGCCAGAATTTGTTTTTTGGTCGCTTTGCCCTACAAAAATTAGAATAAAAAGTGATCAAAAAGTCACATGTACCCCAAAATGGTACCAATGATAACTACAGCTCGTCTCGCAAAAAAACAGTCCTCATACCACTACATCTATGGAAAAATAAAATTAATTAAGGCTTCAATATGTCAGGAAATAAAAAATATGCAGTTGTGCAGGCCCGAGGTTGAACATTTCTTCT